>NC_140411.1:15431265-16070988 GCF_965140295.1 Lepidochelys olivacea
AATGTTGGTTGTTTTTTTTAAAAAAAAATCCTAGAAAGGTTTTACACATTGACTCCCCCTCCCAGTCACACCCAAATTCCACTCTCACACAACCCTCCTTCCCCACCCCTGCCCCAGATACAGTCATGTAGGGGATCGAAGGTAGCAAGCAACCTGTGGGCTACAACCGGTACTCCAGCCTATGACCCAGAATAGCCACTGTACTCTCTGTAGCAGCTGTGGGCGGGGTAAGGCCACTTGATCAGCACAAGTGGATTCAGAGGCCCTGCCCACCCAACAGCCCCCTCCATGCTGGCCCAGTGGAAGCCATCATAAGGGGTGACTGCCCATGAAATAGGGCCATTGGCACCTGCCCACTTCTGGGAGGGCAATGCAGGGGATTAAGTGGTGCAGAAGGTCTTGGGCCAATCTAGTTTTGCGGAAGCAAAATAAAGACTAAATTTTGGGCCTAGCCCATCTGATAATGGTGGTAGATTACTTAGGGTCAGCGTCCAATAGCTACAGAGCATTACTTGTGACAGTAATTGTCAGCATTGCCAACCTCAAGAGATCAAAAGACATGAGACTGGCATCAAATTGTGGGGTTTGTGTGTATGTCTTTTGACTTTTTAACTCCCCCGCTATTCCTCTGCCGGTGCGTGCGTGATAATTGCAGGTTGAAAAAAAAATCAACCTTTAATGCACACAAAAGTGCCACCTCTCCCTGGCTGCTTGGATGGAGACTCTGCTTAGTCTTGTCTCACCCCTAAAATCCCTTTCCTCTTCCTGTCTGACTTGCCCCCCTCCTGGTGTATTTCCTTTGGTCAGAGAAGGGCTGGATGGTCAATCGGTTTAGAACCACTGACCTAAATTAATGCATTATTATTCACAGATAAATGTGTTACTTTTTAGGGCTGATGAGCTAGACATTAATTTAAAGTTCTTTTAATATGAGTATCATTCATGGAGTATCACAGCAAAGACAATATGGGACTGGCATAGCCTTTTATACTTCCCAGGCCGCCCCACCCCATCCCCCGACTCTTTTGCCCAAGACCCTCCCCCCGACCCCACCCTTCACCCTGCCTCCCCGAGTCCAGAACCCCCCTCCCTGACTCCCCCTGAACACCCCCCCGCTCCAGCCTGCCACCCCCTGCTCCCTCCCCCCCGGGTATGCTGTCACATATTCTGTACCAGATACAGACTAGCTACAGAGCTTGCTTATACGCACCAGATGTGTTCCTGAAAAGATCCCTTAATGCGCAGCCAGGTAAGGCTGTTGGCTGAGGTGAGCTTAAATAAGGTATTTTACACTCAGCACCACCTAGTGGGTGAAAAGTATAACACAGTTTAGGGTTTCATTACAACTGTCCTCCCTTCTTGTCCTCTGGAACCCCCCCTTCCACTCCCCTCACCCTCTCCTCACTCCCCCTCCTCTCGAACCCCCCTTCCACTCCCCTCACCCTCTCCTCACTCCCCCTACTCTCAAACCCTCCTTCCACTCCCCTCACCCTCTCCTCACTCCCCCTCCTCTCAAACCCTCCTTCCACTCCCCTCACCCTCTCCTCACTCCCCCTCCTCTCAAACCCCCCTTCCACTCCCCTCACCCTCTCCTCACTCCCCCTCCTCTCAAACCCCCCTTCCACTCCCCTCACCCTCTCCTCACTCCCCCTCCTCTCGAACCCCCCTTCCACTCCCCTCACCCTCTCCTCACTCCCCCTCCTCTCGAACCCCCCTTCCACTCCCCTCACCCTCTCCTCACTCCCCCTCCTCTCGAACCCCCCTTCCACTCCCCTCACCCTCTCCTCACTCCCCCTCCTCTCGAACCCCCCTTCCACTCCCCTCACCCTCTCCTCACTCCCCCTCCTCTCGAACCCCCCTTCCACACCCCTCACCCTCTCCTCACTCCCCCTCCTCTCGAACCCCCCTTCCACTCCCCTCACCCTCTCCTCACTCCCCCTCCTCTCGAACCCCCCTTCCACTCCCCTCACCCTCTCCTCACTCCCCCTCCTCTCGAACCCCCCTTCCACTCCCCTCACCCTCTCCTCACTCCCCCTCCTCTCGAACCCCCCTTCCACTCCCCTCACCCTCTCCTCACTCCCCCTCCTCTCGAACCCCCCTTCCACTCCCCTCACCCTCTCCTCACTCCCCCTCCTCTCAAACCCCCGCTTCCACTCCCCTCACCCTCTCCTCACTCCCCCTCCTCTCGAACCCCCCTTCCACACCCCTCACCCTCTCCTCACTCCCCCTCCTCTCGAACCCCCCTTCCACACCCCTCACCCTCTCCTCACTCCCCCTCCTCTCGAACCCCCCTTCCACACCCCTCACCCTCTCCTCACTCCCCCTTCTCTCAAACCCCCCCTTCCACTCCCCTCACCCTCTCCTCACTCCCCCTCCTCTCGAACCCCCGCTTCCACTCCCCTCACCCTCTCCTCACTCCCCCTCCTCTCGAACCCCCGCTTCCACTCCCCTCACCCTCTCCTCACTCCCCCTCCTCTCGAACCCTCCTTCCACTCCCCTCACCCACTCCTCACTCCCCCTCCTCTCGAACCCCCCTTCCACTCCCCTCACCCACTCCTCACTCCCCCTCCTCTCGAACCCCCCTTCCACTCCCCTCACCCACTCCTCACTCCCCCTCCTCTCGAACCCCCCTTCCACTCCCCTCACCCTCTCCTCACTCCCCCTCCTCTCCAACCCCCTTCCACTCCCCTCACCCTCTCCTCACTCCCCCTCCTCTCAAACCCTCCTTCCACTCCCCTCACCCTCTCCTCACTCCCCCTCCTCCCGAACCCCCCTTCCACTCCCCTCACCCTCTCCTCACTCCCCCTCCTCTCGAACCTCCCTTCCACTCCCCTCACCCTCTCCTCACTCCCCCTCCTCTCGAACCCCCGCTTCCACTCCCCTCACCCTCTCCTCACTCCCCCTCCTCTCGAACCCCCGCTTCCACTCCCCTCACCCTCTCCTCACTCCCCCTCCTCTCAAACCCTCCTTCCACTCCCCTCACCCTCTCCTCACTCCCCCTCCTCTCAAACCCTCCTTCCACTCCCCTCACCCTCTCCTCACTCCCCCTCCTCCCGAACCCCCCTTCCACTGCCCTCACCCTCTCCTCACTCCCCCTCCTCTCGAACCCCCCATCCACTCCCCTCACCCTCTCCTCACTCCCCCTCCTCTCGAACCCCCCTTCCACTCCCCTCACCCTCTCCTCACTCGCCCTCCTCTCGAACCCCCCTTCCACTCCCCTCACCCTCTCCTCACTCGTCCTCCTCTCGAACCCCCCTTCCACTCCCCTCACCCTCTCCTCACTCCCCCTCCTCTCGAACCCCCCTTCCACTCCCCTCACCCTCTCCTCACTCCCCCTCCTCTCGAACCCTCCTTCCACTCCCCTCACCCTCTCCTCACTCCCCCTTCTCTCGAACCCTCCTTCCACTCCCCTCACCCACTCCTCACTCCCCCTCCTCTCGAACCCCCCTTCCACTCCCCTCACCCTCTCCTCACTCCCCCTCCTCTCGAACCCCCTTCCACTCCCCTCACCCACTCCTCACTCCCCCACCTCTCGAACCCCCCTTCCACTCCCCTCACCCTCTCCTCACTCCCCCTCCTCTCGAACCCTCCTTCCACTCCCCTCACCCTCTCCTCACTCCCCCTCCTCTCGAACCCCCCTTCCACTCCCCTCACCCTCTCCTCACTCCCCCTCCTCTCGAACCCCCTCTTCGACTCCCTTCACCCACTCCTCACTCCCCCTCCTCTCGAAACCACATCCACTCCCCTCACCCTCTCCTCACTCCCCCTCCTCTCGAACCCCCTCTTCCACTCCCTTCACCCTCTCCTCACTCCCCCTCCTCTCAAACCCTCCTTCCACTCCCCTCACCCTCTCCTCACTCCCCCTCCTCCCGAACCCCCCTTCCACTCCCCTCACCCTCTCCTCACTCCCCCTCCTCTCAAACCCTCCTTCCACTCCCCTCACCCTCTCCTCACTCCCCCTCCTCTCAAACCCTCCTTCCACTCCCCTCACCCTCTCCTCACTCCCCCTCCTCCCGAACCCCCTTCCACTCCCCTCACCCACTCCTCACTCCCCCTCCTCTCGAACCCCCCTTCCACTCCCCTCACCCTCTCCTCACTCCCCCTCCTCTCGAACCCCCCTTCCACTCCCCTCACCCTCTCCTCACTCCCCCTCCTCTCGAACCCCCTCTTCGACTCCCTTCACCCACTCCTCACTCCCCCTCCTCTCGAAACCACATCCACTGCCCTCACCCTCTCCTCACTCCCCCTCCTCTCGAACCCCCTCTTCCACTCCCTTCACCCTCTCCTCACTCCCCCTCCTCTCAAACCCCCTTCCACTCCCCTCACCCTCTCCTCACTCCCCCTCCTCTCGAAACCCCCCTTCCACTCCCCTCACCCATTCCTCACTCCCCCTCCTCTCGAAACCCCCCTTCCACTCCCCTCACCCTCTCCTCACTCCCCCTCCTCTCGAACCCCCATCCACTCCCCTCACCCTCTCCTCACTCCCCCTCCTCTCGAACCCCCCTTCCACTCCCCTCACCCTCTCCTCACTCGCCCTCCTCTCGAACCCCCCTTCCACTCCCCTCACCCTCTCCTCACTCCCCCTCCTCTCGAACCCCCCTTCCACTCCCCTCACCCTCTCCTCACTCCCCCTCCTCTCGAACCCTCCTTCCAGTCCCCTCACCCTCTCCTCACTCCCCCTCCTCTCGAACCCCCCTTCCACTCCCCTCACCCTCTCCTCACTCCCCCTCCTCTCGAACCCCCTTCCACTCCCCTCACCCTCTCCTCACTCCCCCTCCTCCCGAACCCCCCTTCCACTCCCCTCACCCTCTCCTCACTCCCCCTCCTCTCAAACCCTCCTTCCACTCCCCTCACCCTCTCCTCACTCCCCCTCCTCTCAAACCCTCCTTCCACTCCCCTCACCCTCTCCTCACTCCCCCTCCTCCCGAACCCCCTTCCACTCCCCTCACCCACTCCTCACTCCCCCTCCTCTCGAACCCCCCTTCCACTCCCCTCACCCTCTCCTCACTCCCCCTCCTCTCGAACCCCCCTTCCACTCCCCTCACCCTCTCCTCACTCCCCCTCCTCTCGAACCCCCTCTTCGACTCCCTTCACCCACTCCTCACTCCCCCTCCTCTCGAAACCACATCCACTGCCCTCACCCTCTCCTCACTCCCCCTCCTCTCGAACCCCCTCTTCCACTCCCTTCACCCTCTCCTCACTCCCCCTCCTCTCAAACCCCCTTCCACTCCCCTCACCCTCTCCTCACTCCCCCTCCTCTCGAAACCCCCCTTCCACTCCCCTCACCCATTCCTCACTCCCCCTCCTCTCGAAACCCCCCTTCCACTCCCCTCACCCTCTCCTCACTCCCCCTCCTCTCGAACCCCCATCCACTCCCCTCACCCTCTCCTCACTCCCCCTCCTCTCGAACCCCCCTTCCACTCCCCTCACCCTCTCCTCACTCGCCCTCCTCTCGAACCCCCCTTCCACTCCCCTCACCCTCTCCTCACTCCCCCTCCTCTCGAACCCCCCTTCCACTCCCCTCACCCTCTCCTCACTCCCCCTCCTCTCGAACCCTCCTTCCAGTCCCCTCACCCTCTCCTCACTCCCCCTCCTCTCGAACCCTCCTTCCACTCCCCTCACCCACTCCTCACTCCCCCTCCTCTCGAACCCCCCTTCCACTCCCCTCACCCTCTCCTCACTCCCCCTCCTCTCGAACCCCCTTCCACTCCCCTCACCCACTCCTCACTCCCCCTCCTCTCGAACCCCCCTTCCACTCCCCTCACCCTCTCCTCACTCCCCCTCCTCTCAAACCCTCCTTCCACTCCCCTCACCCTCTCCTCACTCCCCCTCCTCTCGAACCCCCCTTCCACTCCCCTCACCCTCTCCTCACTCCCCCTCCTCTCGAACCCCCTCTTCGACTCCCTTCACCCACTCCTCACTCCCCCTCCTCTCGAAACCACATCCACTCCCCTCACCCTCTCCTCACTCCCCCTCCTCTCGAACCCCCTCTTCCACTCCCTTCACCCACTCCTCACTCCCCCTCCTCTCGAAACCACATCCACTCCCCTCACCCTCTCCTCACTCCCCCTCCTCTCAAACCCCCGCTTCCACTCCCCTCACCCTCTCCTCACTCCCCCTCCTCTCGAACCCCCCTTCCACTCCCCTCACCCTCTCCTCACTCCCCCTCCTCTCGAACCCCCCTTCCACTCCCCTCACCCTCTCCTCACTCCCCCTCCTCTCGAACCCCCCTTCCACACCCCTCACCCTCTCCTCACTCCCCCTCCTCTCAAACCCCCCCTTCCACTCCCCTCACCCTCTCCTCACTCCCCCTCCTCTCGAACCCCCCTTCCACTCCCCTCACCCTCTCCTCACTCCCCCTCCTCTCGAACCCCCCTTCCACTCCCCTCACCCTCTCCTCACTCCCCCTCCTCTCGAACCCCCCTTCCACTCCCCTCACCCTCTCCTCACTCCCCCTCCTCTCGAACCCCCCTTCCACTCCCCTCACCCTCTCCTCACTCCCCCTCCTCTCGAACCCCCGCTTCCACTCCCCTCACCCTCTCCTCACTCCCCCTCCTCTCGAACCCCCCTTCCACTCCCCTCACCCTCTCCTCACTCCCCCTCCTCTCGAACCCCCCTTCCACTCCCCTCACCCTCTCCTCACTCCCCCTCCTCTCGAACCCCCCTTCCACTCCCCTCACCCTCTCCTCACTCCCCCTCCTCTCGAACCCCCCTTCCACTCCCCTCACCCTCTCCTCACTCCCCCTCCTCTCGAACCCCCCTTCCACTCCCCTCACCCTCTCCTCACTCCCCCTCCTCTCAAACCCCCGCTTCCACTCCCCTCACCCTCTCCTCACTCCCCCTCCTCTCGAACCCCCCTTCCACACCCCTCACCCTCTCCTCACTCCCCCTCCTCTCGAACCCCCCTTCCACACCCCTCACCCTCTCCTCACTCCCCCTCCTCTCGAACCCCCCTTCCACACCCCTCACCCTCTCCTCACTCCCCCTCCTCTCAAACCCCCCCTTCCACTCCCCTCACCCTCTCCTCACTCCCCCTCCTCTCGAACCCCCGCTTCCACTCCCCTCACCCTCTCCTCACTCCCCCTCCTCTCGAACCCCCGCTTCCACTCCCCTCACCCTCTCCTCACTCCCCCTCCTCTCGAACCCTCCTTCCACTCCCCTCACCCACTCCTCACTCCCCCTCCTCTCGAACCCCCCTTCCACTCCCCTCACCCACTCCTCACTCCCCCTCCTCTCGAACCCCCCTTCCACTACCCTCACCCACTCCTCACTCCCCCTCCTCTCGAACCCCCCTTCCACTCCCCTCACCCTCTCCTCACTCCCCCTCCTCTCCAACCCCCTTCCACTCCCCTCACCCTCTCCTCACTCCCCCTCCTCTCAAACCCTCCTTCCACTCCCCTCACCCTCTCCTCACTCCCCCTCCTCCCGAACCCCCCTTCCACTCCCCTCACCCTCTCCTCACTCCCCCTCCTCTCGAACCCCCCTTCCACTCCCCTCACCCTCTCCTCACTCCCCCTCCTCTCGAACCCCCGCTTCCACTCCCCTCACCCTCTCCTCACTCCCCCTCCTCTCGAACCCCCGCTTCCACTCCCCTCACCCTCTCCTCACTCCCCCTCCTCTCAAACCCTCCTTCCACTCCCCTCACCCTCTCCTCACTCCCCCTCCTCTCAAACCCTCCTTCCACTCCCCTCACCCTCTCCTCACTCCCCCTCCTCCCGAACCCCCCTTCCACTGCCCTCACCCTCTCCTCACTCCCCCTCCTCTCGAACCCCCCATCCACTCCCCTCACCCTCTCCTCACTCGCCCTCCTCTCGAACCCCCCTTCCACTCCCCTCACCCTCTCCTCACTCGCCCTCCTCTCGAACCCCCCTTCCACTCCCCTCACCCTCTCCTCACTCGTCCTCCTCTCGAACCCCCCTTCCACTCCCCTCACCCTCTCCTCACTCCCCCTCCTCTCGAACCCCCCTTCCACTCCCCTCACCCTCTCCTCACTCCCCCTCCTCTCGAACCCTCCTTCCACTCCCCTCACCCTCTCCTCACTCCCCCTTCTCTCGAACCCTCCTTCCACTCCCCTCACCCACTCCTCACTCCCCCTCCTCTCGAACCCCCCTTCCACTCCCCTCACCCTCTCCTCACTCCCCCTCCTCTCGAACCCCCTTCCACTCCCCTCACCCACTCCTCACTCCCCCACCTCTCGAACCCCCCTTCCACTCCCCTCACCCTCTCCTCACTCCCCCTCCTCTCGAACCCTCCTTCCACTCCCCTCACCCTCTCCTCACTCCCCCTCCTCTCGAACCCCCCTTCCACTCCCCTCACCCTCTCCTCACTCCCCCTCCTCTCGAACCCCCTCTTCGACTCCCTTCACCCACTCCTCACTCCCCCTCCTCTCGAAACCACATCCACTCCCCTCACCCTCTCCTCACTCCCCCTCCTCTCGAACCCCCTCTTCCACTCCCTTCACCCTCTCCTCACTCCCCCTCCTCTCAAACCCTCCTTCCACTCCCCTCACCCTCTCCTCACTCCCCCTCCTCCCGAACCCCCCTTCCACTCCCCTCACCCTCTCCTCACTCCCCCTCCTCTCAAACCCTCCTTCCACTCCCCTCACCCTCTCCTCACTCCCCCTCCTCTCAAACCCTCCTTCCACTCCCCTCACCCTCTCCTCACTCCCCCTCCTCCCGAACCCCCTTCCACTCCCCTCACCCACTCCTCACTCCCCCTCCTCTCGAACCCCCCTTCCACTCCCCTCACCCTCTCCTCACTCCCCCTCCTCTCGAACCCCCCTTCCACTCCCCTCACCCTCTCCTCACTCCCCCTCCTCTCGAACCCCCTCTTCGACTCCCTTCACCCACTCCTCACTCCCCCTCCTCTCGAAACCACATCCACTCCCCTCACCCTCTCCTCACTCCCCCTCCTCTCGAACCCCCTCTTCCACTCCCTTCACCCTCTCCTCACTCCCCCTCCTCTCAAACCCCCTTCCACTCCCCTCACCCTCTCCTCACTCCCCCTCCTCTCGAAACCCCCCTTCCACTCCCCTCACCCATTCCTCACTCCCCCTCCTCTCGAAACCCCCCTTCCACTCCCCTCACCCTCTCCTCACTCCCCCTCCTCTCGAACCCCCATCCACTCCCCTCACCCTCTCCTCACTCCCCCTCCTCTCGAACCCCCCTTCCACTCCCCTCACCCTCTCCTCACTCGCCCTCCTCTCGAACCCCCCTTCCACTCCCCTCACCCTCTCCTCACTCCCCCTCCTCTCGAACCCCCCTTCCACTCCCCTCACCCTCTCCTCACTCCCCCTCCTCTCGAACCCCCCTTCCACTCCCCTCACCCTCTCCTCACTCCCCCTCCTCTCGAACCCTCCTTCCAGTCCCCTCACCCTCTCCTCACTCCCCCTCCTCTCGAACCCTCCTTCCACTCCCCTCACCCACTCCTCACTCCCCCTCCTCTCGAACCCCCCTTCCACTCCCCTCACCCTCTCCTCACTCCCCCTCCTCTCGAACCCCCTTCCACTCCCCTCACCCACTCCTCACTCCCCCTCCTCTCGAACCCCCCTTCCACTCCCCTCACCCTCTCCTCACTCCCCCTCCTCTCAAACCCTCCTTCCACTCCCCTCACCCTCTCCTCACTCCCCCTCCTCTCGAACCCCCCTTCCACTCCCCTCACCCTCTCCTCACTCCCCCTCCTCTCGAACCCCCTCTTCGACTCCCTTCACCCACTCCTCACTCCCCCTCCTCTCGAAACCACATCCACTCCCCTCACCCTCTCCTCACTCCCCCTCCTCTCGAACCCCCTCTTCCACTCCCTTCACCCACTCCTCACTCCCCCTCCTCTCGAAACCACATCCACTCCCCTCACCCTCTCCTCACTCCCCCTCCTCTCAAACCCCCGCTTCCACTCCCCTCACCCTCTCCTCACTCCCCCTCCTCTCGAACCCCCCTTCCACTCCCCTCACCCTCTCCTCACTCCCCCTCCTCTCGAACCCCCCTTCCACACCCCTCACCCTCTCTTCACTCCCCCTCCTCTCGAACCCCCGCTTCCACTCCCCTCACCCTCTCCTCACTCCCCCTCCTCTCGAACCCCCCTTCCACTCCCCTTACCCTCTCCTCACTCCCCCTCCTCCCGAACCCCCCTTCCACTCCCCTCACCCTCTCCTCACTCCCCCTCCTCTCGAACCCCCCTTCCACTCCCCTCACCCTCTCCTCACTCCCCCTCCTCTCGAACCCCCTTCCACTCCCCTCACCCTCTCCTCACTCCCCCTCCTCTCCAACCCCCGCTTCCACTAACCTCACCCTCTCCTCACTCCCCCTCCTCTCGAAACCCCCCTTCCACTCCCCTCACCCTCTCCTCACTCCCCCTCCTCTCCAACCCCCCTTCCACTCCCCTCACCCTCTCCTCACTCCCCCTCCTCTCGAACCCCCCCTTCCACTCCCCTCACCCACTCCTCACTCCCCCTCTTCTCGAAACCCCCCTTCCACTCCCCTCACCCACTCCTCACTCCCCCTCCTCTCAAACCCCCGCTTCCACTCCCCTCACCCTCTCCTCACTCCCCCTCCTCTCGAACCCCCCTTCCACTCCCCTCACCCTCTCCTCACTTCCCCTCCTCTCAAACCCCCCTTCCACTCCCCTCACCCTCTCCTCACTCCCCCTCCTCTCAAACCCCCCTTCCACTCCCCTCACCCTCTCCTCACTCCCCCTCCTCTCGAACCCCCCTTCCACTCCCCTCACCCTCTCCTCACTCCCCCTCCTCTCGAACCCCCCTTCCACTCCCCTCACCCTCTCCTCACTCCCCCTACTCTCGAACCCCCCTTCCACTCCCCTCACCCACTCCTCACTCCCCCTCCTCTCGAACCCCCCTTCCACTCCCCTCACCCTCTCTTCACTCCCCCTCCTCTCGAACCCCCCTTCCACTCCCCTCACCCACTCCTCACTCCCCCTCCTCTCGAACCCCCCTTCCACTCCCCTCACCCTCTCCTCACTGCCCCTCCTCTGGAACCCCCCTTCCACTCCCCTCACCCTCTCCTCACTCCCCCTCCTCTCGAACCCCTGCTTTCACTCCCCTCACCCTCTCCTCACTCCCCCTCCTCTCGAACCCCCCTTCCACTCCCCTCACCCACTCCTCACTCCCCCTCCTCTCGAACCCCCCTTCCACTCCCCTCACCCTCTCCTCACTCCCCCTCCTCTCGAAGCCCCGCTTCCACTCCCCTCACCCTCTCCTCACTCCCCCTCCTCTCGAACCCCCCTTCCACTCCCCTCAGCCTCTCCTCACTCCCCCTCCTCTCGAACCCTCCTTCCACTCCCCTCACCCACTCCTCTCTCCCCCTCCTCTTGAACCCCTCCATCCACTCCCCTCCCCACCACTCCCTCTCCCTCCTCTCGAACCCCCCTTCTAGTCCCCTCACCCTCTCCTCACTCCCCCTCCTCTCGAACCCCCGCTTTCACTCCCCTCACCCTCTCCTCACTCCCCCTCCTCTCGAACCCCCCTTCCACTCCCCTCACCCTCTCCTCACTCCCCCTCCTCTCGAACCCCCCTTCCACTCCCCTCACCCTCTCCTCACTCCCCCTCCTCTCGAACCCCCGCTTCCACTCCCCTCACCCTCTCCTCACTCCCCCTCCTCTCGAAACCCCCCTTCCACTCCCCTCACCCACTCCTCACTCCCCCTCCTCTCGAACCCCCGCTTCTACTCCCCTCACCCTCTCCTCACTCCCCCTCCTCTCGAACCCCCATCCACTCCCCTCACCCTCTCCTCACTCCCCCTCCTCTCGAACCCCCCTTCCACTCCCCTCACCCTCTCCTCACTCCCCCTCCTCTCGAACCCCCCTTCCACTCCCCTCACCCTCTCCTCACTCCCCCTCCTCTCGAACCCCCCTTCCACTCCCCTCACCCTCTCCTCACTCCCCCTCCTCTCGAACCCCCCTTCCACTCCCCTCACCCTCTCCTCACTCCCCCTCCTCTCGAACCCCCCTTCCACTCCCCTCACCCTCTCCTCACTCCCCCTCCTCTCGAACCCCCGCTTCCACTCCCCTCACCCTCTCCTCACTCCCCCTCCTCTCGAACCCTCCTTCCACTCCCCTCACCCTCTCCTCACTCCCCCTCCTCTCGAACCCCCCTTCCACTCCCCTCACCCTCTCCTCACTCCCCCTACTCTCGAACCCCCCTTCCACTCCCCTCACCCACTCCTCACTCCCCCTCCTCTCGAACCCCCCTTCCACTCCCCTCACCCTCTCCTCACTCCCCCTCCTCTCGAACCCCCCTTCCACTCCCCTCACCCTCTCCTCACTCCCCCTCCTCTCGAACCCCCCTTCCACACCCCTCACCCTCTCCTCACTCCCCCTCCTCTCGAACCCCCCTTCCACTCCCCTCACCCTCTCCTCACTCCCCCTCCTCTCGAACCCCCCTTCCACTCCCCTCACCCACTCCTCACTCCCCCTCCTCTCGAACCCCCCTTCCACTCCCCTCACCCTCTCCTCACTCCCCCTCCTCTCGAACCCCCCTTCCACTCCCTTCACCCTCTCCTCACTCCCCCTCCTCTCGAACCCCCGCTTTCACTCCCCTCACCCTCTCCTCACTCCCCCTCCTCTCGAACCCCCCTTCCACTCCCCTCACCCACTCCTCACTCCCCCTCCTCTCGAACCCCCCTTCCACTCCCCTCACCCTCTCCTCACTCCCCCTCCTCTCGAACCCTCCTTCCACTCCCCTCACCCACTCCTCTCTCCCCCTCCTCTTGAACCCCTCCATCCACTCCCCTCCCCTCCCCACCACTCCCTCTCCCTCCTCTCGAACCCCCCTTCTACTCCCCTCACCCTCTCCTCACTCCCCCTCCTCTCGAACCCCCGCTTTCACTCCCCTCACCCTCTCCTCACTCCCCCTCCTCTCGAACCCCCCTTCCACTCCCCTCACCCACTCCTCGCTCCCCCTCCTCTCGAACCCCCCTTCCACTCCCCTCACCCTCTCCTCACTCCCCCTCCTCTCGAAGCCCCCCTTCCACTCCCCTCACCCTCTCCTCACTCCCCCTCCTCTCGAACCCCCCTTCCACTCCCCTCACCCTCTCCTCACTCCCCCTCCTCTCAAACCCCCCTTCCACTCCCCTCACCCACTCCTCTCTCCCCCTCCTCTTGAACCCCTCCATCCACTCCCCTCCCCACCACTCCCTCTCCCTCCTCTCGAACCCCCCTTCCACTCCCCTCACCTCCCTCCCCCCTCGAATCCCCCCTTCCACTCCCTTCACCACCCCTCCCTCTCCCTCCTCTCGAACCCCCCCATCCACTCCCCTTGCCCACTCCTCCTCTGAGCCCCCCTTCCACTCCCCGTGTCTCCCTCCCCCTCCTTTGGAGCCCACCCTTCCACTCCCCTTCCCACTCCTCTCAACCCCCCTTCCCACTCACCTCAGCACCCCTCCTCTCAAACCCCCCTTCCACTCCCCTCACCTCCCTCCCCCCTCGAACTCCGCCTTCCACTCCCTTCACCACCCTCCCTCTCCCTCCTCTCTAACCCCCCTTCCCACTCCCCTCACCACCCTCCCTCTCCAACCCCCCTTCCCAGTCCCCTCACCACCACCACTTCCACTCCCCTCCCCCCTCCTCTCAAACTCCCCCTTCCAGTCCCCTTGCCGCCCCTCCCTCCCAGTCCTCTGCAACCCCCCTTCCACTCCCCTCCCTCCTGCCCCCAGTATGCCCCTGCACCTCTTAAATCTGCCTCCTGATCCCCCTCACTCTCTCTATGCACCTTTCAAAGCATCTCCCCTGATCCTCACAGTCCCTGTGTCCCGCCCACCCCCCAGATGGTTGGCAGCCATGTGGCCTGTGGGCCTGGTTTCATGTTCAGTGTCATGAGGGAGGTGGCAGTCAGCTTTATTAAGGGCAGCCCCCTTCCACATGCAGACAGACTGTAGGGGAGTGGCAGCTGTTAGGGACACATGGAATATTCAAAGGCTATTATATCAACTTCATAAATGTACGTATATCTGTGGGCTAGGGGTTGTATTCTAGCTCCATGGGGGAGCTGTAAGAGATTCCTGCATGAACTAAAAGTCACTTGGGGGACAGAGAAATTAATACAAATCCTTAGTCTGGAAACCAGGCTGGAGAACCCTCCCTGCCTGGGGGAAATTGCATAGACTGGTTTGACCTGGTTGGCGAAGCTTAGCAAGCAACGACTGAGAAGTGAGGACATTGAAACCTACCAGGGGCTCCATGTGGCAGATGGGTATTGTCTAGTGAGCATGCAGACAGGCGGTTTTTTGTTTTTAAGGTATGTTCTTTCTGTAATGCTTTTGATCTGAATAAGTAGTATCTTGCCTTACAAATGCTAGCAAGTCACTGGTGAACTCTGTCATTGGCCCTACCAGAATTGCAGGTGCTGCCATAAAGTCAGGCCTTCTAATGGGATCACAGTGGATAGCAGCTAAATCCCTAGTCTACAGGGAAGGAATCCCAGAACTCTGCCCTGCAAAATGTGATGGGTAGAGGCCGGAGATCTGACTGAGGTGTCCTCAAGAAGGCAACAATGGCAGTCAGAGGCGCCTTGGAAGCCATGATATTTCTGAGTAAGTTCTTTCACCTCTTGACCCCAGCCGAGCCTGGTTTGCCCATTGATTGCCCTGTTTTTATCTCAGCACAGTGCTGCATAGTTCTCTTCATCGGCCTCTTCTTCACTCGTTTGTGGCTGGTCAGCGTCCTGTATGCAACATGGTGGCTTCTGGACTGGGACAAGCCAAGCAAAGGTGGGCGACGAATTCACTGCATCAGGAACAGCGTCATCTGGAGATACATGAGGGACTATTTCCCCGCCACTGTAAGTGCAACCAAAGGTAGGGTCCAATCCAGTTCCCACTGAAGTTTATGGGAAGGAACTCCCATTTTGTTCCATGGGCATTAGATCAGGCTCTTACAGCCCTGAAGAGGGGCCAAGGGATCCTAGCACTGGACCTAATAAGTCAGCACTAGATTTTACTGCTTTGTCTTTCACCGCCTGGAGGGAAGGGTGGGCTAGAGATTAGGGCAGAGGGTAGGAGACCTGGTGCTTGACCTTGTAATAGTTGTTTAGCCAGCATTTTCAGACCCACAGACCAAAATAAATCTGGCTTTAGATGCCTACCTCTTCAGTTTCACTACACCTTGGGAGGTAGGGAAATAGTCTCCCCATTTTCCATCCATGTGTGTTTAGATTCTTGTCCTGCACCCTCTGTGGTATCTGAGCACTTTTAAGGAAGCTGAAGAACCAGGGACACTAAGTGAAGTTACACAGCCAGTCAGGAGCTGAGATTGGACTTAAACTCAAGAGTTCCCGGCTCCTAGGTCCTGTTCTTAGAGCAATTTACAGACAAGTAGCTGGCTGGAAATTAACTGGCTTGAAGTCGAGACTGTAGCCCCCAGCTGCAGGGCCGGGTGTACATTTTAAATCCTAACTGGCGCTTTGTTTTACTGTTGGCTATACAGCACCCTGAGTGCACATGACACAAGGCGCATGTGCAGAACCCATGAGAGGGCTGGCTTCAAAGTGCTTGCAGTTTCCAGGCATAAGCTGTGCAGTACAAAGCCATAGGCGCTGACTCTGTGGGTGATCCGGGGCTGGAGCACCCATGGGGAAAAATTAGTGGGTGCTCTGCACCCACCTGCAGCTCCCTGCCCCACCCCAGCTCACCTCCACCTCCCCCCGAGTGTGCCGCCGAGTCCTGCTTCTCCCTGCTCCCTCCCAGCGCTTGTGCTGCGAAACAGCTGTTTCACGCAGCAAGCGCTGGGAGGGAGGGGGGAAGAGGAGGAGGAATGTGGCGCGCTCGGGGAAGAGGCAGGGCCGAGACGGGGATTTGGGGAGGGATCCAATAGGGGCAGGGAGGGGGCGGAGTCAGGGCTGGGCCAGGGGCTGGGCCAGGGGAGGGGTGAGCACCCACTGGCGCCAAGGAAAGTTGGCGCCTGTGTACAAAGCAACGTATTATGGAGAGTCAGGGATCCTGCCATGGAGTGAGACCAAACTAGGCTGGAGTCTGAGAATCTTTAGGTCAGGTCACAAGACCTGCCTCTTCAAGAGCTGCTTGGGTGCGGGGGAGAAGCTGACAAAACCCCCCAATCAATGCTCTTAAGAACCAAAGCCAGAGCCTCCAGAAGTCCACTACTACAGGCCTCGCCATGCCAGCCTGTTAGCCTGGGAGGCAGACAGATACTACTGCTAAGTACAATAGAGAAGATTGACCCGGTGAGGATCCTACAGGCAGAACACTTCAAACAGGTGGGCTGTCAGGAGCTCAGAGAGGGAGGGCCATGGGGCAAACGTTAACCAGGAAGGCGTTTTCCATAGATTCCAAAGCCAAAAGGGACCAGTGTGATCATCGAATCGGATCTCCTGGCCAAAGGACTTCCCTGAATTAGAATCTACCTTTTAGAAAGACATCCAATATTGAATTTTAAAAAACGTTGCCAGTGACGGAGAATCCGCCACAACCCTTGGCAAGCTGTTCCAGTGGTTAACGACCTTCACTGTTCAAAAACTGCCCCTTATTTCTAGTCGGAGGTTGTCTAGCATCAGCTTCCAGCCACTGGTTCTCGTTACACCATTGTCTGCTAGACTGAAGAGCCCTCTACCGCCAAGTTTTTGTTCCCCCTTTAGGTACTTACAGGCTGATCAAGTCACCCCTTAACCTTCTCTTTGATAAATGAATCACTATAAAGATACGGTTTGCAATCCTTTAATCGTTCTTGTGGCCCTTCTCTGAACCCTCTCCCATTTATCAACATCCTTCTTGAACTGTGGACACCAGAACTGGACACAGGATTCCCAGTGCCCTTATGACCTCCCTAACTTGCGATTCCCCTGGTTATATATCCAAGGATTGCATTGGCCTGTTGGCCACAGAGTCACACTGGGAGCTCATGTTCAGCTGGTTAGATACCTAGCATTTTGTGGTTGTTGTGAATAGGGTGGCATGAAAGGCAGCACAGAGTTGGGAGTGGATGAAGGGGGCGCAGGGAGAGAAGAGTCAGCAGAGAAGGGACAAAGGGACCAGCAGAGAAGTCTTCAGGACAGGGATATAGAGAAGGTACAGAATGGGTGTAGTGGGGCTGCCATCCTTCTAAGGCTTCATGGGGGAAGTGAAACTTGATCTCCAGTGTCTTTGAATGAAAGATACCCTGAGTTATTAAAAGAACTGGGGATACCCTTGGGCAACAATGGTGGAAGTGTGTTCTGCTATACATGAGCCTGTCATACATGGACGTTGGCTACTGGCATTCAGATACCACACCCCTCTGACAGCAATGGTGAGCAGCCCTGCTTTGGGTCTACAAGGAATATTGCTCTGCAAGAGCATGTATTTAGTGCACTTCTTAAGGACCGCTGCTGCTGCTTCCTGTGAGGGAAGTGAAAGGGAAGTGCAGCGCTGCAAGTAATAAGAATAAATCGGTGCAGAGATTAGGGGTGGGCAGAAGACAACCCAGAGTCTCTGTTTGGCCAGAACTCACTGATGGGTTTTGATTTGGAGCCAGTGGGGGAAAAAGGTGGATGCTTGTGTAACACCTGCTTCATTTGGGACGTCTGCTTTTAAATAATCCGTGCAGTCCTGGAGTTACAAGATGCAGCCTGTGGCCATCCTCATCTTTTAGGCCTCAACTCAGCAAAGCACTTTAGCACAGGGTTTAGAGCACAGTCCATACTTTCCCGAGTCAGTGCATCCTTAAGGAGGTGCAGCCCATGGAGACGACAGATCCCAGCCAGTACCGCTCATTTTCCTCCGAGCAGCCTTAGAATGAGTCTGCAGGCAGCTGATGGCAAATACGTGCAGGTGTTTGGGGTTCGGGGGCCTTGCTATTCCTACAGCAACAGAATACAGCCGGCTATCCTACCAAGCTGCCCCTCGTCCAGACTTGCACGTGAGTGCCAGAGAGGCACTTTATGGGTTTGTAGGCACATTTGGTTTTTTTCAGTGTTTTTAAAATATTCCAGAATGCAGGACACCATCTGGCATTCCAGCATTTTCCAGGGAATGAAGTCCCCCAATTCCCCCCTCCCCCTACTCCACCAACCCTTATTTTAATGGTTGCTTCCTTCCAGATGCCCCACTGTTGCTCGGCTAGGTGCCGGCACTTGTCATTCGTGTACATTAGTTAATTAAGCCAGCCAGCTTTGCAGAGTGTTATTTGCACATGTGTCAGGGTTGAGTAATATTTTGTAGGCAAGTGAAATCTCATTTGTTTTTTCATTATCATCATCATGACAGCAACAAGGGAGGGGGATGGGTTGCCTGGGCTGCTTCAAAAAAGTGACAATTTTACAAGGCTGTATGAAGCCTTCAGAGCACAATGCGATAGGAAATCTGCAGTTCTTGCTTATCTGTGAAATGGGGATAATGAAGTACAGCGGGACTAACCTGTAGTCATCAGCGAGCCAGAAGTAGATCCAAAAATAAGTTCTTCAAGTCTCAATTTACAGTCCCCTGCTCTAACTACTGGACACTTTCCTGTGAGCTTGTATCATTTTTCCCAACAATTCTTTAACAGACCAACCTCCACTCCTCGTTAAGTCCTATCAACACGACTAAAGTGGTAAGAGAATTACTTATTATTTGCACTTCAGTAATATCTAGGGGCCCTAGCCAGGGATCAGGGCCCCATTGTGCTAGGCCTGGTATAAACAAGAATAAAAAGACAATCTCTGCTTTGGAGAGCAGCCAGTCTCCTTGAGCCCCATTCCAGCAGAGCCGCATCTGGCTCTAAACACTAGACCAAAGAGTTTTTAAGAGTCCCCATTGCAAAGGGCTACTGGATCTCCCCTGCATGCTGCTGGACTACAGCAGCCATACTAATCTTTAAGACATAACATTTTAAGCTTTTCTGAAATTGCTCTCCTGATGCCCATTGTACTTTACATTTCTCCTGGGTGCAGTGATCAAAACTAACAATGCCTTTGAATCTGAGTGCCCAGTGGCACTGTAGACGTTAGGGATCCCTCTGTGATAAGGAAGGAGCAGAGGCTGCAAGAGAGATATTTATGCTGTGGACAAGGAACAGTCACTGCTGCAGAGCTCTGGACTGGGAAGGATTAATATTGTCAACAATAATATTTGAGCACGGCTACATAAATGCTGTTGTTAAAATGCTGTACAGACAGTAGCTGATTGAATCTCACAAGACCCCCATGTAATAGGCAATTATCCATCACCAAGTGGGGAAACTGAGGCACTGAGGAGCTGAGTCACTTTACAGTCACATAAGGAGTCAGTATCAGAGTTTGATTTGGAATGCAAGAATTCCCAGTAAAGGGCCATGAAATATTTGCATCACTTCTGGGCTCAAGGTCCAATGCCTTCCACAAACAGGGACAGAAGGGAGACTTGTGTCACTGAAGTCAGAGTCATACCAAGGGCAAGTCTGGGTCAGCACATTCACAAAGCTACTAGATTTGCAAGTCCCCTTCCTCCCTCCTGGCAAGCCACCCGCCCTCACCAAGGGCCCACTGAAATCAACAAGAGTCCTTCCATTGATTTCAGCAGGCATTTGGTCCGGCCCCCAAGAGCTCCAAGTTCTCTCCCACCATCTAAGAGCAAGTCCCTGGAACAGGGTGGCGTGCCTCTTTACAGGCCAGAGGCCAGCCCTTCCTACCACACCCAGGCTGGGGTGTGGTGTTTAATGAATAGAACCAGCTGGGTATGGTGGAACTGCTTCTCTCTAGGGTGACCATCTGTCCCATTTTTAAAGGGACAGTTCCATTATTTGGGACTTTTTCTTATATTGGCGCCTATTACCCCCAACCCTCTGTCCTGTTTTTTCACAGTTGCTATCTGGTAACCCTACCTATGAAGAACAGCAGGGAGCTGCAGAGAGGGGGATTATCAGGGAGGAACAAGCAGTGTCACTGGCTGCTGGGAGCCAGCAGGCAAGACTAAGTTTTCAGGGAAGAGGCTCCAGGCAGGGAAGGTGTGGGAGACCCCCCCACAGCAGGAAGACAGGGAGCAGGGACTTGAGAACTTTTATTCTGAATGGTTTGTCAGGTTAATAAATCTACCCATGGGGAGGGGTGTTGCTGAAGCTAAGTGAGTGTGTGATGTTTTAAAGGGGCTATGAAGAGGGGAAACTGAGGCAAAGCTTGCAGTGCTACCCCCGGCCATGAGGGGGCACTCAGGAAGTAGCCAGCCTGTTCAGTCTCCAAATCTTCCTTTCCCGCCCCTACCTTTAGATGGCCCTGAGGGGTCCCTGGTCCGGTTGTGGGGGGAGGGATTGGCTGGTGATCCCTGTGGGAGGAAGAGGAAAATATCCTGTGGAGTTCAACAAACAGAAAAGCTTAACTCCTGTTGAATATACAGGTTCATAAATTATAAAGCCAGAAGGGACCACAGGGATCATCTGCTCTGCCCACCTGTCTAACACAGGTCTGAGAACTTCCCTAGGAAAAGCATCCAGAACAGATCTTTTAGAACCACATCCAATCTTGATTTAAAAATTGTCACTGCTAGAGATTCCACACCAGCCCTTGGCCGCCTGTTCCGATGGTCAGTCACATTCACTGCTAAAAACACTGCAGCTTCTTTCTAGTCCGCCCCTGTCCAGCCGCTGGACCGTGTTATGCCTTTCTCTGCTGATGGAAGAATCCTGTATTATCAAATTTCCATTCCCTACACATAGATATGTACAGACTGCTCAAGTCACCCTTTACCCTTCGCTTTGCTGAGCTCATACAGTGAGCTCCTTAAGTCCAAGGCACGTTTTCCAACCCTGTCATCGTTTTCACGCTCCTTCTCTGAGCCCTCTCCAATTTTGAAACATCCGTCATGAACTACAGACACCAGAATGGAGCACGGCATTCCAGTAGCGGGTCTCATCAGTGCCAACACAGAAGTAATATAACCTCCCTATTCCTACATGAGATTCCCTATGTATACTGCCAAGGATCACATTAGCCCTTTTGGCCACAGCATCGCACTGGGAGCTCATGTTCACCTTATCATCTACCATTACCCCTTTCTCTCCCCCCTCTTCCCTCCCCAAATCTTTTTTTCGGAGTTATTGCTTCTAGGAAGGAGGCCACCATCCTGTAAGTATGGTTAGTGTACATACGGCCCAGAGTTTAACAGGGATTACCAATGGAGTTCCACAGAAATTGGATCTCTCAATCCTTACAGACAACAGGACATGCTAACTTGTCTATAAAGTGTTTTTAAGACAGCGCTGTAGCAGCAACTTACCTTTTCTTCACTATAACACAGCTGCTACTTCAGTTTCCCTTTCGAGGCTGGGAAGGTTAGCGCTCCAGCCAAGCCCAACAGTTCCTCTTCCAAAATAAGTAAGAATCCAAGCCCAGTGCAGGGGCGCACCACTCCCATTTTAGGAGTGCTTTGACACTGGACTTTGGTCCACAGCCTTTTGGTGGAGAACTACAAGGAGCTCCCATTCACTCCAGGTCTCTCTAGTTTTCTAGAGCAAGACACCACTCATCTTCCAGAGCCCCTTTGACTGTCTACTTAGGCCTCTTCCCAGGCTCCTTGCATAGAGAAATTCAGCAGTCAGTCCCACTCCCTTCAGGTAGGAGATCCCAAAATAAATCTTGTCTCTTCGTTGACTAATGTCTCACCCCAATTTAAAAGACAGCTCTTATATATCCCTGCCCCCTTTTCCAAGGATGCATCACTGCCCAGACTAAAACTCCCATAGTCCCTCTGAACTAGAAGTCCCAGAATGCCTTGGCTCTGAGCTGAATCAGGAACAGGAACAGTGCTTGACCTTGAACCCCTCTTTAAGGGCCAGCTCACTCTGTGACACTATCCTATAGAATCCTACAGCAGAGAAACACAGTTATATTAAATCCTATTACATGGCTTAAAAAAGCCTATTAAGTTCTACAGGATTTTTCTGTAAGGCACAGTGGCACAAGTTACCCATCTCTACATGGAGATAACTACTTCCCACACTAAGGACTTGTAATGATTAAATTAACTAATCTGGAAGATGCCATATAATTCCAAAGCATCATGACTTGCTGTACAGGTCATCAGCTGAATCTGAACCCAAGACCTTCTGCACAGGCCTCTACCACTTGAGCTAAGGGGCTAACTCCATTAGCTGGTAGCAGCAATAGGCTGTTATCCTCTAGTGAGCCAGCAACGAGTAGAGAGTGGGACACACACTGTGCTAAGATGGGTTAGGCTTGCTGCATTTGATTTCTGCCTCACCTGTTGACACACAGTCAGCAAGCATCAGACAGAAGTACCTTTGGCACCTCAGAGACTAACAAATTTATTTGAGCATAAGCTTTCGTGGGCTAAAACCCACTTCATCGGATCCATGCAGTGGAAAATACATTAGGAAGAGAGATATATATACACAGAGAACATGAAACAATGGGTGTTACCATGCACACTAAACCTTAATTGATCACTCTCCTTATAGTGTGCATGGCAACACCCATTGTTTCATGTTCTCTGTGTACATATATCTATCTTCCTACTGTACTTTCCTCTGCATGCATCTGATGAAGTGAGCTGTAGCCCACAAAAGCTTATGCCCAAATAAATTTGTTAGTCTCTAAGGCACCACAAGTACTTCTCATTCTTTTTGCTGATACAGACTAACACGGCTACTGCTCTGAAACCTGTCACCTAATGACAGGATCCCTGGGGCTTTAATAAAAGCACCACATACCCCAGGAGAGTTGGCAACACTGCATTTACACCAGGGCAAACTGGGTGCAAGCTTCTGTTTCCACAATCATTTGGGGCACTGTTTTCTATCTGTGCCAGCAATGAAGCCTGGATCGTCCCCGTGAGATCCGTGTCTGGAACTCCCCACTCACATGTGGATGAGGGACTCAGCCACTTCATGGCATCAGCCCCCCGCCCAACTCTCACCTTCCAGAGGCCTCTCCTGGATCCAGATTTCCTGCTGGGAGAGGGGGCTGGAGATTGGCTGAAATGGGGCACACTGTGTCCCACCCCAAACAGGAGGGTCGGGTCAGAAACCAGCGGTGTGGAGAGACTGGCTGTCTGGTATGTGGAGTGTACCAGGGGGATGCCAGGGAGGAATTCCAGCAGCAGCAGGGCAGAGTAGGACACACCCCGAGGAAGAATCCTGACCTCCCACAAGGAGATCTCACTTCCCCTCTGCTGGAAGCCTTCCTGATACCTCCCCAATGGTGCCTTCCAGCAGATCAACCCACAGGCGCCTGAAGACAGCCAGCTCCCACACGTCCTTGTATTGCTTCATGAGGACCCCAATGTCAAAGTTCAGGCAGCCCTTGTACCTGCACCAAATCAGGGAGTATGACAAAGGAGCCCTTCCCTCTTCTGCATGCCAACACGGACTCTGAGCTAGTGCTTACCCCATGGGCCCAATGGGGTTTCCACGTTGTCTGAGCCACCATTTTCCACCTTAAGCCCCTGCTCACCTCCAGACGTCACTCCATTGCAGTAGTAACTGCAAGGCCAGAAGGCCACGCACCGCAGTTACATTCACACAGGTGTAACTGCCCTGGACTGAGGAGATCAGTCACTGATTTACACCAGTGAATGAGAGATCAGAATCAGGACCCGAGAGTCTCCTCCAAGGCAATGCTGCTGTTCTCTAGACCGCCACTGGGTGGTGCTGCAAAGCAACAAAGCCCATGCAATATAGCTCACTCTGCTGAGAGGAGGAAGAGCTGGGAAAACAGTGGACTCCCCCAAAACCTTCCTGCTCCACACAACCTTGCTTCAGGACCATGCTCCTCAGTCACACAGACGCTTAGCACTCTGCTGTCAATAGGAAAAACAACAATTAAGGCCTTATGGCTTGAAAGCCCTTTGGAAACATGGATCATGACTCCCGCTTGAAGCAGGGCAGTGTTATTATCCTGATGGAGATAACCAAGGCCTAAAGGCCCGGAGACTCGCCCAGGTCACAGGAAGACTCAGAACTGGAATGAGAGGCTTTTATTATTTATACGATGGGAGCCCCTGACTGGGGCCTCATTTTGCTGGGCAATGGGCATGAAAATATTAAGCGAGAGTCCCCTGCCCCAAAGAGCTCACAGTCTGACAGCAGGCAGGCGAGACAAGCAAAGGGAGGGGAGCGCAGACTCCAAGTGATACAGGCAGGTTTTTGCAGAGCCTGAGGCCAAGATTATCAGGAGTGACGCGTGGTTTCTCTGTGTAAAGGTTTCACAAAGCATGGAGCATTTGGAAATCAGGCTCCTGTTTAAGGCTTCTGAAATCGATCACTAGGCACTGCTGAAAATGTTGGCCTGGGCCCAGGGAGGGGGTCTCTTTAGAAACACAAGGTGTTGCGTGTCAAAGAGAAGACAACCTGAACAGCACACAAATATCGAAAGAGAACCACTGGGCTCTGGGAGCGAAGGCAGCCAGAACCATTCCGCCGGGCAGGGCTTGGAAGGAAAGCGTTCCGGTGCTTCACGGTATTGTAGAGCAGTAACGTTACACCTCGGTACAACGGGCTTCTTTACTTGCAACATCTAGTAGGGGCAAGGCAGATCAAGAGAGGGTCTGGGCCTTGACTTCAGGAGAGCTGGCTGCTATTTCCGCACCTGCCATTGACTTGCTGCCTAGCCTTCGTAGGTCTCTCTGTCCCTCCATCGATACGGTGCAGGGAGACTGAGCCTTCCTTTGCTCTGCAAAGAGCTCTGCAATCTCTGGAGGGCCCGCACCATACGGCATAAGGGCTGAGTATTATTGCCGTGCGGTTGGCTAGGTGATGGATACCCAAATAGCTAGCAAGCTTGAGCATTACCAATATAATTTACTAAAACAAATGGATCTGGTCTTTGCTCCTCAGTCGAGCCCCAGAAAAGCAGCTCAGGCTGCAGTGTTTGTGTACGATCAGTTCATTTAACACAAAAGGATCAGCTGCTCCTGGAGGATTAAACATGGCTTCTAATCCTCCCCTATCCCAGCAGCAAACCTGACATGGCAAACCTTCCGTTTCTGTGGGTAAGAAGGTGAAAAAGAGCTGCCGATTTGCTCTGACCTCTGTTATTTTAGGAAGCTATTTTAAATGTCCCCTACAGCTGAGCTCTGATCTCGGAGCACCATTGCTGCAGGAGAAAGGAGGGGAGGGCTGGTTCGTGCATCCATTTTCTTGGAGTCTGAGTGAAATTAACTCATCATATGCAGCTACTTGCCTGCAGGTAACTAACTGGCTGTGCAGTTTTGCCATTGCAAGCTTCAGGCATGTGAACATGGGCTTGTCGCAGATCTATCACTGTCAGAGCTCCCCGCTGCTGGTATCATGCTAGCAGAGTTACCATGGTGTGACTTTTTTAAAAAAACAGGGACAATTCTGTAAGCGAGGGCTGCCAGGCCCCTGTGAACAGGCCAGCAGGCCGGATGCCCGTCCTGGTGAGTTTAGGAGAACTTCTTAGAGTGGGGAGAGAAGGAAGCAGAGAAAAATAAACCTGAAATTCAGCAGGGTGCACAGAAAACTCTTGCACGGCAACCCAGACCCCTTATGTGCAGTTGCAGCAGTCTGTAGGGGGTGGGGCTGGCAGGTTTTGAATGAGGGAGGTTGCAGCAATGGGCCACTGAGGAACTGGGCGAGGCCCTGATGCGTGTATCATGATCAGGGCCAGGGGAACTGGAGTCAGAGGGCACGCGTTCCCCAGAAGGGCTGTTAGGACCAGGGGAACAGGTCTGGAAGCACCTCAGCCAGATGGACAGACTAGAGCAGGGCACAGGGTTTAATAAAGTTGCACTTGTTCAGCTTAACCTGCATTCGGCTTCACTCTTTGCTAATGAACCAGTGGGTTTAATGGGCACTTGCTAACTACCACTGGCCATCCCCCACTCAGTGTTCCTCTCCTGTCCCTTCACACAGTCCCTTCCCTTCCACACACATCCACTTGCATCCCCCATGCACCTGCCCCACTCATGCTGCGAGCCATCTATCAGGAAGCGCTGTTGTCTGGGGGTTTCAGTGAGAGACTAGATGTCAGGAGCCCTGGGTTCTATACCCAGCTCTGGCACTGGCTTGCTGGGAAGCCACGTTACTTCACCTCTTGTTCTGCAGCCCCTCTGTAAATGCAGGGGTGATAATGCTTACCTGCCTTGCAAAATTAATGCTTTGATATCTTATGGGGAAAGGCCCTGTCAAAGTGCAGAAGCCAGAATGTCCCAGGGCTCAGTCAAGCCTGGTGAGATTTAACTTGAGGCCTACCAGCCTGAACCTTGCCCTCATACAGCAATTTCTTGTAAACAAACAAACAAAACCCACCTCCAAATTGACTGTTACCTGGTTTCATCCTGACGCAATTTGACAAGAACCAGTCGTTAAGCCCAGAAAGCAAGGGGAGAAAATGGAAACCCTGTCAGAACCAGAGCAGAACTGATACAAAGCACAGGAAGCATGGGCTCTTTTGTAATCAGCTACTGTGTGAAGAGCAAATCCACCCTTAAATTCTTGTCTTCCGGTTCTGGTATCAGGTACTAGAGTACCACTCTAGTACTCGGGACAGGTAGAAAAGTTTACCTCAGTATATACAGCATCCCTTTCTCTTTCCCGCTGCTTACAAGAGGAAATATCTCAAGTACTGCAAATACTGAGGTTATCTAACGGAATCTACTTATCTAAGGCAACTGGCAAACTTTGAAAGGCCACCACTGTAAGTGGCGTCACGCTGGATTGTCACTGGTGTAACTGTGAGCAAAATCTGGCCCATGTGTCTTCAGATAGCACAGTGTAATGCTGTAAAGCTGCCATTCAGGACTTTCCGGCCTGCATCTTGCTCATTCCATTGGTTATGCAGAAACCATGACTGGGGTTACTTAACAGAACTGTGGTCCTGAGGCACTGCTGGATTTTTCAGGCTCTGACCCATGCACAAACTACTTTGATTGAAAACAAACGCACCCAGGAATTCTTTACGTCAGCGAGGACCCTTCGTCATGAGCTGTATAAAAGGGCGGCATTATTCGTAATTGAGGCAATTTATACAGTTGCCTGTGAAATTAACCATGAACTTTTAAATTTCTAACAGCCTTGGCCAGTCACTTCGTTTTTCATTTATTGGTAGGAGAAGAAAGAAGGGAGTATGGGGTTACACAAAGTCAAGTGGCGCAAAGTCATCTCTCTCTTAGCTCTTTCTGTGTCACTGGCATAGGCCCCAATCTCTCTAGGCCATTTGAAATCTGCCCTAATTTAGGGGCAGTGCATCGCCGTATCACTCCAGAAGGAGACCACAGAACTACAGACAGCTCAGAGTCACCATTCCTCTCCTGCGCAGGGAGGAGGGTGCAGGAAGCCTGATCCTGACTGAATACTCACGTAAACTTAGGGTGACCAAATTTTTATAGGGACAGTCCCGTTTTTTTGGACTTTTTCTTATATAGTCACCTATTACCCCCCACCCCATGTCCCGTTTTTTCACAGTTGCTATCTGATCACCCTACATAAACTCATATTTACTGGTAGGAGTTATGTGGCCAGCTTGAAGCCTCTTTGGGAGCCATCCAATCTGGGAGACTACACAAATACTTGAAGCAGTAGTCTGGGAGAATGGATCTTGAATAGCCCACAAACGGAGACGTGCTCATGCAAACCATTCCTTCCTGCCTACACTGGCTCAGATCAGTGCCTTTTCCAGGCCAGGATCCTAGCTCCAACAGCAGCCAGCACAAGCTGCCTCAGAGGAATGTACAACTGTGGAATAAACAGCCCAGAGAGGAACTTCCCTCCTGACCCCCTCAATTAGCCCCCTATATGCACGAATAATGAGCAGAATGTATTGACACTGAAGCCTGTTTGCAGATAATTCACTGACCTCAGCCTATAAACTGCCTATTGTTAATAAATGTGTCTACGGCCCCCCTTGCTATAGTACCAAGGTGGCCCCTGCTCTTTTAACATAGTTATCCCCATAGCACCCCTGTGAGGTAGGGCACAGCTATTATCCCCATTGTATAAAGAGGGAAACTAAGGCAGAGTAAGACTAAGTGACTTGCCCAAGATCACCCAGGTAGTCTGTGGTAGAGCAGGGTCTTGAACCCAGGTCTTCTCCCAGTTACAGTCTAGCGCCCTGCCTGCCCAGTCTTTCTAATTCAGCTAGCTCCCCCCGGTTACCATATCACTGACGTGCCTTGCCATTAAAATACCAAACAAAGCTCATTTTGACACAGAGATGATCAAACATTGCTAATGGAACATTTTTCAATCAAAAAGTCCAATTCAAAAAACCTAAAGGTTCCATGGGAACATGTCAATTTCAATAACATTTCGTTTTGAAAAAAAAAAATAATGAAACAGTTCAATGTGGTTGAGACGGTCCATTTCAACCTTATCAGAGCATTTCAATTTTTCATTTTGAAATTGACTTCTCATTTAGAAATGTGTTTTATTTTATATTTTTATTTCATATTTATATTATTTTATTATACCATTTTATGTTATGCAAATTACAGTATCAGTTACTAAACTAATTAGCAGTTGGATTACCAAACACAAATTATTATTTTATGTTCATATTATAATTTTAAAATAATTAAACCCTCATTTCAAATTATATAAAAAAAGAAAAATAAAGTAAAAATTTATATAAAATAAAACTATAATGGACAAAAAGAGTCAAAGTCAATATTCAATTCTATGGAAGTGAAATGTTACAGCTGACCTGAAACAAATTTTTTATTCTGAAATTACACGTTTGGGGACATTTTGAATTGTCAACTTTTTGTTCCAATCTCAAACCAAAAATGTTTTTTTAGGGTCGGCATTTGCCATGGAACAGAAATTCAGTATTTCAACCAGCTCTGTTTTTTCACTGCAAAATGTAGCTTTTGCTTCCCTGCACATGTCTGATCAGTCTGGTTTCCCATGTTGTGATCATTTGACTGTAATCATCGGTCCAGGACCAAGGCATCTCGGTACTACCAGAATAGAATAGAGAAGTGAAATATCAAGATGAGCCTCATTGTACGGCAACTTCAATCCTGTGCCCGGATTCGAAGGCGTGTGACTTGATGTGTATTGATTTATATGCCCATTTATCATATCGTACTGTATTATGGCACACGGTTCTTGCATTTATTTGTTGGCTACTGACTTAAGCTTTATGCACCTGATGGTGCAGCAAGAACGCTGATGCTGATACTGCTAAGTGATTCCTGCTTGTTTTGAAACCACCTTTTATGTAACTTTTCATGCTGTACATAGGTCATATGTTCTCCCCCGTCCACCCCACATTTCCTTCAATAACCTACGAGATAACTCAGGGAGATTGAAATGAGACAAACCAATCTGGAATTCAATCTTGCTTCATTATTGTCTGATACTGCAGCTGCCCCTGCTAGTTCACTCAAATGCCAGGAAGTCCCAATGGCAGTGAAACCTCCAAACCATGATCTTGAAAAGCCCAGCATTGTTCCGACTGGATGGAAGCACATCAGATTTATCTCACCCTGGTCAGCAACTCTGTCCTTCTTTGAGCTTCCTGTGCGTATGGATACATACACCATAGGAGCATAAGTGTCAGATGCAACAACATGGGAGCAGTCTTGGCAAGTCAATGACACATCTGTGAGATATAAGCGAAGGGCTAGCTTGAGCCTTTAAGCTCAGCCCTGAGTAAGGGGCAGTGTGTAATCGCTCAGCCCCAGGAAGCCATTATGACAAGTCACAATTCCTCCCATCTCCCTCTTGCTCAGGTGGGTTGGAAGCAAGTTACTACAGCCTTTGAAAGGGCGCTGCTTGAAATCTTTGAGGCAGGGTTTTTTTGTTTTGTGTTTGTACCATGCCTGGCACAGTGGAGTCCTCCAGGTCCATAACTCAGGCTCTGAGGTGCTACCACAAAACAAATAATAGCACTTCTCCATGTTTACCTGGCAAATAACCTGGCCAGTGCATGGGCGGGAGAGAGACACAGCTCCTCCCCTTGCCCACCCACTTGCACATAGGGGTTAATATCCCGAGAGCGAGGCCTGCATTCCACACCAAACTGGACTCCCAGGTAGGCCAAGCAAGGAGGGGTGTCTTCTGCCAGGAAGTCGCTGGGAGGTGCGTGTGCTCAGCACCTGGGAACATCAGGCCAGCTCTGCTTAGGAGCCTCAATGTGGATTTAGGGGACCAGCTCAAGACACACAAGTAGGAACACTTTGGCCTAAGAGATTTATCCCGGATCAATCAGCCTCCGATTGGGGAACAGACTCCTGACTCCTGGTGCCTTGCTCTGATCACAAGACAGGCTGCCCCGGCCTCAGGGGAAGGGGAACTTTGCAGCTCCAGTTGTGTTCTAGAGCTGCCCTGGAATGAGGGGTGTGTGGGCCTGAGGGGACTCCACATGGGATCACAAAGCAGCAGAAAGCAGTGTCCCAGGGCGGGAGGAAGGGGATGGGGAGGAGAGAAGGTTTGCTGTTGTCTAGTTGTTTACTGGAGCAGAGCAGGAAGAAGGACTGTGGCCCACAGCCTGATCTCCATTTGAATAATGGAAACATAACACAAACGCTGCTTGGACTGCATGAAATATTAACAGTCCTCCTTCTCCCTGTGGATGTGCTAGCCAGAGAGAAAACATGGCTTTAGCTTAGGCTCCAGGGCCTTTCTGCCTAGGACTGAAGATTAAAAGGTGTAGTGGTGTAAAGGGCAATGATTGCCTGGCAAACACCAGCTCCTCCATCTCAGGCTCAGGAGAACAAAACAAGAGCTAATGAGCTTGTATTTGAGAACCACAAAGGGTGAGGCATGTGTGGTGTTTAGGTGTTGCTTGTAACTTGCCTGGCTACTACAACAGCGTGGCCACTCCTAAGAGCATTGTAACAAGGCCAGTGCAAGGTTTCTGGGCATGCGTGCACTCAGGAAACCCTTGCTGTGCCTTTTGATAGGGCACAGTGTGTGTATCCCACTGCACTCTGCCGGCTGGTGCGGACAATACCAGGGTCAGTGCTCTTACCTCGCTGGCCTGTGCCCCTGCATGGAGGGGAGGGGGATTCTATCTCAATACTTATGTATCGGCTAAGGAGAAGACAGCAGATTAGCAGAGTGGACAAGCCAATGTGACTTGGGTAAGCTGTATCCTGTCCCTTCCCAGCTTGTGGAAGTGGACCAGGCCTCTGTTACCCAGTGTTGTGTGTCATGTAAAGGATTTTGCATCTTCTGTTTATTAAGAAAACCAGCCCTGAAGAAAGAGACATGAACTTGAACTGGAGGGTTTGGGCTTTATTTTGACTACTGTGACAGATGACTTTCCCCCGGTGGTTCTCAACCTATTTACCACTGTGGGCCACATATGCAGCTCCCCATGTGTTATGTGGGACACACAACACTGGGAATAGAGGTCTGGTCCACTTCACAATATATATACTACCTGTATGGCCCTGAGGGCGTCACATGGGCCATGGCTGTGTGGGCCGCAAGCAGCCCGCAGGCCATGGGTTGAGAACCACTGCTCTACCCACTGGCTTATAGTAGTATTTGGGAAAGACCAAAAGGGAGTGGATCTAAAATGGAGTAATGTAATAGGATGAAATTTAGCCCAGGAAAGTGTAAGATTAACTCATAATTTAACAGCAAGGTCCACTGGGCTGTGGAATAGTCTTCCGAGGAAAGAGGATAAAGCCCAGTAAACAGAGTAATTTAAAATTGCACTGAAAAAAGCACCGGGGAATACTTTTGTAGGGAACAATCTCTCGTCAGGAGATGAACTAGCTTGTCCTTTGACCTTGAATTCCTACAGTTCTGCAAATATAGCTGGCAGCAATGTTAATCTGAGACCCAACACTGCTCAGCTTGGAAAATCTAACACAATCACAGCCGAGGTGGGTTCTTAGGCATCTGGATCTCCTGCCATTGGCTCGGCATCCCTCAGATCTGTTGGATGCAAGAGGAAGGCACATCCACACAGGATTGTTTCTTGTTTACCATTTTCTTTTGCAGGTTGTTGTTTTTCTGGAATGGGAAATACCTTGGGATGCACTGTAGGACAGGAGCTCACTTTATTTAGATTTATCTACATGGATACACCTGCCCCAGACTCTGGGTGCTCTGATAATTATTAAAGGCATAACTCATCCAAAAAGAACAGATCAAGAGCAAATCCCACCCCACTTTAAAAGCAAACAAACAAGCCAGCCAATCAGCAAGAGAAGAGGTCCCCACCTTTCTCCCATCCCAAAGGGCCTATAGGACAAGTCTGTATTGCATAACAATTAGGCCGCACAATGTAAGAGATTAGCTCCCTTCCCAGTATGTGAATATTGTGACCATGACCCAAACTTGACCACTAGTCCGGTAAGAGATTGAACTTTGACAAAGAGGGAAAATGGGAATGTCTAAATGTTAGAAAGAAAACATTCAGGCACCAAGGAGCTAGTTATTGTGTCTAGGAGTTCCCTTAATGAGAGGAAGGCTAGAGTAGAAGGATTGTCCAGTGGTAAGCATAGCACCTGGGAGACCTCAGTTCAAGTCCATGTTCTGCCACAGACATCCTGTGTTACCTCAGGCAAGTCTCTGTGCCTCAATTCCCCATCTGTACAATGGGGATAATGTACTGCCCTACCTCACAGGGGTGTTGTGAAGCTAATTCTGTTAAAGACAGTGAGATGCTTAGATACTGTGGTAATAGGGGTCAAATATGTACCTAAGATATTGAGAAAGCATGGTTGCCCTTACCCGAGCTTGCTATATGCACATCACTATTCAGTCCAGCCTGAAAGGGGCAGAGGTGCTGTGAATGTGAGCAGCCATCTTATTCATTGATCTAGGTGCAAGTTCCAGCTGTGGATACTTGAGCTGCCCATGAAAAAGTTGCTCACACGTCCACTGTGTGCAGAATTGCTTGTTGTTATTACAGCAATGCCCAGACGCTGAACCAACGTCAGCACCCCAGTGTGCTAGGTGCTGTACACACACATAGTAAGGAACATCCCTGCCCCCAGTGCTTATAATCTAAATAGGCAAGACAGGAATTTCCCTTTCACCCACAACATATCAATGGAAGTTTGGGAATAGAGGCACTGATGTGACCAAGGTGACACAATTAGTCCATGACAGAGTGAGAAATTGAACACACATCTCCTGAGTCTCAGGCCAGTGACCTAACACCAAAGCACCCTCCCTCCCCAATCTCTATGCCAGTGGCTCTCAACTTATTACACATTGTGGGCCGCATATGCTGCCCACAATGTGTTACCTGGGCCGTAGGGGCTGGGTGGCAGGGCAGTAGCTGCCCCTGCCCCCCGCCACGCGGGGCCGGCCGGCTATCCGCCCCAGACCCTGAAGCTCACGGGGTCAGCCGGCAGCCCCGACCCCAGACCCTGTGGTGGGGGCTGGCTGTCCCGACCCCAGACCCCTGCCATGCGGCTGCCCCAGGCCCCAGGCCCCTGACCCCATAGGGCAGGCCAGCAGTCCCAACCCCACTGCCCTTGGCAGCAGGGCAACCTGGACACCTCCATGCTGGGCAGCTGGGAACCTGGCAGACCCCAGCACGCGGGCCGGCCTTTAGCACACTGCTGAGCTGGACCACAGCTGTGTACTAATTGGGCCGCATGTGGCCTGCAGGTTGAGAACCGCTGCTCCGTGCTGAAATGCCTGTTTCACTATGCTTGCAAACAACACATGAACAAGGGAACAGCCCATGAAACAATTTTCGTGGGACTGCAGAACTGACCCATGCAGAACGTGGGGTCCTCTTGGCTTCTCTGGTCAGCTGACTCCACGTTACCATCCTTCTGGTGGGTCAGCCAGTTGCCAACATTTATGTCCTAGCAGCCTTTGCACTCATACCCATTAGCCGCTGCTGAGGCTGCTGGGACATACAAATCTATGTGCAACCATAACAGGGAGGCTGATCTGGAATTCTCTGGGCTGGCAGAGTAGTAGATGGGGCAGAGGGGAGGAAGGTTTACCCAGGCGCTAGTGAATGTGCAGCTGTGGGTCAGGACATGCAATATCAGCTCTGTGGAAGCATGGTCCTTTTGCCACCACAGCGGCCTAAAGTTGGTACTGTGTACACAGGTCAGGGTGTGCTGCTTACTCAGGGCCCTGGACATGCTGAGGCAGCCTGGCCAGGACTGCCCTGGCAGAACCAAGATCTGCACGTCTGCGTTACCTGGTGGGTCTGCGGAATTATGGAACCAGATCGGGAGAGGCTAACGCACTGGGGAGTGGATGCCGATGGGACTCATGATGCTGCCGGGCGAGCTGGTGGGCAGAGAGAGAGGAAAGGAGAAGCCAAGAGTATGGCGGGAAGAAGTGGACCCAGCTTGAGCAGGGATTTTGGCCTACAGTTCCTAACATGTCCACTGCTTTTGGATCACCCACTAGAGATGCCTGATTTTCAAAGGGTGCTGAGCACCTGCATCTGCCGCTAGCCTCAGCTGGAGTTGTAGGTGCTCAGTGCTTCTGAGCAACATGGCCCTGTGTCCCTCAGATTGGACAACCAGCATGGGAGGCACCCACAATGAGTGGATGCTGGGTTGACAATGTACCCCAAGAAGAGGGGAACTTTGACTGGGCCCTGTTTATAACCCTGAATGACGGAAGGGTAACTTTAGTCTTGCTGCCACTCATGGGACAGCTGAACATGTGAGGGTACATATTTATCTTAGGGAAACATCATCTGTATGGGCCCAATCCACAGCCCACTGAGGATAATGGGAGCCTTTCCACTGACTTCAGTGGCCTTTGGATCTGGCCCAACCTATATTGGGAACAGATGTTCCAGCTGATAGGATTATAAAACACCAGGATTTTCATTCTGGCTCAGCTCCTGCCAGAAGGAACCTGCAAAGAAAACAAATGATACGGCAACAGATAGCGCAATTCTAAATGCGGTGGCTAAACACAGGCATGCTATAAAAGTATAATAAATCACGGGGAAACCTAAAAGGAAAGCATTGCAGGAGAGCAATAAGCAGCCAGCAATAATGAGAACACTGTGCAACCAGTGATAAATTAACTGCACAGGAATCAGGATTCATGGAAATCAGGGATGGAAAAGGACTGTTCAGTTTTATCTAGTCCATGCCTTTGGGGCTGCTGCAGGTTTGTTCTCTCTAGTGTCTATTTGTGTTGTGTCCAGTCTTAGGAGGCACAGATGGACTATTCTTGGGGTTCTGATTGCTCTTATTGCAGGGGAGGTGTCAGGGTTCCCTCCCCACTCTGAACTCTGGGGTATAGAAGTGGGGATCCGCATGAAAGACCCCCTGAGCTTATTTCTACCAGTTTAGGATAAAAACTTCCCCAAGGCACAAAATCCTTCCTTGTCCTTGGATGGGTTATGCCACCACCACCAAGTGAGTTAGACAAAGATTCAGGAAAAGGACCACTTGGAGTTCCTGCTTCCCTAAAATATCCCCCCAAGCCCCTTCACTCCCCTTCCTGGGGAGGCTTGAGAATAATCTACCAACTAAATAGGTAAACCAGGTGAGCACAGACCAGCCCCTTGGGTTTTTAGGATACTAAAAACCAGTCAGATTCTTAAAAAACAGAACTTTATTATAAAGAAAAAAAAGTAAAAGAAACGCCTCTGTAAAATCAGGGTGGAAGGAAATTTTACAGGGTAATAAGATTTGACACATAGAGGATTCCCCTCTAGGCAAAACTTCAAAGTTACAAAAATGGGATAAACCTCCCTCTTAGCACAGGGAAAATTCACAAGCTAAAACAAAAGATACTCTAACACATTTCTTTGCTATTACTTACTATTTCTGTAAGTTTAGATGTATCATTCAGTAGGAGCTAGATTACTTGCTTGGTCTCTCTCTTTGTCTCCAGAGAGAACACCCAAGCCCAAAACAAAAACCTTCCCCCACAGATTTGAAAGTATCTTCTCCCCTTATTGGTCCTTTTGGTCACGTGCCAACCAGGTTATCTGAGTTTCTTAACCCTTTACAGGTAAAGGAGGGATTTTATGCTATCCTTAGCTGTAGGTTTATGACAGGAGGGTATCCCAGAATGGAAAAGGTTGAGAACCACTCGACTGTTCCAGTCTAATGCAGCGTTTCTCAAATGTGGCCATCAGGGGCTTTTCTTGCGGGCACAGCCTTCTGGGTGGTGACTGGGGACAGGCGAACCAGTGGCCCTCCCCTGGAGCCACAAACGCCAGAGGAGCAGACAGCTGGTGTGCACCTTCCCTGGGGTGGTGGGGCTCAGGCTTCCAAGTTTAGCCCTGGAGTGGCAGGCTCCAACCATGCGGTGGTGGGCTCTGGCCCCCAGCCCCTCATGCATCAGCCCCGGTCCTCGCTGCCTCCTCCAGCCCCTCACCCATCAACCACATCTTTCCTTATTAATCCCTCCAGCCCCCTAATTATATCTTTATTTGCCAGTGTCCTTTTGCTGTGGTGGTACCTAGTACTGAATGTACTGTCCAAGGCCTGGTTTCCCCAAGGATGACAGGAGCAGGACTTTCCTTCAGCTGTAACATCTCTATATTATGATTTGTGCATCAATAGCACCTCAAGGCCCCAAGCAGGTCAGGGCCTCTTTGCACACACGCACGCACGCACACACACACACACAGCCCTTGCTCTGAAGAGTTTACTCTCTAAATAGACAAGAGAGACAAAGTGTGGGGGGGGGTTGTCTGCCCATTTTACAGAACTGAGGCACAGAGAGGTTAAATGACTTGCCCATGGACACACAGGGAGCCTTTGGCAGAGCTGGGAATCAAACGTGGTCTCCTAAAGCCTAACAGCATCCAAAATTATGATTTCCACTGTCACATCTAGGTTTATTTTTCAGCATTCCTGCTTCCCAGGTGTCTGCTTCCTATTGAATAGTTCTCTTTGAGATTTGCATTCCCCATCCTCGGCTTGTCTAAATTGGATCTCCTTCCAGGAACTGTGCCCTGTGTCTCACTGTCCTTCCTTCCCTTATGGTCTGTGATAAAAATCAGTTCTCCCTGCATGACATTTTCAAAAATGTTCATTTTGTAGCATACAGGTTAATGAGGAGCCCATGCAAACAGAGGCAATAGTGCTTGTAAGAATAGAGTGTTAGTTAAGGGACTGGACTCACCTCAGGAGAGCTGGGTTCAAATCCTAGCTAGGCTATGGACGCTCTGCGTGGCCATGGACAAATTGCTTCCAGCCAACTTTTCAGATATGCTCCCTAACTTAGTGTGCCTCCATTTTTGGGTGCATAATTTGGGACACTTGTTCCTGGTTGTCAAGGAGGTCTGGACCCATGTCTCACCCCTGTGAGCTCGGCCAGTGTTATTAGTGTTGGATGTAGGTTGCAATATTCAGATTGTGAGCAGCTGAAGTCCATTCCAGGAGTGTGTGGCGTTGAGATTTTGATTTGGAGTCATCTCTCATTATTAGAGGGGCAGACCAAGGTCACACAGGACCAGATTTGCAAGTGCTCAGCACCCACAAAGGGTCAGGTTTTTAAGAGCTCAGCATCCGCCTTAGCACCTAGATAAAAGGACAAATTTTCAAAAACTCAGCTCTTATTGTGATGCCTATGGCCATCCCCATCCTGAAGTCTTCTGAAAGTATGTGGTAAAGCTAGGATTACAAACCAGATCTCCCAGTCCTCTGTTCTAACTACTAGACCAAACTACCTCCCTTGGCTACAACTTACCTACTTCCCCTTCGGGCCGGTGGAACTGGTCTTCACTTCCTCTCCTAAGCTGTTCTTGAGTGTTGCTGTGGCCCATTAAACAGCTCCTGAGAATCCCTCTGCCCCAGGGGCGATGACATTTCAGTGATGCCCCAAACCCTTAGATCTAGTTTGCCTTCCCGTTTATGGACTACTTGGGGAGGAGGAACAAAACTAGCAAACAAAACTAGGCTGCCTGAGGCTGAGAGACTCATGGAAAGGTCCCTGGCTACGGAGTAAAATCAGCAGTCGGACCCCTTTGCTTGCTCAGCGCCTGGGCCCGGTAGCAAAGGGGCTTTTTGTTCACAACCTCACCTCGTTAGGAGATGGCACGTGACTGGGTACATGTGCATTGTCAATAATGCTCCGGGACAGATGGAAAATTAGCCACAGCATAAAAAATACCTCTTATGACCTACCTGCTGTCGCTGCTGTTTCTGGCTTTCTCCAGGGGAATTAATTAGCTGCCCTGCCATTAGAATAGCTCCATGGAGCGGATTGATGTACTTGGAGGCAGCAGAGTGGATAATGCTTGTGGGGCCTGATTCTTTCTTAGGCAAAGGGCCCTTTAAGCTGCTCTGGAGGTGAAAAGGGCTTTATGCTGAGTGGAAATGGACCCCTGAATGGACCCCTGTGCAGTGAGCTTGCCCAGCTGGTGCAGAGCTGCTGTGCACCAACCCTGCTCCCAGTCTCCCTGAGCTCATTAACAAGGCCTCCACCCTGCCTTGAGTGCCGATTACAGCCTTGCTCTGCCTGCTGCGCTGCCAGCAGGGCGTGTGTATGTTCTTGAGGAGTTTCTTTCCCTGGGGGCTTTCCCTGGTAGATTTTATTCCCCTCCTAATAGTGCTGCAGCCAGACACGCACCGACTGCTCTCAACACGCTTCTTCACTCATGAAGCTGGACAGTAAGTAAAGCTAACTGTACAGCCAGTGGGGGTGGGACTGGATGACTCAGGGAACTGGGAGCAGGTCGGCAGGAACTTTTGTTTCCAGGTCACTGAGGGTTTGTCTACACTGCAATTAAAAACCCACGTGGCGGCTGACCTGGGATTGCGGGCACAGACTAAGGGACTGTTTAACTGTGGTGTAGACATTTGGGCTCGTGCTGTAGCCCAGGCTCTAGGATCCTGTATATCTACACTGCAGTTAAACTGCCCCTAAACTCCACAAATCCGAGTCAGTTGGCATGGGTCAGCCACTGTGTCTAATTGCAGTGTAGACAGACCCTTGGTCAAGTCTAACTCAGGCTGGAAGTGTCCATGTTCTCAAATGGGTCAGGCAAGTCAGTCTAGGGTCCCAGGCACAGTCCAGGCACCCTGAACTGCACTATCGTGTCTCATGTCCTATCAAATGAATCTGCTTCTCCTGCAGTATCCAGATAAAAACATACCCCCACCCACAATTCTCCAGATAAACACAGGTTTCAGAGTAGCAGCCATGTTCCCTGACACACCCTCCTCCTGTAAAGCCTGGGAGAAAAGCAGCCCTTGCAGCACATCCAAATGGCTATGAAATCCAGGCCAGCTCCAGATAGTTGGGGGCTCTAGCAATGATAGGGAGGGTGGGGGAGAATGTCGTTAAAGGGGCAGACCCGCAGTCCCCAAAAGCTGTCCCAGCTGGTAGGGACTGAATATCTGAGTTGGGCTGTAACCAAACTAGTCCAGTGGCTCCTGTCACCTGCTGATGATCACATCAATGAAGTGGGACAGGGATGCCCTTTAAAGGGGCAGATGCCCCTGTCCCTGAAACTGTCCCAGCAGGTGAAAGGACGGGGGGACTCCGGATCTGCCTCCTAAAGTTAGACACTCAAGGGAGCTGTGTGTGACATTTACCCCTAAGCCAGCCCAGCAAAGGGGGAAGCACTTTCCAGAGTCTGCAAAGAATACGATGATAAGCTACGCCTGTGTAACACCAAGGGACCCTGGTTGTTATCAGCTGGGATCAAACCTGGGACCTCTGGAGCTTAATGCATGAGCCACAAGACACGTGACTCTTAGCCAAGCCCGTAGCAGGCTCACCAATCTCTGATGGTGTAGCCACTCCTAGAGGGGGGCAGAGCGCCCCACCAAGGAGACAGGGGTTACCCTTGCACCTGGTCTGCCCCGCTTCTCCCACAGTCACTCCCCCTCGAAAAGTGGCTTGGGGTGGTGCTATAGCACCAGCGGGAGAATTCCTTCCCCTTCTCACCGCAGACGAGGCTCCAGGGAATGTGCTTTTAGCCCAGACACTGCTGAGCGCCACCTGCTGGTGGCACTGGCTCTTTTTCAGCCTTCTGCCACCATTTTCCTCCTCCTCAAATGTGAGCGCTCCCCCACCCTCAAAGTCAGGCAGGCTGTGTTGCTAGGAATTCAAATTGTACCCGCAAGCCTTTGTCCTCTCATCGCCTTACCCCAGAGGGCCTTTGCCTTAAAGCAGAGCAGGAGCGTCACACCGCTGGGGTAGGACACGAGGACCCAGCTCCTCAAAGGTATTTAGGTGCCTAGCACCCACTGATTTCAATGGGAGTGAGTGCTGACATACTTCTGAGGCTATAGGCCTATTGTGCACAAATTCCCTTTGAGGATCTGGGCCAAGGAGCCTTCCCTGCATGCTTTGTTTGCACCACGGGAGCTAGGCACAGCTGCAGTCCCTGCTAGTGCTAGGTGAAAAAATGAGTGGGGGGAGGGAGAAACAGTCTCTCAATTTTTAAACTTTCCCACTAGAAAAGGAAGGGGATGTTTAAAAAGAGAGAGAGAGAGACAGGAGAGAGGGTTCCCCCCCCCACACACACACACCGGGCCACATACAGCCAAATGAAATGTTTCCAAAAACTTCAAAAGCTTTTGGCTTGACATTTTTGTCAGAAATTGAAAAATAGTGACCAAAATGAAAACGGTGGGTGGAAATCTCCCATTTTGGTTCAAAGGGCATTTGCCATGAAAAGTTAAAAAAAAAAAAAAACTGGGGGGGACACGATATTTTTGAACATCTTTAGTCTCTGTGAATGTCGGAGGGTAAGGGCTGCTCACTGGTAGCGCCCCCAAGAGGGAGGGAGACAGCTGCACACACAGAAAAATCATGACTTTTCTCTCAGGCGAATGCCCAGCCATGCAATGCCTGAGCTCTAGGATGCATTACAAACTCCCAGCTCCGTCTGTGTTATATCTCCTCATTGGTGATTGTGTCTCCAGCTGGTGAAGACGGCAGAGCTGGATCCAAGTAAGAACTACGTGGTTGGCTTCCATCCTCACGGGGTCCTGGTGGCTGGTGCCTTCCTCAATTTCTGCACCGAGGCAACGGGGTTTTTGCAGCTGTTCCCAGGGATGACCCCTCACATGATGATGCTGACACTCTGGTTCAGAGTCCCCTTCTTCAGGGACATCCTGCTGAGTGGAGGTAAGCAGTAGCATGGGGCAGAGTATGGGTGGCAGTGGTAATCACAGGTAGGACCTCGGCCCTCTGGGACCATGTGAAAAGCTGGAGATTTTGGAAGAGTCACACTGGGGAGCCTATTAGTTGTTTGGGTTCATATGTTCTTTGCCATAAGCATGGACGCAGTCAAGGAGTGGAGGGGACCCAGAAGAAAAGCTTTGAACAGGTACAATCCGCCCTTTAAATGCTCTGTCCTTCCTTCTCTCCTCTCCCTACTTTCTCAGTTTAAATTTTTATCCTTATTTATTACCTCGGTTGTAGAAGCACTGAGAGGCCTCAGTCAAGATCAGGGCCCCATTGTGTTGGGTGCTGTACAACCACATCATGCAAGACGGTCCCTGCTCTGCGGAGCTTACAGTCTAAACCAGTGGTCTCCAAAGTGGGGTGCGCGCACCCCAGGGGGTGCACAGAACGATCGATGGCAGGGCGCAGCAGGAGGAGCGCCACTGGAGCAAAAGGGCGGCATGGCAGGAGGAGCACCACCCGAGGGGAAAAAAGGGGGGGCGGCCCTGAGTCCTCCGGCCCGTGGAGGAGCAGGGGCAGCCGCACAGCCAGTGACCGGAAAGAAGCGGCACTTTGAAGGGGAAATCATAGAATCATAGAATATCAGGGTTGGAAGGGACCTCAGGAGGTCATCTAGTCCAACCCCCTGCTCAAAGCAGGACCAATCCCCAATTAAATCATTCCAGCCAGGGCTTTGTCAAGCCTGACCTTAAAAACTTCTAAGAAAGGAGATTCTACCACCTCCCTAGGTAATGCATTCCAGTGTTTCACCACCCTCCTAGTGAAAAAGTTTTTCCTAATATCCAACCTAAACCTCTCCCACTGCAACTTGAGACCATTACTCCTTGTCCTGTCCTCTTCTACCACTGAGAATAGTCTAGAACCATCCTCTCTGGAACCACCTCTCAGGTAGTTGAAAGCAGCTATCAAATCCCCCCTCATTCTTCTCTTCTGCAGACTAAACAATCCCAGTTCCCTCAGCCTCTCCTCATAAGTCATGTGTTCCAGACCCCTAATCATTTTTGTTGCCCTTCGCTGGACTCTCTCCAATTTATCCACACCCTTCTTGCAGTGTGGGGCCCAAAACTAGACACAGTACTCCAGATGAGGCCTCACCAATGTCGAATAGAGGGGAACGATCACATCCCTCGATCTGCTCGCTATGCCCCTACTTATACATCCCAAAATGCCATTGGCCCTCTTGGCAACAAGGGCACACTGCTGACTCATATCCAGCTTCTCGTCCACTGTCACCCCTAGGTCCTTTTCCGCAGAACTGCTGCCTAGCCATTCGGTCCCTAGTCTGTAGCTGTGCATTGGATTCTTCCGTCCTAAGTGCAGGACCTTGCACTTATCCTTATTGAACCTCATCAGATTTCTTTTGGCCCAATCCTCCAATTTGTCTAGGTCCCTCTGTATCTTATCCCTGCCCTCCAGCATATCTACCACTCCTCCCAGTTTAGTATCATCCGCAAATTTGCTGAGAGTGCAATCCACACCATCCTCCAGATCATTTATGAAGATATTGAACAAAACCGGCCCCAGGACCGACCCCTGGGGCACTCCACTTGACACCGGCTGCCAACTAGACATGGAGCCATTGATCACTACCCGTTGAGCCCGACAATCTAGCCAACTTTCTACCCACCTTATAGTGCATTCATCCAGCCCATACTTCTTTAACTTGCTGACAAGAATACTGTGGGAGACCGTGTCAAAAGCTTTGCTAAAGTCAAGAAACAATACATCCACTGCTTTCCCTTCATCCACAGAACCAGTAATCTCATCATAGAAGGCGATTAGATTAGTCAGGCATGACCTTCCCTTGGTGAATCCATGCTGACTGTTCCTAATCACTTTTCTCTCATGTAAGTGCTTCAGGATTGATTCTTTGAGAACTTGCTCCATTATTTTTCCAGGGACTGAGGTGAGGCTGACTGGCCTGTAGTTCCCAGGATCCTCCTCCTTCCCTTTTTTAAAGATTGGCACTACATTAGCCTTTTTCCAGTCATCCGGGACTTCCCCCGTTCTCCACGAGTTTTCAAAGATAATGGCCAATGGCTCTGCAATCACAGCCGACAATTCCTTTAGCACTCTCGGATGCAACTCGTCCGGCCCCATGGACTTTTGCACGTCCAGCTTTTCTAAATAGTGCCTAACCACCTCTTTCTCCACAGAGGGCTGGCCATCTATTCCCCATGTTGTGATGCCCAGCGCAGCAGTCTGGGAGCTGACCTTGTTCGTGAAGACAGAGGCAAAAAAAGTATTGAGTAAATTAGCTTTTTCCACATCCTCTGTCACTAGGTTGCCTCCCTCATTCATTAAGGGGCCCACACTTTCCTTGGCTTTCTTCTTGTTGCCAACATACCTGAAGAAACCCTTCTTGTTACTCTTGACATCTCTTGCTAGCTGCAGCTCCAGGTGTGATTTGGTCCTCCTGATTTCATTCCTACATGCCCGAGCAATATTTTTATACTCTTCCCTGGTCATATGTCCAACCTTCCACTTCTTGTAAGCTTCTTTTTTATGTTTAAGATCCGCTAGGATTTCACCGTTAAGCCAAGCTGGTCGCCTGCCATATTTACTATTCTTTCGACACATCGGGATGGTTTGTCCCTGTAACCTCAACAGGGATTCCTTGAAATACAGCCAGCTCTCCTGGACTCCTTTCCCCTTCATGTTAGTCCCCCAGGGGATCCTACCCATCCGTTCCCTGAGGGAGTCGAAGTCTGCTTTCCTGAAGTCCAGGGTCCGTATCCTGCTGCTTACCTTTCTTCCCTGTGTCAGGATCCTGAACTCAACCAACTCATGGTCACTGCCTCCCAGATTCCCATCCACTTTTGCTTCCCCTACTAATTCTTCCCTGTTTGTGAGGAGCAGGTCAAGAAAAGCTCTCCCCCTAGTTGGCTCCTCTAGCACTTGCACCAGGAAATTGTCCCCTACGCTTTCCAAATTGTCCCCTACGCTTTCCTGGATTGTCTATGCACCGCTGTATTGCTCTCCCAGCAGATATCAGGAAAATTAAAGTCACCCATGAGAACCAGGGCGTGCGATCTAGTAGCTTCTGCGAGTTGCCGGAAGAAAGCCTCATCCACCTCATCCCCCTGGTCCGGTGATCTATAGCAGACTCCCACCACTACATCACTCTTGTTGCTCACACTTCCAAACTTAATCCAGAGACACTCAGGTTTTTCTGCAGTTTCGTACCGGAGCTCTGAGCAGTCATACTGCTCCCTTACATACAGTGCTTCTCTCCAGCCACTGGCTGCACGGCTGCCCCTGCTCCTCCTGAGTCCTCCGGCCTGTGCTCTCAGGGCCGCATTCCAAAAAGGGCTTTAGAGCTGCAGGCCAGGGCCCCGGGGCCCCCTTAGCCCAGGGCCCTGAAGCCCCTAAAGCCCCTGCGTTCCGGGTGGCCCTGCCTGCTTGGGGGGGCAGCTCCCAGAATCGTGGCCATGGGGGTGGTGCTGCCCTGCGCACAGCCACCTGCACACCCCCTGCACCAAACAGGAGCTGCCCCAGGTCAGTGCTCTGCACCTCCTGCCTGCCCCAGCCCTGAGCCTCCTCCCGCACCCCCACCCTGAGCGGCCTCCCACACCCTAACTCCCTCCTAGACCCCCCACCCCACCCTGAGCGCCCGCTGTATCACAAAGTGTTAAACCAAGATTTTCAAAAATAATAAAGCATATTCCATCACATTGCTCACACTAAAACAAAAATTATTATTAATAAGATTTTAGTGAGAGCAAAAAAAGTTTTTGTACTGTTAATAAATAAAATTTAAAAATATTTTAAAAATATTGTTTATTCTTTATCTCATCATTTTTTAATTTCTATTTTTGTGTATGTTTTATAATTTACACAGTATATTAGTACAGTAGTACATGTATATAATTTATACATAAATAAGTAGGAGCAGAAGAACAGCCAGGCTAAGTGACTCGCCCACGGTCACACAGGGAATCTGTGGCAGAACAAGGATTTGAACCCCCATCTGTTGGGTCCTGGCCTAGTGTCTCAGCTACGAGACCACCCTGCCTCTGTTCATGCATTGCTCGTTACATGAAATGGTTAAAGAAAAGCCAACACACCCTGATGCAACCCCAAACACGCTCAAAGCTGAGGACATAGCTTCACCGCCACCGCTGATTTCAAAGGGCGAGTGCTGCTCACTGGCAGAGCTAAATCCCCCACATGCTGGGTGGAGAATTCAATTATTTCATGTTCAAATCGCATCCAGGCGAGAACTTGCTCTTACTATGGAAGAGGGAGAAAAAACGTCCTCTGGACTTAGACCCTGCTGCTGTTGCAGGGAAACACGATGCAAATAACAAACCATTGTGCTACAGATGGAGCTGCCAGTCCACAGGTCACACAGGGTACATCTACCCTGCAAAAAACACCCTGCAACAGCAAGTCTCATCTGACTCCGGTGCTCACTACAGGGCAAAAAAATAGCAGTGTAGATGTTCCCACTTGGGCTGGAGCACGGCTCTGAAACCTGGGGCGGGGGGGGAGAGTGTCTGTTTTTAGCCCTGCAGCATGACCCTTGCAAGCCCATCAGTTAAACTGGGCTCTGAGACTCACTGGCTTGTTTGGCAGTGTAGACGTACCCACAGACAGAGATAGAATCCTGGAGACTGGAGAAGAAACAGGCAGTGAGAAAAAATAAGCAGATGAAAATAATACATCGCACTTTCCATCTGAGCACCCCCAGCACTTTTCGAAGAAGGTTAAGTGTTATTGAATAGATGGGGAAACTGAGTCAGGGAGCTAATAGGTACGATTTCCACCTGAGCCAATGAGAGTTAGATACTCAAATCCCAGTAAGATTCAGTGGATGTTTCTTAGGTTCCTTTGAAAATCCCAGCCTAAGTGTCTTGCCCAAAGTCTCTCGGTGAGTCAGTGGCAGAGGCAGAATAGAATGCTGGCCGAGTCACAGCCGCATCTCCACTGTTTAAAGAGACATAAGAGGGAGGCAGAAACCCAGTGGGCTCACCAGGGCTGGCACCGTTTTCATTGGCTCCACAGGTGAAGATGGGGTTTGTCATCCCACCAGGTCACCCATGGGAGCCCAATCCTGCTCCCATTGAAGTCAGTGGCCAAACTCCCATTGATGTCAATAGGAACTGCACGCCAACCCACCTCTGTCCTTTCCTCCTCCAAAATGCTGCCCCTGTTGCTGTTTATTATTAAATCAGCGAGGCTTTAGGTCCCGGTCCAGTAAAGCCGGAAGCATCCGCTTTGCTCTAGGCACGCGAATGGTCTCACTGAAGTCCGTGGCACTATTTGCACACAAAGGTGAGCACCTGTGTAAGTGCTTTGCGGGATCAGTTCCTGGGTGCTTGCCCAGACCCTTTACACCCGTTGCAGCAGCGCTTTCAAAGTGCTGGAGCAGCAGCTTCTGCTGTGCCCCTGGCACCCGAAAGTGCCCATTGCACATGAGCTGGCAGAAAGCGCAACAAGGTTTTGGGGTGGGAACTGAGCGAGCAGCCGCGCCATGGCATGATGCACAGCACTTTCCAGCTGAGCACGCGCGGCGCTTTATGAAGGACGAGATGGGGAAATGGAGCCAGAGAGCTACTAGGTACGATTTCCACAGTGGCCAGTGAGAGTTAGACACTCAAATCCCAGTAATATTCAATCGAGTTGGGCACCTAACTCCGAAAATCCCAGCCCAAGTGAGTTGCCCAAAGTCTCTTTGTGAGTCAGTGGCAGAGAGAGGATGGAATGGTTCAGGGCTGGCCTCTTGGCAAAAGGCCACAACAGCTCCCGTGCTTCTCAATAGCAGCTGTTTAGCAGAGCCATAACTTGGCATTGTAGCACCTGGGGCAAGCAAACATATTTGCGCCCCTGCACGGGTTTTTTCCTCATGCCCCCCCCCCGCAGCTTGGCACCCTGGGCGGCTACCCCACTCGTCCCACCCTAGTTACGGTTCTGCTTTTTAACCTATTCCTTTGTCTGCTGCTGCCTGGTCTCCAGATGCTAATAATCACATACGTACTGTTGTTTTCCACCATGATGCCTCCTGCACCAGGAGCAGTCTCTTTGACCAAATCTGTCAAATACCTCTCACCTCCAAATCCCTTCTTAAAATCTCCCCAGGCAGTCGCTGCCCCTTACTTCTTCCCATTAGTAACCCCGGACCTGCCCTCTGCAGAAAGGGGGCCATAGGTCTTGCCTTGTCTTATTTAGACTGGAGACTTTTCAAGGCAGGGAACAGGACTTACCTCTCCAAGGGACCTCATTTTCAGGGACACCACTCATTTCAGCCCCAAAGTCACCCACATTCCACGCAAATCTGTTGTTGAGAAATTACTGACATCAGCGATACAGAACCCTGACCCCGACCTAACAAAGAGAGGGATAAATCCCACGCTTGTTCAGTCTCCTGCATGGGCCCCACACGTTGGGTCACTGTCACAGAGTGAGGCTGAGCCCAGATTCCCTAAAAAGGACCAGCTCACCCTGTGCCTGTCCCCCAGTTGGGGTTTGGAGGGCTGGAAAGGGCTGGATCAACTTCTGGCACTATAGAAGAGAGGAGGAAACACCTTCAAGCACCGTAGCGGAGCTGTACAAGTAGTGATGTATGAATGACTGACCATGGTAATGGAGGCTCTTCATGTCAAGTGTCTCTTCTTGTCTCTGCCCCACCCAGGCCTCGTCCCCTCCGACAAAGACAGCGCTTCGTACGTACTGAGGAGGCGGGGAGGCGGGAACGTGCTGGCCATAGCAGTGGGAGGGGCCCAGGAGGCCCTGGACGCACGGCCCGGAGCCTTCACCCTACTGCTGAAAAACCGCAAGGGGTTCATTCGGCTGGCCATAGAGCACGGGTAATGCTGGGAGCCCTGTCGCTGCCCTCACGCTGACACCACAGCAACAGGAGGGGAGGCAGGGGAATAAGGCCACTAGGCCAGAGGAGGGGAGGACAGCCTGCTGGCTGGGCCATTCCCCTTCCAGTCCCACAGCCGGAAGGAGAGCCGGGGCTGGCCTGAGAGCACCAGGACTGACGCTGGTTGGGGTGCCTCTACCGGCCAGCTCCAAAGCCTGTTGACGCCAGTGGGAGTCTCTCCATTTACTTCAGTGGGCTTTGGCACGAGTGGCCATTGGCTTTGCTCATGCTCAAGGCCGGCACTGTGTTCATAAAACCACGCCCTAGACAGCCCTGCCCATCCGCGGGAAGGGGGAGCCTGCTTGCTCTGAGCAAGATAGAGACTCCTTTGATGGACAGGGGTAGGCTAGCCGAGCCACGCCACTCCCCCGGCACTATGAGCCACAGAGCCCTCGCGTGGGCGCTGCAGACGCTGCTCTTCCAGAGGGGCAGGTGGCGGTGCCTTCACCTTGTCTCCTGCCCAACGGCAGAGCGAGCATTCGTGCAGAGTGCAGAGCTCTGCTGGCTTCTGGCCATGCACAGAAAGAGCCTCCTTTTGCGTGCCCTGTCTGCTGGCCTGCTGCCTGCCGTGTCCCCGTTCTGCCTCTGCAGGGCTCCACTCGTCCCCGTGTTTTCCTTCGGAGAGAACGAGCTCTTTGACCAGGTCGACAACCCAAAGGGCTCCTGGCTGAGGCGAACGCAGCACCGTCTTCAGCAAATCATGGGCATCTCCCTCCCCCTGTTCCACGCCCGGGGCGTGTTCCAGTACAGCTTCGGGCTGCTCCCATATCGACGGCCCATCTTCACCGTGGGTAAGTTTGTCCCGGTCACAGGGTGCTGTGATTGCGCTTGGAGATGGTGACAGGCACCTAGGGCAAGACGGTGCCTTTGGACCTAGCCCTGTGCCAGGGATAGTGCTTACGCTACATCAATCCCAAAGCAGCCCCCCAAGGGGCGTTGTTACTCAGAGACATACAATTCCTGCCCCTGCTTTCTCCTGGCTCCAGGGTGGAGTTAAGGATTTGCTGCCAGCTTGCACAAGCTAAGCCATGGCTCGTTTCAGGCATATGTCTAGGGCACCTGCTCCTGGATGCACAGAAAAGCTTGAAAAGGTGACCCAACTATAATGGATGTCTGCCTGAGTCTGCAGACAGCCTGAAACAATAGCTCTAAGAAGTGTGAACTGCCCCATTGATCTGAGCTCAGAAACCTTCTGCCTCCCGCAAGGATGGGCTGGGCTACAGCATAGGGATGGGGGCTACAGGGAGCCCCTTTTATGGTGTACATAGGGACCAGGTTGCTTTGGTTCAGCTCTGACCTGAGACTTTGCATCACACTAAGTAGATTTGATTGTTTCTGCATCCTCCAGCCAGTTCCACAAGCAGATCAGAGACTGAACAAATCTGCAGCCCTACGGAGTGTTTAAAAGGAGCAGCACTAGATTTAGAGAAGAAGCAGCTGAAAGAGCTGGTTAAATGAACAAACTACAGAGAAAGGCGGTTCCTAGCATGCCAGTCCACGTGTGGCTAGATTTCAGTGGAGCTCAGTGGTTTCAATGGAATCGCACCTGCTTTCACCAACAGTGGATTTGACCCACTGAGCACAGCCCGCATTTGTTAGTCTAATTAAAGACCAAGGCTGACCATGCTGATTGGGTTTGACAGCCTACAATTACTCCTAATTGTTTTACAGCTTGTTTGGAACTTCTCAATGGCTTTACTTGCCCTCACACCTGCGTCTTCAGGACCTTTAATTAGAGAGATGGACAGCAACTTGAAACAATAGGAACCCATTGCAGCCTGACAAACACAATTAGAGTGAAGTTCAGAAGGACAACAGATAACCTCAAGGCCTTCCTGCCTGATAAAGAGGCAGCCTGTCCCACTGTAAATTGCTTCTTGGGGAGGAAGGACATTTGTTCTTATTGCTAGAGTCTCTTAGGCCCCATCTACATCTTTCATTGACTGTAATGGAAGTTAGGGGCCAAAATACCTTTGAGGTGTTTCAAAATCAGTTTCAAACCCTGTGAAGGTTTTCAGAGGGTGGGCGAATAGCACTTTCTGAAAATCAGGCCCCTTTAAGGTGCCTCTCCAGGTGGGCGCCCAGAAGTGGAAGCAACCAAAATTACAAGTGTATTTTGAAAATGTTGACCTCTGTGGATATGCCTCCAGTGCAATAAAAGACTGGCCGCTGGCCCGTGTCTGCTGGCTCAGGCTGGTGGGACTGGGGCTGGGGGGTTATAAAATTGCAGGGTAGACCTTCAGACTCAGGCTTGAACTGGGGCTCTTGGAACCTCCCCTGTCGCGAGGTCCCAAGTCCTGACTGCAGCCTCATCTCATACATCTATACTGCAGTTTTTTAGCCCTACAACCTGAGCCCCACCAGCGTGAGTCAGTGGCCATTGGCCAGCGGCAGGTGTTTCACTGCAGTGTAGACATGCTCCCCAGGCCTCACGCCTAGCTCCTGGGGCTCTGTGAATGGCTTTGTAGATAAATTCAGCTTACGATTAAGGGGGGAGGCTTTTTTGGTGATAGCCACAGTGCTCCCACGGCTCTTCCCTGGGCAAGAGCCAAAATTCCGGTGGCAGCTTGTGGCTTCACTGAGATCTTTTCTCTGTGTTTTAAAACAAGAGGTTACTCCAGAGGTGCCAAATCCTAGTGACAGTGAGGGCTGCAAGGGCAGCTTGCCAGGAGCCCCAATACCATATCTCATTTATCTCAAATGGTGACAGCCTGCCTTTGTGTCTCATGGTACCCACAGATAACGTTACCTAGCTCTTATCTAGCACTCTTCATCCACAGATCTCAAAGCACTTTACAAAGGAAGGTCAGTATCATTATCCCCATTTTACAGATGGGGAAAACTGAGGCACAGAGTGGTGAGCAGACTTGCCCAAGGTTACCCAGCAGAGCTGGAACTAGAACCCAGGTCTAGTTCCTGAGTTGTAGTTCAATGCCCTATCAGCTAGGCCCACCACCTCCCAAATACAAGTCCATAGCGTACAATATTCCATCTTGATCCCTAACTACAATTCTGTTCAAATGGAACATTGCATACTTGAACCTAGAGCCTCCAGGGGCCACAGCTTGGGATTAAAGATGAGGGCAGCATCTGGATACCCTGGCACATAGGATGTAGTCTTTCCTAATGTTTGTGCATTTGTTTTCCAGTTGGGAAGCCAATTAAGGTGGAGAAGAAGCACAACCCATCCCAAGAAGAAGTCGATCGATTACATCAGACGTACATTGAGGAACTGTGCAAACTCTTTGAGGAGCATAAAACGAAATACAGTGTCCCAGAGGACAGGCATCTTGAATTTATATAAACCAGGCCAACCCATTTGTTTATTCTGGGGATGGGCCTGAAAGTTCAGCTCCACATTTCTCCACCATCTGGAGCGTTCAGAACCTCAGGTTTGGATCCTGCCCTCTATAAAGCTAGGGGCCAGCTACAGATTTGGGGCCTGTTTCCCCAACATTTGTGTGCGTTTAGATCCAGAGTTTGAATTTAGGCCCATCTCTAGTTTCCACTAGTACCGTATGGTACTTTCTCCAGTTTCCCACACTCTATAGTGTCATGATCACTTGGTAAGAGATTGTCAAATAAAAATCACAGCAATATTAAAAGTCCCCTTTAGTAAAACTCCTGTTTCCAATCCAGCCTTAAGACTTACATCAGCTTTATTAAATCACCCTGCTATTTCCAGACAGTAGTAAACTATTAAGACCCTCCCTTGCATTTAAGTCTAGATGGGTGTTGTTTTCACAGGTTAGCCGTGAAAAAGTTCAGGCTCAAAGAAGCAGAGGTCAATGCCCGCAGCATCAGTATGGGCTATTGAGCCTTTCACGGGTAGATTGCCTGTTTGGCTTCAACAGAGGTTATGTCTGCACTGCAATCAGATAGGGCGATTGCAACACACGTATACATACCCAACTTGGCTTTGATCTAGCTAGCAGTATAACTGCTTATGGAGTAACAATAGCAGTTATGCTGCAGCAACAGCAGTGGCTACACGGGCTAGCCCTGCCCGCCCAGACCCTGGATACACACCTGAGTGGCCTTCGCCCAGGTACGTCGACACGTGCTGCAGTCGCACCTCCTGACTGCCGTGTAGACATACCCAGAGTTACTCAGCATTCAGACCAAGGTAACAGATAGGAGCACCTCCCCAAGGGATAGCTCAAAGCAGTCACCAATGAGCTGAGAACAGGCATTGAAAAAAGAATGTTTATTCATAATCTCATCTGTGTAAATTGCTATAATTTTTTAACATAATTTTGACAGATAAATGTATGCTGTTTTATCTCTTAATCTGGTGCTGGTTCCTGTACTCACACTGGGTTTTTTCCCCCTCCCTGAACTACATATAATTTACTAGGAGGTTCAGATTCTCAGCATCACAGCATGGCCTTGTGTAACAAAGAGACCTGTGGCCATCACTGAATGCTGTATCCCACTGACATGAAAGAGACGAGGCCCTTTATAAAGGGCAGGGTGAATTTCAAAGGGTTTGAGATCCCAGCTGAGGCAGCACCTGCTCTGTGTTAGGTCTGGATAGTTTGGAAATGTTCACAGCTTGGCACGTTATCCACATTTCATCACACCGTGTTGTAACTGTACAGGGAACGAAGGATTCCCAAGCACTTTGTTAACATTCATTAACCAGGTCTCGCAACACCCTGATGAAATGGATCATTACAGACACTGCGACTGTTTCCCTCATATTAGGTAACCCTAACCTTAACCCTAATCCTTTGAAAACAAACTCTGTGAGACGACAAGACCATGCTCCCTTCTCTCTTCCGCCAGTGCAATCCTACTGATTTCAACAGGGCTGCACCAACATACCAGACGAGAGAATCTGGCCCAGAGAGTCAATCGTGAATGGTGCTATGTACACATAGTGTTTAATCCTAAACTCTTTCTTAAAGGGAGAGTGTGATGGTTTCAGTCACAGAGACCCCCTTGGGACTGTCACCTGATGTGCTGGAATTACCTCTGAGCCCGTTTTCCCTGCCAGCTTGGGACTCCAGAACCCTGCCTTGTTGAGCCAGACATGCTAGCCTGCTGCAACACAGACCTAGGTCTGGTCCACGCCCCCAGAGCTGCAGACTTTAACCAAAAACTGTTCAGAGGGTCACCTATCTCCAGCACTCAGACACCCAGTTCCCAATGGGATCCAAACCCCAAATAGATCCATTTTACTCTGTATAAAGCTTATAATGGGTAAACTCATAAATTATCCATCCTCTATAACACTGCTAGAGAGATATGCACAACTGTTTGCTCCCCCAGGTATGAATCACTTATTCTGGGTTAATTAATAAACAAAAGTTATTTTATTAAGTATAAAAAGTAGGATTTAAGTGGTTCCAAGTAATAACAGACAGAACAAAGTAAGTCACCAAGCAAAAACATGCAAGTCTAAGCCTAATACATTAAGAAACTGATTACAAGTAAAATCTCACCCTCAGAAATGTTCCAATAAGCTTCTTTCACAGACTAGACTCCTTCCTAGTCTGGGCCCAATCCTTTCCCCGGTATAGTCCTTGTTAGTTCCAGCTTAGGTGGTAACTAGGGGTTTACTCATGACTGGCAGACCCCTTTGTTCTGTTCCACCCCCTTTTATAGCTTTGGCACAAGGCAGGAATCTTTTGTCTCTCTGCGTCCCTACCCCTCCTTCTAAATGGAAAAGCACCAGGTTTAAGATGGATTCTAGTATCAGGTGACATGTTCACATGTTCTGTGAGACCCCAGCTTTCATTCTTCCAGGGCTGGCCCGCACGCACCCAGGAAGGTTTGCAAGTAAACAAACCAACCAATTGTCCTAGTCAATGGGAGCCATCAAGCTTCCAAACCACCATTAATGGCCCATACTTTGCATAATTACAGTAGAACCTCAGAGTTATAAATTTGTTAGTCTCTAAAGTGCCACAAGTCCTCCTTTTCTTTTTGCGGATACAGACTAACACGGCTGCTACTCTGAAACCTTTCATATACCTAGTTTCAGATACAAGAATGATACATTCATACAAATAGGATGAACACACTCAGTAGATTATAAGCTTTATAATGACAGGTTTCAGAGTAGCAGCCGTGTTAGTCTGTTCCGCAAAAAGAAAAGGAGTACTTGTGGCACCTTGGAGACTAACCAATTTATTTGAGCATAAGCTTTCGTGAGCTACAGCTCACTTCATCGGATGCATTCAGTGGATCCACTGAATACTCCTTTTCTTTAAGCTTTATAATGATACCTTACAAGAGACCTTTTGCATAAAGCATATTCCAGTTACATCACATTCACACTCATAAGTATATTTCCATAAAACATTATGGAGTGCAATGTCACAGAGAGTAGGAGTACTTGTGGCACCTTAGAGACTAACCAATTTATTTGAGCATAAGCTTTCGTGAGCTACAGCTCACTTCATCGGATGCTGTAGCTCACGAAAGCTTATGCTCAAATAAATTGGTTAGTCTCTAAGGTGCCACAAATACTTCTTTTCTTTTTGCGAATATAGACTAACACGGCTGTTACTCTGAAACCTGTCACAGAGAGTATGGACAGAAGATGAGGAGGGAGAGGCATCTGAGACAAGAAGCATGTTACTAAAGGGCACGTTTGGCAGGTAATCAGGACTTTAATTAGCTGCTTCTTGATATTGAGAACTTTATTAAACACTAACTTAATGGCATTTAGCATTTGGGAAGTTATGCTGGGGAATGAGGAGTAATCTTTAGGAGGCCATGAGCCATCTGTTTAGATTATTTTTCACTGCCCATAGCTCCCCAGGGGCTTCTACAACCATCACTTCTCTCCCCCTTCTCTCCTCCAGCCATATGGAATGCAGTCAGAATTCTCTCAAAGATTTTTATTATAACAATTATTTGTATTAATGCACCAACAAGCACATCTTTTAGCACATGGGTAAAAATGGGCTGATCAGTTTCTAAATGGGGAATACTATTGATTTCTAGTGCACTTGTTCCAAATTCTAAACTGATCACATTGCAGCTGGTATTATTCTGAGGTTGAATAATCCTGCACAAAACTCTCCTCTTTGGAAGGAACAATAGACAACAACATGAAAAAGCAGCAGAACCTCGTAAACATTTCTAAACACTCCTCTAGTAATCCCATGCTTAATCCTACTGAATCAAGCAGGTCATCTGCCATCATTTCTTGCACTGTTCCTATTAATAACTCTCTCGCTCAGGCCTTAAATAAGGTTGCAGGTGGCCATATGCAGCAGGAAGATGTATCAGGAAAAAGAAATTACTCTCCAGCTCCCCTTCCCCCTCCATTCTCATCCAAGCTCTTGCTAAATCCTGTTGTTTCTTCTTGTATAATAGCACCACAGTCTGTCCTGTGTTTTCTGTCTTCATGGCCATTGTCTGTGCCTCAGTGGCTTTTCAGCTCGATTGCCATGACCATCTCCTGCCTGACCTCTACAGCTACAGAGCATCAAGACTGGTATTGTTGGTGGAGTGGAGTCTGAGGGACATAAAAAGAGACAAGGTCCAAGATGCAGGCCAAAGCAGTGTTGTGCAGGGCCTAGAAGACAAGGGGGAGATGTTTAGCTTTGAAGTAGCATGACAAGGGGCTAATAGGTGGGGAGCTGACATGACCAGATCCATGCATGAGGAAGATCATTTTGGCAGCTGCATTTTGGATGGCCCGGAGGGGGTGATGTTGTTGCCAGGGTGGCCAGACGGGAGGAGGCTGCAATGAAAAATAATCGGAGCCTGGGTAAGCATTCCAGACATTGGGACAGAGAAAAAGCCCTAGAGTCTAGATATATTGTGGAGAAAGAAGCGGCCTGACTTAGATATGGCCCGATGACCCCCGCAGGCTGCAAGCCTGGGTGGCACATAGGATGGTGATATCAGCAGACATGGAAACTGGGGGAATAGGAGTAGACCTCAGGAGCTCAGTTTTATCCATGGTAAACTGGGCTAGGAGGGAACATGAGCGAGACAGGCTGAGCTGCCAGAGGGAGGGAGACAGGTCAGCAGGGGAGAGGTAGATTTGTGAGTCCTCAGCACAGCCAAAATTGCTGAATTCATGTGAATGGAGAAGGTCATGCAGGGAGAGGGCATGGGAGGAGAAACGGAGCTGGCCAAGGACAAACCCCACACGGACGCCAGCCGAGAGGGGGAGGAGGAAGAGGTGCCAAAGGTGGTTGTGAGTGAGCTGTCAGACAGGGGGCAGTACGAAGGGTGCACAGGGCCCCAAAAGTCAAGGGAGGACAGTCCAGGGGGTGGCAGCGAGCAGTAGTATCAAAGTGTAGTCTGGTGGGCCTGGCCACACAAACACAGGAAATATGGAAAAGTAACCAGCGTGATAGTCCTGACCTGGACTGAGACTAAAGCAGGGTCTTTACCCCCTCTCCTCCAGTAGCTCAAGGGTCCTGGCCCTTCCTTAGCATCAGGGGGACTACAGGCCAGCTGGCCTGCCTGCCCCACCCTACTGCTGCTGCTACTAATCAGGAAAGTGTTTCTCTCTCCCTTACACAGCTGGGTCTCTCTGGAAATCTTTAGCTGCTGCTTAGCTAGAACAGCTGGTTCCCAGCACCTGCTTACTGGGCTTCTCCTTAGGCCAGGGCTTGCTACACCCTGGCTCTGCAGACCCTTAAGAGGGGAAGACTGCCCTGCTGCAAAGGAAACAGCACGGCCGGAGAAGGATGGAGTACAGGCCCTGAGGCCTGGCCAGGAAGATGTAGAGACCTTGAGGAGGGCAGTTTCAATAAAGTGGACAGAGCACAAGCTGAGGCTGGAGTGACTCTAGATTTGAGCTGGAGGAAAGGAAGTGAATTAAGGCCTTGGTTATAAATGGTTTGTTAACAGGACAGTTTTGTCCTAACGCCAGGACTGTGCACGTGGGCACCACAGGAACCTAAAAAAACCCACAGAGCTCAGTATTTGTGCTTGCATTGTATTTGTCATGCAGCAGGGAGCCATTAATGGATCAAAACAATGCCAGGCCTTATCTTCTCATGGAGCCACCGGTCAGCAACTGAATTATTGTCAGGAGACCAGCTCTTGTGTTAGTTTGGTCGCACAACTGGCTTCTTGACTCATTAAAAAATCCCGTGAAAAAATACAAATACAAATAATCAAAACTTGGAACCAGAGAGTGACCTGAACCAAAATCTCAGACTCAAACTCCAACTCCTTCCTGAACGACAGCAACGCTGGGATCTGAATTTCCTGTCCTGGGGCCATCTCTGATTGAACCACAAGTACTAGAATTTGTGGATGCCCACCCATACTGTAGCCAATGCCAAATCCACAGGAGTTCATTACATTATGTGCAGGGGTCATCTAAAAAATACATCACTTTTTGAAGATAGAATTACAAAGCCTCCTTTCTACCCCCTGCTCCATACATCAGCACCGGGGACTGGCTTTGTTTAATGTGAGGCACAACCATCAACAAGAAATGATCAGTTCAGAGATTGCTTTCGGGTGTAGCTAAGGTAGGTCTAACTGAATGTGCTGCACACATAGACAGACATTTCATGTTTCCTTGTTTTGGAAATATCAGAAGAAACTTGAGAGTCCTGGTTTAATGGTCTCTGCTTGCTTGGTCGCTTGTCCATCTGTCAGATGCTCTTTCTAGCAATTCTCTTAAGAGAAACCCTAATCTGGATTTGTCTTACTTAGTGGATTCAAATGATAAGACTCAGAAAATCAACTCAGACAACTGAAGAATACAGAACACTGACTGATTCCAAAGCAAAAGGAAAGCCAAATATAATAGCAATTTGCCCTTGAACAGCAGCTTCCCTCCAGAGATTGCAAATTGCTTTACAGATGTCCTTGAATCAAGTTTAAGGTTTGTTGGTTTCATGGCAAGAAACTACAGAAATTATGCTTTGTCATGGCAAAAAGCCTTCTCAGTTTGAGCTGAAATCAACCCCACATCTCACAGTATTAATGTTTTTGCCAAGTATATTGTACTTAAAAATACCCCAAAACTACAAATGCATTTGTACAGCGCCTAGCGTAACAGGATCCTGGTCCATGACTGGGGTTCCTAGGTGCTACGATAATATAAATAAATAAATAAATAAATAAATAAATAGCAATTAATAATAAAATCACTAAATTAATTCAAACAGAAAAAATCCAGAATCCACCTGGTATATTTATACGTTTATAAAAATTATCCTAGACTTCAGTTCAATCAAGTACAATGATCTAAAGGTTCCAAAATACCTAGTGATTTTGGGTACCTCAGTTCATGGGTTGCCCAACTTGAGACACCTTTGTGGGATTGGAACTTCAGAGAAAGCTGAGCACCTGCCCTCTGAAAGGGGCTAAATTATATGGTTTTCTAGATCTCCTGTCACCTCTAAACACAGCTTGACAAAAAGATGCTTCCAGAAGCAAATAGTTTGTTGGACTTCAGCAGGCAGCACTGCCTTGGTTACACTTGGAGGATTATCTTCATTATCATAAGCACAAGGAATGGCCACATATTCAGAAGTAGCCAATGATGTTGCATGTGTCAGCCTGAAACACCATGGACTGAATCTTAAAAAGTATTGAGACCCCTAACTCCAGCTGAATGAGATGCAGGCGAACATCAGAAAGTCCATTTTGACTTCAGAATCTTTAGTATTCCTACCCGAATCTTGAGTCTAAGAACTCATGCAATCAGGGGACAGAAACATGGAATGTGATATACGTAGCCAATCAAAACAGCTTGATGTTTGAATACGCAAAATAAACTACCCATGAGCAAGCTACAGACCAAGAAAAATGTCTAGAAAGTCCTGGCAAATTATTTCAAACAACATGATGTTTGAGAAAACCACGATTTACTTGCAGATGCTTCATGAACAGAAAAAGATGCGCAACTTGACAAATTAATTTGTTCTGAATTATTCAACCAGCCCCAGTAACTGATATTCAGGACAAAAACCCATTATTTTGGGACAAATGCGTAATTGTCTCTAATGCTATCATGGGTTCAGTAAATACAGTAGTTTTGTGATTGCAAACAACTGATTCATGGGAAAGCGTACACGTGGAGTAATAATAAAAAGAAATTCTACTCCACATCAGACCGTACTTTGAACTCAGTGAATAACCCTGCAGTACCAAAGCAGGTAAATAAAGCTATAGAATTCTCCTTCTATATATCACTAGAATAAAGTAACACCAAAATGTTCAGAAGGGACCACCTAGGACTAAGTACCTGCTCTCTGAAAATTAGGCCCTGTTAAAGTGTCTCAAATTTGGCCACCAAAAAATAGAGCCCAGTCACTTTTGAAAATCTTACTCTAAATGACCTGCTTTTATCATCCCATCGCTGCTGGGACTAAATATTAATCACCTGTGCCAAAGGAGTTACTTGGGTTGCATAATCCCTTACTGTATTGTATATCTGGCCATGTTAATATCTTAATAAATATACTTTGCAGCATCAAAGACCAGTGACCTCAAAGCACTTTTACAGATATTTATTAAATAAGCCTTACAATCTCCCTGTGAGAGGGGTATTATTAGCCCCCATTAACAGATGGGGAAACTGAGGCACAGACCGGTCATGTGACTTTTCCATAGTTACGGAACATGCCAGTGGCAGAGAAAGGAATGGAATACAGAGCTCTTGGCTCCCCATCTTGTGCTTTAGCCACTTGATAGACTTCTTCCCTTTTGCTGAAGGATTGTCATAATTTAACTCTTTAAACAATGCAAGATGTGATGTACTGAGGAAAAGGTTATTGAATTTAGCTCCTCCTCCCAAAGAATCCCAGTCCCTCCCCTTAATATTGATTGGTCCCTCGTCCTCACCCACTGCCCAGATTTGATGAGATGAGATTTGGACGCATCCCGCCCACCGCCATCCACACACCCCTAACAAGTAGAGGACAAGATTGTGATAGCTGTTGGCAATTAGTAATTTATTAAGGGTGACCATTGTAGGTAAACTGAGGCAGGGTCCAGACTAATAATGAGGCTATCAAAATACTACATATTTTAGTAATGCTTACTAACATGTCATTCTGCATTTGTACAGCGCCTAGCACAGTGGGGGTCCTGGTGCATAACTAGGATTCCTAGGCGCTATCACAGGGCAATTGATCAGATAATAGTAAATAATAAAAATAACAAGAAATGCTCCTCAAGCAGGTCCTGGCACTCAGCGCGCGCCACAGTCACTTAAACACCAATAGAGTCTAAAACATCCTGGGCCAGATCCTCCACTGGTAGCCGCCACTGAAGTCAACGGCATTGACGAGCACGATTTACACCTGCGGAGAGTCTAGCGCCATCAGATAGATACTATAAAAAACCTGGAAGGGGCATCATTAAACAGCCTGTGCACTTGACATGAGCATCTCCTATACCACTGACAGCATGCCCAGCCATGCTGGATAATGCTGCCCCAGCTGGGCACCTCCTAAGGGTTCAAGACAAAAGGAGGACCAAACTGGGGGCATGCTGTGGACGTCTATTATTATCTGATTATTGTCGTGGCTAGAGGCTCCAATCTGTGGTGCTAGGGGCTGTACAAACACACCATGAGAAACAGGTCCTGCCCCAACCAGCTCACAATCGAAATAGGCAGAGGAAGGGTGGGTGAAAGAGGAGGATTATCTTCTGCATTTCACAGGTGGGAACTGAAGCACAGCGAGATGAGGGGACTTGCCCTGCGTCACAGGAAGTCTGCGGCAGAGCTAAGAATTGAACCTGGGTCCCAGGACCTTGACTACAGGACTATCCTTCTTCTTTTCTCTGAACCCCACAGCTCAGGGTAGGGGTGCGGGGGTGGAGGGATGGGTGTCGGATAAATGGGTCTGGCCCATCTCTGCTACCAAGCGTGTCCCTTGAAAAATCTCCTGCTCTGGGCCTGATCCAGCCAGATACAGGGAGGCACCGAGGCCCAGACCCTCAAAGACATTTAAGCACCTAACTCCCACAGATGTAATGGGAGTTAGGCACCTATATATCTTTGAGGATCAGGGCCTAAGCTCCCCTTTAATGCCTGATCCTGAGAGGTGTGGATCAGCCACACTACCTACCAGCTCCAATGGGAGCTTTGCAGCTTGCAGGATTGGGATCCCTGAGAGGGGCGCAGACAGATGAGAGGGGGCAGGATTATTCACTGATACCTGCAGGGCCTCAGGGCCTTATCTTCTCCCAGGACAGAGCCCTAAGCACACTGCAGGGCTTTCCTGTACCACACAGGCTGCTGCACAGTGATTGGGGGGGCCGGGGGGAAGGTGTACACACAGCCCTGAGATTAGAACTGAGCCCTCCTGGCTATTAATTAACAGAAGTATTTCAGTCTAATGGCTCTCTGGAGACAAGCCGCAATAAAGAACTCGCTAAGGCAGCATAGCATCCAGGAGGACACCCTGCCGCTAATGCATCCATCATGTGGTGTCAGGCGTTGGAACAGGCTGGGGGAGGTGATCCCATGCAGCGAATGGGTGCTTTGGTCCTTCCATGTCTGTGAGTGGTACGGGGTTGTGCGGGTGTTTAGCTTCTGGCACAGGGATCTACTTAACAACCCAGCGGTGACGAGAGGAGGTAAAATTAGAATGCATCAAAGGAATCAATTTTTCACTCTAATAAGGATGGGTGGGGGGTTATCGGCCCGGTGGGTGACAGCCACCAATCCCAGCCCTTCACGAGTCCCCCAGCAAGGGAGGAATGTGGATGAAACCAAGTGCTTTGTCAGTGTCGATGGGCCTATTCTCATTTATACCCTGTTACACTGGGGGCTTAAAGTGGGCATACGTTACATGTAGAGTCCCCTTTCCATTGCCAGAGCGGTGCAAAGGCCCTTAGGTGTGAATGAGGGTCAAGCCCAAGATTTTTTTGTATCTAAAACCAGCAAATCTGGGGCCTAGGCCCCAGTCATTAGATAAGATTCCAGTGTCCGAGATTCAAGGCTAGTTCCAAGTACAGTGTGTGCAGGATGTTAGACCTGGGCTACACACAAGTGTTGGATTTGTATAATTATTTTGATGAGGAGGGGTTAGTTCTACTAGCCTGGCTGCAGTTATACGAGTATGAAGGCGTTTATACCAGTAGAGCATATTCCCCTTCCCTTATGGGAATAGCTATACACCTGTCTAACTGCATCCACACTAAAGGGCTGTATGTACCACTTTAACTATGCCAGGAAGTGAGCTGTAGCTCACGAAAGCTTATGTTCAAATAAATTGGTCAGTCTCTAAGGTGCCACGAGTACTCCTTTTCTTTTTGCGAATACAGACTAACACGGCTGTTACTCTGAAATATGCCAGGATAGTTAAACTCATGTGTGTCGATATGCCTGCGTAGCCCCTTACACTAACTTAGTTTGGTCCACACGCCAAAGTTTTGGCAGCTTAGCTCGGTCGATTGGGGTGGGGTTGTTTTCTATGACATTTCTTTGCTGGCAAAAGCCCTAGTGCAGATGAAGTTATACCGGCGTCCATCAACATCCATTTGCTGGTACAGCTTCTTTCTCTCAACAAACTGGAATAAGCTATACCAGCAAAAGCACTTTTATAGCGGAATATGCTGCATCTAAATTAGGAGGTTTTTGCCCTTATATGGCTAGTGTAGACAAGGTCTTAGACTGTAGGGCAGATTCTTCATTGCACTAAGAGATTTTTTAGTGGGTGAGAGTCTAAGAGCTTGTCTACATTGGGGGTTAAACTGTGGTGTTTTGCTACGCTGCAGGTAGCGCACGGTGTGCAAGCCACGATAATAGTGTGCACACAGGCGGGTGGGCCCCCTGTGAATGCACATAATTGTGTGTGCATGGCCGCTGTTTGCTGGGAGCTGAGAGCAGGGCATTCTTGGAGGATATCGCATGCTCCTCTGCATCACTGGTGAGCAGCGTGCATTCTGGACCTTTGCACACTGTGCATTTTGGGAGGCATAGCAGAACCCTGGTGCATTCACATGATCCATCTGTCTCCACCCCGTACTGTACTTCTGTTCTGTGCAGGCCAGCACCATTTAAAAAGAGCTGTGAGCCAGCATGGACCCAGCAATGCGCCGTACCACTATGCTGGCAACCGTGATAATGCAGAAGCTGCTTGGATTGTATTTCAGCACTCAAAGCTGGATGAATTCGGCTTGGGACTTCGCCTGCCACACCCCCAAAGCAGACGATGTGACGGCGGCAACAGGAGCAGTGGATCCGGGATGGAACGGTTTAACTACCCCCCGCAGCAGGTGCCAAATGGTACTAGTGCAGGGAGCATTTGGCAGTTTGAAAGGGAGATGGTGCTGTTTGTGTACCAGGTTGGAAGCAGCAGAGAGAAACACCCCAAAGGTTGTAGCAGTGTGTTGTATTTTGCACAGTGTTTGAGAGTAAGGGAGAAAGCCTTAGTGAGGGCAGGGAAGCTGGGCCGCAGAAACCTTCTCAGTGGTTTGAGCAGCCAGCAAGGTATCCACTGCAGAGTGCAAACAGCTGGGGCGGTATCGTCAGGGAAGCCTATTGCGGCCTGACACGGTGCCGCTGTACATCCAGGTATTATCCCCTGCGGGTTGGGTTACGGGGAAGGGTTTTTTGCACCTTTCAGTGTTGTTTATGGGTGGTGGACGTGTGATTTTGTAGCAGGCCCTATTGTACCTTCTGTTTTTGCCTACAAGCGTTTGCATATTTCACAAGAGTTTTCGTTATTTCAATCAGCAGCTGCGCCATGCTCTTCCTCGCCATTTTGAGCTGTCAAAGGGCCTTGGGGGCATTCACTGGCCAGGACAGCAGAGGGAAGGTGAAAGGAAACGGGTACATGGGAATATGCCTTCCAAATGGTCAGTCCTTGGTGCTTTAGCATTTGGTGCTTTTGTCCAGCCGGTGCAGCGGGCATTTTGGAAAGGAGGAGAACAGACAACGTGGGCTGAGGGAGGGAAGCTGAGGAGGTCAGACTTGGAAAGGCTTCTAGCCTACAATGGCTGCAGCCAGGATGCACCCGGCTAGCACACAAGCTAGCTCCACAGTAGAGCATTATAACTATAAATTGAAAGAAACAGTAAATCGTTAACGAAGTAGTGGGAAAACGTACACGTCGAGGTTCCCTCCATAGGATCAGCCTGCTCAGCCCTGGTCTCAGATCGTGCCTGGGAATCAGGCTTTATTGCTGCAAGGCAGGAATCAAATTCACCTTCTACGTGGCCAGCATCTGGGTCCTGAGTCCCAAAGAGATCCTGACTTTCAGGGGAGTTCTCTGCATTGGCCTCCTCATGTTCATTCTCTGGTCATCCTTACTGGTCATCCTCCGGGGAGAGGAGCGGAGAAGGGAGCCAGCAGGCTCCACAAACTGCCATGAAGCCTGGTCATGTCATTATGCAAAATCCTGTTTAGCTCCTCAGTAAAGTGGATAGGTTACATGTCTTCACACAATGCACAGTCAACCTGTGGAACTCCTTGCCATCGGATGTTGTGAAGGCCAAAACTACAACAGGGTTCAAAAAAGAACTAGATAAGTTCCTGGAAGATAGGTCCATCAATGGCTATTAGCCAAGATAGGCAGGGATGCAACCCCATGCTCTGAGTGACCCTAGCCTCTGTTTGCCAGAAACTGGGAGTTGACAACAAGGATGGATCACTCGATGATTGCCTGTTCTGTTCATTCCCTTTGAAGCACCTAGCATTGGCCATTGTTGGAAGACAGGATACTGGGCTAGATGGATCATTGGTCTGACCCAGTATGGCCGTTTTTATGCCTCAGTTTCCCCATCTGTAAAATCAGGATAATGATACTGACCTACTTTCTAAAGTGCTTTGAAATCTACAGATGAAAAGTGCTATATAAGAGCTAGGGATTATTATCATATTTTACACTAAAAGACAGACACCCTGAATTCCTATTTTCAAAAGAAAAATATAATGAGGACTTTAGTTTAGACCTTGCCCTCTTAAAGAAAAAGCTTTGATTAAAAAGGCATATAGGGGGATACCTGACATACAAATCATTAGTCCTCACAACATTAGCATCAGGGCACAGTAGTTTCTGTTCCCAATTCTATGCTCTGACCACTAGACCACACAGTCTCTCTCCTACTACAATGTGCTTGGCATCAGTTGCTTTGATAAAAACAGCTGTGATTTGCTTGTAAAGTACAAGATCTCCTTGTGCCAAGGGATGTCCACATCTCTCTGAGTGGGGGGTGAAATATAATGGGTTGCAAATCTGGATCAGAGGGAAATGGCATCCAGCCCAGAGGTTATTGGTTTCTTTATTGCCCTTTGGGAAACCTGGGTTCAGTTAATGAATTTTGTTTCTTACTTGGTGGGCTGCTGGGCGGAGTGAGTTATGGAGGCAGAATCTCACTCAGCTGAGCACCTAACACATCACACGAATACTCATAACTGCAGAGACTTGCTGGTCCCAGCTTGGATCCACATCGGGAGGCTCTGACAGGCGTTTGGCCCTCAGGTGGGGGCAGGTCCCTGTGATGTGACCCCTTGGAGTGGCGGAGGGAATGGAGGACTCCAGAAATTCAGAGAGGAAGCTGGAGTCCATGGAGACCGGGGAAAGCTCAAGGATGCTGATAGCAGAATAAGGAAAAGGAGAAGAGTGGGAAACTTCTCCCTTTGAATCCCAAAGGCTATGGCTACACTACAGAACTTACAACAGCAGCACCACCGGGCTGCTCGTGCTGATGGGAGAAAGCCCTCCCATTGATTTAATTACTCCAGCCCCTGTAAGGGAGAAGCTCTTCCACCGACATAGCACTGTCCACACTGGGCCTTAGGTCAGTGTAACTTACATTGCTCAGGGTGGGGGGGTGTATGGATATCCACACCCCTAAGCGACATAATTTATAGTGTGTAGTGTGTACATAGCCTAGCTCTTTCCCTGGTCTGCTTCCTACCCTCCTCATAGAGGCACCTGTTCTTTCCCCTTATCTCACTGTAGCCCCCTTCCCCATTGCCAGCTCCCTGGCTTGATAAAAGCCCTGTCTGTTTCTGCCCAGGTGAGTTTCATCCCCATTAAACCTCATTGCAGCCTAGCTCCCTTCCAGGTGCAGCCTATGGCTAATTGGCCTCTCTTGCCTATATTATCTCTTCCAGGGCTAGTGTGCGGGGAATGCCCCCCCCCCCTTGCAACAGTATAAAAATAACATGGCACACGTTACATAGATTAAAAACTGTCTAACTGATAGGTCTGTAACTGTAAATGGGGAATCATCATCAAGAGGGGGTGTTTCCAATGGGGGTCCCGTAGGGATTGGTTCTTGGCCTTACGCTATTGAACATTTTTACCACTGACCTGGAAGAAAACATAAAATCATCATTTGAGGAAAGTTTGCAGAACAAAAACTGGGGGAGTGGTAAAAAAGGAAGAGGACAGGTCACTGCAAGTAAACAACAATACACATTTTAATATGGCTAAGTGTGATTGTATGCATCTAGGAAGAAAGAATGAAGGCCATACACATATTGGGAAGCAGTGACTCTGAAATAGATTTGGGGGTCCTGGTGGATAATCAACTGAACATGAGCCCCCAGAGTGACGCTGGGAGTTGGGACCAAAAGATGTGATCCTGGGATGCATAAACAGGGGAATCTGAATAGGAGCAGAGGGGTTATTTTACCTCGGTGTCTGGCACTGGTGTGAGCACTGCTGGAATCCTCTGTCCAGTTCTGATGCCCACAATTCAAGAAGGATGCTGATAAATGGGAGAGGGTTCAGAGAAGAGCCAAGAGAATGATTCAAGGATTAGAAAATATACCTTCTAGTGATAGACTCAGGATGGTCAATCTATTTAGCTTAACAAACAGAAGGTTAAGGAGTGACTCGATTTCAGTTTGTAAGTACCAATATGGGGAACAAATATTTAATAATGAGCTCTTCATGATCCAATGGCTGCAAGTTGAAGCGAGACAAATTCAGATTGGAAATAAGATGTAAATTTTTTATGGCAAGAACAACTAACCATTCAGACAATTTACCACGGGTTGCATGGATTCTCCATCTCTGACAGGTAGTAGATAGTCCCACCATTTGGTATCAGGGCGGGACACGAGGGTGAGGAAGTGAAACGTGTGGAGCACGAGCATGTATAGTTGTTTCCTTGGCACGGTTTGGAAGTGAACCGGCTGCAGGGCATGCAGCCAGCTCGGATTGTGGAAGGGAAGGGGCTGGGAGGGCTCACGGGACAGGGGCCCGATGAAAAGGTCTGAGGGCCTGGGGTGAGGGGTGGGCAGGGAGCACCCTCTCAGAGGACGCACTCAAGGAAAACCCAAGAGGTGGGCGACAAGGCTGCCCCCCCACTCCTGGAATACACACTGGGGGGTCAGAAGGGTAGAGAGCCCCATGTGCTGACAGAGCCCTCGGGGATTCGCCCAGTCCCCCTGTCATAGGTAAGGAGGTCTCTGACCATGGTGGTTTCTGCCAGGACCAACTTCTGGCTCACCGAGGGAGACTCTGCCACCTGCACACGAAGGTAGGGGTTGTGTAGCAGGGGGTCCGCGATGAGATACACCTCCTCAGTGGCCACAACAGATCTGGTCACCAAGAACAGCTTCCAGGTCTGGAGGAGGTCCTGGTAGAAGACCGGCAGGTCGGAGAGGTCTCGCGGAAGAACTCTGGGGTGAAGAAAAAAGAGCTGCCGGTCGTATTGGAGCCCTTAGAGGCGGCGGAGAAAGGCGTGCACCAACGTGTTCCATGCCGGACTACTTCCACCATAAAGGAGTTTCTGCAGGGCCTAGAGGCAGAAGTCATGGACCTGGCTGCAGAGGCAGACCAGGCCCTGTCCTCCCTCCTCCAGGGGCAGATTCAGAACCCCTGGAGAGACTCGGTGCAGTCCCGGCCAGAAGAACTCCAGGGCTCCCCTCTGGAGCTGGGCCAGGATCCCTGGGGCTGGGCTCAGGGTGTTGAGCTGGTGCCAGACCATGGACAGGACTAGCTGGTTCAGCACCAGCACCCTTCCTCGCAGGGAGAGGCACCGAAGCAGTCATGTCCATCTCCACAGCCACTCACCCACCTTTCTTAGGCAGTGTGAGGCAACAGTAATTGTGCCAGCCCTCTGATCACTGGATTGCCAATTAAATTGCCCCAGAATAAACTCAGGGGCAAAGCTGTCCCTAACTGAAAGATTGGGATGGGCTGAGGAGAGTCCCAAAGACTAATTAACCCATTAACCCAGAAAGTGGAAAGGTACAGGAAGGACTGGCTCGGGGGGCAGAGGCATAGGTGTCGACTCCGTGGGTGCTCCGGGGCTGGAGCACCCATGGGGAAAAAGTAGTGGGTGCTCTGCACCCACCAGCAGCCAAGCTCCCCTTCCCGCTCCACCTCACCTCCCTGCACCTCCTCCCCTAAGCATGCCACATCCCCGCTCCTCCGCCTACCTCCCAGCACTTGCCACTGCCAAACAGCTGTTTGGCGGCGTAGCAAGCTCCGGGAGGGAGGCGGAAGGAGCGGGAATGTGGCACTCTCAGGGGAAGGGGGGAGGCCGGCATGGGGATTTGAGGAAGGAATCAGAATAGGGGCTGGGAGTGGGCGGAGACTTTGGGGAAGGGGTTGGAATGGGGGAGGGGCAGGCGGGGGCAAGGCAGGGGTGGAGTCGGGGCGGGGCCAGGGGCACAGGGGGGTCAAGCACCCACCAGCCTGAGCAGAAGTCGGCACCTATGGGAAGAGGGGTTTTTTTGTTTTGTTTTTTTAAGAGCTAGAAAAGTGATCTCAAGGGGAAGAGTCTATCTGTCTCCTTGGCTGAGTGAGGGAAGGGACTGTGGGCTTGTACGTATAGAGCTTCACGGGGTGCGTGAGAACGCTCTAAATAAACGACACGAGGTATTTCACCAGAAGAACGTCTGTGAGCAGTTTGGGGTGAGGAAAGAGAGTGAAGTCGGGTGAGGCCCTGCCTCAGGCAGGTCTGAGGGCGCTATCATCTGTGTGGAGGAGTTTGGGATTGAGCTGTGTTGTCGGAGGGGGTGTGTAGTGCTTGGGAGGCTCAGCCGTGCCAGTGAGGTCAGTGGGGATGCACCCAGACTTGGCTAATAATATTAAGCTTGTCCCAACTTGCCCTAGCCAAGCATGTCAGCTGCAAATTTAAACATAATGGATAGGAACAATGCTTAAAAACAACGAGGAGTCCGGTGGCACCTTAAAGACTAACAGATTTATTTGGGCATAAGCTTTCGTGGATAAAAAACCCCACTTCTAAATGTTTTTTTTACCCGCAAAAGCTTATGCCAAAATAAATCTGTCAGTCTTTAAGGTGCCACCAGACTCCTCGTTGTTTTTGTGGATACAGACTAAGACAGCTACCCCTCTGATACTTGAAACAATCCTTAAGAGTCTCTTGCTCCTCGGGGAGCAAAGAGTGGCCCAGAGGGTGGAGTGTGATAGACTAGTGCAGAAATGTTACAAGGGCCATGAACTGCACATGGCCAGCTGGGCCCCCTTTGCCTGCTCTCCTGCTGAGGCCAGACCATGGAGCAGCAGGGTGTGAACAGATAGTCCTTTGCAATGGCTTCAAGTCCCACCCTCCAACAGCATGGGCAATAGGAGCTTTGCTCAATGGAAGAGTTAATAGGTATGCATGGAGGGAGAGTGGATAGTTTAGGAGTCTGGCAGCCAAAAGAGAATAGATTCTAGTCTTGGCTTTGCCATGAACATCCAGTGAGAGTTTGGGCAAGAGGCACACACACTCTGTACCTCTGTTTCCCCATCTGAAACAAGGACGAATTCATCTGGGTGGCGTAAGGCTTAATCCATGAAGACTTGTAGAGCACTGGGAGATGCTCGCTACAGAAGTGGGCTGGATTACTATTAATTAGACAAATGCTATATGTTTTGCATGAAAATTTAAAATGGAACAACGTTAATTTCTTTTAAAAGTTTTTTCCCTGGAACTTTTGTCAACTAAGCAAAAATGGAACATTTCATTTCTACCCACACCCCGCTCTTTGGTGGAAGAGGGGGACACCACCCCCCAAAAAGATTCAGAGGAAAAATGCATAACATGGAGTAAAACAGACATTTTCTGTGGAGATTTTCATTTTGGTAGAAAAGCTGTTTCTTTAAAGAAAATTTCTTTTTTAAAGAAAAATGTTGATCAGCTCTGTTGTTAATGCTGCTATCCTTGTTCAGGCAAAGCCCGCATGGACCTGAATCAGGAATAAAAGACTTTAACCAGACAGGTTTCAGAGTAGCAGCCGTGTTAGTCTGTATTCGCAAAAATATAAATCTCCCCACTGTATTTTCCACTGAATGCATCCAATGAAGTGAGCTGTAGCTCACGAAAGCTTATGCTCAAATAAATTTGTTAGTCTCTAAGGTGCCACGAGTACTCCTTTTCTTTTAACCAGACAGTCCATCTTTATGAACTCTAATGTTAGACAATCAATAGTCTGCTGTCTGTACTATGGCAAGGGTACAAACCTCTGAAATCTGGCCTTACTCATGAACTTGCATAAATCCTGCGGTCTGTTACTGTCCCTCTTTTTTTTTTTTTTTTCTTCACACAGCTCAGCACACATTCTGTCTGTAAAGATTTCATGCTGACCTTTGCTTCCACTTGTGAACAGAAGCCATTAGGGTAGCTGAAAAATGAGTCCCTACACTTCAAAATCTATGTACTTTCAACAACTTGATTTAACTTTTCCAATGAAAAAAAAAAAGAGCCCAGTGCTATAAAAAGTACAGATTTCTGCTTTGTACTTCAGTTGCAGCATTTACTGGTATATTACATGATACGCACCCTTTGCCCTATTAACAAAAGTGACTTCTAAATTAGTGCTTGGTTTATAAAGTGACTGCTGTGCTTAGATACTTCACAGAGAGTGGTTAGACACAAAGTGATGGGCTGCACAGAATAACCTGAGATAAACATATTTGATAGTGTAGTGTCAATGGATGCTGGTGATGCACAGACCACGTTCAGTGCAGGGATTAAATGGCGCATTAGAGTAATAATATGCTTCAGAGACTTTCACTCCTATGACAGTGGGCTGAAACCAGTCTATACAACTGGCAGCAAGTGAAAATCTGCTTGTGTGTTAATCTCGCACCATGTGCACTGGTGTCACTGAGAATTTGACCTGAAATACTTAGGCCTAGAGTCTCAAAATGTATTTAGGCTCCTAAATTCCACTGAAATCAATGGAAGTTAGGTGCCTAAATGTTTGAGGACGTAGCTTCATTGACATCCAGGCCGGCTGACAGCAATTCCGGGTGCCAGGGCAGAGCAGTCAATGGGCCCCCCTGCACGCACAAGCTGTGCCGGCGTGGATGCGGTCTGCCTGACATTTGGGCAGTGCTGGCTGGTGCCCAGTGAGCGGCCGGCTGTGCTGCTGGTCGCACTCCTCCGGCACGGCCAGGGCTTCCACATGCCTGCCCAGTAGGGTTGCCAACTGTCTAACTGGGCAAATCCAAAGACCCCTGACCCTTCCCCTGCCCTGCCCCTTCCCTGAGGCCATGCCTCTGTCCCGCCCCTTCTCCAAGACCCCACCCCCTGCTCACTCCATCCCCCTCCCTCTGTTGCTCGCTCTCCTTGACTCTCACTTTCACTAGGCTGAGACAGGGGGTTGGGGTGCAGGGCTTTCGGAGGGAGTTTGGGTGTGGGAGGGGTATGGGACGTGGGCTCTAGGAGGGAGTTTGGGTATGGGAGGGGTGAGGGGTTGGGCTCAGGGAGGGAGTTTGGGTGCAGGAGTGGGTGCGGGCTCTGGGAGGAAGTCTGGGTGAGGGGTGCGGGCTCTAAGCTGGGACAGGAGGGGATTGGGGGGGCGGTGCTTACCTTGGGTGGCTCCCGAAAGTGACCGGCACACCCTTCTGACAGTGGCTTGTAGGAGGGGTTCCGGGGGGGTCTCTGTGCACTGCTGCTTGCAGGTGCCGCCCATGCAGCCCCCATTGGTTGCAGTTCCCAGCCAATGGGAGCTGCGGAGTAGGCGCTCGGGGCGGGGGCAGTTTGCGGAGACACACACACCCCCCAGGGCTGTTGGGCCATTCCGGTTGCTTCCGGGAGCAGTGCGGAGTGAGGGCAGGCAGGAAGCCAGCCTTAGCTCCACGGCGCTGCCAGGGGCAGCTGGGGGCCCCTGGGCAATTGCCCCCCCCCCATCAGCAGGCCTGTTGACATCAGTGGAACTACACTGATTTACTTCAGCTGAGAATGTGGCCCAGTAACTTTTTATACCATGGTAAGGGCCTGCTCTGTTGCAGTCTCAGCAGACAGTGCTGAAGCATCTCTCGGGGTAGTACTTCACACTCTTGATCAGAAGATCATGGGTTGATCTCCAGTGACCAGGTATTACAGATGGTATCTGCCCAGGGCTGCATCTATTGCAGTGCAATACAGGAGAAGGCCTAGGCTTTTAGAGAGCTTGTCCAAAGCAAAAGTTAAACTGAAGTCTCTTGTAGCTATTCAGATAGAAATTAGAAATCCCATAGAACTAAATTCTGCATTTAACCTTCAGTCATGTGCCCACTTAGAAGCGTAGGACTGGAAGGGACCTCGAGAGGTCATCTAGTCTAGTCCCCAGAACTCATGGCAGGACTAAGTATTATATAGACCTTCCCTGACAGGTGTTTCTCTAATCTGATCTTAAAAATCTCCAATGACGGAGATTCCGCAACCTCCCTAGGCAATTTATTCCACTGCTTAACCACTTGGACAGTTAGGAAGTTTTTCTTAATGTCCAACCTTAAACGACGCTTGCTGCAATTTAAGCCCATTGCTTCTTGTCCTATCACCAGAGGTTAAGGAAAACAAATTTCATCCTCCTTGTAAAAATCTTTTATGTACTTGAAAATTGTTGTGTCCCTCCTCAGTCTTCTCTTTTCCAAACTAAACAAACCCCTTTTTTCAACCTTTCCTCATAGGTCATGTTTTCTAGACCTCCAATCATTTTTGTGGTTCTTCTCTGGACTTTCTCCGATTTGTCTGCATCTTTCCTGAAATGTGGTGTGTTATACCAATAAAATAAAAACCAGCAGGATCTTATTAAAGAGGAAAAGGCAAAATACCACATTTATTGTGAATACAGAAAGAATCATAGTAAGCAGTTAGTTATAGTTATAAACGTTCCATTCAATCTCATATTTATTCTCACATTCATTCATTCATACACACACACACACACACACACACAGAGGTTCTGCAAGGTTGTTATCATAGTTACCAGCCTGAGAGTTGCTCATGCCAAGCCACTGGCCAGGTGGCCTGGACATGAGGAGGGAGCAGGGCCTTGTCAGATGCTCATCTGATGCTCCTGGAAGTTGGTTTGCAGAATCAGACCCTCCCACCCCGCAAAGTTCTCACTTTCTAGAGTCCATTTTTATAGGAGTTTCTTCTTATGCCAGTCTATGGGAATTGCTTTATCATGCTGTAGCTGAATCAATCAGCAGATAGCACATTCCTGTCGGCTCCTTGCTGCTAGATGTTATCTTGTTCTTTGGTTCTCCCATTCTTGAGGCTGTTGGGTGGATTCCAGTCTGCCCTCCGGGGCGGGGGGTGGGGGGGTGTCCTCTGGTTATTTCCACTTGACGCCTTCTTCAGCTGATGGACACTGCATTCTTAGGCTGGCACCTCCCTGATCATTCAGTTATTATCCACACCAAGCATCCATCCACATACATCCTCTCTCTCTATTTTAATCACAATTGTTAATACAACAAAAGGGCGGGGAGTCTCTGGGTGTTGTTACAGAGTATTGCTTTGAGTCTCTCTCTGTGTGAATTGCTTTGAGAACAGACTTTGTCTTAGAATGTACTAACGCAATTAGCAGCTTGCAAGTTTCACACATAGAGGGAGAGAAACAGTACCAAAAACCAAGAGACCTCTTAATTAGTAATACCCTGGAATTTAAACTATGGAGAATCAAACTCATTTGTGATTTTAATACAGAACTTCTTTAATATGATCCAACATAATCCCCCTTTTGACACTAAGATTTATAATCGTCAGTGTCACTTTCTATGTAGCCTATTCAAGAGAAGGTACTGTGAGGCAATTTGAGTTTGTGATTCCAATTCATCCCACATACATGATCCTAGTGATGTATCTTTACTACAAGGTTCTGGGGCAACAGGCAAGGTGAGGCACACCCACTTTTGAGGAGTCCATTCAGTACAACCTCTAGTGTCCAACAGCTTCCCTCCCTCCCCAGCCCACTGGGTAGCCAGAAGGATCCTATGGGTATGTCTACACTACGAAATTAGGTCGAATTTATAGAAGTCGGTTTTTTAGAAATCGGTTTTATATATTCGAGTGTGTGTCCCCCCACAGAAAATGCTCTAAGTGCATTAACTCGGCGGAGCGCTTCCACAGTACCGAGGCAAGCGTTGACTTCCGGAGCGTTGCACTGTGGGTAGCTATCCCACAGTTCCCGCAGTCTCCGCTGCCCATTGGAATTCTGGGTTGAGATCCCAATGCCTGATGGGGCTAAAACATTGTCGCGGGTGGTTCTGGGTACATATCGTCAGGCCCCCGTTCCCTCCCTCCCCCCGTGAAAGCAAGGGCAGACAATCATTTCGCGCCTTTTTTCCTGAGTTACCTGTGCAGACGCCATACCACGGCAAGCATGGAGCCCGCTCAGGTAACCGTCACCCTATGTCTCCTGGGTGCTTGCAGACGCGGTACGGCATTGCTACACAGTAGCAGCAACCCCTTGCCTTGTGGCAGCAGACGGTACAGTACGACTGGTAGCCGTCATCGTCATGTCTGAGGTGCTCCTGGTCGCCTCTGTGAGGTCGATCAGGAGCGCCTGGGCAGACATGGGCGCAGGGACTAAATTTGGAGTGACTTGAGCAGGTCATTCTCTTTAGTCCTGCAGTCAGTCCTATTGAACCGTCTTATGGTGAGCGGGCAGGCGATACGGACTGCTAGCAGTCGTACTGTACCATCTTCTGCCGAGCAGCCATGAGATGTGGATGGCATGCAGTCCTTCTGCACTGTCTGCTGCCAGCCAAAGATGTAAAAGATAGATGGAGTGGATCAAAACAAGAAGTAGACCAGATTGGTTTTGTACTCATTTGCTTCCCCCGCTCCCCTGCCTAGGGGACTCATTCTTCTAGATCACACTGCAGTCACTTACAGAGAAGGTGCAGCGAGGTAAATCTAGCCATGTATCAATCAGAGGCCAGGCTAACCTTCTTGTTCCAATAAGGACAATAACTTAGGTGCACCATTTCTTATTGGAACCCTCCGTGCAGTCCTGCCTGAAATACTCCTTGATGTACAGGCACACCCTTTGTTGATTTTAGCTCCCTGAAGCCAACCCTGTAAGCCGTGTCGTCAGTCGCCCCTCCCTCCGTCAGAGCAACGGCAGACAATCGTTCCGCGCCTTTTTTCTGTGCGGACGCCATACCAAGGCAAGCATGGAGGCCGCTCAGCTCACTTTGGCAATTAGGAGCACATTAACCACCACACGCATTATCCAGCAGTATATGCAGCACCAGAACCTGGCAAAGCGATACCGGGCGAGGAGGCGACGTCAGCGCGGTCCCGTGAGTGATCAGGACATGGACACAGATTTCTCTGAAAGCATGGGCCCTGCCAATGCATGCATCATGGTGCTAATGGGGCAGGTTCATGCTGTGGAACGCCGATTCTGGGCTCGGGAAACAAGCACAGACTGGCGGGACCGCATAGTGTTGCAGGTCTGGGACGATTCCCAGTAGCTGCGAAACTTTCGCATGCGTAGGGGCACTTTCATGGAACTTTGTGACTTGCTTTCCCCTGCCCTGAAGCACATGAATACCAAGATGAGAGCAGCCCTCACAGTTGAGAAGCGAGTGGCGATAGCCCTGTGGAAGCTTGCAACGCCAGACAGCTACCGGTCAGTTGGGAATCAATTTGGAGTGGGCAAATCTACTGTGGGGGCTGCTGTGATGCAAGTAGCCCATGCAATCAAAGATCTGCTGATATCAAGGGTAGTGACCCTGGGAAATGTGCAGGTCATAGTGGATGGCTTTGCTGCAATGGGATTCCCTAACTGTGGTGGGGCTATAGACGGAACCCATATCCCTATCTTAGCACCGGAGCACCAAGCCGCCGAGTACATAAACCGCAAGGGGTACTTTTCGATAGTGCTGCAAGCTCTGGTGGATCACAAGGGACGTTTCACCAACATCAACGTGGGATGGCCGGGAAAGGTGCATGACGCTCGCATCTTCAGGAACTCTGGTCTGTTTCAAAAGCTGCAGGAAGGGACTTTATTCCCAGACCAGAAAATAACTGTTGGGGATGTTGAAATGCCTATATGTATCCTTGGGGACCCAGCCTACCCCTTAATGCCATGGCTCATGAAGCCGTACACAGGCAGCCTGGACAGTAGTCAGGAGCTGTTCAACTACAGGCTGAGCAAGTGCAGAATGGTGGTAGAATGTGCATTTGGACGTTTAAAGGCGCGCTGGCGCAGTTTACTGACTCGCTTAGACCTCAGCGAAACCAATATTCCCACTGTTATTACTGCTTGCTGTGTGCTCCACAATATCTGTGAGAGTAAGGGGGAGACGTTTATGGCGGGGTGGGAGGTTGAGGCAAATCGCCTAGCTGCTGGTTACGCGCAGCCAGACACCAGGGCGGTTAGAAGAGCACAGGAGGGCGCGGTACGCATCAGAGAAGCTTTGAAAACCAGTTTCATGACTGGCCAGGCTACGGTATGAAAGTTCTGTTTGTTTCTCCTTGATGAAACCCCCCGCCCCTTGGTTCACTCTACTTCCCTGTAAGCTAACCACCCTCCCCTCTTCCCTTTAATCATTGCTTGCAGAGGCAATAAAGTCATTGCTGCTTCACAGTCATGCATTCTTTATTCATTCATCACACAAATAGGGAGATGACTACCAAGGTATCCCAGGAGGGGTGGTGGAGGAGGGAAGGAAAATGCCACACAGCACTTTAAGCACAGCACTTTAAAAGTTGACAACTTTAAAATTTATTGAATGATAGCCTTGTTTTTTTTGGGCAATCCTCTGTGGTGGAGTGGCTGGTTGGCCGGAGGCCCCCCCACCGCGTTCTTGGGCGTCTGGGTGTGGAGGCTATGGAACTTGGGGAGGAGGGCGGTTGGTTACAGAGGGGCAGCAGTGGCAGTCTGTGCTCCAGCTGCCTTTGCTGCAGCTCAACCATACACTGGAGCATACTGGTTTGGTCCTGCAGCAGCCTCAGCATTGAATCCTGCCTCCTCTCATCATGCTGCCGCCACATTTGAGCTTCAGCCCTGTCTTCAGCCCGCCACTTACTCTCTTCAGCCCGCCACTTACTCTCTTCAGCCCGCCACCTCTCCTCCCGGTCATTTTGTGCTTTCCTGCACTCTGACATTATTTGCCTCCACGCATTTGTCTGTGCTCTGTCAGTGTGGGAGGACAGCATGAGCTCGGAGAACATTTCATCGCGAGTGCGTTTTTTTTTCTTTCTAAGCTTCACTAGCCTCTGGGAAGGAGAAGATCCTGTGATCATTGAAACACATGCAGCTGGTGGAGAAAAAAAAAGGGACAGCGGTATTTAAAAAGACACATTTTATAAAACAGTGGCTACACTCTTTCAGGGTAAACCTTGCTGTTAACATTACATACATAGCACATGTGCTTTCGTTACAAGGTCACATTTTGCCTCCTCCCACCACGTGACTACCCCCTCAACCTTCCCCCCTCCCTGTGGCTAACAGCGGGGAACATTTCTGTTTAGCCACAGGCAAACAGCCCAGCAGGAATGGGCTCCTCTGAGTGTCCCCTGAAGAAAAGCACTCTATTTCAACCAGGTGACCATGAATTATATCTCACTCTCCTGAGGATAACACAGAGAGATAAAGAACGGATTTTGGTTGAATGCCAGCAAACATACACTGCAATGCTTTGTTCTACAGTGATTCCCGAGTACGTGTTACTGGCCTGGAGTGGTAAAGTGTCCTACCATGAAAGACGAAATAAGGCTGCCCTCCCCAGAAACCTTTTGCAAAGGCTTTAGGACTACATCTAGGAGAACCGCAAATGCCAGGGCAAAGTAATCCTTTCACATGCTTGCTTTTAAACCATGTATAGCATTTTAAAAGGTACACTCACCAGAGGTCCCTTCTCCGCCTGCTGGGTCCAGGAGGCAGCCTTGGGTGGGTTCGGGGGGTACTGGCTCCAGGTCTAGGGTGAGAAACAGTTCCTGGCTGTCGGGAAAACCGGTTTCTCCGCTTGCTTGCTGTGAGCTATCTACAACCTCCTCCTCATCATCATCTTCTTCGTCCCCAAAACCTACTTCCGTACTGCCTCCATCTCCATTGAAGGAGTCAAACAACACGGCTGGGGTAGTGGTGGCTGAACCCCCTAAAATGGCATGCAGCTCATCATAGAAGCGGCATGTTTGGGGCTCTGACCCAGAGCGGCTATTCGCCTCTCTGGTTTTCTGGTAGGCTTGCCTCAGCTCCTTCAGTTTCACGCGGCACTGCTTCGGGTCCCTGTTATGGCCTCTGTCCTTCATGCCCTGGGAGATTTTCACAAAGGTTTTGGCATTTCGAAAACTGGAACGGAGTTCTGATAGCATGGATTCCTCTCCCCATACAGCGATCAGATCCCATACCTCCCGTTTGGTCCATGCTGGAGCTCTTTTGCGATTCTGGGACTCCATCATGGTCACCTGTGCTGATGAGCTCTGCATGGTCACCTGCAGCTTGCCACGCTGGCCAAACAGGAAATGAGATTCAAAAGTTCGCGGTTCTTTTCCTGTCTACCTGGCCAGTGCATCTGAGTTGAGAGTGCTGTCCAGAGCGGTCAGAATGGAGCACTCTGGGATAGCTCCCGGAGGCCAATACCATCGAATTGTGTCCACAGTACCCCAAATTCGAGCCGGCAACGTCGATTTAGGCGCTAATCCACTTGTCAGGGGTGGAGTAAGGAAATCGATTTTAAGAGCCCTTTAAGTCAAAATAAAGGGCTTCATTGTGTGGACGGGTGCAGGTTTAAATCGATTTAACGCTGCTAAATTCGACCTAAAGTCCTAGTGTAGACCAGGGCTATGTGTAATATGGGGAGTGGGCTAACCTTCAATACCTTTGCCTCCAGGGACTGTTAGTGTGCAATTTTGAGAACAATTTCTCCCATTAACAAGTCTGGTTTTACAACGTATTGCATCCATTCATATTGATAAGTGTCAAACAATGATCTCTTTCTTTGTTTTAACAAATGCATCAAACCCTTAATATTTCCCAATATGACCCAGAACATTTTGTGTTCCAGAGTTGCTAGGGCAAGTATCTGCATTTCAGTGCATCCCATAGCTATGGCTGTGTAGTTTCCTATTTCTAAATTTTTTTTCTTATGCATAAGCCATGTGGTAGTATTAAGCCATTGCCAAAGATTCCATCGGGGCTTTTAGGTTATCCAGACCAATTTGGACCAAGTCTACATTGGCATGTACTTGTTTTTGTATCAGGCTGTCCTGTAGATGGGACAGAGAACTTAATTTATTTTTAATTACCTGCAGGTCTTTAGTATTTTTGTTTTAAACACACAACAATGTTAGCAACAAGACAAAACACAAGACAAAACATAGAACACAAAACACAATTTCTAGTGTGACAATAGATTCATGGTATTGGGTTGCTTTGCAGCTAGCATCAGCTTTTTCTGGTTTTCTGAAAGACAAAAAGAACATGTTTCTACCCCTTTTGGGGTGGCAGATTATTGCTTAAAATATTTCTTTTACAAATACCCTTGCTGATTGCAGGCAAAACAGAGGAATTGCCCCCACATTTTCCTGTTTTTGTTCTATAGGCAGGCCAGGTTTCAATGGCTTTTATCTTTTAAGGGTTATGGGGAAATTATCCCACTGTTTAGTCATCAAATCCCTGAGTTTTCCTTCTTATACAGCAGAGCAAGTTTATAATGTTTTTCCTGCTGTGTTAAGCTTTAAGTTTTATTTACAGGTAATAACTGAGAAGCATCATTACCATACGACCTTAAAGGGTTTTTCCAAAAATCATACACACCATACAGTTACAGGGATACTTATTATCATTAAATTTATTAAAATTATCTTGTTATCCCATGCCTTTTGTTTAGACAATTTGTTTGCTGACCGGGTGTGTCCTTTATCTGCAGCTCCTTTGTGCTGCTAGTTCTTTCCTTCCTTTATCATTTAGGTCATTTGCATTTTCACAGACGCTTCCTGCTTTTGGATTTAAAGCCATCAGCAGCTCAGAGACTCGATCTTAAAAGGAAAGGAGTAGTTGTGGCACCTTAGAGACTAACCAATTTATTTGAGCATGAGCTTTTGTGAGCTACAGCTCACTTCATCGGATGCATACCGTGAAGTGAGCTGTAGCTCACGAAAGCTCATGCTCAAATTGGTTAGTCTCTAAGGTGCCACAACTACTCCTTTTCTTTTTGTGAATACAGACTAACACGGCTGTTACTCTGAAACCGACCTTAAAAGGGACACAATCAACTTTCACCAGAGTTTTGATCACTTTTTTTTTTTAACTTCTGCTTCCAAAACACACAGCAATCTACAAAAAGAAAACCCAACCTATTGTGGCTCCCTTTGGAGCCCGAATAGCATTTTAATTAAGTAGCATGGTATGTTTGCATTTCTTTTGCCCCTTCTACAATATACCCTGCACATGTTCTGGGGCAAATGCACATTCCTTCCATAGTTTAACTTCTATAACATTATCCAGATCCATTTTTACATAAGGTGTAACTATCTCTTTTTTTTTTTTTTGCTTACAGAGTTTTCATGTACCTTTTATCAAAGTGACAGTCTGATTACTCAGAGCCATTTTAAGGCTCAGTGTTTCTAACATTGCTTCTTTTTGTTTTGTGCACCTCACCCCTGCTGTTGCTTCAGAGGGGCACAGTCTTTTTTAATTTTTTTTTTTACTACAACTCTCATCTGCTATTTTGTTACAAAAACAAACAAACAAACAAAAAGAATCCAGAATTTTTTTTTTCCTCCTGATTTTGACTGCCCTGCTGTAGCCACAACTTAAAAACATTTTAAATGTTGTAAAGCATGGAGTTACCTTTTAAGGGTTTCAGAGTAACAGCCGTGTTAGTCTGTATTCGCAAAAAGAAAAGGAATACTTGTGGCACCTTAGAGACTAACCAATTTATTAGAGCATAAGCTTTCGTGAGCTACAGCTCACTTCATCAGATGCATCTGATGCAGTGATGAAGTGAGCTGTAGCTCACGAAAGCTTATGCTCTAATAAATTGGTTAGTCTCTAAGGTGCCACAAGTACTCCTTTTCTTTTAAGGGTTAAATGCCAAATCCCAAAGCCAAACAACACTCATTACCTGTGTCTAACAAAAAGGTCTGTCAGTTTTGCAACTTTGAATCAAAGAGTCAAATGGATTTTTAGTGGCATTATTTAAAACAAAAACAAAACCAATTGGTCCTTAGAACTTTACATATTTAAACACACACAAATAGATACATACACATTTTCTTTTCCTTAACATCCCTTCCACACTGCTCGTTTTTTGGGGTTTTTTTTGTTTTTTTTTTTACATCTTACATTCCCTTTATACATTTGAGGCAGCTAAGTTCCAATAGAACCCCCTTATGTTCTTTTAGCAAATTTGACTAAATTGTCCAGTCAAATGATTTTAATCAGATAGTTTATTTTTGCCTGGCTAATTTACAGATGTTCCTTTGGAAAAGGGCCCATTTTTCTTCAGAATGGTTGCAAAGAAACCAAGAATGCTCTTCTCTAACACATTTCCTTTTTAACATTTTCACAAAGTTTAGCTGCTTAATTCCCTCCAGCCTCTGCAGAGTTAACTTTTTCACTCTTTTTGTATTCCTGGAATGTCTCTTTCACTATTTTCAGCTGGCTTTGGGTATTTCTAGCCAGCACCTTCCAATTGTCTGCTCCCTTTTCCGTTTGTGCCTTTTCATCTTTACATGAGGACAAGCGGAGGGAAGAATCCTTACATGCCTCCCACAACAACCAAATTGCTGCTGCATCTCTTTTGGCAGCACTAGAAGGTTTGTATATGAGGATATACTGAGCCAATCTATCCTCTAGGTCCGAAACAGTGCAGACATCAGCTAGGGCTTGTTTAGTCCAAGGACTGTGCCCAAATTTTTGAAGGATTTGTTTAAAAGGTGTAATTTTTTTTTTTTTTTAAACAAAAGGTGAGGTTGGAGTTCCTTCTGACTCCATTCCTCCCTCTGGTACTGGCTTACCCTGTTTTCTTTTGAAATATCCATGTTAAAATGTTTAATCTCTTTGTCACTCCTAGTATTACTTAGCAAGTGACACAGCCTAGATTCTGAAATCATAGCTTAATCTATGTGTTTTTCCCCTGCTACCTTCCCGGAGGCCAGCAGGTCCGGTTAAACTATTTCTCCCTGCTACCTTCTCGGAGGCCAGCAGGTCCGGTTAACCTGTTCTTCCCTACTACCTTCTTGGCCCTGGTCTACACTAGGACTTTAGGTCAAATTTAGCAGCTTTAAATCGATGTAAACCTGCACCTGTCCACACGATGAAGCCCTTTATTTCGACTTAAAGGGCTCTTAAAATCGATTTCCTTACTCCACCCCTGACAAGTGGATTAGCGCTTAAATCGGCCTTGCCGGGTCGAATTTGGGGTACTGTGGACACAATTCGAGGGTATTGGCCTCCGGGAGCTATCCCAGAGTGCTCCATTGTGACTGCTCTGGACAGCACTCTCAACTCAGATGCACGATTGTTTGCCGTTGCTCTGATGCAGGGAGGGGCGACTGATGACACAGCTTACAGGGTTGGCTTACAGGGAGCTAAAATCAACAAAGGGGATGGCTTTACATCAAGGAGTATTTCAGGCAGGACTTCATGGAGGGTTCCAATAAGAAATGGTGCACCTAAGTTATTGTTCTTATTGGAACAAGGAGGTTAGTCTGGCCTCTGATTGATACATGGCTAGATTTACCTCGCTGCACCTTCTCTGTGAGTGACTGCAGTGTGACCTAGAGGAATGAGTCCCCTAGACAGGGGGCAGGGGGAGGGGGGTTTGCAAATGAGTACAAAACAAATCTGGTCTATTTCTTGTTTTGATACACTCCATCTATCTTTTACATCTTTGACTGGCAGCAGATGGTGCAGAAGGACTGCATGCCATCCACATCTCATGGCTGCGCGGCAGAAGATGGTACAATAGGACTGCTAGCCATCCTCATCTCTTGCCTGCCCGGCAGAAGATGATGCAATAGGACTGCTAGCAATCCGTATCACCTGCCTGCTCACCATAAGATGGTTCAATAGGACTGACTGCAGGACTAAAGAGAATGACTTGATCAAGTCATTCCAAATTTAGTCCCTGCGCTCATGTCTGCCCAGGCGCTCCTGATCGACCTCACACAGGCGACCAGGAGCACCTCGGCCATGACGATGACCAGTCCTATTGCACCGTCTGCTGCCACAAGACAATGGGTTGCTGCTGCTGTGTAGCAATGCAGTACCATGGCTGCCAGCACCCAGGAGACATATGGTGACAGTGAGCTGAGCAGGCTCCATGCTTGCCGTGGTATGGCGTCTGCACAGGTAACTCAGGAAAAAGGGCGCGAAACGATTGTCTGCCCTTGCTTTCACGGAGGGAGGGAGGGAACGGGGGCCTGATGATATGTACCCAGAACCACCCGCGACAATGTTTTAGCCCCATCAGGCATTGGGATCTCAACCCAGAATTCCAATGGGCAGCGGAGACTGCGGGAACTGTGGGATAGCCACCCACAGTGCAACAGTCTGGAAGTCGACTCTAGCCTCGGTACCGTGGAAGCACTCCGCCGAGTTAATGCACTTAGAGCATTTTCTGTGGGGACACACACACTCGAATATATAAAACCGATTTCTAAAAAACCGACTTCTATAAATTTGACCTAATTTCATAGTGTAGACATACCCTCGGAGGCCAGCAGGTCCCCTGCTACCTTCCCAGAGGCCAGCAGGTCTGGTTAACCTAATAGAAATGCCTAGCTCAATAGAGCTGGCGGTGTGCACACCAATATTTACAATAACTGAGGTTTTTTACCAATATTCCCCCTTTCGCAGTTCTCCACCAAAATGTTATACCAATAAAATAAAAACCAGCAGGATCTTATTAAAAAGGAAAAGACAAAATACCACATTTATTGTGAACACAGAAAGAATCAAAGTGAGCAGTTAGTTATAGTTATAACATTCCATTCAATCTCATATTTATTCACACATTCATTCATTCATACACACACACACACACACACACACACACACACAGAGGTTCTGCAAGGTTGTTATCATAGTTACCAGCCTGAGAGTTGCTCATGCCAAGCCACTGGCCAGGTGGCCTGGACATGAGGAGGGAGCAGGGTCTTGTCAGATGCTCATCTGATGCTCCTGGAAGTTGGTTTGCAGAATCAGACACTCCCCCCTCCCGCAAAGTTCTCACTTTCTAGAGTCCATTTTTATAGGAGTTTCTTCTTATGCCAGTCTATGGGAATTGCTTCATCATGCTGTTGCTGAATCAATCAGCAGATAGCACATTCCTGTCGGCTCCTTGCTGCTCGATGTTATCTTGTTCTCTGGTTCTCCCATTCATGAGGCTGTGTTTCCACTTGACGCCTTCTTCAGCGGATGGACACTGCATTCTTAGGCTGGCACCTCCCTGATCATTCAGTTATTATCCACACCAAGCATCCATCCACATACATCCTCTCTCTCTATTTTAATCACAATTGTTAATACAACAAAAGGGTGGGGAGTCTCTGGGTGCTGTTTCTGTTGTTAGAGTATTGCTTTGAGTCTCTCTCTCTGTGAATTGCTTTGAGAACAGACTCTGTCTTAGAATGTACTAATGCAATTAGCAGCTTGCAAGTTTCACACATAGAGGGAGAGAAACAGTACCAAAAACCAAGAGACCTCTTCATTAGTAATACCCTGGAATTTAAACTATGGAGAATCAAACTCATTTGTGATTTTAATACAGAACTTCTTTAATATGATCCAACAGGTGCCCAGAACTGGACACAAAACTTCAGTTGAGGCCAGTTCAGTGCAGAGTACAGTGGAAGAATTACTTCTCGTGTCGTGCTTACAACACTCCTGCTAATACACCGGACCTTCACTAGAATGCGCACCTAATAACAAAAGTGACTTCTAAATTAGTGCTTGGTTTATAAATTATATATGCAAATTCGCATATAAGGTGGTCGTGGCCATGGATCCCAAATTTAATTACTTTAATTGCAATTCATTTTAACGCGGTCCCCGCTATAACACGGCCCCCACGTGGATCCCAAATCCCGTGTTCTAGCGAGGGTCTGGTGTACATCCCAGAATGATGTTTACTTTTTTTTTTTACAACAGCATTACATTGTTGACTCTCATTTAGCCTGTGATCCACTATGACCCCCAGATCCCTTTCCGCAGTGCTCCTTCCTAGGCAGTCACTTCCCATTTTGTATAATAGGGTGGTAAACACATACCAGCCAACCATAAGGTAACTTTTTTCCAAAAGACTGAGGGATGACACCAGTGCCTTTGTAATCTTCCTTTTCCTAAGCAAGTTCTCTGAAGGACTCTCATGAGAAGCACACTTTAGATAAGATCATTAAGTAACAGGAGATTATAAGGGTGGTGTTTAAAAACATAAACACAGCCCCTTGCTAAAATCCAAGTGATGTTATGAAGGTATGGGTGGTGGGAAAATAAAAGGCTTGAGTAATAAGAATACCTACTCTTACTTTTTATCCATGTATCTCTGAGAAAGCCCTGATCCACAAAGGTATTTAAGTGCCCCTACACCCTAGACTTTGATGCTTAAGGGCTTGTCTACATGGCAGTGTGGGCTATAGGGGGATGAATTGTGAGTGTTAGAACATATGGTGCTCTAACTGCCCTGTGCAGACCCTGCCGGTGTGAACCACATGGTACCTACCCCTCACTGATGTAGTCCAGTTTCAAACAGGACTACACTGACATGAACTAGGTACCTTTTCGTTCATGCCAGCAGGGCCTACATGGGGCAATTAGAGCAAAACACAGGGGGCTCCACAATTCATACCCCATCATCCAGACCTCAGTGCTGTGTAGACAAGCCCTACATCTGGGATGACACCTTAGTCCCAGTTTTAGGTTGAACCCTGTAAAACTCAGTGCCTGAGTTTTCAGGGTAAAAGTTTCCTAGGCACACAGGCTGCTGCCCCACTCTAGGTGTCCAGACACCTATCTCCCATCTAAGCCACCACATGATCCACAAACTGGGAGAAGACAGGTGTTCCACCGCCTAACTCAGGTGGTGGGCCCAATCCACTTGGGGTGCTCAGAGGCTGCCTACTGCATGGAGTCCTGTTCAAAAGCTGGAGAAAGGGGGAGACCCCTGTTCAAAACCTAGGAGGGTGTGCTAACCCCTGAGTGATGGAATTCCCTCAGCCTTTCCTGTGGTGCAGCTTCAACTTTGGATTAACTACTTAGAGTAATCGAGGTGGGGGGGCTGGCTGTGTGGCCTGGGAGACAGCAAACCCAGGGTGCAGTCCCCCTGCTCCACTCAGTCTTTAATTATGTATCACACTGGAACAGCTTCCAAAGGAGAGACTGAGGGAGTCCCCCCTCAGAATATCCCAATGCTCTCCTGAGAGGGGGGAGAGCACCTGTTCAAACCCTCTTTGCCTGAGGCAGGAACTGAACCTGTGACAGCCACATCCCAGGTGAGCATGCTAACCCCTGGGCAGAAAGCTATCTGGTGGCAGGGGCACCCTCTCTTCCTCTGGCTATTTTCTGTGGAGTGAGACAGGGACCTAGTGCAGTCTCACAAGAGGGAACTTGGGCACCTAGGCCATCTGACTGCAGGTGAGGGGTTCCTGCTTGTGGATCGCTAGTGAGATAGGTGCCTAACTCTGGGCTGCAGGGAAGGGCCTATCTCTGCAAGACACATGCCTCTCATTGGCTAGCTTAGGGAACTCTCTGCCTAATGTGCTGGCTTTTGTGGATCATATTTGAAGGTGCCTATCTCTCTCCATTCATGGTATAGGGCTCTTAACTCAAGTTCTGTAGATCACAGAGTTGTGCCTGTAACTTTCTAGGTGCCATGACACTTAGCATCACAGCACCCGAGTTTCGTTGTGGATCCAGGACAAAATGCTTTACAAAGGAGGGCAGCATCATCCTCCGCATTTTACAGATGGGGAAACTGAGGCACAGAGTGGGGGCATGGCCTGCTCAAGGTCACACAGCAGGCCAGTGACCACATCAGAAAAAAATGCTTGCATCCCAGTCAAGTGCTCAGCTCACTAGCCCACACTGCTACCCACTAGATCATTCTGAGTAGTAGCTATTAGTGGCCCACCAACCTCCATGGTTCTGACTTGGAGGCTGGAGTTCACCTGCACAGAGCCCAGATACTCACTTCCTCCCATCTGAAAGCTGGGAATAATAATACTTGCCTACCTACCTCACAGAGATGACATGGGAGAGAAAAGATGTTTGTACAGTCCCTTGCCATCCTGGAATTAAGACCTGGAATTTTAAAGTATAATTATTAATTCCCATGGTTGTGTGTGTGAGCTGTTGTTGAGGGCATGGTAGATGCCCATCCACATTGCACTACTGCTGACATGTTGTGTGAGATGCCTGGAATGAAAAATAAAACCAAATTTTGTTCTATTCTTTACAGAGGCCAGGATCACACATTATAATCAAGTAATCTTGGGAAGGAATTGGCTATTCCTATTACTAGATCAAAGCCTCCCTTATTTAAGACAAGTGAGTCTTTGCTGTCCTGCAGTCAAGACCTCTTGCAGCAGGAAAACCCTCTTAACAAGCGTTACGTAACATCATGGTCTGTCACTGCTGTTCATCTGCTCTGGAGCTGTTACGTAGATTAAAAAACCTGACAAAGGACATTTCAGACACAACCCAACAATTACAGATGATGTGCTCCAACAGATGGAAAAACCTGGATTTGTTGCTGAATTCAAAGATCCTTGGTGACAGCTCAGTTTGTAATACTGGAGTTGTGTCTAATTTAAACAAACACACACAAAACCTTGGGGGCCCAATTCTCTTCCCCACACCCCTTCCACTTTCAGTGATGTGATTCAGAGGTGTCTTCTTTGAAATCAATGGTGAAAACCAAGGGTAAGTGAGAGCAGGATGAGTGTGTATAAATCATGTATTGATCTGAAATCTACAATATCTTTCTAAGGGAGGCAACATTTCTCTCTGTATAAGGAACAGGATTGGAAGTTTTGTAAAACAGGAATAGCAACACTTACCTATCTTTGTATAGTGCTAGGAGGAGGCAATATGTAGTAAGTGAACTGGCTAAAAAGCTACTTTTCTCCATTATACAGGTGGTCCCTCCATTTTAAAGTTGAGGTCTATTGACAAAGTAGGGTGAGGAAGCTGTCACTGTTGCTTCCAGAGATGTTCTGTGGATACAGGACTTCAGCCATCAAATCTGTCAACCTGGTACGTCTATTAAGCACTAAAATTAAGAAAAAGAAGGGAAAAATCTGTCAGATAGCAGAAGGTCACATGGAGTTTCCTCTAGCTCTGCACAAAACCTTTGAAACTATGTTGCAGGCTATGATCCTGCAATGTAAGGGGATGGACTTGATGACCTAATAGGTGTTTTCCATCTCTAGTTTCCAGGCTTACAAGTTTTTCTCACAGATGGCATCTTGCAGATCATGTTACACTCAAGTCTGAGTGAATAATCACTGGAATCTGTGCCAAACTCGCTGATGGAGAAAGTGGGCACATCTTCGTTAAAAGTAGTTGAGCTAACTCAAATGCCTTCACAGGAAATATCATTTGATCACAGAACATCAGGCATCAGCACGAGCGGGGACTCCATGTAATGTATAGAGCAAAAAGACATCAGCATAAGTAAAATGAGTGGCAGCTAAAATAGTAACCAAAGCAACAGTTATAAGGAGACTTTTCTGTGTGTTTTGTCTTCTTGGCAATTTGACAAAATAAATCTTGCTGGCTCTCTCATTCAAATTCCCTATTTATGTATCTGCTTTTACTGTCTAGTTATTATGCTATGTAACTGAAAATGTGGTTTACATTATTCAAATTAAATACATAATTACTATTGCTATCAGTAGCGGATTCTGGGCTCAAAGTAAAATTGATGTGGAAATCCCAAGATTGTGGATCCACCCATTCCCTGATGCACTCAGATCTTGAATGACTTCCCAACATAGTCAATGGCAAAACTCCCACTGACTCCTATGATACACACTTGGGCTCTAACAGACAATAATTCATGATATTATCTAAATACAATACAGCTTTCTCTCTCCAGCTCTTTCATCAAGCCAACTCAGTAAGATATGTTATTCCTTCTAGGTGGGTGACATTTTCTATCTCCCCTGTTTCCAGCTGAAATGTGGTTTATTGTATTGTAGATGTTGGAATGACGCATGCTTACCTGAGTCACATGAGTAACCCAGATGAGAAGGGTTTGGCTCAGTGTGGATTTAGCCAACCTAGATGGTAGGAAGTAGCATGCAAAGAGGAGGTCTTCATCTTTTGCCCCAATTCTATTCTTAGTTACACTGATGTAAATCCAGGGGCACTCCATCAAGCCCAAGATAGTTACTCTAGATTTATGACTTGCATAAATGAGATAAGAATTCTGGCCTTCTGACTTAAACCTAAGAGTCCAAAATCACAAGAATATTTGCTCCTACACAACCTGAGGACCCAATTCGGCAACCTTTACTCACATGAGTACTCACTCATGTGAATATCTAGTTCCATCAAAGTTGGCACCTTCTTGACCAGCTTAACAGAGAGGCCAAGGTACGAATGGGCAAGGAGACTGAGGTGGTCTCTCTGTGTTAGAGTTGATGCACCTTGACAGTGCAAGCAGGAGGCTAAAAGGACTGTAGTTTGTAACCCATGCTAGAGAACATGGCTTGGCTCTGCCTACACTTCCACTATAGTCTCGGGTTCAAATCCTTGTGATAGTCCAAGCATGGTTGGTTATACATTCACTCAACTTCCTGGAAACAAAATCTTCTAAAAATAATATCACCTGGAACCAGAAACCGATAAAAGCAACACCAAAATATATTAATTAGCTTACCTGTCCACTATTAACTAAATTTTAAATATATACATAGAAGGCAAGAGTTACAAATGCATGCACATAATTGACCTCAGCTACCTTTGAATGTGCCTAACATATGCAGCCCTAAATTGCCATACACATTGGCAAATAGCTGATCTTTGGGTAAGTACTTTAGATATTTGTGTGTGTGAATGATGTGCACACAGATCATTACACTTGCCTGACTTTGAAAACCTGGCTTTATTATACTGTATTGTGAGGTAGCCCACAGAACTGCTTTAAACTTGTTGCTGACTCATAAACTGCTGTATACAGGTGCCTTTCAAATATTTTCAAAGTCACTGAACATTACTGCAAAAGAAAAGCTGCTTTTTGGTGGAAAGACCAAGAGCTTTGGCGGCATTTATTTTATATTCAATAGGAATATTCCTAAAAATTCAGAGCATGCATTAAAAATGTCACTGCACAAAGGTGCATTGTTATTGCTCATTGTTTTTCCGGTCCTGCTGTTTACTAAAGACATAAAAATGCCGCCTCAAGATTTCTGCTACTACTGTAAATGGTTTTGGTGTACAAACCCCAAAGATTGCCTGCTATCCATGGTAACCTGTTCAAAACCTGTTCTCCCACAGGCTTAAGTGAACTGATAGTATGTTATTTGAAAGAATGGCATTGTTTGAGGAAGACTCTGCTGGAGATTCGGGTTGTTATCTCTGTGCCAAATCGGTAATGTGAGCACAAAGCAGCACTGTTTAAAAAAAAAAAAAAAATCCACCAATGCAGCCCCCTGTAATTTATAAAAACATTTCACAAGTGAGTAGTTTGGTGGATGGGTTATTGGGGGTGGGGGAAGAGATCACAGAAAAAAAAATCTAGGATCCGATTCTGCCACTCATACTCACGTTGAGTCATACACTGCTCCATGAATGGGACAACTTACAGAACAAGGTACTACTTAATGCAAGTAAGGCAGGGAAAATCTGGGTTATAATCAACTTCTTTCCCATGTCCTATTATTCAAATACATGTTGACATTGCTGTTATTCATTATTGCTATTGCAACAGCACTTAAGGGTCCCTACAGAATCAGGGTCCTATTGTACATAGGCAGTGTGCAGACAATCTACTGCAGGAGTGGGCAAACTACAGCCCGGTGCTTCAGACGTTTTAATCCAGCCCTTGAGGTCCCGCTGGGCAGCAGGGTCTGGGGCTTGCCCCACTCTGAGCATCCTGTGGCTCCATGCAGCTCCCAGAAGCAGCGGCATGTCGCTCCCTCCAGCTCCTACGCATAGGGGCAACCAGGGGGTTCTGCACACAGCGCCCGAACCAGGGGCCAACCCCGCAGCTCCCATTGACCTGGAACTGCGGCCAATGGAAGCTGTAGGGGCAGCGCCTACAGATGGGGCAGTGTGCGGAGCCATCTGGGTGCCCCTCTGTGTAGGAGCCGGAGGCAGGACATGCCACTGCTTCCGGGAGTTGCTTGAGGTAAGCGCTGCCCGGAGCCTGCACCCCTGCCCCCGCCCTGTGCCCTTGCCCCAGCCCTGATCCCCCTCCCGCCCTCCAATTCCCTCGGTCGCAGCCCAGAGCACCTTCCTGAACCCCCCAACCCCTCATCCCCAGCCCCACCCCTGAGTCTGCTCCCCAGCCAAAGCCCTTCCGCCCCTTCACATCCCAACCCCCTGCCCCAGCCCGGCGCCCCCTCCCACACCCTGAACTCCTCATTTTTGGCCCTACCCCAGAGCCTGCACCCCCAGCCAGAGCCCTCACTCCCTCCCACACCCCAACTCCCAATTTTGTGAGTGTTCATGGCCCGCCATACAATTTCCATACCCAGATGTGGCCCTTAGGCCAAAAAGTTTGCCCACTCTCATCTACACAGAAGCAGACCATGTCTGAATGATCACCGGTCTCTAATCCGAGCCCATGGTCCTCAGGTAGGCCTCAGACCACAGCAACTGCCTGGTAGGTCGCTGAACCCTAGCTCACCATACGTACCACCCACAGAACTTCTGATTGGAGGAGATATCTCCGATCTCCTCTCTGGCTCAGACTCACTATTTAAGCCAGGAGGGACAGAAAGTTGTCTGACCAGCTGCTTGGTGAGTCTTGGTCTTGCTGCTGCATTGGACACTGTTTTTCTTGCCTGACTTCTGTTGTTGTTCCAGATCCCTGCTTCTATGCCTCACCTCTAGCTAGTGAGTCTGGCTCCAGCCCTTGGTTTGACTCTGTCTCTGACCCCCTGCTCTGGTTTCTGACTCCTGGTCTGCCCACCAGGCCTGACTTCCTATATCCTGGTCCATTGCAACAGTTCCCAGAAAGCTCACAGGCTAGGATTAAGCAGACCCGTACTAGATCTGAGGCCAAATTTTCAAAAATTGGTCTCACATTTTGCAATTGCAATTACAGGTGGAGTTTTGTGCTGTGTTACTCAGGCCCCCCACTTACTGTCACTTGACAATCTAGTTACCTGGTTTGTGGCTGCAGATTCTTAATTTTAAGGGACCCAAACTGTTTCTGCAAATAAACAGGGGTGGAAAATTATACTCATATAATTAATGGGGTGCAGTGACCGAAATCTGACAAAGTTAGCCCTGGAACACCACATCTCTATCCATTACAATTATTTGTATCACTGTGGCACCCAGAAGCCCTAGTTATGGACCAGGACCCCATTGTGCTAGGTGCTGTACAAACACAGAACAAAAAGACAGTCCCTGCTCCAAAGAGCTTACAATCTAACTCAGTGGTTTTCTAACTGTGGGTCACGACCCAGTACTGGGTCGCGGAATGGAAGGCACTGGGTCATGGCAGCTCTGGTCAGCACTGCCGACCGGACCATTAAAAGTCCCATCGGTGGTACTAGCTGTTCTGACACTGCGCTGCGGCCAGAAGCCGGACCTGCTGCTGGCCGCTAAGACTAAGAGCCGCACCTGCTGCTGGCCGCTTCTGGGGCGCAGCGTGGTCAGTGGTGCCAGGACAGGCAGGAAGCCTGCCTTAGCACCCCCACTGTGCCACTGACTGGGAGCTGTCTGAGGTAAGCCCGAGCCCCAACCCCACACCCCAATGCCCTGCCCCAGCTCTGAGCCCCCCAAACCCAAAGCCCCTTTGTGCACCCCAAACCCCTCATCCTTGGCCCCACCCCAGAGCCTGCACCCCCACCCCAGAGCCCTGACCCACTCCTGCACCTCAACCCTCTGCCCCAGCCCTGAGCCCCCTCCCACACCCCAAACCTGGCATCCCCAGCTCCATTGGGTCGTGGGCATCAACAATTTTCTTCAACTGGGTCGCCAGAAAAAAAGTTTGAAAATCATTGATTTAACTACAAAACAAGACACCACAAATGGATACAGACAGACTGATGGGGGGAATACAAGGAAACAGCATGGTTAGCCTGATAGGCAGTGAGACTACCAGTAGCCTAACTGTTGTCAAGCTTTTTTCGGCATCATGGCAAAGAGGAGTTTTGAGGAAAGACTTGAAGGAGGATACAGAGTTAGTTTTGCAGATGTTTATAAGGAGCTCCTCCCAACTGAAGGACAGCATAGGAGAAAGCACACAGGCATGATCTCATTGATACAGTTAAGTCAGTCAGCGCCAAACAAATGGCAATAGATGTTCATAGATAGATGATCATAGATTCCAAGGCCAGAAGAGACTATTGTAATAGTTTAGTATGACCTCCTATATAATGCAAGTCATAGAACGTACCATAGCACTGCTTGCTTCAGGAATCCATACTCCTTGCCCATCCTCTTTTCTATATGATAAATATTAAAGTATACTGTAACTATGGGTTTTTCCATCCAGGACACATCGCTGTAGCTTACACCCAGGAGTTGCTGGGCAAAACAGAGCTTCCAGACAGACTGTTGCAATATTCCTTTTTGGTACATATTACAACAGAATATTGGGACTGTCAACAGGACAGTTCAAATGCTCTTTTGGCACCGAATGGTTTATACAGTAATGGCTCAGGGGATTGCTTATGGGAAATCCAAAACCTTTCACCTCTAGGTCACTGATTCGAGTCCAGCACAGGCTGGTAGCAACCAAAAGCTATAACCATCTGTTGACTCTCTGGTCACTTTATTGTGAAATGAGTTGTTGATCTCACACCAGATCCTAACAGATGGGTATCCCCATGCCAGAAAGTTATTGTTTCAGCTTGCCCTCCTGCCAGCAGGGATGCTATGATTGCATGGGCAAGAACATAACTCAAGCTCACTCCTAAAGGTAGTTGCTGCTAGGTGAGGGTTGAAGTGGCTCGAGGAAGCTAGCACTGCTGCAGCCCATGCTGGAAGTGTGGGGAAAATACAGAAAAATAATAGCAACGTTCAGCACTAACATTAGATCTCAAATTGCTTCACAAAGTTGGATAAATATTATCCCCAAGTCAGAGAGATGGAGTGAAGGGCCTGAACCTGCTCTCTCTAAAGTCAATAGCAAAAACTCCCCTTTCAGTGCAGGATCGGACTCTAAGGACCTGACCTAACGCCCACTAAAATCAATGGCACATTTCCTACTGGAAGCAGATTTGGGCCAGATTTTGAAAAATATGCTGGTGCTTAAAGATGCACCTACTAGGATTTTCAAAAGGCACCTAGCTCCCCTTGAAACTGATGGAATTAGGCATTTGGGCACTTCTGAAAATCTCACTAGGTGCCATCTGCATTTTTAGGGGCCTAAACACCTTTTGCCCAAGTTGCCCAATGAGTAGTTAATGCCAGTGAAGGATCAAACCCTAGTAGAGCTGGGAAGATAACCAAGGTCTTCTAACTTCTAAAGAGCACTTTGAACTCCAACACTAAATTAGTGCGCACACACACACAGAGAAAAGCAAGAAGCTGAAAAGTATAGATTCCTCATCTGGAATTAAATCTGTACAGCATCCATAAAGGATTTCAGAGTAATATTTTCTTAAACACAGACATTGTACGGATCAGAGGAGGAAAAAAAGTGTGCCCAACAGCAGCAAAATATTCAGGATTTGGCACGTATTTTTTCATCCAAAAGCTTTGTGGGGAACATGAGAGGTACTCAATAATCTCGAGGCTTCTGTAATGCTGTTCTCCCAACGCTCTGAAAGCCCTTTACGTAACACATTATACAGCGCCTAGCACAATCGGTTCCTGGCCCAGGGCTAGAGCCCCTAACGATACCGCAGTAATAAGACGAATGATAAACAATACCGCACAGCGCTCACACCAGCCAGGGGCTCTTCCTCCCATTCCATAGCCCGTTTAACCAAGGCGCAGGAAGCGGCTAGAGCCCAGTCACACCGGTGTGGCTCGATCCACAGAGCAAGAGTTCGCCCTGCACCCCTGGGCCCGCGCCACGAGTCAGCAGCAGGGGCAGGGAGGACACCCACGGGTCTGGCTCCTGCTGCCTGCGGGCCACTCCCCGGGGCGCGCGCAGCGGGGGGGGGGGGGGGGGAAGGGGAAGCCCATGAAACTTGCCTGCGGTTCGGGTGGCCCCCAGGCCGCCGGCTCCAGGCACCGGCCACTGGGGACGGAAGAGCATTTCCTTTCGCTTGCAAGAGCTCGCCACCGAAATTGCACACTCCTCCCGCCCTTGCAACACACGGGCTCTTTTTGCAACACCATTGTTCGACCTACCTATTTTTATAAAGCGAACTCCCCCCTCCCCCACAGCACATCCCCCCCCCCCCCCCCCCAGTGCATCCCTGGCGAGCAGCCACTGCCCCCGCGGCTGCATCACAATCCCCGCGGAGGGGCGGGGGGACCAGGCAGGGCGCCTGCGCGCCGCCTCCCTCCCGGCCGGCCGATATAAAGCGGTGCGGGGCGGCCGGCCGGGCTGTGCGGGGCTGCGCTCCGCTCCGGTCTCTGCCTCCCACGGACGCCACGGCCCCAGCCGGGCGCGGTTATGGACCTGCCTGGGGGGCGCCGACGCTGAGCCATGATGAAGACCATCATCGCCGCCTACTCGGGCGTCTTGCGAGGTAACCGCAGCCTTCCTAGCGGCCACTCCCGCGGGGCCATATGCCTCTGTATGGACCAGCCGCCGGCGAGCCTCGGCGCAGACGACCCAGGGCGCTGGAGTGGGCCGGTCTCGGCTCCTGGCTGTCCCCTTGTCCCCCAGCCCCCCAAAGTCTGGAGGGGGCTGGCAGCCGCATTAGGCATTCTGCGCCCCCGCCCCCTGCGCTGGGTTTTGTTTTTTTTTTCCCGCCTGTTGACTGTGTGACTGACCAATATGCCTGCTGGAGGGGTGTTTGGAGCATGGCTCTGGGGCAGGTGCACTGGCTGGCTGCTTGGCTTTTCGTTTTGGGAGGGCTGCTGGGGCCAGAGCCTTGGAGCTGTGTGTTGGGAGGCTACTGCTCCCTCTCCCCCAGTAGCAGCGTGGCAGTGGGTCTCAGCCTGGGGTATGGGTACCCTGGGGGTACATAGAGGTCTTCCAGGGGGTACACCAGCTCCTCTAGGTACTTGCCTGGCTTTACAGCGGGCTATGTGAAAAGCACTGTTAGTACACACTGAAATTTCATACAGACAAAATGATCAAGCTGGCCATTTTTCAGTAACCATGTGGCTGTGACACTTTTGTGTTTTTATGTCTGATTTTGTAAGCAAATAGGTTTTAAAGTGAGGTGAAACTTAGGGACCTGTAAGACAAAGCAGATTCCTGGAAGGGGCACAGTAGGCTGGAAAGGTTGAGCGCCACTGCCGTAAGGAAAAGAGAAATACTTGGAGCATTGTTTGCAGCTTTGGGAGGCTTCCATGGGGGGGGGTCTGTTTGGGGTCGACTCTTCAGCGAGCCTTGGAAAAGATGTTGGGTTTGTCGACTCTGATGCCTCACAGCCTGTTGCAAGAGTCTCTTTCTGGGTTTGATGTGTTCCTGAGGTTCTCATTTTCCTAATAACGCATGGGATTTTGTGTGCGAGGGGAAGATGAATATAATAGCTTTTATTATCAGCCTTGTGGATGCAAATGACCATTTCATTGGAAACTAGCTGTGGAAACTTGATTTAGTTCCTTAAATGCTCCTATTCCTATACTCGTGGCAGGAGGAAGAAGCTGGAAAGAAGTGACTGATGTCCATCTCCCTAAAACATCTTAAAGATTAAGTTTTTAAAAATAGGCTTTTATCCAGGGCAGCATGGGTTAGTGGCTAAGACTTCCTTTCACCTTTACCCACCAATACAAAACTCTCCTCTCATTTCTGTAGTGAAATGGGGTTGGTGACCCTCAGCTGTGATGAGGAGAGAGACCTGAAGGAGACTTCCAGCTTGACAAACTATTGGTTTATGTGTTTCAGAGTAACAGCCGTGTTAGTCTGTATTTGCAAAAAGAAAAGGAGTACTTGTGGCACCTTAGAGACTAACCAATTTAACACGGCTGTTACTCTGAAACCTGTCATTATGCAAGGCACTGCATTTAGCTGTATGGAGGGGAGATCTATCAACTGCATGAAAGTATTAAATTGGTTAGTCTCTAAGGTGCCACAAGTACTCCCTATCTGTTTATAGACCCTGAACACTCCATCTAGGGAGGGTCGAACCTTTACCTCAGGGTTGAGGTCACTGGACGGGCAATGTGCTGAAGCTCGTGTTATAGCTGCCTTGGGTGTCAGTAAACAAGGCCTCTGAAGGTACAGCAGCAATAAATTAGCAAGTGCAAATGTTTACGCCTCAGAGCCTGCTCTCTCCTCTTTAGAGAAACCGGTTTACTGGCGTTTTAGCAGTGATGCGGGGCTTCCACACAGGTAGTTTTACATAACTTTGATAAACTGAAACTTTAAAAATCACCCACACTTGATGATCTGTACCACAGTGTGGCCTGGAGACCCCCTTGTGCTGTACACGTACCGGTTGAGATGGCGCCTGCTCTGAAGAGCTGAGTAGACACTGGACAGAGAGTGGGAAAGGAAATGGCGGCCCTGAGGTAAAGTGACCTGTCCAGGCAGGGTTTGCCAACATGAAGAGCTGTGTGGGAGGGAACTCCCACTCTTCTGACTTCTATTCCAGTGCCCTGTCCACTAGCATGCACTCCCTCCACTACTGTCCTTGCCTCTGGATTTCTGGTCTTCCATGTGTCTTTTGGGCTCCAATCCTGCAAATAGCTTTGATGCGGATGCCTGTGTAACACCGACAGACCCTGCTTGTTGGAGGGTGGGATCGAACCTGGATGCGGGGAGGGATAGCTCAGTGGTTTGAGCATTGGCCTGCTAAACCCAGGGTTGTGAGTTCAATCCTTGCTATTTAGGGATCTGGGGCAAAAATTGGGGATTGGTCCTGCTTTGAGCAGGGGGTTGGACTAGATGGTCCCTTCCAACCCTGATAGTCTGTGATTCTGTGATCTCTGGAGCTAAATGCTTGAGCCTCTACTGCATGAGCTAAAAGCCACATGGCTCTTAGCTGAGGCTGTAGCAGACTCATTAATTCTAAGTGGCCTCGGTGCCCCTAGAGGGGACAGAACACCACACCCAGGAGGTGTGTGGAATGGAATCAGGAGGCACCTACACAAAGCTCTGTGTGAGCAGTTCTGATTGCAGGGTCTTGGAAAAGACTGTATCTTGCTCTCCTGGTCAGCACTAAGAACACTGTTGGCCCTTAATAAATAAAATCAAGAAGTTGTGGTAAACTGACAAAAGCAGAGATTTTCCCTGGTGCCATTTGGAGATGAGAGCCTGTGACATGAGCTGACAGTGCAGTGTAAACTACACTACTCCACTTTTGGACTTCACTTTTTACTCTGTTAAGAAAAGACTAAATCATTCATGGAAGGTATCAGATATGTAGCACTGACCTGATAGACCACAATGGCACCTCCTTTGTGAAGCCCATTCTGAGCCAATATTTTATTAATGTATTTAGGGCATGTGCATATTTTAAAGTGGCCTGTTTACATACAGTGTAGTTGGCCTTAACTCAAAATAATCTGATGTAGAGATGGAAAGCTGTCTTAATTCTCTCACGCAGGTGAGTTTCCCTTCAGGCCTGCACTGGTGCATTTGCAAATTCTCTTCTACAAGTATGACTTGTTCATCTTGGAAGGAGGGTATTGCTTTGGTAAGTGTAGCTTCCTTCCAAGGTGAAGTTAATTAAATGTCACCACTTTCTAGGCTTGCAAGCTGTTCACAGCTCTGTAATTAGTCAGAAGTGACTGATACCTTGGTGGGGGGGATTTTAAAAGCCTGTCTGTAAAAAAAAAAAAAAAAAAAAAAAAAAAAAAACAAGGAGGACCCCATCCAGAGAAAAGCTGTGGAACCTTGTGATTCCTCCTGTACCACTGGAATGAGTTTTGTCTTTTACAGAAACTGTTTGGTGGGATTCACCTGGCAGAGCACAGGGAATTTAGAGGCAGTGTGACTTAGTGGGTAGTGGACTGAGCTGGTAGTTAGGGGTCCTGGATTATATTTCCCAGTTCTGCCATTGATCTGCTGCGTGACACTGGGCAGATCACTTCACCTGTCTGCCTCTGGTTCCCTCTTATCCTCTGACTTTGTCAATCTAGATTGTAGCCTCATTAGGGCAAGAACTGTCTCTCACTAGGTGTTTGTGTAATGCCTTGCATATTGGGACCCTAGTCTGCCATAGCTTCCAGGAGCTGCCCTAATACAAATAGTCACTTGGGGTCTCCAGGCTTGTCCTCTGAAAAGAAAAGTTACCCCACTCGAATAGTGGGATCAGCAGTGATGCCCAGCACTGAGTCTGTTTTGTTTTTTTTTCCTTCTGCTCCAGAAAGAGGTGGGCAATGGAAGTTTTTGGAAAATGTAGGGGACAGTTTCCTGGTGCAAGTGCTGGAGGAGCCAGCTGGGGGGAGCTTTTCTTGACCTGCTGCTCACAAACCGGGAAGAATTAGTAGGGGAAGCAAAAGTGGATGGGAATCTGGAAGGCAGTGACCATGAGTTGGTTGAGTTCAGGATCCTGACCCAAGGAAGAAAGGTAAGCAGCAGAATACGGACCCTGGACTTCAGGAAAGCAGACTGCAACTCCCTCAGGGAACTGATGGGTAGGATCCCCTGGGGGAATAACAAGAGGGGGGAAAGGAGTCCAGGAGAGCTGGCTGTATTTCAAGGAATCCCTATTGAGATTACAGGGACAAACCATCCCGATGTGTCGAAAGAATAGTAAATATGGCAGGAGACCAGCTTGGCTTAACGGTGAAATCCTTGCGGATATTAAACATAAAATAGAAGCTTACAAGAAGTGGAAGATTGAACAGATGATCAGGGAAGAGTATAAAAATATTGCTCGGGCATGTAGGAATGAAATCAGGAGGGCCAAATCATACCTGGAGCTGCAGCTAGCAGGAGATGTCAAGAGTAACAAGAAGGGTTTCTTCAGGTATGTTGGCAACAAGAAAGCCAAGGCAAGTGTGGGCCCCTTACTGAATGAGGGAGGCAACCTAGTGACAGAGGATGTGGAAAAAGCTAATGTACTCAATGCTTTCTTTGCCTCTGTCTTCACAAACAAGGTCAGCTCCCAGACTGCTGCGCTGGGCATCACAACATGGGGAATAGATGGCCAGCCCTCTGTGGAGAAAGAGGTGGTTAGGGACTATTTAGAAAAGCTGAACGTGCAAAAGTCCATGGGGCCGGATGCATTGCATCTGAGAGCGCTAAAGGAATTGGCGGCTGTGATTGCAGAGCCATTGGCCCTTATCTTTGAAAACTCGTGGCAAACGGGGGAAGTCCCGGATGACTGGAAAAAGGCTACTGTAGTGCCAATCTTTAAAAAAGGGAAGAAGGAGGATCCTGGGAACTACAGGCCAGTCAGCCTCACCTCAGTCCCCGGAAAAATCATGGAGCAGGTCCTCAAGGAATCTATCCTGAAGCACTTACACGAGAGGAAAGTGATCAGGAACAGTCAGCATGGATTCACCAAGGGAAGGTCATGCCTGACTAATCTAATCGCCTTCTATGATGAGATTACTGGTTCTGTGGATGAAGGGAAAGCAGTGGATGTATTGTTTCTTGACTTTAGCAAAGCTTTTGACACGGTCTCCCACAGTATTCTTGTCAGCAAGTTAAAGTAGTATGGGCTGGATGAATGCACTATAAGGTGGGTAGAAAGTTGGCTAGTTTGTCGGGCTCAACGGGTAGTGATCAATGGCTCCATGTCTAGTTGGCAGCCGGTATCAAGTGGAGTGCCCCAAGGGTCGGTCCTGGGGCCAGTTTTGTTCAATATCTTCATAAATGATCTGGAGGATGGTGTGGATTGCACTCTCAGCAAATTTGTGGATGATACTAAACTAGGAGGAGTGGTAGATACAGTGGCAGGTAGGGATAGGATACAGAGGGACCTAGACAAATTGGAGGATTGGGCCAAAAGAAATCTGATGAGGTTCAACAAGGATAAGTGCAGGGTCCTGCACTTAGGACGGAAGAATCCAATGCACAGCTACAAACTAGGGACCGAATGGCTAGGCAGCAGTTCTGTGGAAAAGGACCTAGGGGTGACAGTGGACGAGAAGTTGGATATGAGTCAGTGTGCCCTTGTTGCCAAGAAGGCCAATGGCATTTTGGGATGTATAAGTAGGGGCATAACCAGCAGATTGAGGGACGTGATCGTTCCCCTCTATTCGACATTGGTGAGGCCTCATCTGGAGTACTGTGTCCAGTTTTGGGCCCCACACTACAAGAAGGATGTGGATAAATTGGAGAGAGTCCAGCGAAGGGCAACAAAAATGATTAGGGGTCTGGAACACATGACTTATGAGGAGAGGCTGAGGGAACTGGGATTGTTTAGTCTGCAGAAGAGAAGAATGAGGGGGGATTTGATAGCTGCTTTCAACTACCTGAGAGGTGGTTCCAAAGAGGATGGTTCTAGACTATTCTCAGTGGTAGAAGATGACAGGACAAGGAGTAATGGTCTCAAGTTGCAGTGGGAGAGGTTTAGGTTGGATATTAGGAAAAACTTTTTCACTAGGAGGGTGGTGAAACACTGGAATGCGTTACCTAGGGAGGTGGTGGAATCTCCTTCCTTAGAAGTTTTTAAGGTCAGGCTTGACAAAGCTCTGGCTGGGATGATTTAGTTGGGGATTGGTCCTGCTTTGAGCAGGGGGTTGGACTAGATGACCTCCTGAGGTCCCTTCCAACCCTGATATTCTATGATGGGGGTGTAATGAATTCAAAATTTTTCCTCTAAGAATCTTCTGTGCAACGATTTACACCAATGCTAGAAATGGGTTGAAGCCCAGCTGAGAGTTCCCTGCATGGATTTGTCTAGTATAGACAAACTTCCTGTGAAACTGTCTTTGGGCTGAGGAGCAGTACCAGACTGCTGCTGGCACTGAAGATGCTGCAACTGACTGTTCCTCCCCTGCTGGTTTTTGGCCCAGTGGAACTGTACTGTTGCTGGGTCTTGCCACGCACATGCTTACCTGAGTGGTGCGTTGCACAGCCCTACGACCCTAGAGTGTGCAAGTGGTGCAGAGCCCTGGACAATCCTGATAAGCTGAAAGTCCAGGATCTGGGGGCCTCTGAATGCGGCAGGGTCATGTGCACATTTTGTTGCCTTTTGGGTTACTGCCTTGGAGAGGTAGGAGGGAACAGCCTAATGTTCACCAGAATGCATAGATTGCCTCAGGTCTGCATCTAGGGGCTGCTGCTTGGGAACCGTTGGGGAAAAATTGCTTCCGCTTTTCACCCACTGTCTGTTCACCTGCCTCCCGCAGGGTCCCCTGGCCTGTGCTGGGTGCTGTTATTTTCAGCAGGCGCTAGTTTCCATCTGGGAAGTAGCAGCCAGCAAGAAGCTGGGAGAGGTACAGCTGTATGTAGGGCGGAGCGGCACTGTAGCACAGACCATCTTGTTTTTCAGCTGCATCTCTTCTCTTCTCCTTGCTCAAGGAAGGGCCCTTGCTTCCCAGAACTCCTCAGTGGGCCCCCTCCAGCTCCTTTCCTAGCCTGATCCTCCTGGCCAACTCCATCTTGACCCTGTGTAACCACCTTAGCTCCTCTCCTGCCTGAGCCCTTCCCTCAGCTTGCCTCCCTGGTTTCTCCCCCTCAGGCAATCGTGCCTTTGGGGGGTGCAGATCAAACCGGATTAGTGAGAGCTGTGCTGCTGGGGTATATGTGCAAATCGATGGGCTGCCTGTGAAGTCTGTGAGCGTTTGCACTGTGCTGGTCTGTTGTGCGCAGCGGGAGCAACGAGGCTCTCGCAGGCAGCGCTCTAGAGCAGGCGGTGATACTGTAGCTGGACGTGAAGCCTAGTTGGCTTGGGCAAAGTTTCATTCTAGATCCAGGCTCCAGACATTTGCCACCAGGCACTATAGGCTAATCTGGCCCTGCTTAATGCTGTGTCCTCCAGCAGCCCCTTCTTCCTATAGTAATTCTCTGGCTTTTGGCACTGGCTGCTGCTGGACTGAATCTGTTCAGAGCTGAAAGTGGAACCTATAAAATAGCTGTGGTCTGCAGAAGTCTAGCAGTTTTTTGCACTGTGGAGTCTCTGGCTCCTGTCCCCTTTTTTGGGGGTGGGGGGTATAAAGTCTGCTTGGGGCAGTCTGTTCTAGGAGGACACCAATGTAGAAGACTTAAAGGTATTTACACTAGTGCAGTTTACCCAGGTTCAGCACCAGGATAAGATGCACTAGTACAAATGAAAATGCACTGTTGTCAGTTGTGTCTTCACTAGAGTTTGCACTGGTGGCTTAAAAGTCACTATCGGACAAGGCTTAAGGAGCAACAGCTGTTCTGCTGGTAGTTTGAGATACCAAGTGGGAATGGGAAGAGGCTGTAGTAGGAACCAGAATAGGTGAGTGATTTGACTGCAGAGAGGGAAGTGATTGAAGCCAGGCAAAAAGGCTCTAGCAACTCTGTATCATAGATCACTTTAAGATTTTACCTGTGTCAAGGTTCCTCCCCCACTCTGAACTCTAGGGTACAGATGTGGGGACCTGCATGGAAAAACCTCCTAAGCTTCTCTTTACCAGCGTAGGTCAAAACTTCCCCAAGGTACAAAATATTCCACCCATTGTCCTTGGACTGGCCGCTACCACCACCAAACTAATACTGGTTACTGGGGAAGAGCTGTTTGGACGCGTCCTTCCCCCCCAAAATACTTCCCAAAACCTTGCACCCCACTTCCTGGACAAGGTTTGGTAAAAAGCCTCACCAATTTGCCTAGGTGACTACAGAACCAGACCCTTGGATCTTAAGAACAATGAACAATCCTCCCAACACTTGCACCCCCCCTTTCCTGGGAAATGTTGGATAAAAAGCCTCACCAATTTGCATAGGTGACCACAGACCCAAACCCTTGGATCTGAGAACAATGAAAAAGCATTCAGTTTTCTTACAAGACGACTTTTAATAAAAATAGAAGTAAATAGAAATAAAGAAATCCCCCCTGTAAAATCAGGATGGTAGATATCTTACAGGGTAATTAGATTCAAAAACATAGAGAACCCCTCTAGGCAAAACCTTAAGTTACAAAAAAGATACACAGACAGAAATAGTTATTCTATTCCGCACAATTCTTTTCTCAGCCATTTAAAGAAATCATAATCTAACACATACCTAGCTAGATTACTTACTAAAAGTTCTAAGACTCCATTCCTGGTCTATCCCTGGTAAAGACCAGCATATAGACAGACACAGACCCTTTGTTTCTCTCCCTCCTCCCAGCTTTTGAAAGTATCTTGTCTCCTCATTGGTCATTTTGGTCAGGTGCCAGTGAGGTTACCTTTAGCTTCTTAACCCTTTACAGGTGAGAGGAGCTTTCCCCTGGCCAGGAGGGATTTCAAAGGGGTTTACCCTTCCCTTTATATTTATGACAACCTGTTTCTGTCAAACAATCAGTAATGCTACTGGAGTTCCTTATGTGTCTGTCCTTACTATTCTTTGCCTCCACTTAAAGGAATAACTCTCCATCACTACTGTCTTCTAGAAAATACACTTCAGTGCCTGCTTCCTTACAGGATGGTACTATTCAGGAAGTCTTTAAGATCGACCAGTCTGTTTCCAGGTCTGAGCAGCATGCAGTACTTGATGCAATATTGCAACATATCTACTCTCCAAAGCTCTTTGGATCCTTCTCACCAAGGGAATAACGTATGAAGGCTACACCAGCTGTAGATTATAGTCCAGCACAGTTCATAATCCTGCTGGAAGGCTATCTTTCAGAAGCTTAGAAATGGGCAGGCTGCCACAGAGGATCAGTGGCTGTATAACTGCTATTCAAGCTCAGGCTGAATTAGAATATACAATCTTGTGGAACTTGCCAGAGGAGAAAAGGAGGACGGGGTGGAAAAATGGTGTGGAAAAATCTATCCATAAGTACCTATGAATCACTGAGTTCAGTGCTGCTGGTGGTGGTCTCCCCAGTCCTTCTGATTTACTGTCATGGGGTGGGGGTGCAGGGTCTTTGAGCCTCATGTGATCTTTACAGAAAGTCTACTGCATACATATTCAAGCCTGAAGGGAATCTGTTCTTCCTCTTTAACTTTCCTTCAAGTTGACAAGCAGTGTGGTTCCTTAACTGAAAACAGAGGTGCCTGGTGCTTTTTCTGCAAAACTTTCAGCTGTTCTTGGCCAGAGATAAAGCAAGGCAGATGCACCTAATTTTTGTGCCCTTGATAAAAATGCAGAAACTGTCTTGTTGCCCAGGTAATTCCCAAAGTGCTAGGTGATATAGAGAAGTGCTTCAATTGTTCCTGCAGTTGGGCATGGGCAGTGGTGTAGATCAGTGTCCTGACCCTGTCACCTCAAAGAGGTCTGCCTGCTAGACAGGATTGCTAAGAATGTGCTCCATATTATTGGATGGGAGATTGTGCTATTGGTAGTCCCATTCCTGAAATGGTGTTCTGGAATGGGTGGCCATAACTGCAGCCAGTAAACATTCCAAAGTGGAGCAGATAGCGAATGGGACCAAAGAACAGTTACTAACTGTCTTATTACTGCTTCAGTAGAAGATGATAGCTCCTATTTTTGCAGGATTAAATTTTGGACCCAGGGAAGAGATTAATGTAAATGGTGATCAAAGACCAGGTCAGTCCATATCTTCCTTGCTTCCCCTCATAAATGGGCTAACCCTGAATGTCTAAGTAGAACCCGTCTCATTCTCTTCCAGACATGGAAAGGGGATGCTGGGGGCATGTGGGCTTTTTTCTTAAATTCTAGGGAAATACATTCAGACTATACACTAGTAGCTTAGAATATAACACTTTTATGGCTGAACTATGAGCAGTCCTTCTGATCAAGTCAAAATTTGTCACCTCTGTTACTCATGTAATTTACAACACCTAGTACTTGGGTTGGGGGAGGGGACTCCTTGGCAAACTCCTTGCAATTGTTGAGAGACTTCCTGTGAAGAGAAGACAAGGAAGACTTACACTTAGTTACTGGTGGCACTAAACTGTGTAGAGTAGCCAACTTGGAGGTATGTTGTAATTCACCTTTACAAATTATCTAACCTCCTCTGGGATCTCTTAACAAACCTAGTACTACCAAGAAGTCTTACCATGAACTGCAGTATCTCTGATATCCCAGAATACATCATTCTGTCCCACACTAATGGACTGGAAAGTACTAAGTCAGAATTCTAAATAAGTAATCTAAAGCTTTCCATGCCAAAAAGCTGGTTAAGCATTCAGCACAAACTTGAGTTTACAGTTCAGGTTATCCCTCTTGAAAAACCCTCTGAATTACTTCTGATTAAACACTTCATAACTGGTTTTTATTTTGTTGGATTAATGTTTGTAATTGAGTAACTTTCAGAAAACCAAACACTTAGCAACCTGTTAAAACTCCTTCTGATAAATAGCTTTTCATTGCTGTGCATTTGCTCTGGAGTATGTATCACTTCACCGTGAAGCAGCAAATCCTAGCATACATGATGCATAGTGCAGTTTCAAGCATAGGTGTGTTGGTGGTAGCATATTACCAATCTGCAGTACCCAATATTAGGGGTTGTCAGTTAAGTAAATAGCCCATCTGTCTGTTAGTATCCAGGAAGAGCTGAAGAAGTCTACAGGAGATTAAACAGGTCCTTGGTTCAGGAGAAAGAGGGTAGGGACCCACTCCAAGAGTGGAGTGTATAGAGACTTACTCAAGGTAAGTAAACATACCTCTGAATAGCAGCACCTTCAACTATACTGTGATAAAAGTACAAGGATTAGGTTTCCATGCTTCTGGTATAAACTAATTGCTGGCTGTCTCCAGAAGGAAACTGTCTCACAGGGTAAGGTATTGTGCAACTATGTCTTCCTCTCCAGTAACGGGCATTGAGCAGGCTTTTGGAGGCAGGATGCTGGACAAGAGTGGTCTGTACCACTCTGATCATTGCAGAGGAGCTGTTAAGGCTCACACTAAGGCAGTTTGGCTTTTGCAAAAACTACAGCAGTAGGAATTCTCCTGGATCTGGATATGCCAGCAGCCATGCTCCTGGGGAACTTTGCTGGATGGTATAAGGTATACCCTAATGCCGAGTTCTTCATTGTTTGCAGGTGTAGAAGCTTTCTCTTGTCTCAGACTTGAAGATGCCTTTGGTTTAAAGGATTCAACAAAATATCCTCTGACACAATATGGCTACTGCGGCGGGCAGTGTAGTAGCCTGGCTTGCAATTCCACAATGCATTTGACTTATAAAGACACCCCCCACCCCCACCCCCCCTTTTTTTTTTTTTTTAAATTTTGCTGCCTTCATCTCTTTACGATTGTGTTGCAATTATCCCTCTTAGCAAGCTAAAACAAAACCAGTCCTGAGAAGCAGTGATAGTCAAGCTATCTGTTTTAGATGACTGCTACCAAAGGTTTCAGAGTAGCCACTGTTAGTCTGTATTCGCAAAAAGAAAAGGAGTACTAGTGGCACCTTAGAGACTAACCAATTTATTTGAGCATGAGCTTTCGTGAGCTACAGCTCACTTCATCGGATGCATCCGATGAAGTGAGCTGTAGCTCACGAAAGCTTATGCTCAAATAAATTGGTTAGTCTCTAAGGTGCCACTAGTACTCCTTTTTCTTTTTGCTACCAAAGGAAGATCATTCCCCTAATTTTAGGTACATAATTATCTCAAACTGTAATCCTAAATCTGCATAGTCTCATTCACTCCCCCCGACTTCTAAATGCCTGTGATTTATTGAATTCCTTTACAGACTTCAGTTACAATTCAGCAGATGCTAATTGTGTACTGTTCAGCCTCCTTTTCAGACAGGGGGCTGGTTCTTATTTTGGATGTGTCCACTTGAACACATGGCTGTTTATCCCCAGCTAGGAAAGTTTCCCCCTCCTCTTGGGAGGACAGGTTGCTAGGCAGACTTAATGGAATTTCCTTCAAGCTGATAACCGTAAGGAATAGCTACATGTTTAACTTTCTTCTAGGGTTTGGTATTGCTAGCATCAGAAGTGAGATGAATATCTTGCATCTCAACTATAATACAAGAATCCAACCATACTAATGTTACTGCTAGAGGCTCTTTACAAATATTAATTCTTGCAATGCCATTACATCAGGTAAGTATTTTCCCACTTCTGTAAGCAGAAACCTGGTCAGCTCCCACTTAAGGCAGAGTTTTTCTTATGGACTTAAATGGAAGCAGGATCACATGCAAGATAAGCAAGATGTGTGGGGGAAGGGAGGCTAAATAACATGTTGAAAGACATGGTCATCATTGTTGGAGCTGAGCCTCAAATTAGCATCTACCTCCAGTACAGTGCTGCCTCTCTTTCATACTGACTTTATAACTAAAATAGTGAGGGGACACAAAGGATTACTGCAGAGTTGCTGGTAACCTTCCCCACCACCCAATACTAGCTGGGAGTCTTGTGCCTTTAAAGGGGCACTGCGCTTCTCTTTGACTATCTTACTGACTAGCCTTACTCGCAGCAGCTGAAATTACTCCAAGGTACTTTCAGTTTGTTTATGCACCTTCATCAAATGCACCCACCAGCTCCTCAAAACAAGAAGCTGTGAGTCTTTGACAGCAACAGGGAGAGAATGTAAAAATGCAGTTCTAAAACCCTGCCACGTTCTGTTGGATTTGGGGGTCCAATCTTGTATTGGAGACTACTTCAAATTCATTTAACGTCTCAATTAAACCTAACTACTACAAAACTAGCATCCCTCACAAAACTGGGGACGCTGTCTTCCCTTCTCTTGTGCTGCCTCTAACATCCTGTCTAGTATGCTTGCAATGTCTCTGGTTAGCTACTTGCAGCTTCTGTCCTCTGAATTTGGACCTGCATCTGACTGTTGTATTTGCATGTGAATTGTAAGTGCAGGGAGCCCCTGCAAGTGTGACAGGTAGCAGTGTGCTTACTCCAACTCTTAGAAGGTCTGCATGCTCACACTAGGTCAGTCACATTCCAACATAAGGATTTCCTCAGATTTGCCTAGTAGCAACCTTCAAAGGAGGTGGGTGAGGTGAATCCTTTCCCCACAAAGCAGTGTCACCCTCCCCACAGTCATGTAGACTGAAGAGGATTAGTAGCACTTTTCTGGGTGGACCATCCAGAGGCAAGGTGCTCCAGTGGATTGAACTGGGAGTCTATTCCCAGCTTGATCACTGACCTGCTGGGTGACCTGTGGTAACCTCTCTGTTCCACTGTTTGCATACCACCTATTGCAGTGGGGCCCTGACTGGAACCTGGGTGCTGCTGTAACACAAATAATGGGAGGCTCTACAGAGGCTTAGTTCATTTGGGCTGGGGAGGGAGGAGAGACGCAGTTAGGACTTCCTCTGTCCCTGGGAAGTGCCATTGACACCTTAGTCACCTCTTCATAGCCCCCGTGACACTGGAGCACATGCTCCATAACCAAGCAAGGGGCTTTGTTTCCTTGCTCCTGATGCCTGCAGAGATCCTGTCCCCCAGTGACAGCTGCAGAGGGGGGGGAGGAGGAGGAGGAACCTTGAGAGTTCAGTGGCCTCCCAGTACTATATGAGAATGGTGCCCTGTATGGGGAGGAGCTTGTGTAGCTGGGAGGTGTCCTAGACAGTAGATGTACTTCTAGACCGTATATATGTGATGTTACAAAGTCATATGCCTATTGCCCTGTCAGTGACACTTCTCTTGAGTTCTGTTCCCCCTCCCCCCCACCGCACATGTCTTTCTAGACAAAGCTCCCAGTAAATTGGGAGATCCCCACAGATCTTAGATAATGAGTGGTATGAAGTTGTCCCCATGGCCTTCCCTGTGCTGTTCCATTGATGTGCCTTAATACTCTTTCAGTCCTTAATGCCTCTGCTGGGACTGTCAGCAAGGGGACCAATTAGTATAGACTGAATTTAACATGTCCTTTAGGAACTGAACTGAGACTCCTCCCTCAAGCTAACAGAGTGCTTGTCTGCCTTATGACCATCTTGCGCTAGATTGAGGCCAGTGACCTGCCATAGGAGGAAAGCTACCTATCCAATTACTAAAAGAAAAGGAGTACTTGTGGCACCTTAGAGACTAACCGATTTATTTGAGCATAAGCTTTCGTGAGCTACAGCTCACTTCATCGGATGCTTATGCTCAAATAAATTTTAGTCTCTAAGGTGCCACAAGGACTCCTTTTCTTTTTGTGAATACGGACTAACACGGCTGCTACTCTGAAACCGATCCAATTACTAACTCTTGTACTAGTTCTCCCTGTGGAATAGTTCAGTGCCACCAAACACACTTCTCACCTCTTATGGAATCTGACTTCACATAAAATTGCATGGCTCATTTCAAAGGAAAACTTAAAAATGCTTGTGAACTTGTGGTTGGACTTATGCATTAACACTGGCTTCTAGCTAACATTGGTGAATAGAATTTGTGGTTTAAATCAAACTAATTGAAAGGTTACATCTCAAACTTGGAGTGAAACAGGGCATTTTTTTATCGAAATCATATTAGAAGCTAGCACCTGCAAGTGTGTTCCTTCAGACTCGAGGCTGCTTGGCAAGCCATGAACAGCTGGCCTTAATTTAAACCTGCTATGGTGTAGTTAGCAGTACATTTCTTGTCACTTGTTCATGCTACGTTTATCTTATTAAAAACTAATCAGGACTTGATGTTTGGTTAAAGCATCCATGTTGCTGTAGGGTAGAACTATCTCCTAAATTCATACTATACCAGTAATCGGTCACTGACTTCTGCAGCTTTTACACTCCTGGTCAGTGCTCTGGATACATATTGGTACCTACTGCAAGCAAAAGATTTGAATGCTGACAAATAGCATTGTATACACTTTTAAAGCTTGTTGTGAATTTTTAACCAGAAGCCAAATTCCTTTTACACTTGGAATTTCCTGTCTTGATGGATCTGTAAATGTGTAACTTTCCAGCTGTCATCTTCAGGTCAAAAAACTTCTTGTAAGTAACAAACAAAACTTTAACTTCCAAAAAATCTGGAAGAGTGTCTGAATGATGATCAATGTAGTGCAGTTGTTTGCTTTTTGTGGTTTGGTTTATTGGTCTGTTTGCAAACTTGAAGTTGACATTGTCTCTTTAAGAATAATTCTCAATAGTTTGATCTAGCATAGGATTACGAATATGGATTAGTTTTTCAAGTTGTAAACTGGGGAAACTGAGCAAGTTGCCTTTGGCCTCAGGGTGTCACTGCAGTTGGCAGTCAGGTATGGAAAAGATTCCTGGGCAAACTGCTGGACGTGTTAGTACACCTTGCAGTGTGACCATCACTGGCTTATAATGTAAACTTCAAAGTACAAGGGAGGCTGAAAGGACACTTGGAGTTTTAATGTTTACTATATAGGGTTTTGGTTGTATGCTCCATTACTGCACTTGGGAGCACTGAAGAGGATTTCTGCTGCTTTGTAGCAGTAATGGCAAGTATTTATAAAACTGCTCTGGTTAGTTCTAATATAACAGGTTTCCCCTTCAGGCTTTTTTTCTTAATGAGATGACATCCAAGAGACTAATGTAAACTACATAAATCCTGTTTAGTCATCTTAAACCAGAAGTGATTCCTGTAATCCAGCACAGACTTCAATGTTCTATGACTTCTGTTTTTCACCTCAAATGAGGCTTTGTTCTAAATGCATGTACAGAGTAACTTTCTTTTTATTTTTCTGTTCTTAGGTACTGGGTCAAGCATCCTCTCTGCTCTGCAGGATTTATCCTGGTTGTCCAAGTCCAAAGTAGAGAAGCAACTTCAGATTATATCTGTGCTGCAATGGATCCTTACTTTCCTTGTCCTGGGTAAGAAATAACTTTCATTCAAAAATGAAGGTTCTTGATTAAAACTGTCCTGGCAGAAATCAAATCATGGTCATGAACAGCTAAGGTAAAACCTATTAGGTCTCCCTCTGTTGCTTAAGAACAGGGTGTTACTATTGCTAGATAAACAGAACACATAGGAAGGATTACTACACACATGTAAGCAGGGCTGATCTATAGGTATTGGAGCACAAGGAAGCAGATTTATTTTAAAATCCTCCCTTCTGTACAGTATGTGCTCTGTAGATAAACGTATGTGTTGCCATGAATGCTCCAAACATCGTTGAGAAAAGTAACAAATCTGCGTTTCTAGTGGCTGCTTCTTACAATATATTCTGAGCTTTGTTCGGTCTAGTTTGTAATCATCTCTCGCAATGTGACTCTTCTCTGGAGATTCCAGAACTCACTGTTGGGGAGTGCTTCCAGCTAGCTGTCTTATTGGTGACACTTGTGCACCTGCCATGTCAGTTGCAAAGACTCTTCCTTACTGCTTTAATACCTTCTTAGTTAAGTGGAGCTCTGAGTAGGAGGAAGAGAAGCATTTTAGTTTTTTGTCTTGATTAATAATGCTAGTATTAAAGTAACTCAAAGTTGGCTAGTCTCTCTGAGCACCTGGATTGCATTGTCCATCTCACCAAGTCCGATTTGAGCCACTATCAGCATGTCTGTTGTCAGATAATTCCTATATACTGCCTGTTGGGAGTTTCCAGCTGAATTTCCTCTTGTTTCATCCCAGACATGTCAGTGGGACATAGGGAATTTTTTCCCCCTCTCCTAAATTAAAATCAATGCTAGCTGCTTTTATATGAGAAGTCCCAGCATGGTGCAAGGGTGTGTGTGAGGAACTTTTGTGATGGGAGACATCCAGTGCACTGAGAGTCTTACCTGTGATGCAAGAAAGTTGAGCCAGCAGCAGAATCTCCTCCACATGAGGCCCAGTGACCCTGCTGCAGTTAGAGGGAGAACCTGTGGACTCTGAGGTAGGGACAGGGAAATAACTGCTCTGAAGTAGGCTGCTCTGGATGAAGCTTTGTCTCAGCCCTACTGAAGGCTTAGTCTCAATGTGATGTCACTAATCTGTAACCACTAAATCTGATTTAGTTTAAAAATCCTTAAGTATGGCAGGGTCAAAAGTCAAGGGGTGTTAATGCTGATCGAAATACCCACTCTGCAAAAATGAGACTTTAATGCCATTTCCCCTCTTTTTATCCCTCTGGCAACTCCAGGTGTGGCTTGCACTGTAATCCTCATGTACATACTCTGTACAGACTGCTGGGTGATTGCAGCTGTGTACTTGGCATGGCTGGTGTTTGACTGGAATACACCAAAGAAAGGTAAGTCGTCGAGACTGCAGTATGCTGACTCTTCTTAGAGTGGTAGAGGCTTTACATAGGACATGCAACCAAATGTGCAAGACTCCCCATTATAGAAATTATGGAAACATGTATGTGTTGGGGGAGAGCTGGAGGAATAGAACACTTGTTGGTTTGTGGCTGGCTTGCCGTCTAATGTGGCTTGTCTGTCCATGGCGGGGGCAGCCTGCAGTAGCTGGTGCCTACTAGTTACTCCACACGATCTTTGTGTGGACGCTTACTGTGCCCTGAGCGCCTTTGTGTGCATCAGCCTAATGCACTCTGGAAGTGTGCAAAACTAAAGCACATGAGAGCACTGTTAGTGTGCAGCAGTGTTCACACAGGGAATTAGCACAGAGTGGCTAATGCACTTTAAACTCACACCATAGCTTAGTGCGCACTGGCTTCCCTGTGTAGACTAGCCCGTGTATCCTGCCTAACTGTCCTGGGAAGTGACTGCAAATTTTCTTATCCTTATAAATGTGTAGCCCTTCTCTAAATCCAACAAAGACCTTGTAGCAATGTGTTCCACAGGCTAATTACTTGTCTCTAAACTTTCTTACAAGATTCCAAAGTCCTCTGTTTGAATCTTGCAAGCCAAATTTTCCCTGCGCTTTTGCCAAGTCAGGTTTTAATTTGAAGTCTTTACAGTTAAGATCAAGTGGCTGCTTTGGTTAGTGATGCACATGTTGTCAGGGGTTTTGTTTTGAGTTACTATCTGATGGGAAATATGTATATTGACCTACTGTTCTCTGGAAACTAATTGAGAATGATCAGCTCTTAGTTCGGTTGACACACTTGAATACAGTTTTCCTCTGCTTGTAAGCTTTCTTAGTAGAAAAAAGGGCTTTTGTAAACAGAGGGCAATTAGGACTTAATGTCTCAGCCAGACTTTAACTCTACATAGCTTTCAATGCAAAAAGATACTGGTTGAGCTAATGGGACTTCTTCAGCTGAAGAAACTGAGGCAAAAGATGGTAAACATGGATGTCTTGACACTACAAACCCCTGTGTTCAGTTCTTCTGTTTACATGGCACTGGAACTTGGGGACTTCTGGGTTCAATTGTTAACTCTGCTATGCTGTTGTTGCTTGAGGCCTGACTCTCTTCAGAAGTGCAGAAGCCAAGGAGAGGTGCAGGTGTTCCATACCTCTGAAAACGAGGCCTGAACCTGCTTTGTGCAAGTCTCTACCTCCCAGGGCTGTAGGGCATCTGTGCTGTCCTGAGATCTTCTAATGGGCATCAGTGGTGTTGACCTTCCAGACTGCTACTGATATTCTCAACTGCACTTTCTTCCCTTTTTTCAAGGTGGAAGAAGATCCCAGTGGGTCAGAAACTGGGCCATATGGAGATACTTCAGAGACTATTTTCCAGTACGGGTAAATAACCTTTTCTTGCTCTACTCCTGACTGTACAAAGGGCTCTTCTTCTGTTCCTCTTAAAAATTTGTCTTGTGATAACCTCTTGGTTGTTGTGTTTTTTTTTTTTTAAAACAAAAACAAACAAAAAAACAACCTCTTTGACATGAGGAAACTAGCTCTTGTTCTGTACACAGGCCTTATTTTATCCTTATCTGAAACTGAAAAACCAAGATAGGAAAATGTCCTTTATTTAGGATCCCATCATATGATGTGTGTCTCTGAAACAGTCTGTTTGCACTGCAAACTTGATGCATCCCTAATTGATTCTGATAGGAATGTCATTTGTTTGAGATGACTCTCCATTGACTCAAGGCATCAATTTGCCTTGGAGAAATCTGGTGGTACAAGATTATCCTATAAACAATGGATTTTCCTGTTCACACATGTTTCACTGGTGGGGAGGGGTGAAGTGAATGCTATCCTCTCTGCATCTTGTACTCTTCATTTCAGAGAACACTACCTAAGACCAAGATCTAGTCCATTGCCTATAAGGCTCCCTGGTGGAATAGGGGGTGATCACTTCTAAACTTTAATTTTATTTTTAATATGCAAAAGCCCTTGGAGGGAGGCAAGAATCATTTTTATTGCACCTGCTTGATGGCATGGTAGCCTCAATAAATAGCTTTTCTGTCTCTGGGCTCCTGAGATGCTGTTCAAGTTATTGGTAGCCAGGGTTGAGACTTACCAGTTTTCATTAAGAGCATAGCACTTTACAACTAAAGAATTCAAGGCTTCCTGTATGCCACTTGGTAGCACAAGACCTTGGAATTAGCAGGATTCCACTTCACAGCACAGTCAGCAGATGTCGGTGGTAGCTGTGGAAAGGTCTTGGAGTTAAAGGTCTTTATCTCTAACAAAATGGACCTGCACCCCCTGGAAATAGCAGCCTGCTCCACTTCAGCAGTGGCCAAGTGTTTGTAGCTAATTTGGGAGGGACTCCAGCACTGGGGAAGTGGATGTGACTTGGATGTGGAATCCCTCTCCTCTTTATCTTGCAAATGCTCTCTGATCCTGTAGCCTATGCTCCTCCCGCCCCATGCAACCAGTTTCTCAGCTAATAATTCTGACCCAACTAGACTCCTTGCTTGAGGAGAGGAAGGACTGGCAAGTTCATGAGATGGGGGGAAAACATACATGGAAGTAACCCTGCTGTGCAGCTAAGGACTCTTCAGGGCTAGTTAGAAGGCTTGGAACTGGGAAGAGGTCTGTTCTCAGAATGCCTGTTGGAGGAAGGGTATGTAGTTCTAGGTACTTATTCTAGGAATGCAGTGGTAGCTATTAAAAAGTCAGTATTTGCTAACAGATACTATAGATCAATAATATTGAAAAATACTGCCCTTATACTTTGAATAGATGTCTGTTGGCTTTTCAATGGTGAGCCTTGCTGGCCTTGGCAATCAGAAGCATAGCTCAAAACTAAGCACATCAAACAACAATAGCTTGTCAAAACTGTAACTCCCAGGGTTTTCTACTGGAAGCTTGTTGAATACTTCCTATGGGATTTCTTAAACCAAGGTGACTCCCTGCTGACTTGCCATCTCCCTACAGCTACCCTGGAGAGCATGTACTGCTCCTTCACTGATCCTTGGGCCTTGCACATAGATGGTGAATCTAGATAAACATTTGTTTATCAGCCACATAAACAGTGGAATGTGAAGTCAGCAACTGATTCAGCACAGAGTTGGAACACCTGTGACAAATATCATGCAGCAGGCAGGCATGGGGGAAGAGGATATTAAACAGAGGAAAAGCCATGAGCTCGATGCTTCCGGCTGTCCTCCACTGGCTGTGGATTCAGTCTTGGCTAGGTTATCCTCTCACCCTGAAGTCTCGGCACCAGACACCTGCCTCTTTGACTTGTGCAGAGAGCACAGCTCTTACGAAAAGCCAAAGTGGCAAATGGGCAGGACCCTTTCAGGAAGGGCTGTCAAATCTGTGGCCACAGATCCCTCTTGCTGGATCATGCAGGAATGCTGGTGTGATGCCTGCTACTCGGACTGCAATACTGCAGCATGTGTAGTTCTCATCCTGGGTTCTCTTGAGCCCTCTTGTGTATCCAGATGATTCCCTATCTATTGTCTTTGGCATGTAGCTCTGTCTCTGTCCTCTGGTCTTCATTCCCTCCATAAGGACACATGCCTGATCTAGGCATGCTACCCAGCCCTGTCAGATTCAACACTCCTGGTATGATAAGGGTGTAAGAAGGCTACATGCAATCCTGAGCTTTCCCATTGGTGGGGTCCCATTTCAACGGCAATGCAGGGGCCACTCTATAGAGAGCTGGGGACAAAGTCCTGCTTATCTAGAACTGTGCAGCATCACATAGCTAATGACCATGGCTGTCCCATGTAAGGAAACAAATGGGGGCACCCTGGTGCCTCGGCTGCCAAATGGCCCTGGTGCATTTAGAAGCATGTTTGGAAAAATGCCTGTTACCTACATGACTGGGTAAGGCGTTCTGGGGGTGGGGGGAAGAGCTACAGGCAGGGTGGGGCTATCGAACAGCCAGCAACACAACTAGCCCTTTCTCTCCAGAGTTTGGAAGCAATGTGTACCTTTTTAAGCAAGAACCATATTCCTGTACTCCTGGTACTCTATAGCCAGGTTCCTAGCATGGACAAGGCCACAATGTCCTGCTGCTGATGGTTTAGCTCCACTGGTGATAGCAAGTATCCTTCCCTCCAGGCTGAGCATTCCCACTTCCCAGAAAAGCGATGTTCTGTGCACAGCCCCCAGAATGTTCATCATGTGGACCTGCTCTGAGAGTGACTGGAAGACACTGGCCTTAACAGCAGAGCCTAGGAGTGAAGCTGAAGCTCTGAGCACTGGTGGGAAAGCTTTCCCAAGGCTAGTGCAGACATACTCCTAGCTACTAACGCTGAGAGGCAGGAGCATGCTATGGTGTTTCAAACAGCTAATATTGTAGTGGCCTGATCAACTTCAGTGGGGAAGAACCACCCCGGTTCTCTCCTGAGTCTACTGCCTAGAAAGTGTCCACTTTGCCAACAGCAGCCTATCTGCTCTCTGATGGGAATGGTGACAAGCCAGCATGGGCAGACTTAAGGTGCTAACTACGATGTCATAAAAACTTGCTTAGGACAGGCAGGGATTGGTTGGTGTTTTAAAATCAGCCAGATATGCACCTGGGTGTGATCCGAGACTGGTACTCTGCAGAAGTCCGTATCAGTGACTCTAATTAGAACCTGGGTTAATCTGTGCTGCCATCAGCTGTGGGGGAGTTCAGCAAACTCCAACCTTAGGCTGGAAGGATTTATATGAATGTAAAATATATGTATTAAAGAATTGCTGGATGCTGATTTGGGGCAGGGGGGTTACCTTGGGTATGGAGGGACTGAGACCAGTTCCTCTAAGTATTGAACAGCTAAACATGCCATGAATAGCAGGACTCAAAAGTGTTATGGCATTCACTTTGTCATACATGGCTCCTGTGTAAACCATACTCTCTGGTCTGCATATGGGTGATACCAGACCAGCTACTGCCTCCTCCTAAAATGCTTGCAGGAGCCAGCTCTGACTCTGATCACATTCTCTGGAATCAGATTAAAATTTGCTCAGTGTTTGTCTAGGTCCCACTGCGGCCACTGAAATCCTTCACTGGGCTGCCTGTCACCACATGGCTGAACAATCATGAGAGAGAGCTTGCTCTACTGATCCAGACAGCAGACTGAATTTAAAAGGCAGAAATGACTGTGTGAGACGGAGCTCATACCTGTAGGGAGAGGTGTGTGACCAGGGAGAGAGCATAAATAGGTGCCACCAGCTAGGCTGAGTTCCTACACGTAAGGGATGTAGGCTTGGGAAGAATCAGGACCTAGGACAGCGTTTGATCCCATGGCTGCTTGGGAGTAGGCGGAAGCACAAATATCCTACGGGAAGGTGCTCAAATCCTACAGTGAATGCAGTATTAAAAAACCTGTCCACAAGGTTGCTAAATGGCTTGAAAACCACCTACACAGTCTAGTGACTCCCTAAACCGACCCCTGACTTGTGAACTGCTTTAGCTAGTTCAGAGGAGGGACATTGGGGTGGCAAATATGCTATGAGGACGTGCCATCTGTTTTTCAGCCCTTGCACAGCCACATAGTGGGTGAAGTGCCCAAGGGAGATCATATGGGTCTGAAAATCCCTTGTGCTGTTTAAGGTGGAGACGGGAGGGGACATCACACTGTGATGCAGAACTTTGCCCTGTATGAATCATTCCCATGATCACTGAGCAACAGTGTAATCTTCAACGTCTGCCTCCAGTTTACAATCAGTGTTTAATTCTCCTACTGCATCTCTGCTGCTCTGAGCTACACAAACTACCAACATGTTTGTTTTGTAACAGCGAACGGTGTGGTAGTACTGAACAGATTTAAAAGCAAACCTGCTTAAAGGGCATAACCATGTAAAGTGTTTGCATTCCCATAGGGGAGCACTTACTGCCCATCCCACCATCACCACACTTGTATCTCTGCCATAAGCAAACTGCTGTGAATGATGTATTCCTAAGCTGGGTATCTGGCACTAGAAACAGGGTATAAAATGGAGTGATTCAGGTATAGGACTGAGTCCAGAGATCTAGGCTTTACACCCAGCTGTGTCATGGCCCTGCTCTGTGACCTTCACTGTGTCACTTCAGCTCCATGCTTCTGTTTTTTGGCCTCTCCCTTGTTACAGTCTCACCCCATTTTTTTCATATCCTGTCTCTTTAGGTTGTAAGTTCCTTAGGACTGGGGTTCCTCCTACCTCCCACTATGTATGTGCAGCGCCTAGCACAATGGTGCCTCTCGCTTCTACTGTAATCTAAATAACTCTTAAATCCAAACAGTTTAAAACACATGAACACTGCTTGAAGAGCTGACTCAGCTGGGTCTGCAAATATGCAGGAGCACGCTATAGGAGAACCTGGCTAACTCCAATAATGATGGGAGTGGGGAGTAAAACCTTTTGTGACTTAGTAAGGAAGCCAGCCAGAGTAATATTCTCCTCAAAATGTACAAGTTGGGTTTTGGCAATCCCTGTAGCCAAGCTTGCTATGCGGCGGAGTGGAATACTCATGGATGTGGACTGTTTCATTTCTTGTGTAGCACTTATGAAGTCTTAGGGTACTAGAGTTTGGTCTCTTATGCCTAAGTCTCTGAGAAGTGAGGCTTGGTTACTAGGCTGTCTGCGCTGCAAGGTGCATGTAGGGGAGGTTATACTGTATTTTGAAACTTCCAAGGCTTGAAACAGAGGATGCTGGACATGAATCCTGTGTCCCCTCTCTCCTCTTTCAGTTAAAGATCATGCCAGATACAAAACTGACCTGCTGCCAAAGGTGTAGGCAATATATTTAGTGAGGTTAGCATGTAAGGGAGCAGAATAACATGAGTTAGTAGGGCAGTAATAAGCTTAGGAAGCTGTTGGCTTAGTAAGGCTTATGTCTGCTACGACTTAGTGACTGGCCCTGGAAGTAGGAGTTCTTTGAGCTTAGCAATGTAGGTAAACTGCAGTCCTAGAGCAATTTCTGGAGTTCTGCAGCCTGAGGTGTCTGTCAAGATAAGGTCTATACAAGGCCTAACCTTTACTAATGTCCATCTAGACCAGGTGCTGTGACTAATATTTACCTGTATCTGTTAGTCTGTTGCGATCTAGAACCACTAGACTATGCTTTGTTGGATTCTAGAATCCACTTACCAAGCATGCTCTGCTAATCCTTGCTTATCTATTTATGATAATTACAATCTACTGATGATTGCATAACTTTGTCTTGTATCATAAAGTAAAGGCCTTCATTTCACTCAGGAAAATTCTCCGTAAATCAGCATTGGTGCACATCAGCACTTACACTGTTTATCTCTCTAAACCAGTGGCTCTCAACCTTTCCAGACTACTGTACCCCTTTCAGGAGTCTGATTTGTGTTGTGTACCTCAAGTTTCGGCTTGCTTAAACTACTTGCTTACAAAATCTGACACAAATACAAAAGTGTCATAGCGCACACTTACTGAAAAATTGCCTACCATATAATTATTTAAAAAAAAAAAATCGTGACCCTCAGGTTTTGAAATCCTGATATACTATGTAGGGAAGTATAAACACAGTCATGGTCTGTATGAAATTTTAGTTTTTACTGACTTTGCTAGTGCTTTCATGTAGCCTGTTATAAAACTAGGCAAATATCTAGATGAGTTTACATATCCTCTGGAAGACCTCTGTGCCCCTGGTTGAGAACCACTGCTGTTTATAAAGCTGAGCCCTTTAGGGTTCACATGCACAAAGTGCCTGATTGGTCATAAGAGATGCACAGTCAAAACTATGAATGGGTGTAGCTTAATGCTGGCAATTTAAAGTTCTGCTGAAGCTATTCAAGAGACAAGATTGCAGCTGCAAACAGCCTCTGCTTAATATGACTATTTTAAATAAGCACCTGACAATTATCTTGCTAGAAAAGTCAAAGGTGGCTGCAGGCAGCCTTGCACCATTTGTGCAAATGAGGCTTGTAAGAGCTTTTCCAGCTTGCTCCCAAATCCCTTTGATCTGGCTGGCCTAGTTGGCATACAGAAGAGTATTTTCCTTCTAAGCTGGACTACTGCAGCAAAATTGAAGCAGGGGCTCCTGCATCCTGCACTAGATGTAGCAGATCTCCTTTACTCCCTAATTTCAATAACCTTCAGCCACTCTGCTGAGACAGAGTAGATGAGTGTTTCTGCTAAAATGGTAGCCAGACCCTGGGTCTTAACACTTTGTCCCCAGCTCGAGGGATTGGGCTATGGAAGAAGCAAGGCAGGACAAACTCCAGCCTCTGGGGATACAAAGGGCATTCACAGCACCAGTGAGAGGGGGAGCTGCCTGGCTGGTATTGCTTGCTCCAGACACCTTGGACCAGAGTGATGTCAGCAACCAGCGTGCGGCACTGGGAGCTCTCAGCCGGCTTTTACTCTCTGCTCGTCGGCTGTTTGCACCAGCCCCTGCCTCAGTCCTCTCACTGCCTGCACTGTTCTCAGCTGTCCCCACCAACCCTTGCTCTCTTCGCTTGTTCTAACGCCCCACACCCACACTTACCCAACTCTTTGGGCTGGACCAGCATAAAGAGGAATAAATACAAACAGGAACTAGCTCTGTGCTTGTGGCTGCGTTCCTTTCTTTCACTTCTGGGGTATGTCTCCATGTGGTGCTGGAAGTGTAAATTCCAGTGCTAGCAGATGTACCCACATGAGGGGTAAGACCCAGTGTCTGGTCGAGTGGGTTAACAATAGTGTATGGTGGTGGGAGGGGCCAGCTGGCCCCAGCCGGTGTCTGGCTGACATGCTAGGGGCAGACGAGAGGCCTCTGGCCCATCACACCCACACTAGCAGGAGAGCACAGTAGCAATGGTATGTCAAGCTGGAAACTGCACCTCCCACTCAAGGGTTAGATGTACCCTTGGTCCACAAATACCTTTGGACAGTAAATGCTTTAGGGATAGCCCTGTTTCTTCCTAGGTCTGGATAGTGTTCAAACCTTTGGACCCTAGGCTGTTCAGGCTCTCTGCTTGGACTGTGTCCTGTTAGTACGGCTACTTCCACTTCTGTTTGTGCACGCTCTGTCTTGGTATCAGACTCATCAGCTCCCCACCCACCCAGGAGTGCCGTTCACCCCAGTTTTATTCACTACGGGGAGGAAAGTCCACCCTCAGGGCACTGGGCTGAAGGTCATAGCTTCAGTCTGGGGGTAACCCTTTTTAGATATCACTCGTTAGTAACCGCTGAACAGCGTGAGGCAAGGGGAAGCAGGGATTTCGTGCTGCTGCACTTTGCATTAGGGCACCTTTCTCCTAGTGAAGGCTGTAAAATAAGGGGAGGGGGAAGGTTTCACAGGGAGTGGAGAGTGAGGTGTTGAAGTCGGAGCAACAGGGAAGCTTTAGGATGGGTGGGCAAACTTTTTGGCCCAAGGGCCACATTGGAGTGCAAAACTGTATGGAGGGCCAGGTAGGGAAGGCTGTGCCTCCCCAAACAGCCTGGCCCCCGCACCCTATCTGACCGACCCATCCAAACCCCCTGTCCTCTGACCGCCCCAACCCTTATCCACACCTCTGCCCCCAGACAGGCCCCCCCCACCCTGGGACTCCCACACCTAACCAACCCCCCTGTTCCCTGACCACCCCCCACCCCAGAACCTCCACCCCATCCAACCGTCCCCTGACGGCCCCAGCCCCTTTACCATGCTGCGCAAAGCAGTATGTCTGGCAGCCACGCTGCCCGGCCGGAGCCAGACGTGCTACCCTGCATGAATGTGCAGCCCCGCCGCCTAGAGCGCTGCCTGCACGGTGGCGTGGCTGCGGGGAATGGGGGACAGCAGGGGAGGGGCCGGGGGCTGGCTAGCCTCCTGGGCCAGGAACTCAGGGGCCGGGCAGGATGGCCCGTGGGCCACCTCCGGCCCGTGGGACTGTAGTTTGCCCACCTCTGCTTTAGGATCTCTATACTAAAGTAGTATTGTGTGTACAGGGGAAAACAAAACCATGGGCAGTTATGGACTACTCTCCCTCTTAATCAGTAGGCAGGCCCTGTAGGCGTTTGTGGGAAATGCCATGCTCAGAGCAGTGGTCCATCTAGTCCACGGTCCTGCCACTAACCGTGGCCAATGGTGGCCTTAAAGGAAAGTGCAAGAAATTCCTCCTGGGTAACTTGTGCCCAGGGAAAGTTTCCTTCTAGCCTGTACCAGGTACAGGTTTGGCTGAAGCCCTGACACGGAGCATTTATCATGCTTCCAAAGCTCTTGTTCTTTTAATTGTTATAATTTTGGATTTTCTCCCCACCCACCCGAGTGTTGCTCTCAAAAAGCCCCCTTGCTTTGCTGGAAATGCCACATTACTCTGGGGTACAGCTTTTAAGAGCATCGTGGTCATGGGCTGCTCAGTGATGAACTCACTAAACCGGCACCTACCCCCTCATCAGGTACTACAGAAATAACTGACTGGCCTGTCCCATCCTTCTGGGATGCTGTACAAAGGAAGGGCAGTGGACTGTGTTAAATTGAGGCGAGAAGGGGAGGATGTAGTTTTCTGACTCTGACAAGGTTATCTCATGTGCCAGACATCCACCAGGCTGGAGGAGTTGTGGGGAACACCTGTCCATCTGCTGCACATAAAAGCCACACGTGGTGCCGAGATCCCTGTAAATGGCACAGCAACACCAAAGGGGCCTTGAGCTGTTCAGCATGGGGTTGCACACGTCTCTTGGCGGCCGTTTACACTGCTGTCGGGAGGTGTGACTGCAGAATGCATAGGCCTACCAGCACTAGCTTGGATTGAGCGAGCTTGGGTAACGCGAGCACTATAGATGCAGGGGCCTGGGCTAGCTGTCGAAGCGTGTACCCAGAGTACTAGGTGGGACTGTACTCCAGGGGCTAGCCGGTTCCACCATAGCCCTGCTGCTATTTTTAGCGAGCTAGCTCGATCAAAGCTAGCTCGGGCCTGTCCACACATGAGGCAATACCACCTCACGACAGCAGTGTAGACCTACCCGTGGGGTTTCTGTAGGCCATTCACAATTCTCTGAGACGGGGTAATGGAAGACTCCTCATTGCAGCTTCAGCCTCCAGAAGGCTGGCAGGGTTGCAAAAGGGCTTCCTGTCCAGTGGAAGTCCTGACAGTTTAGGGTCCAATGGCAAACTGACACTGCTGTAGAGTGTGGCTTTCAGAGCCCCTGAAGGGTGTGAACTCCCTCCTAAAGTAACCTCTCGGGGGGAAAAACAAAAGCACGTGGGATTCAGGGTGACAAAGTACAGCTGCTGGGATGAGCTGGCTCTCTTCCGCCTCTCACTGTGTGGTCACTGAGGCATACAGAAGGGGCAGGCTCTGCATATGCATTGTTAGAATTCAGAAATGTAACCCAGACCTTGCAGCATCTTTAATTAGAAGGTCTCTGAGCTGTAACCCCCAAGCAGCCTTACTCATGAGAGAGGTATGGCCCCATCCCTTCACAGCTGCAGAAACTGAGCCACTGAGATCAAATAACTTGCCACAGGTCATACAGAAAGTTCGTCACAGAGCTGGCAATGGAAGCAGGACTTACAGGTTCCCTGTCCTTCTCTATTATCTAGACTACTCCAGCCATTGGAAAGCTGTCCTTAGTGGTTTGTACTGCTAGTTTGTCCCTTTGCCGTCAATCAGATTCACTTAAGTAGATGTTTTAAAGCTCCTTCACCCTTTTAACTGCAGAGTGCCTAAGGCTCTAAGGCTATGAATAAATGTACTACATGTAACTTATAGACTCTGGGGCTGGTTAAACCAAACTGCAGGTGTACTGTGGCCATCTTCCTTGCCCAGGCCTACTAGTCTCTTCTTGCTACCTGTCTCCCTCCCCCAGTACTAGGGCAAGAGAAATCAGGTACTGCTATTTTACCCATAACTGAATTTTCAGTCTCTCTCTACCTATTCCCCTCCATTTGTTATCCCTACTACTCCTGAAAAACCGTCTCCATTTCTTGGTCTAGCCACGTGACTTTTTCTTGCTTCCCAAAGCCGTAAGGATGTGGAATGTCCTTCCTGCTATGACCAGGTGGTGGAACAAAGCAAGGTGGCAGAACAGGCCCTACAGTGCCAGTTAATGACGCACAGCAGTTTGTTTAGTAACGGAGTTAAATGCAAAAAGATTGCATCTGTTTCTTTTTCTGCTGATGAGACATGAAACCGTTTAGCTTTAAAAACACATGGCGCCTGATTCTCAAAGATTGGGAGCGCTAGAATATAATCTTTGTTCTAGGTTTGTACAGTGCCTGACACAATGGAATCCTGGTCTGTGATTGAGGATCTTGGGTATTACTGCAGTACAAACCATAAATAATTGAGGTTTTTCAGAAAGCTCATCTAGAGCTTATTGTTCTGGGGGCTCAAAATCAGACCTTTGGGGTTTCTTCCTCCGGAGAAGGAAAACAGATTTGCTTTGTGTCATCTTGCCCGGCTTTTCTTTTCATGAGATTAGGGCAATATTTTTTTCAGGGTTTTAATTTATAAAGCGATAAGCTTGAATCTTGGCATGGGGGTGGCACTTAGCAAAACAGGGTCCCCTCCTGCTCAAGAACTCTGGCTGCTACCATATTGTAAAAAAGTCTCTGGGCATCTTAAAAATGCTCCTGGGATATTAGTCAGACATAATTTATAACCATGTAAATCCCTGGGGAAGATAATAATCCATGCATTTAACCTGCTGAAGTATCATTCATGTGCTTTTTCAGAACAAATGTGTTACTGTGCGGTATATTGTTTTTGAGAGTATCTTCCTCTGTTTGATTCAAACTCCTGGGCACTTGATTAATTGCAGAGTATTAGGTACTTTTTGGTGACCTGTAATCTTGGCAACTCAGGACAACATGACTTGATTTCTGTTGCCTGGAAATCTTTGCTTAAAATGTGTTGTGATGGTGCAAACCTACTTTCACCAGATATTTGAAAAGTTTCTGCATTCTTTCAAATGCAACCTACTTCATGTGCATACAAACGCCAGGGCACTAGATTTATTACAACACATTAGGCCCACAGAGATGCGTTTCGGTGCTTTGTAGTTTTGTCAAGTCATGTTGTCATCATCAAGAAACTTCTTGGAGTAAATCAGCTATGATGGTGCAACATTGTCAGTTTTTTGGAAAGTTTCTCTGCTCTTTCAAATACAGCTTATTACATATTCATACCAAGGGCCATATTCTGCCTTTAGACATGTGAGAGATTTGTAAGCTTCTTTGGAGAAGGAAATGTACAAACACATAACAAAAAAGATATCACCTAGCACAATGGTATCCTGGCTCATGACTGGGGTTCCTGAGTGCTACCACAATACCTACACATGAGTGCAGCTCCCACTGAAGTTAACCCATTAAACTGACTTGAATGCAAAATGCATGTATATATCTGAGGCCAAAATTTAGATTGTGATGTGTTGTATTGTATACGACAACACAGCAGCTAAAGTTTCTGCTTTTTTGGAACTCAGCAGAATCTGTACAGTCTCTTATTCTGAATGCACCATCTGAAACTAAGCAAATCTCTCTGCTCCTGCATCCACCAAGGAATTCTGTTCAGTGATTCCTGTTTTTGCCTTGTGAAAGACCAGTTGATAGCTTGTATAAGGTATGCAGGCTTTAATGGCAGAAGTCACTCACAGATGCAAAGCCATGCAGTACTCGTATGCTGTGATTACAGGTACAATGAACTGCGTGACAATTATTGGATTTCCTTTCCCAGTCCAATGGCTTTTCAAGGGGTTTTTTGGTGCGCTAAATATTAACAGGTATTTCACTGAGTAAGTGAAACCAGTTTACAACTGGCACAGCTTTAGGCAGGATGTGGATTTTTCTCTGCACTTTGCTTGCTATGTGTGCCGGAGAACTAAGATGCATTGATGAAATTTGAATTTGTCTGGGAGGGATTGATTCTGTGCCAGTCTGTCTTCTCCTGATTTTCAAATGGCCAGAAAACTCTCTCAATCTTGAATCAAAAAGGCTTGTCACTTGGATTCCTGTACAGTTCCTCCAGGAACTGAACAGTACCAGCCACTGGTTATGAAGGCCTTGTGCATTCACTTTGGGCACTTTAGAAGAGTTGGGGAAGGATGGGATCGCTTAGGAAAGTAAAGATCTCACTAACGTGGGAAGAAAAAAGTTACAGAAATTGTCTGCTGCCAGTCAAGTGCAAACCATGTTGAGGCTGCTTATTTGGGGAGGTGACTAAATCTAAACTGCTCTAGAAGCACAAAGCAGCAGATGTGGGTTTCAGGGAGTCACAGAGCCTGCATTCGGGTACTCACAAATTTTAATTTTGCATTTCAGGACATGAGGGATGGCAGGAAGGGCATTGAAGGGAAATGGTTTTTGCTGAAACCCAGTCGGTCCCTTAAACATGGCAAAGTGAGTGTGTGGTCCCATGATAGGGAACACACATTCATTCAATATTTGCCTCTTAACTGTAGGGAACCAAAAGGATTTTCTTGTTGAATCTTTCATTTCCACCATCCTGACTAAATTCAAGATGGTATGTCCTGTATTTCCTTGGTGGTTGGTGATGGGAGGTAAATTTCGGGTCTGGGATAAGATGATCAGCATTGGTGAACTGGACACAAACGCTTTTGAAATTTTGCAGATTTCAAAATTTAGTGTCAAACTTACTTTTCAAAACCTCCTTTTTCTCTTGGCCTTAAGTTGTCTCATGCAAGAGAATTTCTGCATGCAATTTCACTGGCGTTCTAACTTTGCGACCCTTTCTCTCTTTCTCAGCTGGTTAAAACCCACAATCTGCTGACGAACAGGAATTACATTTTTGGCTACCACCCGCATGGAATCATGGGCTTGGGGGCTTTCTGCAACTTCAGCACAGAAGCCACTGGTGTTGGCCAGAAGTTTCCTGGGATCAGACCGTACCTTGCTACGTTAGCTGGGAACTTCAGAATGCCTATTTTGAGGGACTACTTAATGTCTGGCGGTAAGAGCTCCTCTTCCTCTATCCCTCTTCCCCACCTAGCCGCCCTCCAGATTCTCTCTTTCCCCCCTCCCCCATATCTTGCCATAGTTCTAAGAAACGCTGCCGGTGAGCAATCTAGCAGTGGCACTGATGGATGTGGGCTAAAGGATACAATAAGCCTCTTCCATCTCCTAAGATCTATTGAGCATTTGGAGGTGGCGAGAAGAAACAGGCCAAATTTATGTCTAGCAAATGTAAGTGTTCTCTTTAGTGCTTGATATTTTAATGCTGTGGTTAACTTTGCTTCTCAATCCTATTGTATTTACAGTAATTACCAAAAAGGTTATAGAAAATTGGTAGTTAGTACAAGTTTCCCCCTTAAAGACATAAACTCTGATGGCCCGGAAAGGAATGTTATGGTAGGTCTGCGCTACAGAAATTACATTGTTGCTGCTGCCCGCCTGTAGGGCTTTGATGAAGAGTGCTCTCCCATTGGCTTAGTAGTTACTCCACCTCTGCGAGACACGGTAGCTATGTTGGCGGGGGAAACTCTCCTGCCAGTGCAGCGCTGTCTCCGGAGGGGGCGAAGGTCAGTATAATTATGTTGCTCAGGGGTGTGGATTTTTCACACCTCTGAGCAACGTACTTGTACTGAAATAAGTGTGTGGTGTAGACTTGGTCTTAGGAAGGAGACTTATTAGCTCTGGAATGACTCAGACCTGCTCTGTGTGGCGATAGGCTGTGGTGAGGTTACGCTCTGGGCTTGACGACATGAACACTTAGTTTGTGGCGAGCTGGAGGCGTGGGTCTAGCCTGCCATAGACTGTCCGCGTGCAGTGTGATGCTTCGCATTAATAGTCTGCTCATGTGCTTTTATCTAGTCTGTCTTTTTTTTTTTTTTTCCAAAGAGGGCTAGCTCCAAGCACTGTAACAAACTCACACACACACACGCACACCCACACACACGCAGAGTGTGCGCAGACAGACAATGACAGCACCCTGGGGTAGAGTGTCACCAAGGAGGGATGGTCTCTTGTTAACCTGTGCGTCAGATGCGCTAGTTAGCGACCCACCACAGATAAAGACGAGGTAATGGTATTGTTTCAGCTTGCAGCTGTTCCATAAAGTGCTTTTTCCTTCAAAAGGAAGCTGTCTCTCCATTTAGATGGGGCTGGGGGGATTAACCAATGAAATTGATCTTTAAATCATGTATGTTGCAGGTTCTAGTGAAAAAGCGGTCAGCGATTTCTGGAAAATTACGAGTCATTTGACTGTGTACTGTTAGTGTATCTGAAACTGAATTTAGGAACAAGGACACTTTTTCTAGGCTATTCATGTTTGTGAGAATAACCTTACCATAAAATCCCTGTATTTCAGGAATCTGAGAATAAACTGCATTTATTTTGAATGTATTTGGCATTGTCAATTAAGTGATACTTAATAAAGCTGGAAAATCCCCCTTTTCTACTTCTGATTGGAATTTTAAGCTCCTTGGAGCATGATGCCCTCCTGTAGGGCTGTATAATGGATGGTATTCACCTACTCTCCTGCAGACTGTACCCTCATCTTTGTCAGTGCAGGGTTCTTAGGAGAATTATGCTGAAGTAATCAAGGCACCACCAGAATACGTTCTCACCATACATACTTTCTGGTTTGAGAACAGAAAAGAAAGTGTCTAGCTTGCCTTAACTAACTTCTAGCACTCTCCACTCTGAAGTGCAGTATCGAAAAATGCACTCGTGCTTTAGCTAATCAGCTCTGGGATAAAGAGATCCCAGTGTGAAGGTGCATTGTGCATTTCTTGCTTTCCACCCCAGAACGCAACACTAAAGCATCTCTCCAGGGAAATGAGATTTCTTCCCCCACTATTTCCTTCATGGTTTCACACTCCGTCCCCCAGCTAAAAGCATCCATGACAATATTCAGAAAATCCTGCAAAATTGACTGAGCTCTCGAGAATTTTCTCCCTTTAATAAATGTAAAACTACTCTTATTGCCACAAAATTTTGGGGGCAGGATTTCTCCCTTCAATTAGACAGCCCTATGGCTCTTAGACAAATGGGCATTCATCTCTGAGTGCAGAAGTGAGCCCTTATGTGCTAGCAGTTCCAGCACTACACCAGTGACAAATGCTATGAACTGAAAGGGTAAAGTTCAGTGCCTATGTGCCAGAGCAATTATGTGCTAGAATAGCAAAAGGTCATTGGGATTAGGGGCCTTGTACTGATGTAAGACTAGTGCTGCATCTATAGATTTTAGGCCCGTCTTTTTAAAGGTGTTTGGGCATTGCTGTGCCCTGTGTTGCAGCACCTAACTAATTTAGGAGTGAAAATATTTTCAAAAGGGATTTAGGCACTTAGGAGCCCAAATACCATCAGGTATCAATGAAATTTAGATGCTTAAGTGCTTAAATTCCTTCTGAAAATGAGATTTAGGCTTCTAAATCACTTAGATGTTGCAATGCTGAGCTCAGCATGCCCATATGACTTTAAAAATCTTTGGAGTTCCTTTTGGTCTCTGGGGATTTTCATTCTAAATTAGGAAGATGCTCAGCCTACTTTGGACCATCCAGCTGGTCTATAATAGCTGGAATTGAATAAGTGCTGTCTCTCACCCTGGGGGTTAGGGGGAAATACTCGTTAAAAGTTGGGGATTGTGCAGAGCTTTGTTTTCAAAACCAAGTGTGTCTCCCCCCACCCACTCATCTTCTGCACTGCAAACAGCAAGTCTTCAGTAATTTCCAGCTAGATTTTTCTCTCCTGCAATGCTCAGGTATCTGTCCTGTGAACCGCGACAGCATAGATTACATCCTGTCCAAGAACGGCAGTGGAAATGCAATTGTCATTGTGGTGGGAGGAGCTGCGGAGTCCCTGAACTGCACACCCGGGAAGAACTCGGTGACTCTGAAAAATCGGAAGGGATTTGTGAAGCTGGCTCTACGACACGGGTAAAGGAGAAATCCGCTGTACTCCAGAACACTTTTTAATTTCCAGCACATCTATGGGAGTAGATTATAACAGCCCCTCCCCCTACGCTCTCCCTTGGTCATTACATGAAGCAATGAACTCTTTGGATTCACTCTTTCCATATTGTGTATGAGATTCTAGGATTTCAGGCATGAGAGCTTGTTCTTGCCTTTCCCTTTGGGGCTGTGTGTACATGGAGCAGTTTGCAGTGGAAGGAACTGACCTAGAGTAGTGGAGATCTTTCACTTGTAGTGTCAGTTTCCCTTGTTATTTCTTTGATGTAAAACAGCTTTGGCAACATCTACAGTTACCGCTGCCATCCGCACAAATGCGGTAACACTCTGCTGTTCCAAAGCCTGTATTGTCCTTTACTTTGTTCCACTTCCACGGTATTGTTCTGCCCAACCCTGAAATAGGAACCAGATTAACTTTTGGTTTGTGCGCACCTCTATGAAACTGGCAGTTCCAGGGCTTGCTTCAGTCCTTACACAAACAGAGCTGCATGGGAAGTGATTTGTGGCTAGCTCACCATTTTTTTTTCTAATTTGGGGGTTGTTTTTTTCACACGTTAAGTACTTGTATTATGCTAACTCCTAGCGGAGATCATTGTGCTAGGCATTCTGTGCACTGTACATATACATGGGCAGTCCCAGCCCCGAAGATCTTGCCAGTTGAAGACAAGGCAAAGCGTGGTAGAAAAATGGGGGGAAATCCTTCCTTACAGATGAGAAATAGAAAGATTTAAACGATTGGCCCAAGGAATCTGTAGCAGAGCCAGGAATTGAACCCAGATCTCCTGAGTCTGTCTGTCTGCCTTAATCACAATCCCATCCTCCCTCTCTAGTTGATTTGTAGACCTGATGGGCACCCACTGGAGCTTATTGCATCTTGCAGGCGTCGTAACTCCTAGCAATAGGGAAGGCTAGTTTCGTCTGTTGCAGGCAAAGTTGCAGTGAATACAGCGTGCAGAAAATCAGCAGGAGCCTCTTCTGCGGCTCTTCTTTGTTCAGGCATGTGCCTGTTGGCACTGAGCCTAGAAGCTGATCTCCAGCCTCGGGAAGGTTTTGACTCATGTCTGGTTTTTTTATTTGTAGAGCGGATTTGGTCCCGGTGTATTCATTTGGCGAGAACGAGGTTTACAAGCAGGTGATATTTGAGGAGGGCTCCTGGGGAAGATGGGTCCAGAAGAAGTTTCAAAAACACATTGGTTTTGCTCCATGCATATTCCATGGCCGTGGCCTCTTCTCTTCCAACACCTGGGGATTGCTACCGTATTCCAAGCCCATCACCACTGTTGGTAAGCACTGGATTTGAACATGTACATGACATACAGCACCACACTGTTCTGTTGGGCTGGAGAAGAGGCTGGTTTAGTGGACTCTGAGGTTTGGATAACTAGACTCCCTGGATCCAAAGGCTCAGATTCAAGCAGGATGAACTTAGCCCTTTATCCTTCTAAGAATAACTGAGTTTCTTGCAGTTACCATTTATTTAGCAGAAGTTGTTACACTGGGTCACTCTCTAGAATCCAGATCTGTGTTGGGATCCCACTCCAGACTGAGTGTTCTGACACTGAGCTCCCTCTTTGTTCTCACCTCCCAAAGCACCAAGCTTTTCAGGAGGGAGAAACAGCCCAGTTCTATGCAGGGTTTCTTTTACTGCAGCTTGTATGTTAGGTCTCTAATTCATCAGTTTTAAAAATTACAGCAGTTACTTGGACCTACCAGAAACTGAGACTCTTGAAGTCAGCTACAGGATCCACAGTGTATGAAAAATCCATCCTACGGCAATTGCCTAAGCTCTGCAGACAGTCCAAAGTTATCATTGTTTCCCTACTCTGTCCCCCTTCTCTCCATGTGGATCCTATGTGAATATCCTATTTACAGTATTGTAAAGCCACATCTCCCTTTGTGACCCAGATAAGAACAGCACAGGACCAATAGCCAACTCAGCAGAGTGCAGAAGATCAGTATATTTGGCATGGACCACCCAGGAACAGTTCAGTGAGCTAGATTATTATACCTTTCAGCATAGGGTAATGCATAAGCAGCACTACCCCAGGCATTGCACCAGGAGGCGTTGTATTCCTGAGACATCCCGCTAAGATACAATTCCTCCTCCTTGCTCTTGAAAGGGTAGTAAGTTACCGCCAGTCTGTACCTGCAGAAGTTACTACACCCTTTGGTGCAGTGGCAGCAAAATTTGCACTGATGTAACTTTGATTCTGCTACAACCACTGTAACTGGCGACTGAAGACCCGCTCTGCACCACTGGAAACCAGGGATGTACCAGTGTAACTTGCATTCTGATGCAGAGCTCGCTGAACGTTGTGGGAATCTCCAATAACTGCAGTGGGCTTTGGATAAGCCCCTTAGTGTGTTAAATTGTTCTGGTGCAATCCCTGTCTTACACCATTGCAGGGCATCTACACCGGGGGCTGCACAAACGTAGCTACACCAGTGCAAAACGCCAGCGTAGACAGGACTTTAGACAATGCAGAAACCTCAGACACTCTGTTGGGAGAAAAAGCTAATGTTCTGGTTCGGTTTTCTTTTTTTTCTTTTCAGTTGGGGAGCCTATCACCATTCCCAGAATTGACCATCCGAGCCAGAGGGAGGTAGACTTTTATCACCGCATGTATGTGAGCGCTCTGATTAAACTCTTTGACAAGTACAAGACTAAGTTTGGCCTGCCAGAGACTGAGGTATTGGACATCAACTGAGAGAACTACATTTGACCTGATGTTGACCTGCTCGAAATCAGAGTTGGAGATGGGGTCTCCAGAAGTCCACATTGTTTTTTGTTCTATAAATCTGAAAGCATGTGTGGATGGGTGTCTGTTTTTAAAGGAAAAAAGTTGTTAAACTATTCAAATGTTAGACCTTTTTAAAAATAAAAAAAATCTTGCTTGAGATACATCCCATTACAAAGTGCTGTCACTATCCAGAAGAATATTATGATTCCCCACAGCTGTGGCAATGAGGACAGAGGAAAACATGATACCCATTGGAATCTGCTATATAATATTTCTGATGGTGGATGGTGGACTTTAAATATTCCCACTGCTACAGGTTCTTACCAGCAGTGGCACAGATTCTGCTGGGAGAGAAGGGTCCATTCATTTTACAACCCAAAGAAAGCACTTATTGATTTGATAGTGACCCCAGTATTGTAGGTCCATTGCACAAGAACTGCTTTTAGATGTAGTTACATAGCACAAGGGTGTTTCTGGTTGGGAAAAGCCCCCTCTGAAAGCACAAATAATACAGTTTGATGGTTGGGCCCAGTTTTATAGCTTCTGCTGTGCATGGTGTTGGAAACCAAAAGAACTTGTAACTCTAATGGACCATGTTATTTCCATACTGTATATTTAGCTCCCTATTTTTAATTTTTGAATGTCTTTATAAGCAGGTCTGACTTTAGATGGTACTTGAATGTGTGTTGTATGAGAAAATGTTGGAAGCGCTCAGTATTAGCCAGCAATACTTTAAACAAACTCTAGAAGTATTGGGAGGTGCAATTTTATGTGAATGTAACAGTGGCCTTGATCCTGCAAACACTCAGGGATGTGCAGTGGGGTGAATCTGATGGGGCTGTTCACATGCATAAAGTGATACATGTGTTTGCAAGATCAGGGTCCAAATGTAAAGTTGGGAATGAATTCTGCTGTTTAAAGAGGAGTTTATAAAAAATTATAATATATTCCATGCTGTGAATGTGAGAGAGTAGCCTTTCTGCACAGGATATACATCTGACTGTTTTTTTTAAATGTTTGTTTACATGGATGTTGACACTTATGCTTGTAGGGAGATGTATTATTCAGAGTACAGTGTGTGTGTGTGTGTGTGTGTGTGTGTGTATAATTTAAAGCATTGCACTACTGCATGTGTAACCTGCCTTCTTCAACAGTTAATTGTTGAGTGTATTGAAGCTCTGATACGTGCCTTTGTATTATGCGAGAGGACAGTCCTGGAATCTTGCATCACACCTAAATGTTCCTCCTTTCCTATTTGATGGACTATTGTACCACATCCAAACTTTGTGTACAAATTTATAGAAATAAATTTGAGCAAAAATAGTTCATACCCTCCTCTCCTGTGCCATGGCTCTCTTTTGCATCATCCAGATGTGTAGCTGGGTTCCTTAAATGTTATCTGTGGCTATTTGGTTTATTTTATTTAGACTGTGTTGCAAGTGCTCCTCCAGCACTCTCTGGTTACCTGTGCATTAGGGCAATGACAGCCTAGAGATTAACCAGTAGTAAATCTTCCCCTCTCAACTGCTCAGAAATTAAACACTTACTTCCCAGAGATCCTTCATGAGCTCCAGGTTTGGAGTTCAGCCCTGCAAAGTGTTGAAACACCTCTTGTGAGGATCTTATACATCAAGTTACTACTTCAAGTAGTGTCCTGATGGGTGCTCCACTGTAGGGGTGTCTGGATCCCTGTGCTGCTGATTGGAGAGCTTTGGGAGCATGCACTGCTCCTCGCATGCAAACCCTCCTCTGGTCCTTCTCAACCATGCTTGGCTAGAGAGGGAGCTATAGCTGTCCATTCATGGCTCATTAATGCTTTTAGAATTGCTCATTTTTAGCTTCCCCGGAAAGCCTCCTTTCTTTACTTTGTTTACATTTTATTTTAGACGTTGCCTTTTTAATAATAATAATAATAAAAAAAAATTCTTTCACCAACCCCTTGGTATGTCCAGCACCCCCGCTTCCCCCTCCCCGCTTCAAAAAGTGTCTCAGTCACAAGGAATCTATCCCAGTGACTGATGGACACTCACAAGTGTGTTCACAGCCTGGAACAAAGACTTCCCACAGAAGTGTGGGTGGCTTGTGTCAGCAACTGAAACCCTTATCCAGGGAAGATGGAGAACTGAGGCTCAAACTCCGACTCAAGGAGTCAGCCCTTCAACTTCCTGAGTCCCAGTGGGAGCCCTCACCACAACCCTCCACTTCTAAGGGAGGTGAGCGCAGACTCCCACGAGCCACTCACGCAAGGCCTCTAAGGCAAGGACTAGGAGTCCCCACGGAGAGCCACAATCGAATTGAAAAGAATCTGATGAAGTGAGCTGTAGCTCATGAAAGCTTATACTCAAATTTGTTAGTCTCTAAGGTGCCACAAGTCCTCCTTTCCTTTTTGCAGCTCAATCGGTATCATTGGTATGGACAGAACCAAAGCCATCTAAATCTGGTACCCAGGGCAAACGTGGTACCAGACCAACAGAGCTAGTTAACTCTCTTAATGCCCAAACACTGTATAAAATGTACAAATTATAATGCACATATACACACACCTAATATATAGAACTATAATAATTTGTCCTGGACACTGAAGATGGCTGCCTTGAGCCCTTGAAGTCCTAGATTTAGATCATTCAGGTGAGAGAATATATCGGACAAGTAGCCCAGCCATGAGAGCCAAGCTGTCATACAGACAGTGAGAATGGGAATAGGTGGTCTGTCAAGAATACCTTGAACTGGGCATGAAGTTCAAAGCAATGTGCCAAGGCCTTGCCCTGTGACAGGTGTCAAACCTTGTGGAGCAATAGATTAACCTGTTTGCTTCCCATCTCATTACATAGAGTGGAACAGATTCTGGAGTTCAGTGGTTGAGCTTTTTATAAAGTTTACAGCGCTGTCCCACACCTTCCAGTGGTGTTTTGTGTTTTTTTTGGACAGGAACCATGTTTATTTCATGGGATACTGACTTACACTGGTCGATTGATTTCTACACGCACCGGGAACACTCAGGCAGCAACCCCCTCTCCCCCACCTGGCTGGGCTGACAGGAGGGAGCCGAATTCACACACACACATGATTATTTCCTCCAGTGGGCAGGAGATCAGCAGGGACGGTTCTATACACCTAGGCTTCTGCGCCCGAGGCGGTGAAGCAATGCCCCCGATCAGGAAATAGAAACATTAAATAAATATGTACAGACGCGCCCGCAGGTGCCCAGGCCGGAACGGGCAGGGGCTCAGTCCCCCATTCCTACTTTAGATGTCTGCAGGATGGCGACTATGACCCTAAAGAGCCCGATGGAGTTGGTGGGCATGCTTCTGGCAGCAAGTGCTTCCCTATGTATACTGCAATGCACCCACATCGCATTGGGAGTGACTGCTCTGATTCATGCCACTATTCCCTTGTGCTTACCAGTCATTGGTTTTGTGCCATTGATGCAGATGCCAATACATTGTGACCTGATGATATCACTTTGATTTTGTGACGTCGTCAAGCAACCAGAAAATCTCCTCCACTGTTCTGGAAGGCAGTGACTGGCAAAACACAACATCGTCCTGTATTGCACCTTTGTAAATATACCACACGTACACGAGAAGGGGAGCGAAGCCTGCCTTGTCCATGGATTCGTCCAGCTGCAGAGCAAAGTGCTGGCTACTAGTAATTGAGTTAGGAGATCGTGGGCCATGTCATCAATGCTGCTGCTATTTGATAATGGCAGGAACTGAATTAATTTTGGGGCCTAGTGCTTACCATGTCTGCAGCCACACGCAGCATTAGTTCCTCTGCTACGGTGTGAGATTTGCCTGATTTTGCAACATGGACGCTCACTACCTATGGCGCTTCGAGGGCTTTACTGTTGTCAGCAGCAGCCGAGGGCAAAACTTTCTTGTTCACCATTAACTGTGCCGATGTCTGCTTGAAAAATTCTGGTGGTTTGTCCTTTGTGTTCATGTTTTGTTTCCGAGGGTCTGCGTAGAAGAGATGGTTTTAGGCTGTTGTTTGATAGGTCTTCACTACGTCCCACACCCTGCACCTGAGGCTATTCGCTGGCTGCAGTTCAGAGGTGGGCAAACTACGGCCCACGGGACCCTCCTGCCTGGCCCTTGAGCTCCTGGCCCGGGAGGCTAGTCCCCGGCCCCTCCCCTGCTGTTCCCCCTCCCATCCGCAGCCTCAGCTCACTGCGCTGCCGGCGCCATGCTCTGGGCGGGGGGCTGGTGAGCTCGTGGGGCAGCGCAGTGATAGAGCCTGGCCTGACCCGGTGCTCTGTGCTGCACGTGCGATTGTAGCGCCGCCAGCCACCAGCGCTCCAGGCAGTGCAGTAAGGGGGCAGGGAGTGGGGGGGTTGGATAGAGGGCAGGGGAGTTCGGGGTGGTGCTCAGGGGCTGAGGGTGTGGATAAGCATCTGGGCGGTCAGAGGGTGGGAAACGGGGGGTTGAATGGGGGCAGCGGTCCTGGAAGGGCAGTCAGGAAGGAGAGGAGCGGTTGGATGGGGCAGTGGGGGGCAGTCAGGGGTGGAGTGTCCAGGGAGCAGGGGGGGTTGGATAGGGCAGGGGTCCCGGGGTGGGAGTGGGGCAGTCAGGAATGAGAGGAGGGGTTGGATGGAGCAGTCAGGGCTGGGGTGTCCGGGGGCGGTCAGGGGACAGGGAGCTAGGGTGGGTTGGATGGGGTAGGAGTCCCCGGGGCGGTCAGGGGGAGAGAAGCCGTGGGGGGGGGTCGGATAGGGGGTCGCACAGCCTCCCTTAACCGGCCCTCCATACAGTTTTGGAAACCCAATGTGACCCTCAGGCCAAAAAGTTTGCCCCCCCCCCCCCGCTCCAGTCCAAGTAAATCCCATGTTGATGTACTTTTTACCATTTATGTCTCTTTGATATAGATCCTGTTTTGTGACTGGTGTCGGTGTTTCGCATCAGAGGCTGAGATCCATATGGTGAGTAAGTAGTCAGCGTCTCACTGGCGATTTCAGCAAGTGCACAGATACTGGCAAAAGAAATTCCATCACTTCACTTCTCATCGCTGACACCTTGTGTGTTCTTACCATTACCTCTCTTTAGCCGTCGGTCCATATTTCACTGTTACGGACAGATATAGTGCAACACATACAACCAGCCCCCCCCCACACCCCCTTAAGTTCTGAGCTCAGTGAGACTGGACAGTTGCTGGGCAACTGAACCCGCACTGTGTGGTGATTCGGAAGTGAGGGCTCCGTATGCCAGCGTCTCTGTGTATCTGTTTTCGTTGGTACATCTTGAAGTAACGACTGTATTTATACAACAAATTCCTACAGAGTTTTAAATCTTCATCTCAGTAGCCTATTATGAAGATGCAATAAATAAAAGAGTTAATAAAATCCACCATTACACAATTTCCCCCGGCAGAGATGTCTTGTGTACTCCCAGCGATACACATACCGGTTTGGGAACCCCTGCAAGGCTAGACACTGTGCGGAGATAAGAGAGAGCTGTCCAGAGGTGGCCAGTTGCATCTGTGCTGCTCTTTGGCTTGGTTATTGGTTTCTACTTTTGTGTGCAGCCTAGTTAATCCTCATCTTTGGTTATTCGGGGAAACCTTCGGGAAAGAGATGAGTCATGCAGCATGACCTGAAGATGACAAGGGCTGAGCTTGTGACCACTCTCCAGGCGAGGGCAAAGAAAATATGCATCATTGTGGAGTCCTCACTGTTCCAAAGACAGAAAGTTAATGCTGCAAGAAATTTGTCTGCAAGCAGGCTCAAATACTATATATTAAAACCAACAGACTGGGGAGCTGGGACTTAAATCACTGCTCCTTCAACACAAAAGAAGACAAGCCTGTCACACTTCAGAACTCTATCCCACAGTAGTAGATGGTCCCCAGTTCTCTAGCAACATCACCAGCTCACCTAGAGCCTGTGTGTGAATGACCTGCCCAAAGTCTTACAGTTCTGGGATTAGGAGTCAAGCTCTTGGCTTCAAGCCTTAGCCGTGAGGCCTGGCTGGTCCTCTGTGTACTTTGTTCAACAGATACTCCATTACCAAGGCTCTGAACAGGGAGGAGGCGGCGAGCTCCTGATTAAATTCCAAAGCAGGGAACAAACAAAACTATTCCCAGGTATGAGAACTGCTTAGGAATGCTGTAATAGCTTAGGGGAGCGCTTAACCAGCCAGGAGGGAGTCTAGTGAAACCTCAGGTTTCAGAGTAGCAGCTGTGTTAGTCTGTATTCGCAAAAAGAAAAGGAGGACTTGTGGCACCTTAGAGACTGACCAATTTATTTCAGCATGAGCTTTCGTGGGCTACAGCTCACTTCATTGGATGCATCCGATGAAGTGAGCTGTAGCTCACAGAAGCTTACGCTCAAATAAATCTGTTAGTCTCTAAGGTGCCACAAGTCCTCCTGTTCTTTTTGCGAAACCTCAGTAGGCAGGTTGGCTGTTAGTACTAGGCAGGTGATAAAAAGGATTCTTTTCCCCTAGATCAGAGGTTCTCAACCTATTTACCATTGTGGGTCGCATATGCAGCTCTCTGTGTGTGATGTGGGCCATATCCACACTATATACTACCTCTATCCTACAAATAGTACCTGTATGGCCCCAAGGCTGTCACATGGGCTGCAGCTGTGTGCTGATTGGGTCGCAAGCAGCCTACAGGCTGCAGGTTGAGAACCACTGCCCTAGATGATCAGGACCAAGAGACCAGACAACATCCGTATCACTCTGCTCTAAGAAGCAAACACGTGCTGTCCGTGAAGACAGTCTGATGGGGCAGCTGATGTCTCGAGGCTAATTCAAAGTTAGGATCCCGGAATGTTTGAAATCACATTCCGTCGGATTTACAGAAAAGCTCTACCAGACCCGTGACAGGCCTGAGTACTGGGGTTTATGGTTAACATCTGATCTGTTGCAGGGGTTCTCTGTTATAACGCATGCAGTGATGGGCCCAAGAGTCCCTGCAATTTGGTTCTGGACCTGGATCTGGGCTTTCCATCTCATGTCCACCTCTGCTTCCTGTATCCTGGAAACAGAAATGGTCAGGGCTGGTAGCCTGGTGGCTTCATGTACAGAGAAGCAGGGAGCCAAATGACTCATCAGTCAAGGATAACAGTAGCTAAGGACCAGCCTGCTCACTTCCTCCTGCTTTACTGACAATGAAGACTATCCGTTCCAGTGTTTGCTTTGCCAGTGAGCTCACCTTGCCCATGAGAGATGAGATGCTCCACGCCCTTAACATGGCTGCCCTCTTGGAAAGGGGGTTTAGATGGATGTTGAGGAGAGGCCCTTTGGTGGTCCTGGATGGGAAGACAGCACCATGCTGGGGCTGCTGAAACATACTGCAGCTTCCTTCCTCTATGAGCACCTGCACTCCGTGCAGACACCAAGGCTGCTAACCCTGATGGAAGCATCTGAAGGACACTCCACAATGAACCTCACAGCATCCTCCTCCCATGGCTTTTACTCTGGGAAGGTACAGGAGAGCTCCGCGAGGCTTCTGCTTGGTTCTGCAGGATAGCTCTGCCCTATTGTAAGAGCTAAATACTGCACCTGGCACTCACCTGCCCCGTGATCATGAGCAAGTCACTTCCCATCTCTGGGCCTCTGTTTCCTCCTCCCACTCTTGGTCTGGCTTGTCTGTTTTAATGGTAAGCTACACTGGGGCAAGGGCTGGCTCTGACCACGCATCTGTACAGCATCTAGTGCAATGGGGCCCTGATCTCAGTCAGGGCTTCTGGGCACAGCCATCATACAAATAGTAGTAAATAGTATTGCTATCTATGGTTTCTGATTAAGCCCTATTGGCTTCCGTTATCACCTTATTTTCCTCTACCGCTTTATTAATTGTTACAGCAAATGTCTTAGTATTAAAGAGAAACTTCTTGGGCTCCCCCTCTCTCCTGCAGTGTGCTTCCCTTTCTCCAGTCCACTGGGGCTATATCTTTCCCTTTAGGTCTTCTCAGAATAACTGCTAAGATTATTTCTGCTACTTCCTTTAGGTTAAGAGGAATCAAACCTTTCAGGTTTCATTATGTCCCCATTCCCTAGCTGGTCTCTAATCTGTCCTTGAGGCCTCTCTGTCCCCTTTTAGCTGGGATTGCATTCCTAAGCATTTCAACCTTCTCATTGTCACCTGTTACTTGTTCACCCCAGTGGGTGTGGAGGAGGTGGGGTTGTGCGGGGTTTACAGATCTGGATCAGAGCTACTGCCCCACACAGCACCCCACCCCTACTCCAGTCCCCCATGGGCAGGCACAGCCTACTCATTGGCCCATCTGCACACACAGGGGAGCCCTAGATCTAGCTTTCCAGGATTCCAGCCCTGGCACAGCCCAGGTGCCACAGAGAGGCTGGGAGGGGCCGGGAGAAGCTGCAGGAGGTGCTGACCTTCCTCCGCTGGCCTCCCTGATAGGCTCAGAGCTGAGGCAACAGGGAGGGACAGGATGGGTATGGGAGGGAAGAGGCACCCTGGGAAAGGCAACACCTCCAGCAGGGGCTCCAGGGACTCTCTGCACCCCTAGAGAGACCCCTCGGCCTCAACCCCATTGACAGTCACTGTACCCCTGGCCCAGAGAGACCCCAGTTCTAACTGCACTGATCGTCACTGTACTCCCAGCCCCAAAGAGAGACCCCCCACTGATTCTCATTGTGCCCATCAGCTCCCAATCCCCAGAGAGATCCTCCAACCCACTGAAACTCATAGACTCCCTCCCCTCAAGTTCTCCATCCCCCAAACTCACAGGATGTGTAGAATTGTAGGATTGGAAGGGACCTCAAGAGGTCATCTAGTCCAGTCCCCTGCACTCAAGGCAGGACTAAATATTATCTAGACCATCCCTGACAGGTGTTTGTCCAACCTGTTCTTAAAAATCTCCAATGACGGAGATTCCACAACCTCCCTGGGCAATTTATTATAGTGCCTAACCACCCTGACAGTTAGGAAGTTTTCCCTAATGTCCAACCTAAACCTCCCTTGCTGCAATTTAAGCCCATTGCTTCTTGTCCTATCCTCAGAGGCCAAGAAGAACAATTTATGCATTTTATTTGAATAATTTGTATGAGGCCTATTGCCTCACTTAAAAACAATACCAAAAGGCATCAATAAAAACTACATGTGCTTACCTAGTATATGTATAAAGACATTGTGAAGTATCTGTATTAAATGCATGAACATTTATTTCACGTGTGTGTGTGTGTGGAGGGGTGGTTATGCTTGATCCCAACCCTCTGGCTTCCAAACCACTTGAAACACTGGTTCACCCTTCTTACTAAGTAGCAGTCAGAACTTTCCATTGTCACCTCTTGCCTCTCATGTACTTATTCAAAGTTTGCTCATCCCATTTTGCCACCTCATGCTAAAAGTACAGTATCTCACTTGGTGCCTGGCTCCTACAGTCATGCCCTGAAATTTCTTTAGTTATCGTGGGGAACGCCCCGCTCATTTTTGCTTAACCTTGTAAAAGTAGAATTATCAATCCGATGAGAGTGGCTGAAAGAGTAGGCGGAATGGTCTTGTAGGTAAAGGGAAGACATGGGATGCCAGACTCCTGCATTCTATTCTTAGCTCTGCCACATCACTTAGCCTGTCTGTGCCTCAGTTTCCTCCTCTGCAATATGGGAGATGTAGTCGTAGCTACCTACAAGAGTGTTGTGAGAATGAATTAACTGATGTTTCCTAAAGGCTCTGAGATCCACAGAGAGAAGGGAATAGTATTACATTAACAGAAACAGGGAGACTCTCAGGCTATCATATGCAAATATAGGAATAGCGAGTGATTTGTTTATTTATTTTGGTCTTTACAGAAAGAATTGTTATCTCAGATCTACCAAAAGAGACCAAACAGTAATCATGTGCTGCCCCCCAGTGGTCAATCAGTGTAATGCCACAATAGAATATCTGGTTTTGTGTATGTTTTTGGTACTGAGAGTGGGAAGTACCGGGAAGGTGTTGTTTTTGTTTATTACATGTATTGCAGTAGCACCTAGGAGCCCCAATCACAAATGGGGACCCCATTGTGGATGGTGTCTGACGAATACAACAAAAAGACAGTCCCTGCCTCATGTGTAAAAATGCGTTGTCGTTTTATCATCAACAGTGGGGCTATAATAAGGAATTTCTACAAAGAGAACTCTTCTAATCTTCACTCAGTAAAACTGTCCTTCAAATCGCCTGTTTTGTGTGAGTCACCAACACCTCAGTTTAACAGCGTTATGGGGGTTACCGTAAAACAGCACCTTCTTACCCAGAAGACATGCCCCATGTCTGCATTCCAAGCCATATCTGCTTATTTGTCATTTAAGCAATTTTTTAAAAACTAATTTTCAGTCCTGTTAGCCCTAAAGTATCAATATAGCTCTGGGAGAGTGCGATGGCTTTGATTTTGCAGCCAGACCTATATCGGAATAAGTAAGTGGCTCAGGGGTGTGAAAAATCCACCCCCCTGAGCGATGCAGTTATGCTGACCTCCCCCCCCAACCCCCCGTGTAGACAGCACTGTGTCAATGGGAGGCTCTCCTGTCAGCGTGGTAGCATCTTCACTGAAGCACTACAGTGGCGTAGCTGCATTGTTTTAAGTGTAGACCTGCCCTGGCTCACGCATGGTTAACAGAACTGTTCATTAAATTCCAATTAGAGTCTTAGAGGGTAAATGTGCAAGGCTGGCTAAAGCCATTTCTTTACTTGTAGACTGAGAAAATTTGATCTGGAGTCACAGTAACCCACGACTATCATTTTAATGAGATACCTTCCAGACACTTTAAAACACTCTTCCAAGCCAATAGGTTTTACTGATATGTAGCAAGAGGTTCATGTGAAGGTTGGGTGCGTGTCTTGATTGTTAAATGGGTTGATCAACTCCACCTCTCATTGAGTTCAATGGGATTTGTGGGCACTCAGCACTTTGGAAAATCAGGCCCTCTGCTTATATTCAGCAGGACCTCAGTCTGTTTCATGAACTGAGTTTAGTGTGGATTTCGTGTCAGGAATCCCAGAGAGCATCAGAGGTTACTTCTTCCAGCTGAAGGGGTGTGAGGTGAGAAGGGGAAATTTAAACAAGCACCTAGATTCTTACTCCAATTGATGACTCATGGGACAAGATGGAGAGATTTTAGTTACAGATCATCATATAAAAGCTATTAAAAACCAAGTCTCTCTGGTCTTATAAAACATGATTTAATTCACACTAGGTTACAGCTGAAAATATTGTAACCCCCTCTGCCAAGCAGGCTGATGTCAGAGTCTTGCAGGTCACTTTCTTGTTGGCGGAGAAATCAGCGACACAAAGGCTGGATATCTTTAGCGTCTCTTGTTTTCTTTACACTACGTTTACCTGTCTCTGAACAGAGGTGGTCACAAACAGCAGGCAGGCAATCCCATTTCTCAGAATTCTTAACTGAAGCCCAGTTACCCACTTTGCTCCAAGAATTGACTCTAGTTAGATTAAGGCTGAATGCCTCAGCTTCCCTCAGAAGAATATCCATCATAAAACTGTCAGCATAGACCAACCATCCCGTGCATGCTAAGAAAAAGAACTTCTAAGGCTATGTGCAACGTCATCTGGTGACTCTTGCCGTAACAAATACCTTTTAAAAACAAATTGAAACTGATCCACAAACGCCAAGAAAACAGGCGGAAAAGATACCTCCAGCTATTCATACCAAAACAAAGCACACAGTGTCTATGCCCAGGATTGTTTTCTTTAGTAAAAGTTTCCACCATTCTAGTTTCCTCCTTTTCCATGAATCATCTATTTTATAAGATTCTGGCCTGGTAAAGACTATGATTCCATACATGCAGCAGAACTGACACCTGCTAATGTGTAGGAATCACTCACAAGGTTGGATTTATGGCTACAGAACTGCCAACCCTAAGCATTCAAAAATCAGGAGCCAGACCTCAAAAAAACCATGAGGTTGACTGAAAAAATCATTAGATTTTTTCAAAAATAATATATTTGGGGTTTTCTAATTATTTATTCCTTCCTTCCTTCTGGGCTTTCAAGACTTTAGGGTTAATGTTTTCAAGCTTTTCTCTGCAATCTTGACAGCTAGATATCTGCTTTTTTTTTTTAACAAAAGCTGAAATTCGGGTCTAGTCATGTGACTGCAAGAGCTACTGAGTAGCACAAGAGTTGGCAGCACGAAGGCTACTTTAAACACAGGATTGAAATGGAGACCTGTCATAGGCAAAATGGAGACCTGTCAGAGGGACACCACTGAGCAGCATGGTTTACCTTATCAGGGGAAGCAGAACAAGAGGCCGACACAGAGCTCACATTACTCCACTTTGTGGGTCTACAGAATAACAAAGCTTGTTACTTCATTCTGTTTGTTATGAAAGAGGCAGTTGCTGGTTAACTGGACTTCCAGCTGTGTTGACTTGGCTAACTGGTGGTCTTGGCCTGTAGCTAATCTACTCCATTATTTCTGTCAGTTCACACACTGAGACATTTTCCAGAGAAAGTTACTGGACTCGTCCCTTCTTCCTACTTCCCTTTGACTCTTAGCAGACACAGGGTAGGACAGGCCTTGAGTCTTCTTCAGCCCCAGGCTGATGTAGGAACTTCAGAAACTCAGGTGCCAGATCTCAAATTCCATTTGTATGGCCTCCCAAAAACTCAGTCACTCAGCCTTCCTGGGCACCTGCCTCAAATTCCTATCCTTGTCTCACCAACTTCTTGGGGTCTGACATCTTTGCAGAGTCTCAGGCCAGGTCTACATTAAAAAGTTAGATCGACTGAACTACATCACTCAGGGTTGTGAAAGATCCACACCCCGGAGTGGTAGAGCTGAGCAGACCGAACCCCTAGTATAGGCAGCGCTAGGTTGACAGAAGAATTCTTCAGTCAACTCAGCTACTGCCTCTCAGGGAGGTGGATTAACTATAGCGATGGCAGAACCTCTCCCTTCACTGTAGTGAGTGTCCGACTGGAGTGCTACAGCGATGCAGCTGCAGTGATTTAAGTGTAGACCTCTCCTCAGCAAGGAGTGGGCTGGTATCCAGTGCTCTTCTCCATGCTGAAAAAACAGGAGGACTTGTGGCACCTTAGAGACTAACAAATTTATTTGAGTATAAGCTTTTGTGAGCTACAGCTCACTTCATCGGGTGCATCCGATGAAAGTGAGCTGTAGCTCATGAAAGCTTATGCTCAAATAAATTTGTTAGTCTCTAAGGTGCCACAAGTCCTCCTGTTCTTTTTGTGAATACAGACTAACACGGCTGTTACTCTGAAACCTCCCCTTGCTGAGTGTACTAGCTGCCATAGCAATAGCTTGGGAACACAATCATTTATTATAGCATTGGGGTTCTTTCTTTGGGGAAAGTCGCCCTTGGGTTCTTATAATGGGCAGTAGGTTTAAAACAAACAAAAGGAAGTATTTCTTCACACAAAGCACAGTCAGTCTGTGGAACTCCTTGCCAGAAGATGTTGTGAAGGCCAAGACTATAGAAGGGTTCAAAAAAGAACTAGATAAATTCATGGAGAATAGGTTCATCAATGGCTATTGGGCAGGGATGGTGTCCCTAGCCTCTGTTTGCCAGAAGCTGGGAATGGGAGACAGGGGATGGATCACTTGATGGTTACCTGGTCTGTTCATTCCCTTTGGAGCACCTGGCATTGGCCACTGTCGGAAGACAGGGTACTGGGCTAGATGGACCTTTGGTCTGACCCAATATGGCCGTTCTTATGCTCTTATAAGAGGTATAATTTATTTTCCTCTGTGGATGAAATGCTCTTTGGAGTCAGATGAGCATGTTTCTGTGTGGATGCAAAGTGTTCTGCCAGCATTCTGAGAGCTTTAACTGATTGAATTTCTCTAGTGCAGACCACGCCTAAGTGACTGGCACAAAGTCACAAAAAGAGCCCGTGTCAGAGCTGGGATCAGAACGAAGAAATTGTTTGTTCTTAGTCCTTTGTCCAGAGCACTAAATCATGCTCTTCTCTAAATAAGATGCACCGAAGCTACATGAACAGCTGATCCCAAAGGAAAATATTAAACGATGTCTTCCCCATCCCATGTGCTGAAACTAGCCAAGCATAACAGTTAAGCCCAGGGCATGTCTGTATAATAGATTTTCCTATTTACCCGGAAAGTTTCTGCAATGTATTGTTTCAGGAGAACTTGGAAGGTGTCAGTGAAAGGTTGTCATCCAGCCCAACATCACCCAAGAGGACAAAAGCATGGAAATGAGCATTGTTGCAGCAGGAAGTTCTATAGAAGGGCGCACCCAGTTTGCTCTGCACAGCATGCAGAGGGATCCCATCGGATAGAATTCAGCCCTGTGTAGAAGGCCAGCACCTCTTCAGTTCCATGTAAGCCCTCAGGCATGCACCTCATTGAGTCCTCCCATGCACAGCGCCCCCCCCCCCCACCAAGAATTTATAACCACTGGAACTGTGAGAAGGCACCTTGAGGAAAAATTCTTTCCCAACCCCAAATCTCGCCCTCCCTCCTGCTCTTTTGGATTCTCTTTGGATCATGAAATGGTTAATTGTCAATTTATTCAGTAAGCTTAATTACCACGTTGAGCTGTATGTACCATCTAGTGGATGTCTGTATATTTACTAAAAAAGAAAAGGAGGACTTGTGGCACCTTAGAGACGAACCAATTTATTTGAGCATGAGCTTTCGTGAGCTACAGCTCACTTCATCGAAAGCTTATGCTCAAATAAATTGGTTCATCTCTAAGGTGCCACAAGTCCTCCTTTTCTTTTTGTGAATACAGACTAACACGGCTGTTACTCTGAAACCTGTATATTTACTAATGAGCTATTCATTTAGCACCACTTGTCCTGGAGCATCTTTAGTGACTATCCAGAGTTAGGATCTCAGTTTTACACCTGATCCAAAATGGTGCCTTCCGCAGCACGCAGCCCCTAAAGCCATGCTGTAGCAGTGTTTCAGGGGGAAAGGGGGGGCAGAGTGCCACCTAGTCAGGCCCTGAGTCATTTGTTAAACTTTTGAATGCCTTATTTTTATTGCATTTTTAGCCCATTTCATGACTTTGATGCACGATTTGCATGCATGATTTATCCCTGTCATATAAGACAATAAATGTGCACACTAGGATCTATAAATCTGTATTTATTCATGCCATACAGAAGCAAATTAAAAAAATCATTTCTTCTTATAGTAACTTTTTAATCTGAAGAATAACTTTTTGCATCTGAAGAATAACTGAAATGTACTAACATCAAGAAATTGACCTGTGCACCAACATTGGGTGGACCAGTATTAAAGAGTGTTACAGTGGGTGGCAGCCTTAGAATGTTTACCTTAGTCCTTTAATTCAAAAGGTCGCTTTTCTTGCCTTTGCCCTCACAAACTGAAGCACAGCATCGGAGATCCAAAGACTGGCCAATGGCATTTTCAAGGAATAAAATAGCCAGCAATGTGAGTCTCTTCTCGGCCATCGTTGATCGAAGATATGTGTTAATGAGCCTGACCTTTGAAAAGCTGCACTCACCTCTCGCAACTCTGGCTGGCAGCGTGAGCAGATTCCTCAAAGCTATCCACACATTAGGAAAAGTGTCCTTCAGCTCTCTATCCTGAATTAATTGGAGAACTTGGAATGGAGAGTGCTTCCCATGCAAAATGTGATGGATGTTGTCCAATTCAACATAGAGGTCTTTCTTTCTTTATGATTTATGTCCAAACATTCCCCATGTGTCAGTGTCCGATGAAGGTCCATACAATCATTCAAGGGTGTTTTCCTGTCCACTAGAAGCTTACTAATGTCCTACATTCCCCGCCCCTGCCCCAGGTCTTTTTGTGGTGCTTAATTTGTCTAAACCTTTCTTCAATGGACATTCAAGCAGTATCAATGAGTGAGCAAAAAAACTCCCTCTTGAATTTTATTTCCAAGCTTCCCATCACCTCATCTCTGCCCTCATAACCAAACTGTCTCTTCTTCCAATGAATACGAGTTTCTTTGAAGACAGACTCAACTTCTAAGTTTTCTGCCATTTCTTTAGTAGCAGTGATGGCCTTTTCAAATACATTGTCTCTGTAGGCCACAACGAAATCAAGCAGCTTCTCATCAAAGTAGTAGTGGTCGTGATGTCCATCGACTGAGTTTGTAATGCCTTCCTGAAAATGTGTATTTGGAACAGGATATCATGCCAAACCACAACTGAGACCAGAAATTTGAAGTCATTGTCTGTGAGGATCTTCCACATGACAGTTGATGCTGAAAACAGGACGTATATCCTTTGCAGTACTCCACAGAGAGATACTGAATCAAAAGATAATGATGCTGCATCTGACACAACCAGGTTAAGGGAATGGCAGCCACAAGGCAAAGCTCTTGGATTCAGTGCAAGGATCCTTGCCTGGATGCCACTCTTTCTTCCCTTCATGTTCACACCATTGTCATAAACATGGCTGAAGCAGTTCTGAAGCTTTATTTTATTCTCATTCAAAGAATTCATAAACAGTTCTGCTAGGCCTTTTCCAGTAGAGTCATCCACAGACAGGAAACAGATAAAGTGTTCCTTTACTTGGATACACCCGTCCTTGTCGTCAACAAATCTTACTATAAATACCATTCAGTTTCTCACCATTCTTGAGCACTCTTTCACAGTGTCACTTTGAGAAGAGTTGCTTCTACTCATTTAGTGGAAATGTCATGTCCTCGATTTTGCCCAGCCTGTTCAAAATTGTACGATCAATATCAGCAGAGTTTAGGATCACCAGCCATAAAGCAAGACCTGATATATCGATTTGTGGTGTGCAATTTTTCTCACTGCTGTTTCTGTCATCATGCAAGGCTGATTCTTCTTTATCATTTCTCTCCTTTTCGTGTAAACCAGATTTTTCATTGTCATTAGTTTCCTTTTCATGTGAGCCACATTCTTCTTTATCATCATCCTCCTGTACGCCACCAGGAAAACTGGATGAGTCTCCATTACTTTCCTCACATTTCCATTCCTTATCTTCAGGTATATCACCTAATTCCTTAGTAATAGGACTTCCATCATTTACTCTTCGCTTCCCAATTTTTTCTGCACTGGGACAATTGCTACTGCCTAAAGCCTGGTCTATGTTGTTCTGTTTCAGATATTTTCCCATCAAATTTGCCTTGCTTCAAATTGAGCTTTTTGTTTCCTATACTGAGCTCCCGAAGGCTTCTTTGGGGGCATCTTTTATTTTCTAAAGGGTAAAATAGACAGTATAGGGAAAGCAAAAGTCTATGTTCCGCAGTCTTAGAAAGTCATCAAACATTATGTGTTAAGCATGGCAAAAGAAGTAACAGTATTTTTTTTACATTGTTGTGTAAGCAGTGTCAGGATGAGCTCCACCCTGACATCTGGTGGTGAGGTGTGGCAAGTTGTGGAAAAGAACTTCAGGGGCCGATCTCATTTGCATAGGCACACCCACCACGCCTAGAATGAGACCATAGCTGCCCAAATGGTCACTTTGGCTGCTGTGGGATCCCCAGTGTCTCTGTTATTGGGGCAGGAAGAATAAATTGTTATTACCCTGATTATGGGAACTGTGCTTGGAACTGTACGTGGCCTTTTGTTACGATGGAGGGATTCACCATCATCTAAGTAGCACTCGCTAGGCAAGGGTCATGGGTTCCAAAACTGTGTGAATGGAGAGAGGCTGGGGACAAGTATTAATACTGGGTGGCATGGGCCCCTTGGTGAGGGCCTTACATGCTGATTGCACTTCCTCCTCTCTCCACTGTGGAATATCAGAGCTAATTTTGATTTCATTAGAAGTCTAGTTATAGGCTGCTGAGCTCACTTTGGGCTGACAGTGCACCCGCACTGGGGCTCCCCTACTATAAGCTGAATTCACCTAAGAGCTGAAATCACTGAGTGTTGTGTTAAGTAGTGGGGGAGCCTGAAGATATATTGTGGAGCAGTTTGCGGGACAGCTGGTGAAGCGGTTCGACGCGGAGCAGTGTGTGGATGGCAGGAGCTGCTTGTGGGCCATGGAGCTGAGCGAAGGAGTTCATGGGGCGGCTGGTGGAGCGGAGCGCAGCTGAGCGAAGGAGTTCGTGGGGCGGCTGGCGGAGCGGAGCGCAGCGCAGCTGAGCGAAGGAGTTCGTGGGGCGGCTGGCGGAGCGGAGCGCAGCTGAGCGAAGGAGTTCGTGGGGCGGCTGGCGGAGCGGAGCGCAGCTGAGCGAAGGAGTTCGTGGGGCGGCTGGTGGAGCGGAGCGGAGCGCCGCTATGGAGCTATGGGGCGGTCAGCCTCTGATCACGTGTGGGATATGCTTGTGCATACCGTGTAAAATGGTCAGTCACTACTAGAATGTTTCCAACATTCCTCTTGTCTACCTCTACAGACAAGAAATCAATGCATACCAACTCCAAAGGTTTGTTGCTGGTGATGTTCTTGAGATATGCAGCCCTCGTGGGCAGAGTTTTCCTTTGAACACATCGAGCGCAAGTCTCACATTTCCTGCGAACATCTTCAGCCATTCGGGGCCAATAGAACCTACTACGAATAAGTTCCAGGGTCCTCTCCATCCCTAAATGCCCAAAGTCATCATGCAGGGCCCTCATGGCCAGGGCTCTGTACTTTTTTGGCAGTACTAGTTGTGCTCGTTGTTTTTGTAAAGGGTCAGTGGTCATTCGGTGTAGCACTCCCTGAATCAGTTTTAGTTTGGTCCATTCTCTCAATAGTAGTTTACCCTCCGGGTTAGGTGGGACAACCGCAGTTGGGCTTCGCCCCTCCCTTTTGGCAAGTAGTGTATCACGAATGTCAATATCTTGCCGCTGGGCTTCTTGCCAGTCAGCCGCATTGAGCATGGGCAAAGGAGATTGGTCTAATGCAATATAGTTCACCGAAGCAGAAGGCATGCATTCACGGGGCAGGCCCAAAGCTTCTGCAACACATCCCTGAAAGTCTTCACGGGCCTCTGGCTCTCGGCGACTCACACTGCAAATAGCTCTCACTCCATCTGTGGGTATCACAGCAACTTCTGGAGCCTGCGGACGCCTGGACAATGCATCTGCATCTACATTGCTTCTCCCTGATCGGTACTGAATGCTGAACTCATAGCTAGCCAAGGCGGCCACCCATCTCTGCCCTGTAGCATCCAGCTTAGCACTTGTTAACACATAAGTCAGTGGATTGTTATCTGTCCACACCTGGAACTGAGCACCATACAAGTAGTCTCGAAATTTCTCAGTGATGGCCCATTTCAAGGCCAAAAACTCCAGCTTGTGGGTGGGATAGCGAGTTTCACTATCAGACAATCCTCGGCTGGCAAAGGCTACAGGTTTACATTTGCCTTCCACTTCCTGGTACAGGACTGCTCCCAGACCCTCCAAACTGGCATCAGTATGCAGGATAAATGGTTTGCTTGGGTCAGCAAAAACTAGGACTGGAGCATGAGTTAGGCAAGTAATGATTTCTTGAAAAGCCCTTTCACATCTCTCATCCCACCGTGGCCCAAATGGTGCAAAGGGGCCATTGTGTCTCTGCACAGGAGGCTTTGGGGACCTCCCCTTATTCTTGGACTTAGATTTGTTCTTGCTGAACTGATGTCCCCTGGTAAGATCATTCAGAGGCTTTACAATCGTAGCATAGTTTTTCACAAATCTGCGGTAGTAGCCACTAAATCCAAGGAAGGTCTTGAGTTCTCTGTAGTTACTTGGACGTGGCCATGTAGTGAGTGCTTCTATTTTATCAGGATCAGTACTCACACCTTCTTGGGACACAATGTGACCCACATACTTCACTGAGGTTCTGCAGAACTGGCATTTGTCAATTGAAAGCTTCAGACCATAATCCTCCAACCTATCAAGCACTTTAAGAAGTCTTTCTTCATGCTCCTCTAAGGTTCTTCCAAACACAATCAGGTCATCCAAATAAACTAACACTTGCAGTAAATTCATGTCTCCCACAACTTTCTCCATGAGACGTTGAAAGGTGGCAGGTGCTCCAGAAATCCCTTGGGGCATGCGTTCGAACTGATAAAACCCTAATGGGCAGATGAAGGCTGTCTTCTCCTTATCTTCTTCTCCCAGAGGGATCTGGTAGTATCCACTTCGAAGATCCAACACAGAGAACCACTGGCTTCCCAGCAAACAGTCTAAGGCGTCTTGCACTCGAGGCATAGTGTACTGGTCGACCACCGTACGGCTGTTTAGGGTGCGGTAGTCAATACACATCCGGATTTTCCCATTCTTTTTGCGGACTACCACAATGGGTGAGGCGTATGGGCTGCGGGACTCTGTAATGATGCCATTCGCAGCCAGCTCCTGAAGATGATGTCGCACATCTTCCATCTCAGAGAGAGCAATCTTCCTAGATCTCTCCCTGAAAGGTCGAGAGTCATGTAGTCTGATATTGTGCTCTACTCCTTTTGCACATCCCACATCCCACTCATGCAGTGAGAACACCTTGGATCTTTCACAAAGTTTCTTCCTCAGGCGATCTTTCCAGTCCTCGGACACTGGTGAATCTCCAAAGTCAAACTTTGCTGGGTCTATTGCCGGAACTGGAGTTTCATACTGGGGTTTTACAATCGACTCAGGCTCAAAGAGGTCTGCTATCTTTTGTCCTTGCTTCACAAAAATATCACGACTCGTTTCATTAGCAATCAGTATAGTCACCCTTTCCTGGGCTTCAGCAGGTAGGGTTATGACTCCACTGGGGACCAGCACTCCTTCAGGGAGCTCTCCTCCCATTGGCTGCTCTATCATTGCTAACGTCCCTTTACTGCCTTTCAGACAGGTACTCATGACAAGCACTTCTTGCTCCGTCCTTGCAGGCACTACTAAGGGGGTTGTGCCCGCGTACTTCAGTGCCCCAAGCGGTAGCTCAGATGTGTCCCTTTTAGCGCTCTCAATTTTCCTATAGGCTTCAGCACAAAGCGTATGGATCATCAGGGTATTCAGGTACTGGTCCCCAGCCCGCCTTCTGCAGTAATCCGCGAGTACCTTGAAGAGACTGGAGTTGGTATGCATTGATTTCTTGTCTGTAGATGTAGACAAGAGGAATGTTGGAAACATTCTAGTAGTGACTGACCATTTTACACGGTATGCACAAGCATATCCCACACGTGATCAGAGGGCCACCACCGTTGCTCGAGTATTGTGGGACAAATATTTCTCAGTCTATGGATTCCCGGCTCGGATACACTCTGATCAGGGGCAGGATTTTGAGAGTCACCTTCTGAAGGAGGTGCTGAAGATAGCAGGAATTAAAAAGTCTAGGACAACGCCTTATCACCCCCAAGGTGATCCTCAGCCAGAGAGGTTCAATCGAACCCTATTAGATATGTTGGGAACTTTGCGACCAGAGCAGAAGGCAACCTGGAGCCAGCATGTCGCATTTCTGGTGCATGCCTACAATGCCACAAAGAACGATGCTACGGGAGTCACCCCATATCTCTTGATGTTTGGGCGAGAACCAAGATTACCCATAGACTTGTGCTTTGGTGTATCAGAGGATGGAGATAGCTATGAAACTCATCAGCAATATGTATCCCGACTAAGAGAAAAGCTGCGGGATGCTTATCGCTTAGCTACCGCTGCGGCTCGGAAGAACGCAGACCGCAACAAACATCGATATGATGCTAGAGTGCGTTCGCAGGAGCTCCAGCCGGGGGACAGAGTCCTGCTGCGAAATTTGGGTATTGCTGGCAAACACAAGATAGCTGACAGATGGAAGGCAATACCTTACCTGGTGATGGAAAAGCTGGGAGATCTGCCGGTCTACAAGATCAAACCTGAAGACGGTCCAGGGCAAATAAAGACGGTGCATAGAAACCTTTTGCTCCCTGTGGGGGAATTGGTAAGCACCCCTTGTGAGATGGGCCACGGCAGGGCCGCCGGGCAGAACAGAGGTGCTAGACCAAAGCCGCCATCCAACACAGACAGTGGGCCCCCTGCAGCTAACTTACCCCTATTCTGCACATCTGAGAGTGAGTCTGAGGAGGAAGACACAACCCTGGTGTATCCAGGGATGGAGACAAGATTTCAGTCTCGATCAGCTGAACCAAACGAGAGTTTTCCCTCTTCCGCCCTAAACCCAATGGCGGAACTATTTAGGCCCCTTTCTGATACCCCGGTGCTGCTGATGAGACCCCCCTGTGATGACACACACAGGTTATTGGACAATGGGGACAGACAGGTAGAGGATGTCCTGGGCACCTTGGACCCTCCAGCGTTAGAACTAGGAGTGCAGGGGCCTACGCCAGTAGCCGAGGGACCCTCCAGGGAAGCCTCTCCATCCGTCACTCAAGAGGATGTTCCCCTTACTTCGGCAACAGAGATTCTCAATAGACGAGACAGGGTGATAAGACCAGTGAAACGGTTAACTTATGATGCACCTGGGGTGACTAGTGAGGAGCCAATGCATTTAGCACACAGGCTTGTGGAAGCTAAAGTGGGCTTCCTGAGGCCCTTTGGAGGAAACCAATGAGTTGGTATAAAGGGAGTGTGATTTGTCGGGACGACAAAGTCTCAGCTGGGGGGAGGATGTAAGCAGTGTCAGGATGAGCTCCACCCTGACATCTGGTGGTGAGGTGTGGCAAGTTGTGGAAAAGAACTTCAGGGGCCGATCTCATTTGCATAGGCACACCCACCACGCCTAGAATGAGACCATAGCTGCCCAAATGGTCACTTTGGCTGCTGTGGGATCCCCAGTGTCTCTGTTATTGGGGCAGGAAGAATAAATTGTTATTACCCTGATTATGGGAACTGTGCTTGGAACTGTACGTGGCCTTTTGTTACGATGGAGGGATTCACCATCATCTAAGTAGCACTCGCTAGGCAAGGGTCATGGGTTCCAAAACTGTGTGAATGGAGAGAGGCTGGGGACAAGTATTAATACTGGGTGGCATGGGCCCCTTGGTGAGGGCCTTACATGCTGATTGCACTTCCTCCTCTCTCCACTGTGGAATATCAGAGCTAATTTTGATTTCATTAGAAGTCTAGTTATAGGCTGCTGAGCTCACTTTGGGCTGACAGTGCACCCGCACTGGGGCTCCCCTACTATAAGCTGAATTCACCTAAGAGCTGAAATCACTGAGTGTTGTGTTAAGTAGTGGGGGAGCCTGAAGATATATTGTGGAGCAGTTTGCGGGACAGCTGGTGAAGCGGTTCGACGCGGAGCAGTGTGTGGATGGCAGGAGCTGCTTGTGGGCCATGGAGCTGAGCGAAGGAGTTCGTGGGGCGGCTGGTGGAGCGGAGCGCAGCTGAGCGAAGGAGTTCGTGGGGCGGCTGGCGGAGCGGAGCGCAGCGCAGCTGAGCGAAGGAGTTCGTGGGGCGGCTGGCGGAGCGGAGCGCAGCTGAGCAAAGGAGTTCGTGGGGCGGCTGGCGGAGCGGAGCGCAGCTGAGCGAAGGAGTTCGTGGGGCGGCTGGCGGAGCGGAGCGCAGCTGAGCGAAGGAGTTCGTGGGGCGGCTGGTGGAGCGGAGCGGAGCGCCGCTATGGAGCTATGGGGCGGTCAGCTTCAGATCACGTAAGGTGCCTCTTACCCCCGTCCCATTTCCACCCAGGTTGGGAGGTAAAGCTCCGCCGATAAACTTTCGAACTCTGGTGCTGCCCTGACCAGGGACAGAGACTTTTGGGGCATTGGACTTTTGGGGTTGCTGGACTCAAGAACCAAAGGGAAAAGGGCATGCCCCAATTTGCCCGGGGTGGGGTTGTTTTTGCTCATGGGTTGTGTTATGAATCCGGTTGGTGGTGTTTCCCCAACATAATGCCACATTGTTTCTCTCTGTTATTAAAAGACTTTTGCTACACTCAGACTATGTGCTTGCGAGAGGGGAAGTATTGCCTCTTGGAGGCGCCCAGCGGGGGTGGTATATATTTGTCCCAGGTCACTGGGTGGGGGCTCGAGCCGGTTTGCATTGTGTTATTGGAATGGAACCCCTAGATATTGAACCCGGCCCTTGTTGCTGCCAACTCTGACAGGGCAGAATGGTTACAGTTGCATAGATAGGGGTTTGATAGATATCTCTGGCATCTCATTAAATATGTCCTTTATTAGTTGCTACTTACACTCTTCAAGTCTTAAAATACAAGTACACTTTCACAATTTCACAATAAAACAAGGTTCATGATATTGCAGCTGGGCTCTCACTGCACTTAACTTCGTTCTTATATCTCATTAACTGACTGGTGACACCCTACCCCTTATATACCCGCGAGGGCATGGCTGACAACATTCTAGGAGGTTCAAGGAAAAGTTTTCAGAAAGTCTGGAAGGTCCCATGAGATTCTACAAAGGTCCAGAACATTTTAGGAGGTTAGTGAAAAATGAATCCACATATGGAATACCTGAAACATTTTACTTCCAACATTCTATTTTCCCTTTTGTAGCTAATAACAAAAACAACACCCAGAGCCTGGCTCCCCCCAAGCCCAGCACCCCAGATGATCGCCTGAATTAGGACACCCTAAATCCAGCCCCGGGTGTCCTGATTCAGTTTCACTTGTGGAATCTGGTAAGATTGCAACACACCAGTATATGATGGCAGGAGCTGTCATTTGCCCTGTGAGAAGACTGAAGATTTTTCAGTTTTCTTGTTCTGTATGAAATGCGGGAGTTTTGTAGGATTCTTTAAGAATTATTTTTTTAAACTTTCCTTTGTGGGTTCTTTTTTGTTTTAACAATTATGAGAAAAAGCACACTTCTGAGTACTATCTTATAGACTTCCTGTCACTTCTTAAAACAAAAATCCCTCAGAGACCTTCACATGACCATAAAATGGTCTTCTCTAACTGGAACAAACAAAATCCAAAATAATTGGCAGTTCTTCAACCTTTAAATTAAAATCACATTTCCGAAGGGAACTTTTTCAGGCTAGCACACGAGATGGTACCTGTTACATTTAACAAGCGGGTGAGTCTCTCTTAACAAGTCTGAGTTCCAGATTGCCCACTGGTGTCAACCCGCATCATAGCTCCATCGACTTTGGACGATCTCTGAATCTAATGCCCCGAGCACTGAGGAGTGACCCAGCACATGAAAACTCCTGGGTTTTCAACATTCGCCGTGTAGAACATTCTGATGACAATTCCTGAACACTAGTATAATCCTGATCTACCTCCCATAATGCCCCAAGCTTTCCAGTAAGATAGGTCTGCCCACTATCGTGGACCAGCTCTCTGAAATATTGCAGAATCATTCCAAATTTAGGAGGCTGGTTCCCCCCTTCATTAACAAAGAATGTTTCAGAATAACTTTACTACCTTAAAAATATCAGCCCTGAAAAACTGAACTGCGCTGTACTGCCGCTGTGATGCCATGGTGATTTTACGTAATCTTTTACGTAACCCTTATGTGACACCAAATCACAATATGATGATGTTTTTTACGCAGCCTCACATCCCTGGGGGCCTGATCCAAAACCCAAAGAAGCCATGAGGGGTCTTTCTGTTGACTTCAGTGAGTTTTGGATAAGGCTGTGTGTCATGATATGATCACTTTATCCTGCAAACAAATTTCTCAGGCTACTCCAGTAAAAACATTGATTTAACATATTTAGGGCTCCAGAGAATTAATCTTGTTTAAAAAAGCAATAAACATCATGCAGATACAATGTTTATTCTGTGGTCTGTCACTTAGTTTTCTTATTTGTATTGCAGTAATGTTTTGAGGATCCCAACAGGAACCGATGCCCCATTGTGATAAGCAACATGCATGCATGTAACAAAAAGATGGTCCCTACACCAAAGAGCTGAAAATCAAAGATATTCTTGAGCAACCTATCCAAGTTTGGAATAAGTCAGATTTTTACTTTTTGATGCAATGCTCATGCTCTCGTGAGATTCTGCTCTTCTGTTTAATGGGACATCTCGCCACAGATTTTTGTCTTTTATATTTTGTAAGACCCATACGCTTGTTCCGGGGCTATTGAAGGAGACCTCTTCCATGCAAAATAACAGATACTTTATGTTCTAAAGCACTCAAAAATCTTGTACACCAATCCCCTGGAAACTTGCTAGATAGCCGTGTAGTATTGTTATTTTATGTATTGTAATGTGATGGCTGGTGTGCATGTGTACCACTGCCCTCTACTGGTTGGAATTGGAATGTCTCAACTCTGTGCCAGGTATAATGCTATCTCTACCCATCCATCCACCTTAGAGTTTTCTATAGCACTTATCATCATTGCTGAACTGGTCAGGTAGCTGTTAGCAGATGCAGATCTAAAGGAGACTCCTCTTTTAGTTCAATGACAGGGACCTATGTTTCTGGAGCAGGATGATCTGACCTATCTTTCTAATCTCACTGTGAAGTTTTGAGTGTGTGTGGTGTGCAGATTAATGACAACTACGGAGTCCTCGGTGGTCTGAGGTTTGTTACAACATTTTAAAATCAAACCAGGAACCTTGTGCTGTGATCTTGTCAGGTCTCATAAATTCGCCCTACGCCAACGCTTCTAAAAGCCAGACTGATGCTTTTTCTTAATGTTCCTAATTCAGGTCATTGCTCTGGAAGTTGCAAGAATTGATACAAAGACAAGCTCAAGAATGCTAAGAGAGTAAACAAAGACTAATGGGCCATTTCCCTTTTGGGCTCTAATTTCAATAGCCAAATATTTTCATTAAGTTACTGCTGTTAATCTAAATGCAATCCAGATAAGACAAAATCCAGAACCTCAAATCTGAAATGTTTGGGATTTTCAGGGGGCTTGGGACTTCATTTCCAGGACCAGAACCTGCGCCTATGGTTTTGGTTCCAGATTGCATCTAAAACTGAAAAGGGCCTATTTTCACCTTCAGGTCTGTGACTGAAAATTATACTAGTTCATAGCTGTTTAACAGCTTATGTGATATGAATTGGTGGTCTCTGTCTAGTTCCTGGTGGCCACGTGTTGACATCACATAAATAATACTACCACAATTGTCACCTTGGTTGGTAGTTGCACCAGAGAAGCCAGAATCTGAATGGGAGTGGAGACTGAACTATTCTCTTACCCTTCGAGGTGGTGCATACAAGTCAGGCATGAAGCCATTGCCTGTACTGACTGTATTTATGCAGTACTGCCAACCCCAAGCATTCAAAATTCATGAGTCAGGACTCGAAAATCATGACAACTGCTTAAAAATCAGAAGTTTTTAATAATAATCTTGTGATCAAATCAAGAGAGATGGCAACGTTGCTTACGCTGTAGAATAGTTTGGGCTGGATTATCAGAGGAACAGTCCCCTGGATTTGAACTGGAGTCATGGGTGATCAGCACCTCTAAAAAAAGCAGTCCTTTCATCATATAGGATTGCCATTCCAGATCAACAAAGCAAACATGTCTTAACCAAATAAGACATCTTTACTTTGGGAATTTATACTGTTACCAGAAAATGATAAGATTAGAAGTGATTCTGAGGATAGTATAAAGAAAAGGAGTATTTGTGGCACCTTAGAGACTGTGCCACAAGTCCTCCTTTTCTTTTTGCGAATACAGACTAACACGGCTGCTACTCTGAAACCTGAGGATAGTATGTGTGACAAAGGAATTAGAAAATATCCTTATAAATTACCAGTACATTATCTCATAGAAATTTAGGGATTTTCCAGATTTCCAGGCAAATGAATACACAGGAGAACATACAGGGACAGACTTTCAGAACTCTGCACGTACTTTGCCATGAGCAAACGTGTATTTATTTGCGTGCCTAAATTGTGCATGCAATTGCAGTGACTGCACATACATTTGAGGGAACTGCATGCACAAATGGCTAGGGTGGGAATTAGACTGAATGCAATCACCTGATTTGGAATTTGGCAAAAGCACTGTCATTAACACATCTAATCTTGCAAAAAATGCCATGGAATCTTGATACAATCAGTGGTCAGAGCTCCTGTTCTACATTTCATCTGAAAGACAGCGGCCTGTACAGCAAACCATCCCCTAACAGCATTGCATTTGATTCAATGCCACCTAACTGAAAGGGCATTGATATACTAATGATTCAGAAGAAAAATACATAATAAATTAACAACCACTTCTATCAATGCCTGCCTACTTCTTAGTGGCCCCCCATCCAATTTCCTTGAGCAGTTTTTTGAGACATGAAATATATTTTTTCTAAAGGATGGTTTGTTCTATTCCATTAAAAATGCTTCTTAAAATTCTCCTAATAATCATTCTAATTTTTTCTTGGCCTTATTTTCCAAAAAGTGACTGGAAGAAATAGTTTCTGGCCAGCCTTAGTATTGAAATGAATAGCCCTCTTATCACGGGGATTTTGTGAGCTTAGTTCTTACATGAACACAAGACTCATAAGCTTGTTAAATATTTACATTCCCTGCCTGAAAGCAAGTTGATTATTCTGAAAACATTGTTGCTGTAGCAGTATATTGGATTCACATGAGCAGAACTGAGGATTTGTTGATGGAGTTATGAGTACTACATATCTGTATATTTGCTGCAGCTACAGAAATGTTACCTGAAGAGTCCCTTCATGATAAAAACAGATCAAGGACTATTCCTTCTCTTGGTATTGTCTCACTCCTTAATTTAGGTAACTCTAGAATCATCAAATGTGCACAAATAGACATCATTATTGGTAGAAAATTTCAAATTACAATTTGCTAAGTCTTTAGCCAATTACAAAGGATCTGATGTAATTCCCAGTGCACAGCTGAGATTTTCAGCACTGTATTACCGTTATTATTAATAATTTAAGTGCCTTCAGAGTGGTTGGTACTATATAAAACATAAAGGAAGTCACAGTCTCTGCCCAAAAGAGTTTATAAATTCTACGATGAAATATATTCAGAATATGCTATTATTATTCGCAGGCCACATACAATCTACAGATCCATATTAAACTATGTAAAGTTCACACTTAAGCTATCAAAAGCAAAGAAATCCCATCCTATCATCTTGTAATAAATACCTTGGTATTACAACACATACGGAACTGTAGGTACTGACTGTTTTGGCGCCTCTGGCAATAAATTCCTTCTCACAATGAGTTGGAAAAGGGCAAAATTCTAATCTGAACTATGAATTAGGATAGGGTCAGCTCTTCAACTGATATAAATTGTATAACTCCATGAACTTCAGTGGAGTTATTTTGATTTACTTTAGCTGAGGATCTGGTCCATTTTCTTTATTATGTGGACAGAGGATTTGTTGTTGTTGGCTGTGTCTTAATTTTCTTTCAGAGGGAGAATTTTAGTTTTTAATGGTTAAATTGTTGAATAGTTCTCCCAGTCTCTGTTTAGCTGTAACCAAACTCCTTCTCCAGCTACGTATTGTGTTAGAGGCTGTAAGAAAACACCTTGTACCTGAACCTTTCCAAACAACACAAGTAATTCAAGAGTATTTTGAGATTCTCATATCTTGACATACAGTGAAAAAACTTGTTTTGTTAAATAACAAAAAATCAAAAGCAGACTGCACCGTCATTACATCATGCCAGCCTGGTTTTGCCATAGGCTGCTACCTACAGTACACTAGTCTTGGACTTTTCATTGATGAAACACTATAATAAAATACAGAGGAAAATCACACAAACAGTGAAGTGAGAGCTATGTTATACAAAGAAAAGGTATAAAGAAATGCTTCTCTCACTGATGTCAATGGCAAAACTCCCATAGATTTATGTGCAAACAGGATTTGCCCGAGGATTAGTAACTCCAATGCTTTTTCAGTGCTTTAATCAAATCTTCTGGGACTATGCCATGACAGCTTTTATATTGCTCTTGTGGATTAAGTTATTATTGAGAGGTTCTAGCTTCTCATTATAAACTCAATTTTCAGAACTTCATCAAAACATTCAACCTGAAATTGCATGTACTGCATGAGGGTACTAGTTGATGTCTGCTACAGACCACCAGATTACACCAGGAAAAGGATGATCATCTCTTTACACACCTACCTATGATGTAAAAGAAACAAATAGGGGATTTCAGTTTGAGTGACATGCTGGAGGTCTCATGTTGCCCGTACTAAAATATCCTTGGAATTTCTAAACATTACAGATGACAATTTCCTAACTCAAACAGTGTTGCAGCCAACACAGGAATTCGATGTTAGACCTTGTCCTAACAGATAAAGAGGAACCGATGACAGAATTAAAAGTTAATGCTAGTTTAGGTACAAGTGATCATGCCTTGATCAGATTTATAATCTGCAAGCAGAATAAAGTCCAGACCAGTAATATATATACTTGTACTTTAATAGATTCAATTTCACAAAGCTGAAAACAATTATAAAACCAATCAGCTGGGAGGAAGAACTTAATCAGAAAGGAACACCTTACTAGATGTCTAAAATGTCACAATCCCATATCTGAGGAAGAAGACTGTGCTGGTTAAAAAACCAAAACCAAAACTTGTTTATAGGGGAAGTGAAGGCAGCTGTAAAAAAATAAATAAATAACACAACAAACGGAAGAAAGAGGAAGCTGATAGTAATGGATATAAATCAGAAGGTAAGAATTGTAGAAAATTAATAATGGAAGACAAGGGACACAAGGAGAAATCTAGGGCAAGCAGACTTCAGGACAATAAGAAGGATATTTAAAAATATACCAGAAACAAATATATTTCTGACAATGGTACTGGTCCATTACCAGATGGAAAGGGTAGAATTATCAGTAATAATGCAAAAAAAGCAGAAGTTCAATAAACAACTATACCTACAAACTGGAATGTGCACTTCTCTCCTTTAGCTAATAAGCAGAATTGGTTTTAAGAGTATACTGTGTTGACAACTAACTCCCATAATTTTAACACGAGTCTTTTGATTTTGGGTTTATTTTTAAGGCCCCAACTTCTGGAATAAAGAGATGGCAAAAGAATCTCAGCTTTCATTAAAAAAAAAAAAAAGTTTCTAGCCCTCATTGTTAAGGAGAAAAGCTTTAGAATGCAACCTAAGGGCAAAGAAAGCAGAACACAAACAAAATGAACCCAAAATGTATTATTTTTAAAAATCTCATGATTTTTTGTGCCTGGATTAATGATGTTTTAATGCATGAGGTTGGCAATACTGGCTGAAAATGTTGAGATATACAGTAGAACTTCAGAGTTCCAAACACTTTGGGAATGAAGGTTGTCTGTAACTCTGAAATGTTCATAACTCTGAACAAAACATTATGGTGGTTCTTTCAGAAGTTTACCGCTGAACATTGACTTAATATAGCTTTGAAACTTTACCATGCAGGAAAAAAATACTGCTTTTAACCATCTTAATTTAAATGAAACAAGCACAGAAACAGCTTCCTTCCCTTGTCAAATCTTTTTTTTTTTAAACTTTCCCTTTATTTTTTAGTAGTTTATGTTTAACACAGTACTGCTCTATATCCTGCATTTGCTTTTTTTGTGTGTGTATCTCTGCTGCTGCCTGATTGCGTACTTCCAGTTCCAAATGAGGTACATGGTTGACTGGTCAGTCCAGGCCATGGTAAGAGCTGCTCAGGGATCCCAAGCCACTGTGGGGATCCCCGAAGTCTCAGACCCTCTGCGGGCTCTTATCACAGTCCAGCTTTGGCCTGGTTTGGCAAGAGGGCAGGGCCTCAGGGGGAAGAGGAGGAGCAGGGGTGGGGCCTCTGGGGAAGAGGAGCTGCAGGGGTGGGGCCCTTGGGGGGAATGCTCCTGCATGTTTCCCGCTTTTGCCTTTTGAAAAGGTGGTCACCCTACCAGCACTGTTTTAGATAAAATATAAAGCAGATTTATTAACTATAGAAAGATAGATTTTAAGTGATTATAAGTAGCAAGAGTAGAGATCAAAGTTGGTTACGTACGAAATAAAAATAAATTCACAGTCTGAGTTCTATAAACTAAACAGGATTTGAATCAAGCAGTGTCTCACCCTGACAGATGGTACAAACAGATCAGATCCTCAACACACAGGCTAGAACTCTCTCTTGGCCTGGGACCACCCTCCCCCAGTTCCAACTCTTTGGACTCCAGATGTGTTTCCAAGTATTGAGTTGTGGGGGTGTGAGGCCAAGCAATGATGTCACGGTCTCTCTTTTGATACCTTCTCGCTGCTGCTCTGACATGCGGGTCAGGCAGCCCCTGTTGGGCAGGCAGTCTCCATTTGCCTATATGCTCCCTGTGAGAAGTCTTTGGGACAGAATCATAGAATATCAGGGTTGGAAGGGACCTCAGGAGGTCATCTAGTCCAGCACCCTGCTCAAAGCAGGCCCAATCCCCAATTTTTGCCCTGGATCCCTAAATGGCCCCCTCAAGGATTGAACTCACAACCCCTGGGTTTAGCAGGCCACTGGGCAAACCACTGAGCCATCCATCCCTCCCTCCCCCCATTGGGAGAGGGGATTCCCTTTTAATGGGCCACCAGCATATTTGGCTGGTCCCTTTTTGCAGCTGAGAGGCTGGTGGTGGGCATCCCCCAACCCCACAAGATATTTCCCTCACTCAGATGGCAATTCCTCCACAGACAAGGGAAGTAGGTGCAATCCCACAGCAGATTATCGTGCAAGGGATCAAGACTTTTCAAAGGAGGCCTCAGGAGGCACTGTGGGCGGGCTGCGCTGCCTGCTGGGCTCCGGGGACAGGGAGGCGGGTGCACAGCATGGCTGCACCCTGGGAGAGGCTCCTGGCCTGTCACCGCCAGGGCAGTCCGAAGCAGGGCCAGGCCAGCCTAACGGGCTCCTCTGTTGCCATGGTGACTGGCTCCCTCCCTGGACGTTACCCTGAAAAACATTTTTCTCATCTCACGTGATAAAAACACGTCCCCACGTGATGGGGTACAGCTATCTGTCAATTACAACCAAGTTGTCCAATCAGCATCGCCATCCTCTGTTGTCGTCCCGCCTCGCCTTCGAAGTACTTCACCCAATCAGGAGGCTGGTGGAGGCATATACCTTTCCGCGGTTTGACAGCGAGGGGGCTTATCTGAAAGCACCGTTGATTGACTCCTGCAGCTACCAATCGTTGTCCGGTCAGGCAGCTCGGAGTCCCACCGCTTATATCCACGGGCCAATCAGCGGTCGGATCTCTCCCAGCACTGCGGTAATATGGCTCCTGAGTGAGCGGTCCCGGCTCGGTGCTGCTACCGCCATTAACCCCTTGGTGCTCGTTTGCGGTGGAGGGGCCGCGGGGCCGATGCGCAGGCGCCTCCCGCGCTCCCGGGCCGCCGCCCTCCCGTGAGGATGAGCTCGGCCGTCGGCCCCGCCGCGCTACCCGCGGGCTCCAGCAGCCGGGCCCTGCATGTGGAGCTGCCCTCGCAGCAGGTAGCCGGGGGCGGGGTGGGCGCGGGGCCTCCGGGAAGGGCCTGGGAGTGGTAACGGGGGTGGTAGTGGTAGGAGGGTCTCTGGGGCGAGCGGTTGGAGAAGAGAGGGGACTGTTGTTGGGGGGGCGGGGGCTGCGCCGGGGGGGGGCGCTAGGGGTAGGTGGGGGGGGCGGGGACTGCGCCGGGGGGGGGCGCTAGGGGTAGGTGGGGGGGGCGGGGACTGCGCCGGGGGGGGCGCTAGGGGTAGGTGGGGGGGGCGGGGACTGCGCCGGGGGGGGGCGCTAGGGGTAGGTGGGGGGGGGCGGGGACTGCGCCGGGGGGGGCGCTAGGGGTAGGTGGGGGGGGCGGGGACTGCGCCGGGGGGGGCGCTAGGGGTAGGTGGAGGGGGGCGGGGACTGCGCCGGGGGGGGCGCTAGGGGTAGGTGGGGGGGGGCGGGGACTGCGCCGGGGGGGGCGCTAGGGGTAGGTGGGGGGGGGCGGGGACTGCGCCGGGGGGGGCGCTAGGGGTAGGTGGGGGGGGGCGGGGACTGCGCCGGGGGGGGGCGCTAGGGGTAGGTGGGGGGGGCGGGGACTGCGCCGGGGGGGGGCGCTAGGGGTAGGTGGGGGGGGGCGGGGACTGCGCCGGGGGGGGCGCTAGGGGTAGGTGGGGGGGGGCGGGGACTGCGCCGGGGGGGGGCGCTAGGGGTAGGTGGGGGGGGCGGGGACTGCGCCGGGGGGGGGCGCTAGGGGTAGGTGGGGGGGGCGGGGACTGCGCCGGGGGGGGCGCTAGGGGTAGGTGGGGGGGGGCGGGGACTGCGCCGGGGGGGGGCTCTAGGGGTAGGTGGGGGGGGGCGGGGACTGCGCCGGGGGGGGGCGCTAGGGGTAGGTGGGGGGGGGCGGGGACTGCGCCGGGGGGGGGCGCTAGGGGTAGGTGGGGGGGGGCGGGGACTGCGCCGGGGGGGGGCGCTAGGGGTAGGTGGGGGGGGCGGGGACTGCGCCGGGGGGGGCGCTAGGGGTAGGTGGGGGGGGCGGGGACTGCGCCGGGGGGGGGCGCTAGGGGTAGGTGGGGGGGGGCGGGGACTGCGCCGGGGGGGGGCGCTAGGGGTAGGTGGGGGGGGGCGGGGACTGCGCCGGGGGGGGGCGCTAGGGGTAGGTGGGGGGGGGCGGGGACTGCGCCGGGGGGGGGGCGCTAGGGGTAGGTGGGGGGGGCGGGGACTGCGCCGGGGGGGGGGCGCTAGGGGTAGGTGGGGGGGGGCGGGGACTGCGCCGGGGGGGGGCGCTAGGGGTAGGTGGGGGGGGGCGGGGACTGCGCCGGGGGGGGCGCTAGGGGTAGGTGGGGGGGGCGGGGACTGCGCCGGGGGGGGCGCTAGGGGTAGGTGGGGGGGGGCGGGGACTGCGCCGGGGGGGGGCGCTAGGGGTAGGTGGGGGGGGCGGGGACTGCGCCGGGGGGGGGCGCTAGGGGTAGGTGGGGGGGCGGGGACTGCGCCGGGGGGGGCGCTAGGGGTAGGTGGGGGGGCGGGGACTGCGCCGGGGGGGGGCGCTAGGGTGGGCATTCGCCAAAGTATTGGTAAGCAGGATAAATGCTGGAGAGGCAGCTATGGGGGAAAGTCCTTGGGATATGTGGGGTGGGGGAAGAAAAGGGGAATCTGTGGAGCATTGAGAGGAGCGGGGCAGATTCATTGGGCTTCATAGGTGGCAACATGGAAACAGTTGTTTTTTTTGAAGGCGTGTGTGGCATTGCAGTATCTAGCAATCTTTTCTGTTTCCCAGACCCCCAAGTTAAGTTGTTTTACGCTTTTTTGCAGTGATTGGACAAATATTATTGTTTTAATGGAGTCAGGGAAAGAAAAAAAATCTTTCTGGAGTGTCTGTCAGTAAAAATGGTTCCATTATTGCTGTTTAAAAAACTGATGAGACTCTGCCCACCTCCTACTCTCTCTTTCTGATTACCCCATCTTTCTTGTTTGTTTTGGCTGTTGGCTCACTGGGTGAGCCTTTTAATCTTGGAGAGTGTGTTTAAAACAAGGTTAAGTAAGTAACCCAATTTCTTCTGTTATAATCGTATAAAGGTTTAGCAGTGTGTATTTAACAAAGCTCGTGCTTTTCTCTCATGAATACAGATTCTTGTAGCTCATTTATTTAAGAATAACTCAAGGCCTGGTCCACACTTAAAAAAATTAGATCCACCTAGATACGTCATTCAGGGCTGTGAAAAGCTTCACGTGCTGAGCACTGTAGTTAAGTCAGCATAACCCCTGGTTTAGATGTAGCTAGGCTGAAGGAAGAAGTCTTCTGTTGACCTAACTAGTGCCTCTTAGGGCATGTCTGCACTTACCGGGGTAGATTTAGCGAGTCTAGTGAAGACCCGCTAAATCGGCCACAGCTCTCTCTCCTGTCAACTCCAGCATGCCACCGGAACGAGAAGTGTAAGGTAAGTCGACAGGAGAATTTTTCCCATCGACCCAGCACGGTGTAGACACCGCAGTAAGTTGTTCTAAGCTACATTGGCTCCAGCTATGTTATTCACATAGCTGGAGTTGCCTGATTTAGGTCTACTTAACCCCATAGTGTAGACCTGCCCCCAGAGAGGTAGATTAACAACAACAATGGGGAAAACCCCTTCTGTTGCCTGAGGAAGTGTTTATGCTACAGTGACATAGCTGCAGTGGCTGTACTGTGGACATACCCAGTGGCTCAGAATGTGAATTGGAGTAGTATAATGTTAGAAGTCAAACTTCAAAACTCTTACCTTTATCAGTGTGTATAATTCGTGACTGAGATTATCCTTTTCTGTTTTTTTTTTCTTTGAAGCCCTATCAAATAAGACTTTAATCTGCATCCTCAGAAATGGGTTTGTTACTTTTTGCTCCAGTTGTAACTGACAGCTAAAGAACAGAAGGAAGCTGCATTTCTTAGTTCTATGTGCCTGTAGATAAGTACCTAAGCATGATTCGGAGAACATCAATAGACATCAAAATCAGCTGAAGAGAAAACTAGCTCCATTGTAAAACCGCTCCCTGCCAAAAGATCTGGAAGAGACCTAATAAAAAGAGATTGATGCTCACATTTTTGGAGGGTCCACTTGTGTGATGGTGGTTAATATTAGAAGGGTTAAAGTAGCATCTATGAGCCTGCGGGCCTGTTGTGCTAGGCATTATACAAACGCATAAAAGCCATGGTCTGAAGAGCCTACATTCTAAACACACAGGAATTCTGTGACAGAGCTTGGAATTGAAGCCAAGGCTCTTGAATACTAGTCCAGTGTCTTAACCTTAAGACCAGACTTCCATCTCCACCATAGTATCTGGCCTTGATGCCCATGGTTTAGACTGAGGTGTAAAATGTTTTTCATTTTACGCCTTCAGGGCAATAACACCCTGCAAATGTCTACTTCCTTTCCTCCTTAAAAAATGCTAATAATCATAGTAGGCAACAATGGTGAAACTTTTGAGCCTGTACTGGGTTTTTGGCACATAGGTGAAGGAGCAGTCAATTTTGTTTTTATTGTATAGCTGAAATTTAAATCTAGGCAAAAATACAAATAGATACTTATATTTTTAAATGCTTTTCATTTCTCTATTAATGAGAAATAATATGAAAGTCATTCTGACTTAATAGCTGTATCTTATTCTAATGTTTGTATAACTTTAAAAATCTGAGTGCAATCCCACATGACTCAGGCTGATTTTCTACTGCTAGCACAGAGCACATATGTACACTTACTGATTCATGTACCAGTACTTGGTGCCTTATTAGAACAGTCGGGGCCACCCTGGAACTGTGCAAACAAGAGAAATGGTGACCTGAGTTCAAAGCTATTTATCCCAGGAAAGAAAAAAAATGCTTAAATTGTAGCATATACCAAATATTGTATATGCATGTGTAGTGTTTGCACTGTTTGAGGATGTAATTAGCCTACAATTCTGTCAAAATGTTAGCGTCTCTTCTTTGGCTAAAGAACAGGATCAATGAACCTAAAAACTGTTGAAACTGACATACTTCCTCATCTGAAAAATTACTTTTTGAAATAAAATAGTCCATTGAGTTGTCTTCATTCTAGTGGCTGAATGCTTCATCATGCATGGAGCAGCTAACCGGGGTCAAGAGGACCATAAGGTATCTTTCTAGCCTTGGTATGTAACCACATAAAACAAGTTTTCTAGTCCTTATTCCTTCCTTCAGACAGCCTATGACAGACTTCTAGGCTTGCAGTTACGGAAGGATCTGAACAAAAATGCAGTCTTAACATTGGGAGCCAGTCATGCTTCAGTAAAGTGATTTGTTGAAAGTTGCTGTACTAATTACTGATTCTTGATCAAATGGAAAGTAATGTGTAGTTATTTAGAGAGAGGAATGCCCCTTTTCATGGTTTCATGTAGCCTGTGGCCCATTTCTGCTTGTGTTGAAATTGCTAAGAATTCTGCTATTGATTTCAGTATGAGGTGGTTTGGAGATCTTAATGAACTGTGGTGGGGATGATGATTGAAGGCCCTCAAGTTTTGTCTAATCAATTTTCTTGTTATGTAAACCACTGCATTAACACTCAGCTTGTAATAAATGTCTCATTAATATATATATGTGAGATGCAGTCAACTTAAATATCACACTTTTTTTGAATTTTGAGTAACCGCTTACTGTAATTTCCTCTAGTTTTTCATCTTTACATTATGCATTGATGTATTCACTGTAGTTCATTTTCTGTTTGTGTGAGTCTTTCTAAAAATTTTCTCTGCCCCATCTATGAGAGAGGAGGAAAATGTGACTGTAAAACCACAGAAATTGGCAGGGGGACTTGAGAACTTTTGTTTTTGTTTGTTTGTACTACTTAGAAGCTCCAGTCAGATAGATGTAACTTAGGTTAGTGCATAGAGTTACTCTAGCTTGTTCTGGGGACCATTGATTAAAGATTGATGTCCCTCTAATTCTATAGTTGTCCCATGATCATTTTTAGAGACTTGCATTGAACTCTGAAACCAACCACAATAAATGATCTTCAGGAGGGTTGGGGTAAAGAGTATATTCTTAGATTACAACATACATATTAAGCAGTATCCTGAAGTTCTTGCCGGGGATTGGGGCTCTCTGTCTCCTCTTTGAATAGTGAATTTCTGGTGAGTAGGAGATCTGAATCCTTCTGCTGTTTTACAAAAAATCTTAATGTCCATAAAAGCACGGCTCCTGTCTGCTCTGAAGTTTTATGTGAAAGACCCCAACACAGTAAGCTACATATTATGTAATCTGCCTCTTAGGAATGAGGGATGAATTGATCCTTTTGGGATTCAGCTCTCATTCCAAGGTGTCTGAGTATATTAAATTTGAAGTTTATACTACTAAACCATTCCCCTGGATCTTGGGTTCAAACAAACCTTAACAAATTAACATAACTTTTATAAAGTTATGGCTGGAATTCCAGTCCATTGAGTCTATTTTGCTGAGCTGTGGGTTCCCTTAGCGGCCCCATAAATCCAAATACTTGGCTAGATTTCTGGACTCTAATAATAAAATACTAAAATGCAATCCCTCACCTGAAGGGCATACAGTCTGAAGTCAGACATGACTTAAATGGATATAAGAACAAATAATGTTTTAGCAAGGGTTAATTCCCCACTGTCTCTTAAGGCATATACATAACTTTTCTCTTCTTGTAAGCAGTGTGACAGAATTGAGATTTTTAGCATGGATATGAAGAGATGTTGCTGGCTTGGTGTATGTCCCTTCTGCTTGAAACAAAAACACAATCTGGAGATGGGAGTGGAAGCAACTTTTGTCCAAATTTGAGAACAAGTTTGTGTGAGCCACTAGTTTTATTAACTACAAAGGAATGGCAAAGAGACTTTCTGTTATGGTATATAATTTTATTAATCTGTAGTAAAAAATGGAGTAATGTTTTTAAACTTTCCTACTAGTTATAGGACACTGATAGCTTTTGTATAAAAGAGGAAGTGAAGTGTTAAACAACACTAGAGGAGAAAAATGAATGGCTGAAAGGAGACAGGAAATTTAGCATTTAATTGGGGTTTTCACCTTTTTTGGGCTTGGAATAATTATTTCAGTAAGGGGTTTGATTTTTCCCTTCCTCCCCCAATAGTTGTAGTGGTAAAATCCCTAGTATGGACACAGTTGTACCATTAAAGGTGCCTTATGTTGGTACTTCCCTTCCTGTTGGGAAGAGCTATACTAGTATAAGGCACCTTTATAACAGTAGAACTGCATCCACACTAGGACGTATATCTCTAATTATAGCTAAAGCAGTACAACTTCATATATAGACAAGGCTTTAAAACTGTTACAATTTGGGACTAGATTCTTGCTGTATACACAGTGCAGTTTTCAACTTTGTTATTCTTCTACTCCCCCAGTCTATTCCTAAGGAGGGTATAGATTGTATGCTTAGCATTGAAATATGATACGTAGCTTAGTGCTAACTGCTAGTATCTTCTAATGATACAAGTTGTTTGATATCTTGATGCTTTCATAGAGTTGCACGCAAGCTTTTTTAAATTACAAGCTAATTATAGTCCATATATTCGCTACTAAGGACAAAACTAGGTGATAAACTCCTGTCGGGTCGTCTTTGTCTGCTCTACCCTTGCTTTGTGTCATGACAGCATTTTATCTTTATTTACAAATTTTATTAGTAATAACTAGGCATGCGCACCCTTTAAAAGCATATATAATGTAGTGCATGCAGTCTGTTTGTGTGAAATCAGGTGGCTCTTACTAAGACTGAAACTGCCTTGTTTTGAGCTGGTGATGCAAGCTTGGTATCACAATTAAGTGCATCTATTTACACTTTAAAAGTCTTCCATCTGAGGATCTTAAAGTGCTTTACAGGCATTCATAAACCTGTCAACACCACCCTGTGAGGTAAAGGAATATTACAGGTTGGCTGTGGAGGAGACAAACTTACACACAGAGATGAACTGACTTTCTCAAGCTTGTGGCAGAGTAGGGACTGGAACCAAGGGTCTTCAGTTTGGTCCCATTTCCTAACCACTAGTATCCTTGCCCCATTGTAGCATTGAACCAAGTTCCTCCTTGCCCCATTGTAGCATTGAACCAAGTTCCTTCTTTGGGACTTCATCTTGTAAAAGGTAAGCCTTTTATATAGGTAAAATAAAAGGAAATTCTTTAGAGAGCTTGTTTAAAATACTTTTAAGTTTTCCTTGTTGTGGAACTAGAGAGATAAGTATGCATATCTTTCCTATTTTCATAAGATATGGAGGGCAAAATTGATCTGGCTGAGAGCAGGGTTGGGGGCAGATACTATTTAACTTATGGTTGCATTCTTCAGATATCTGTTGTATGTTGGTCAGTTTCTTATCTATAACTTCTCATGTAGAATTGTTTTGGGTCCTTATCATTGCAGTGACTACATGATAAATATAACTGTTGGAGTGATATGAGGAAGGAAGTCAATTGTTTGCTTTAAGTTTCTTTAATTTCTTGTTAGTAGTTTTCTGAGCATTTGCTCTTTTCCTTTCCACTCCCAGCTCATGTAGAGAATGTAATGTTTTATATTTTGAGCCTCTAACTTGTTACATCTAACCCATTAATTTGGGTCTTTAGGATAATAAAGTCAATGGTATTCACTGCCCATGATATCTGAAGATCTCCCTATTTCATTTTAACTGTTTCACATGCTACTATTTGCACAAAATTTAGCCTATTCTATGTGAATGGAATTTCTATGGGTCAGTCAGATTTACTGGATTGATATAAGTATTAATAATGTGGATGGTGTATGTAAACTGATGGGGTAGAGGGAAATGCAAATATATGGTCTGGGATCATATCAACAGCTAGATGTGAATTTTAGTTTTGGTCTTGTCTGACTCACTGGTTCTGCACTCTGTTAAAAGGTAGTGTGTGGATTTGTAAGTCATAATTTCTTCTTTGTTTCACATAATTATTTGCTATTGGTGAGCAATTACCAACTGCAGTGATCAGAGTTTTGAGACAGAAAACTGTCACTTTTTTTCCAAGCATAAAACTGAAATTGTGAATTAAAGTATTTCCCAAGGAAAGACCCTGGGGGACAACAGAGTTTGTGTACCTTTTGAGGGGAAGGGAGGATGGTATATTAAAAAGGCCAAAGCAAAAAAAAAAAGTGTTGTAATGACTGCCTGTGAGGAGGCAACTAGTCCTGTTTGGCTTTGAAAATCAGTGTTGCAGTTCTCCATTAGGATTTACATCATCTGCTATAGACCAAGATGGTTGGTGGTTCTGACGTTAACAAATAGACTTTATTTGCCTCTTCACAAATCCCAGTTTTAGCTAATGAAGCATTCTTCCAGATCCCAAACATACACAATTATTCTCGAAGAACCCACTTCCAAATGGGCCATCTCAAATACTGAGGTCCTTCTTACCCAAGGGGAGTTCATTTCTCCTTCCCCTTATCTGAGTTTTGTTAGATGTTATCTTAAGCAAACCTCTTGACACATTAATTGGGTAGACCTCTTAGCTGATTTTCCCCAAACTAACAGTAACCCTTACCTTTCACCTTGTGGCAACTCTGCAATAAGTTTTTTTTATTACAGCAGGAATGTCAGTTACAGCTATAGTTAAAGGCTGCATAACTGTCTTAATTCTAGCCCTATGTTTCAGTTCAGATTTTTCAAGCTTGGTTTCTGCTCAAAGTTCAACATCTCTGAAAGCGAAACAAAAACTTTTCAGTGGCCTTTAAGTACCAGGAGAGGGGAAACATGATTTTCTTATTTAAAAATTGCATCCTACTTTTAAACAGTTCTGCAGCTGAACAGCTGGGGATTGAAAGCTGAAATTTTGTTAGTGAAATATCTTTCACTGACAATTAGTTTGTGCTAGTGAAAATAGTTCTTGATTTAACAGTTGACTCTGTGCAAATGATACATGTGAAGTAAATCTTCTCTTGTCTTGCTCAATTCCTAGAGGGCACAAGCTTAAAAAGCTTAGTGGTACATGCATACACAGTGTATGTGGCTGCATAGAGAAAAATGTAGTAAAAAGTGGACGGGGTGAAAGGCAAGGGCTCTTAAGATGCATGGAACTTAGGGAATGCTGCTTTAAGCCCTTTAAGACTTACAGGAGGGAGTGCCACTGATGTATCTTGGGTGTTTTGCAGCTCATAAGGCTACATTTTAGTCATGGGTATTTTTAATAAAAGTCATGGACTGATCAGGCAGTTAACAAAAATTCATGGTCTGTGACTGTTCCATAACTTTTATTATATATCCCTGACTAAAACTTAGGGGTGGGGGTGGGTGGCCCTGGGAGTGCTATGGGTGCTGGTGGGGAGGGGCAGCCCTGGGGCGCCATGGGCACTCGGGGGTGGGCATGCGGGTATTCGGGGGAGGGGGAGGTTGGCGGGTTGGGGCAGCTTCCCTACTTGGCTCTTGGAAAGCAGCGACCTCCAGTTCCTAGCTCCACATGCTGCCTCCACTCCGCCCTAAGTCCCGGTTCTGCAGCTCCTATCAGAGGCAGCAAGTAGAGCTAGGAGCTGAGGGAGGGGAGTTCCTGTTGCCCTTCTGGGGAGCACCCCCACAGGTAAGTAGTGCCCCACACCCCAATCCTCAGCCCGCCCATACCCAAACTCCTGCTGCTGGGGGGCAGAGAGGGGTCAAGACTGTCCCAGCGACTGGCCCCGGGGCTGCCCGAGCTGCTCAGGCAGTTCCTGGGCCAGCTGCACAGGCTGCTCCAGAAGTCACGGAGGTTACAGAAAGTCACAGAATCCGTGACAAACATGGAGCCTTACTCATAGGTCTTGCAGAAGAGGGCCTTCATTCCATTTACCTCCTTAAAGTGTGCGAGTCCAGGTCTTTCAGTGGTGTCTAGACTCATAGCTCCAAGTTATGGAATTCATATGCATTATTGAGAATTCTCCTGGTTGCAAAAGAATTTGCAAGTCTTGGACACTGAAGTTGCTTCCATCTTTAAATAAAAACATTGAAGTTGCATGGCTAAAGGATCAATTTAGGAATTGCAGAGTTAAGGTTGCTCTGTAGCATATGCAAGGTTAAGGGTATGTGCCACATTATACTGAGACTGTATACCTGTAAAAAGAGTTAGCAGACCCTTTATGTGCTATGGTGGATCTATTTAAAAACTGTAATGAATTTTGAAAGTATCTATTCTAGTGATATTTCGTACACACAACTGAAAATACTGTTTGAACCAGTAATACCTGTAAAACTGGAAAGAACTTTTAGGGTTTTCTCATTGTTACTGGCACCATCCTTGTAATACAGTCTTTCTTCCCTTTAGCCATCCATTATTATGGGGGTCAGCAACCTTCGGCACGTGGCCCATCAGGGTAATCCGCTGGCGGGCCGTGAGACATTTTGTTTACATTGACTGTCCGCAGGCATGGCCCTCTGCTGTTTCCCGCAGCTCCCATTGGCTGGGAACGGCGAACCATGGCCATGGGGGGCCTGCGGACGGTCAACGTAAACAGAATGTCTTGCGGCCCACCAGCAGGTTACCCTGATGGGCCGTGTGCTGAAGGTTGCTGACCCCTGCATTATTTTCACCTTACCCAGGGTAAAGCCTTGGCCAAATTGATCTCAGATCCATTTTTGATCCTCCGCTTGGGAAAGTCAAGACACCATGCTATCTGGGTTCAACTGGAAAGGAGATGTAGCATGCTGGTGGGGCTGTAGTGCCATCAGTTTTGCTGTCTTCTCCAGTGGTTTCAATTGCACGTTGGAGAGAAGGGGGCGACAAAACCCCACAAGAACACCTTTGGTACATGACCAGTTAACCAGTATGTCCTTCAGGATCTCTGCTCAAATGGTTCTGCTCTTGAGCAGTCCACAGTTGTGTTTAAAATTTCATGATCAGCTGTGTCATTGGATTCAAGTAACTAAAAATGTGAGTAACATCTGTGCTCCCAGTTTGCTCTATTTAAACTAGACGCTGATTATAATTAAGGCCTTGTGTACATAGTGGCAAGCTGGGGAATCAGTACAATATTAAAAGTTAAATATTAATCAACTTATTGGACTCTGCTACATTTTCAATCTTCAGAAGGCTGCAAATATTTTGACAACATACAATACAAGTGCATTGAAGGGATTGTGGGGAAGGTGGGGGTTTTGACATCTGGATAAGGGACGGTTAGTGCTCTTGACACACAGGAAATTGTGGGAGGCCACTTGGGACTGTGGAATAAGCTTATTAACTGGCTGTTTCTGGTAAAATGGTTAAGTGACCTAGTTAACAATGTAGTCATTACTTTCCTCATTGTCATGAATAGGGTCAGTGCGTACCTCTCACCTACTTAAGGCTGTCTGCAAATGTGAAGACATTGCACTGGTTGCATTCAGTTCAGATTTAAAAGGCTTTCTTTGGCATCCTAAGGGCTGCAATAATTTGAGACACATTCTATGGCTTTGGAAAACATGGGCCAAATTATGACAAGTATTAAGTGATCTGATTAACTAGCTAAATGTTCTTGTTGCAGGGTTAGTTTGTGAAGTTTGAAACTTCAGCCACACTTACTATAGCAGTTTAATATATTAGTATGCACATTAGTTAACTGTTTGCCCTCTCCCTCAACTCCAAAACAGTTAGAAGGATTTTGCTCATTTTTTCCACACAGTCCCTTTTGGGCATGGCCTAAACATGAAAATTTTTAGCCCAAAATATGGAAGTCCTGGAAAACTATGGACAAACAGGGTTATAATGGAAACAGTTTCATACACTAAACCATAGCATGCATGGTCAGCGCTCATAATTTTAAAGGAATTGTAAAGCATCCCCTGTTAGTAAAACATCGTAACCAAAGTGGACTGATAGGAACATTCTCAAAATTTACAGATAAAGACAAAGGTGGTGGTGGGGTTTTGGCTCAAAAAAGATGAGGTCAGAGGAGGTTTAAAAAACATAGGGCACAGGAGTCAAAAGATAATTATGAAATAAAATCTCAAGGTGTCTCTTAAAAGTGAGGAGAGATGGAACTGAGAGAGTGGTCAGGAATGAGTAAATTCAACCCAGTAGGTCTCACCCCAGCAAGTATGACTGGTTCAAATCATCAGGTAGTTGTGAGAACCCTAAATGATGGATTGTATTAGGTAATGGGGTAAAACTCAAGGATGAGTCCCGGGTTTATACATTTAAGTTAGCAGCATTCGTTCAAAAGCCTTTATATAGGAATATTATAAGGGTATAATCTCTGTGTGGACACTTATTTTGGTAAGAATGGTTTTTTGGGTTTTTTTTTTTTTGGTTTAGCTTAAACTCCTTCCCAAGTGACATGCGGTAAACTGAGAAAAGGCACTTAGGCACATAACCTCCTCCTTCCCCAATATAACTATTGGTTTCATTTCACAGCATAAGCTATTGTGAATAAAACTCTTCTGAATCTTTCAGTTGGCTCTGTGTGGGTTGAATTTCCGCTCCATTAATCAGTGAAGTTCAGGAATCTGCCCATGCAAATGCAGTTGTGGGAGTAGCCCCTTAGTTGATCATGTGTTAATGTTTTGAGGGCTGTTGCAGACATACCTCCAGTACCTTCCCTGTACTGATCTATAAGGCAGCTAGCCTCTGCTGGATCAACTATAAGCCAATTAATGGCAGCTTGAGAGGGCAGACAGGATTAGTTGACGCACACAATTTTAAAATTGCAACTGCATAATAAAACACACACTTAGAACTTCTATCCTCTTATCCTCATTCACATTGTCGTCTTAAAAAGAAAAGGAGTACTTGTGGCACCTTAGAGACTAACCAATTTATTTGAGCATGAGCTTTCGTGAGCTACAGCTCACTTCATCAGATGCATGCCGTAGAAACTGCAGCAGACTTTATATATACACAGAGAATATGAAAAAATACCTCCTCCCACCCCATTGTCCAGCTGGTAATAGCTTATCTAAAGTGATCATCAGGTGGGCCATTTCCAGCACAAATCCAGGTTTTCTCACCCTCCACCCCCCCACACAAATTCACTCTCCTGCTCGTGATAGCCCATTTAAAAATGGATACTCTCATAAAAAACCAACCTTCCACACAAACTTCCTCGTGGCTGGATTTTACTAAAACTAGACAAGCCATTTACAACGCACACTTTGCTTCTCTACAAAAGAAAAAGGACACTAAACTTTCTAAACTACTACATGCTACAAGGGGCCACAGCAATGGTTCCCTGAACCCACCTAGCAATATTGTTAACCTATCCAACTATACTCTCAGCCCAGCAGAAGCAGCTGTTCTATCTCGGGGCCTTTCCTTCTGCCCCTCCACCCCCACGAACATGATACAGTTCTGTGGTGACCTAGAATCCTATTTTCGACGTCTCCGACTCAAGGAATATTTCCAAAATACCTCTGAACAACATACTAATCCACAGAGACCTCCCTACCAACACTACAGAAAGAGGGATTCTAGGTGGACTCCTCCTGAAGGTCGAAACAGCAGACTGGACTTCTACATAGAGTGCTTCCGCCGACGTGCATGGGCTGAAATTGTGGAAAAGCAGCATCACTTGCCCCATAACCTCAGCCGTGCAGAACACAATGCCATCCACAGCCTCAGAAACAACTCTGACATCATAATCAAAAAGGCTGACAAAGGAGGTGCTGTTGTTACCATGAATAGGTCGGAATATGAACAAGAGGCTGCTCAGCAGCTCTCCAACACGAGTTTCTACAAGCCATTACCCTATGATCCCACTGAGAGTTACCAAAAGCAACTACAGCATTTGCTCAAGAAACTTCCTGAAAAAGCACAAGATCAAATCCGCACAGACACACCCCTGGAAACCCGACCTGGGATATTCTATCTACTACCCAAGATCCATAAACCTGGAAATCCAGGGCGCCCCATCATCTCAGGCATTGGCACCCTGACAGCAGGATTGTCTGGCTATGTAGACTCCCTCCTCAGGCCCTACGCTACCAGCACTCCCAGCTACCTTCGAGACACCACTGACTTCCTAAGGAAACTTCAATCCATCAGTGATCTTCCTGATAACACCATCCTGGCCACTATGGATGTAGAAGCCCTCTTCACCAATATTCCACACAAAGATGGACTACAAGCCGTCAGGAACACTATCCCCGATAATGTCACGGCTAACCTGGTGGCTGAACTTTGTGACTTTGTCCTTACCCATAACTATTTCACATTTGGAGACAATGTATACCTTCAGATCAGTGGCACTGCTATGGGTACCGGTATGGCCCCACAGTATGCCAACATTTTTATGGCTGATTTAGAACAACGCTTCCTCAGCTCTCGTCCCCTAAAGCCCCTACTCTACTTGCGCTATATTGATGACATCTTCATCATCTGGACCCATGGAAAAGAAGCCCTTGAGGAATTCCACCATGATTTCAACAATTTCCATCCCACCACCAACCTCAGCCTGGTCCAGTCCACACAAGAGATCCACTTCCTGGACACTATGTGACCATTGTTTATTAGCACTGTAAACACCACCCTATACCGGAAACCTACTGACCGCTATTCCTACCTGCATGCCTCCAGCTTTCACCCTGACCACACCACACGATCCATCGTCTACAGCCAAGCTCTGCGATACAACCGCATTTGCTCCAACCCCTCAGACAGAGACAAACACCTACAAGATCTCTATCAAGCATTCTTATAACTACAATACCCACCTACTGAAGTAAAGAAACAGATTGATAGAGCCAGAAGAGTTCCCAGAAGTCACCTACTACAGGACAGGCCTAACAAAGAAAATAACAGAACGCCACTAGCCGTCACCTTCAGCCCCCAACTAAAACCCCTCCAACGCATTATTAAGGATCTACAACCTATCCTAAAGGATGACCCAACACTCTCACAAATCTTGGGAGACAGGCCAGTCCTTGCCTACAGACAGCCCCGCAACCTGAAGCAAATACTCACCAGCAACCACATACCACACAACAGAACCACTAACCCAGGAACTTATCCTTGCAACAAAGCCCGTTGCCAATTGTGCCCACATATCTATTCAGGGGACACCATCACAGGGCCTAATAACATCAGCCACACTATCAGAGGCTCGTATTCCTGCACATCCACCAATGTGATATATGCCATCATGTGCCAGCAATGCCCCTCTGCCATGTACATTGGTCAAACTGGACAGTCTCTACGTAAAAGAATAAATGGACACAAATCAGATGTCAAGAATTATAACATTCATAAACCAGTCGGAGAACACTTCAATCTCTCTGGTCACGCAATCACAGACATGAAGGTCGCTATCTTAAAACAAAAAAACTTCAAATCCAGACTCCAGCGAGAAACTGCTGAATTGGAATTCATTTGCAAATTGGATACTATTAATTTAGGCTTAAATAGAGACTGGGAGTGGCTAAGTCATTATGCAAGGTAGCCTATTTCCTCTTGTTTTTTCCTACCCCCCAGATGTTCTGGTTTAACTTGGATTTAAACTTGGAGAGTGGTCAGTTTGGATGAGCTATTACCAGCAGGAGAGTGAGTTTGTGTGTGTATGGGGGTGGGGGGGATGTGAGAGAACCTGGATTTGTGCTGGAAATGGCCCACCTTAATTATGCACATTGTAGGGAGAATGGTCACTTTGGATGAGCTATTACCAGCAGGATAGTGAGTTTGTGTGTGTGGTTTTTGGGAGGGGGGTGAGGGGGTGAGAGAACCTGGATTTGTGCAGGAAATGGCCCAACTTTATTATCATGCACATTGTGTAAAGAGTTGTCACTTTGGATGGGCTATCACCAGCAGGAGAGTGAATTTGTGTGGAGGGTGAGAACCTGGATTTGTGCTGGAAATGGCCCACCTGATGATCACTTTAGATAAGCTATTACCAGCTGGACAATGGGGTGGGAGGAGGTATCTTTTCATATTCTCTGTGTGTATATAAAGTCTGCTGCAGTTTCCACGGCATGCATCTGATGAAGTGAGCTGTAGCTCACAAAAGCTCATGCTCAAATAAATTGGTTAGTCTCTAAGGTGCCACAAGTACTCCTTTTCTTTTTGCGAATACAGACTAACACGGCTATTACTCTGAAAATTGTCGTCTTAGATTTTAAACTCCTTGAAGCAAGAGCAATATGTGTATAACCATTCATCATTCGCACTGGTGTCTCTTTTCTCAGTTAAATCAGGAAAGGAAGGGCTTGCAGAGGGCAAAGACATACTGAAAGTACCCCTTAAAAAGGGAGGCATCAACTCAACAAACTGAGGGGACTTGGCATGGAACAGAACACAGTGGCGCCACACTGTACACCAACCCACAACCCACTTTGAAGAGAACAGATGTGCTCAGATGTGACAGAGAAGTGACAGGAGGAAAGAAAGGGCACAACACTCCAGCCAACAACTATGTCTGCAGGGCACAAATTGGGCTCCTCAGCCACCTAAAAACCCATCAATGAACCCCCTTGGCAGACATCAGCCTCACGTCGAGGGATAGCCAAAGAAGAGAGCATCCAGCACAAGGGGCATGAATTTGGAGGTCTTACTACTACTGTGATATAAATATTTTGCTGAATAAACAATCCATGATGATCAGTTGCTGCATGATCTGACAAGATAAAACATCTAACTGAGCTTAATCTAAAACTTGAAGCGGGATCAGCATAGCAAAGGCTTGCTCCTCTCCACATGAGAAGTGACAGGACAAGCTTGGCTGCTGGACATTAGCCATGTTAGTTGCATGGGTTCCTTGATTCATACCTCAGGAAGATTGAGGTATGCCAGCTGCCTGCAGGTTGGGTCTCTGAATTAGAGCCATAGAGAAGGCAGAACTTTTTTTACCTTGGCAGTATTCCAGCAGTGACTTATGAATATTTATTTTGTTCTGGAATAGTATATCATTAAAGGGGATAGAGTTCAGTGGTTAAAACGGAGTAGGAATTGTGACTGCTGACTTCTGGTCCAAGTTCTGCCACACTTTGTCTGATCTTGGGCAGATCATTATGCCTACTGTTACCTGAATTCACCTGCCTGCAGTTTGGAGCTAGACTTCTTCCGCTTTACATTTAAGGTTCAGAATGTTCTTGTGTGGTAGGGGTATTGCCAAGTCATTTGAGATCATCTGATTAAAGTGCAAAATATCAACAGGAACGTTGATGAAAATATTTTTCTGTGCCTTGTGTTAAGCTTCCTTGTTTATGGCTTCCATGATAGTTCTGGAAAGACTTTTAATGGTAGTATTATTAACGAATAACTCATCAGAATTTGAAGGACAATCAAGCACTTTCAAAAAAAAATCAGATTTATTTTTGTTTATAAAGAATCTCATCAGTACTGCACCCTTGGATGTGCTGTAAAACTTCTAAAAAAGTTTTGTGTAGACACACTAGCTTTAAATTCCAGTAACAACATTGTAACTGCAGAACTAGGTGACAAAACTTGGTGGCATGATTTTTTTTTTTTTTTTTTTTTGCTCCTCATTTTTGATGGCTTTCAGAACTTCAAGATTCTGTAAAGCTCTTTGGAATACTTAAAGTATGAAAGATAGGACATAATCCTTTAATTAAGGATTTCTTATACACCGTTCAGGATTTGTTTTTCTCAATAGTGGGTTTTGTGTGATGTGGCCACTTGTTCTGAAGGAAATAGAGCGCTAACTTGCTTCAGATTGATTGATTACCATATGGTAGCTTTGGTGATCTATCCACTTACTGCCAACCGGAGCTAGAATTGAAACAAATGATTGAAAGTCCATGTCTCTCATTTTTAATTCCCCCTACTCAACTAATTCCCTGCAAAGTGCAGTGGACTAGGACAAATATGGTACTCAAAATAATTTTTCCATGTATTATGTTGGTCATGAAAGCCTGGAGGTAGGCTACTAAAATTTGTACTTCAGCCCATTGTGCTAAAATTCTAATAATCAGGGATCTGCTACCTATACCATCATCCTCAATATGCTGTGGAGGCTAAGAAATGTGCCTCTTGTCACTTATTAAAGGAGCAAATCAATTGGAATAATGTTTTGATATGTAGAAAACAATAGCGGTGACATTCCAAAAAAAATTCAATGTAAACCAGAGTAACTTCTTATGAGAACTGTTATTGGGATGACTCATGCCTTGTGTTTCAAATCCTGTCCCCTCCCTATGGTTCTGGCAGTAATCTGTCAGTTGATAATGGTGGCGTGCATAGCCTCTAGGAACTCTGTATATGCATCTGTTTTTATCTAATTTATATAAAAACACAATTGATCTGGTTGTAAACATAGTTGGCCTATGTTTATCATGTGACTGCTACTTCCATAGCCTTCTTTCCATACTCATTGTCATCTTAAATTGTGAGCTCTCTGGAATAGGGACTGTTTTGTCTTTCTCTGTATAGTTCAATTGGACTGTAGTTCTGACGGGCTTTTAGATATGAGTGTAAAACAGAAGGGACTAGATGCCAGAATAAGTTTATATTCACCCAGATTTTTTTTAATACATTGTCGTGTTGGAGGGAATGATACGTTTTTATAAATATCCTGTTGATGCTCCCGCAGTCCCTTTTTGCTAGCAATATTGACTTTACTTTGACATAGACTTCAGGTTGAGAAACCATTATCCAACTTAATCATGTAAAAATGATTACTCAGGAAAATATTAAATAAAAATTTTAAAGCCAAGATGAAAAATAGGATTATTCATTCCTCTTTGCTCATTTTGTTTGACTTAAAGGTCCTGTCAGCTCTCTTTCATAGTATTTAAACTATTGTTTTCAACTGTTTTTAGACTTCAGAGGGATTCTGTGTTTAAAAAAGTCGTTCTTTTAAATGTGAAAGCACAATGCTTAGTTACAGTAAAACTATTCATGCGTGAAGAATTGCTTGTGTGACACTTACACATGTTCAGTTTTTTTAGGAGAAGATTAGAAATAAACTCTGTAAATAGTTAACAAAGCTTGCAAAAAAAAGTCTGTCTGAGCTAACAAGTGGTCATCCTCTAAATATTGCTTATTCTCCTGCAAGTGGACCCTTTTTTCTTTGGATGTCTCTAAGCAGGGTCCCCTAGAAAAGGTGGTTCTCAAGCTTTTTTCATTTGTGGACCCCTTTGGAAATTTCAAATGGAAGTGCAGATCCCTTTGGAAATCTATTTGTCTGTGTATATATAGTTGAATTCTGTTCAGTTTTCAGTTTGTCTTTCGCGGACCTCTTAGACATAGTCCGTGGACCCCTATGGGTCCACAGACCACAGGTTGAGAACCACTGCCTTAGATTAACAGTGGGGACAGTGACTCCATTTATAAAATGATCAGTTGGTGGAAATAATGTCCCAATTTAAACATGAAGATAAAGTCCTGCTGTTTTGGAAAACTCCATGTACCATGCGAGCACATCCCATGGCTGTTAGCGTCCATAAACCTGTCTCTCTGGTTGACTAGGGCCTGCATAATGATGGAGTAGTGACCTTTTCGGTGTATGTGCCCATATTTTACCCACCACAAGGAGCACATGAGTCCCATCGATGGCCCTGGTGCAGTTTGGACAGCCTGTATTCTTAAAACTAGCAGTTATTTCAGGGCCATGATTAATGCACACCACCTTTTGGGTGAAGAAATCAGGACTGAGATTTAAAAACCTTATTACCACAATCTCAACAGTGGACTTACAACACCAAATTGGTTCGTTACAGACTTGTAATAGTCTGGGGTAGACAGCTTCTGTGTGGCTGTGGCAATTTGCTTCTGGATCGATACACCCTCCCTCATGCATATGTCGTGATGCTGGAGGATTTGGACAAGCTACTCAAAGCTCCAGGAACATCTGCTGCTTTGTGCAAAAGTTCTGGAGCCACAGTTGCATATCCCAAGTCTGCATGATGTGATCCCACCAGTTTATGCTCATGACCCTCATCCAAAAGCACTGGTATATCTATGGGGTATCTGCAGCTACGGCAACAGGCAGGAGGAGCATCAAACGGATGGCATCTGCCAGGTCTCTACAACCTTGTGAGAGGTGTCTTCGACCGTACAAAAACCATTGCTAACACGTGCACCAGTGTCTTAAGGATGCTGTGCCTGACTCCTGAAATAGCATTGAAACGTGAGCTCCACAGGTTCTTCCATCTTGCTAATTCTGATTCTGGGAGTGTGAGGACCCAGAAATGACCCTGCTAGATGTGTTCGTGATCTAAGGCAAGTGCCACGGTACACTCTAAATGACGGCCTAGAGCAGGTATAGCTGACGAGTGATAAGAACCCTTGTATATGATCCCAAAAGCAGAAGGTCTGACTCGGATCTGCATAGTGCAGTATGTGCATAGCAGCACAGTTAGGAGAAGCAGGTTCAACAATTGAAAACCCAGGTTTACAATGCAGTTTGGACACTGAAGCGCAGGCTTGGAAACATCAAATCCACAAGCACAGGTCCTACAGATCTGTGTTTACAGTGCAGGCAAACTCTGAGTTGCCTGATATTGCTCCATGGATTATTTCTTGTTAATTCTTCTTAGTATCTCCATGTGACAGTTGGGGCCTACTGTGGGTCTTATTGACTGTGGGGAAGACCAACTTTTAGCCATCACCATTTTTCTATTAGATGTCACATTCTCCAATGTCTGTGCAGTCAAGGACTTGTAGGTTATTTGTTTAAACTGCTCTGGTGGGAGGTATATGTTGGAAGAATTAGGACAGTCTTTTGGAAGGCACAATGAGAAATCTAGAATCAAAGCTATACCATGGGGCTAGAGAAGGCTTCTGAAATATGGTGTGCCAAGGGCTCAAACCTGATCTTAAATATGCATGTTTGTATACCTTTTTATTGTATAAAAAGTGCTAGCTTTAGAGAGCCAAAGTATCGGTTTGGCGTGAAATGAAAAACTCTTAACTTTGTATTATGGTTGCTTGTGAATCACTACAGTTTGTTTAAAATCAGAAGCTCAGCCTGCTTGTAATACTACCAGTAGTTTCTGTTTCATATACTGCATGAACTGTCCTAACTTTTGTTTTTGGAGTAGTAGTTCATAAGTATAGGATGACTGATCACTTTATTAGTGTAGGTGAGGTATTAAAAGATATGAAAAAATATATCAAAATTGACACACTACAGTGTAACAGTGATGGGAGGCCATACAAGTATTGAGGGAGAACTTCCTTGCTTTTTTTCCCCTTAATTTGTCCTTCTAAGCTTGTATTTTTTTTTTGCATGAGACTCAAAGTGATGGTTTTCCATATATTCTACAATATTAATATTAAGAGCTAAAGACCACTGTCCTCTGGTTCAGATTCACGATATGGCTGGCCTTAAAACTAATTAAGAATGTTTTCCTGATTCTAAATATTTTGTATTAAATCTCTTTTGTTCCTGAGAAACTAAAATAAACTGAAGAGTTGTTCCTGTTAAATGGTGTTAATAAGCTCTCAGTCTGTGTCTCGGACAGGGCATAGGGGTATATGAAATAGGTTGAGCGGAAGAGGAACCACAACGTAAATCCAGTCAAGAGGAATATTTTGTATCTAAATAATGAACTACCAGTAAACAGACTTTTTTGAAATATAGAAGGGATCCAGTGAAAACTTTTACAAGGGTTAAGGATCAAGCAGCAGCTGCTTAGAGCTGTACACTTAAAATCGGGCCATGAAGTGTTTAACTACGTGACGTATGTGATTTTTTTACAAACAAAAATTTATCTACTTGGTTAAAATGACTGCTTCTGGGGAAAAGGTTTTTTGACTTGAGTGTGACTGGAGACTGTGTAAAATTTTGTACATTGTGATAAAAATGGCTGTGCTAAAAGTCTGACCTTTGTGAGCTTAGCGTGTTGTGAAACTGAGAAGCTTGGTCACAACTGTGAACCATGCTCAGACTTGAAAGGAAACTATCGGATAACCTTGGCCCAAAATCTAGGATTAAGACACAAATTTTGTTGGAACCCGATATAGTACAGTATTGAAATAGTTCAATGAAATCATTTTAAAAAAAAATCAAGTGTGTTTACTTTAGCTTGGAGGTAACATTTTCTGGAGTACTTGAACCACAAACAACATATTGTGCTAGTCAGAGAAACACACTGAAAATGACCATAAGTGATGCAATCTGTCATTTCATTCAGTATGGACAATGGTTAGTCATTTCCTCTTAACTTGGACAAAATCAACAAATGCTGAAAAGTAAACTTTATTTTTCATATAAAAAGTTTAGCCAATCCAATGAGAGATTTCTTGAGCCTGTTTCACTAATTACACTAATTCATCATTACAGGGAAATCTGTCTTCCTAGAATGGGATTAATGTCTTTTGTTAAAGAATATGGCAATATAGCTTTCACAGTGCAGTTCTGGTTTCCTCATCTCAAAAAAGGAATATTAGAATTGGACGAAGTACAGAGATGGGCAACAAAGATATTTAGGGATATAGAACAGCTTCCATATGAGAGACAAAAAGACTGGGAATGTTCACACTGAAAAAGATGACTGAGGAGGGGAGATGGCTAAGGTCTAAAATGTCATGAATGGTGTGGAGAAAGTGAATAAGGAAGTGTTGTTTACCCCTTCACATAACACAAGAACCAGGTGTCATCCAATTAAATTAGTAGATAGCAGGTCTAAAACATAAGGAAGTACTTCTTCCCACAATGCAGTCAATCTGTGGAACTCATTGGGGATGTGCTGAAGGCCAAAAGTATAACTAAATTCAAAAAAGAATTAGGTAAATTCATGGAGGATAGGTCCATCAATGGCTATTAGCCAAGTCTGTCAGGGTCAGCAACCCCATGCTCTGGGTGTCCCTAAACCACTGATTGTCATAAGCTGGGACTGGATGGCAGGATGGATCACTCAATAATTGCCATGCTCTGTTCATTCCCCCTGAGGCATTTGGCACCAGCCACTGTTGGAAGACAGGATGTTGGGATAGATGGACCTTTGGTCTGACCCAGTATGGCTGTTCTTATGTTTTTATGAATTGGGCAGCTTTTTTTAACCAACCACTTGTCTCTAGTTTGGCAATGAACTTGGTAGAAAAACCTATTTAGAATAGAGGTGGTGCACCAGAGCAGAACTAAGAACAGATTGACTTCTCAGGCAGTCATGGTGCTTGTTTACTCTGAGCATTTAGAGGCTGCTAGTTACAGTTCGTTCCATCTAGCCAATCTATACCTGCTATTTTGTACATTTGTCTTCATAGCTAGTTGAACTGGTTTTTCTAGCAAAATGGAGTCCTTTTTTTTTAGAATACTTTTTTTGATGTCTAAACAGGCCCATATTATCAGCTTTCTCCTAGAATAAAGCAGCTATCCACAAACAAAAAATCGTAAATTGAATGTACGGTTTTAACTCCTGCTCCTCAATGTCCTTTTTTTATATTTTTTAGCGGCGGCTTCGTCACCTTCGGAATATTGCTGCACGTAACATTGTTAATAGAAATGGTTATCGCCTTCTGGATACCTACTTCACTCTTCACTTGTGTGATAACACTAAGATATGTAAAGGTAAGGGCCTATTGTCAACATTTGTCACGTAATTCCATCTTCCTATACAAACTACACTGATGGCCTTGTTCAATTTTTTTGAAGTTCATTCTATCTTGAATTTGTTTTGTTTCCTGGTGACGTGGCACCATTAAAATTCATTTGTGTTTTCAGATGAGCTAAAGATAAACAATGAAAGCTTTTGCGTTTTCTTCATTTTTCACCAGCAGATAGACCCAACTATCAGTCTTGCAGCTGTCAAGCTGAGTGAGTTGTATGCTTAGATTACACCAGTACCACTAGTTGGGCTGCTAGCAAAATAGGTACTCTTATATATAAAGCAGCTCGTACCTGCACAATGGAGCACTGCCTCTCTAAATTTGTTCAGATTAGGGCTTCAAGGGTTGGTCTTTTCTGATGACTCTGTGCAGCTGATGTGCCCCGCACTATTTGCCTCGTGCATTGATTGCCTGCTGCTGATCTTTCAGCTGCCTGACTCAGTCAAGCTGAACAAGTTCTTGAACAAACATTCCATTTCTCCTACATCTGACCTAGCAGCTACTGCATCCCAGGAACAGGCACAATCTATCTTAAATTCTTCTAAGATGCTTATCACCATGGTAACTAAGCTCTAGACAACAGTATTGTGGAATACTGAGTCCCTAAATGGCAATGTATGCTTAGTCTTGCCTGTTTTTGGTGAGCATGTTTGGGTGTTGGGTTTTTTCTCCCATCTGTTGGTCCTTGCCTTCTACTTCAAGCTACAGGTGGAGAGATTGGATGACAGTGTCATTAGTGAGGGGAAAAAACTGGTCTTTAGATCTTGAACATTGGCAAGCTGTCTTTGATCTCTTTAGGTAGAGTTTGATTCAGTTTTTACGAGAACTAATGCATCAGTTACCTTTGCATAGAATATACTTCTAGGACTTGTTTTACAAAACAGTTCCCATTTAAAAAATAAGTATTTGTACTGTAGCATAAAATATTGATATGGGCTGAATTTCTCTACTCACTTAATTCTTTTCCCTCCTAGAATTTTATAGGAGTGAAGTTATCAAGAACTCCCTGGTAAGTTGATTTAATATTGGTGATCTTGTATAGAAACCCTTGTGCTTCACTTTTATCTCTTAATGTGTAGGCTTACTTAATACTGAAATGTTTCAGAGTAACAGCCGTGTTAGTCTGTATTCGCAAAAAGAAAAGGAGTACTTGTGGCACCTTAGAGACTAACCAGTTTATTTGTACAGCTCATGAAAGCTTATGCTCAAATAAATTGGTTAGTCTCTAAGGTGCCACAAGTACTCCTTTTCTTTTTGTTAATACTGAAATATTGCACTTAGCTCGTAGTAAAACATCTGAAACAGTCTTTTCTTCCATTTTCCAGACTCAATGACTAAACTAGTATAGCTGGATCTTATTGTCCACTCCCGAAGGTTCATGTCCTTATGGGGTAAAAGTGGCAATGTTTTGGATTAATGACAATCTGAGTCTCCTTGAGGGAGAGGTTATCAACTTAATGTCATGTAAATCTGAATTCTCCAACTACTGTTGTAACTACTGTTCAAAGTATCACCTACAGTTACTAACTGGAAGGTCTCTTTTGTTCGTTGTGCATTTAACAATATCGTGTATAGTCAGTTTAATCATTGCATGTGTTGGCAACAGAGGAAAGCAACATTTCAAAACAACAAAACCCCAGAACATGACAAATGCATTTGTAAATCCACAGAAACTGATAAAAGGGATTTGGGGCAGGTGTAGTATATAAAACTACTACTAACTCACTTCTTAAAACTGTTTCAAGTTGTACCTTTAAGGTCTAATATTGCAGCTGACACTCTTGGGTGGGAGAAACCTAGCAGCTGAACAAAACAGACTGGAGAAGGGTGAGGTCATCTTTGAAGACACAACTTGAACCTCAAACAGGAGTTGTGGTTATGGTAGAGGGAGGGAGTCAAGGAAATCTTGCTTCTTGTGAATCTAGGCAAAGAACTTTTTTTGCCTTTCCTTTTGATTTGGCGCTTTGCTGCTCTCAATAACATGTTTTGGGTAAACTTTTTTCTTATGTAGTTTTAATTAAATAAAATTACATTTTATTTAAGGTAGTTTTAATTTAAAAAAAGGTAGTTTTAATTAAATAAAAAATGTTTGTGCATTTTTAATTGAATTTCCATCCAAACAGAGCTTGATATCATTGCAAGCAAAAAATTACCTATCTAGTAAATAGAAAATGGTGACTGATGCATTTCTTAACATAACAAATGTTAAATAAATAAATAAATCTAAGTTATGCGATATAATTTTTGAAAATTATGTTGAGATGTAATGTATCCTCCTGGATAGCAAAACCCACCAAATTTAGTGTAAAGGTTATATTTAGTTGCAAAACAACATGTTTTAATGGCTACTAACAAATGAGAATCAACATTTCTTAAGAAAATAACAAGTACAAATGCAAAACATGATTAAAAAAGTGATATAAATCACCATTTTAATCACGATTAAATCAGCAGGCAGGGAGCCTTAATCTAAATCATTAATTTTAATCTAAATCGATCCAGCCTATTCCACACCCCAACACTACCCTTCCCAGCATCAATGAAGAGAAGGAGAGCTTCTCACAAGAAAATTGTTTCTAGCCCTGGTACCTGGGTAATGGGGACATCTCTCATATCAGCCTCAGAGTAGTGTGGGGTTTTTTGCAGTTCGAGTCCTGAAGTCCTTAGTACTGAAGGTTTGTTATACTCTAGCACTGAGATAGCTCTACCATTACTAGTAATGCTGGCAACATTAAAAAGACCAACACTAGACTGCCCTATCACGTCACAGTAGCAAAGAAGGTGCTCTGTGTGTACTCTACTAACACTTCTACTGGTGCTAGCAACAACATAACTGCACTGGTTAGAGAGTGGAGATAAAAACCAGATAGATGCGGCTGGTGGCTTGGCACCTATTTTCTTATTGCTTCCAAATATAGATGGTTCTTGTGGGTCTTGCTAATTATATCCTTTGGTCACGCTGGTATTGCTATCTGACTACTACTAAAGTGTTAAAGCTCTAAGAAAATAGTGCACCTGAAATGTAACTGTGTGGATAAGCATGGTGCTGCCTATCTAGTCTATGCAGCTATGGAGTATCAACTTTAAGTGTGATGTGTCCAGTCCTACTAATCAGCGTCCAAGTGTGTGAGCTAGAGGCCTCAGATGCACTTCTGGTAGCTGTATCTCAGAATATGAAGGAGATTCTTCTCTTCATCCTTCCCCTCTCCCTCAAAAGATGATCCTTGACCCAAAGGTTGGTGAGGAGTAATGCTGTGAAGTATTGCTTCCTCTGTTAGGAGGGCTTCCTTGAATACTTGTCTGTTCTTCCTTGTACTAAGCATGAGGTACAAGGAGAAGGGGAGGAAATAAACTTATTCCCACTTATCAGCAGGTCACAATTCTATGCAATGTTTAGAACTGGCTTCTCTTGGACAAGTGATTGTCCCACTCTCCCTCTGTTTGGGGTATCTTGGTTATGATTTCCCAGAATGAGTCTCGTAAAGGAAAGCATGTCACACTTCAATAGCTTTGGGAAAGAAAATATCAAATTCTTGTGCTCATTCCAAGTCCTCTTCAAATGTGTGGCAATCTCTCGAAGCTGAGTTACTGAATAGCAGTAACAATTCAACAAATTACCAATATAAAACATTGCTCAAAAATATTAATTGATAGAACTAAACAAAACACTCTAGGCTAATTCACTTTCATGTGTACATCTTTTTTCACTCTGTTCCCATGTTAAAAGCTTTGCAAAATTTATTCTGTTTAAAAGCTGAAAAGGGTAAATCTGACTCTGTAAATTATTTAGCAGATGGCTACAGTACTAGCCTGACTCAGTTCTCACTTTCTGGAAGAGCTATTTGCAGTGGTGGTACATACAGTGGTAGGTATTGTTCGTATTGCATGAACCCTACAATCAAATGTTTTTAATGGGAAACTGTCATGATGTCTAGACTCAAAACGTGACCTCCTTTTTCAGACAGCTGTCAGCACAGTCCATAAACTATTGTTTTCCCCTCTTCTAGATGTCACAAAACACACAAGTTTAATTATTATTCTCCTTCCTCCCTTGCCTTTAAAGCCAACTTACATATAAAAACCAGCAGCCTAATACTTACAACTAATGCCACAGATGCCAATATGAATAGGAGGGAAGAATGTAGGTTAATAAATTCCAGTTAGGCTTTAACTGAGTTCAAAATAACTTTGAAAACCTAGTTATCTTGACGTTGATGGAAAAAAACCAATAAATTCTAAAAATCTGAGCTATAAAGCTTCTGAATGGAGTTTCCTAGTACTGCTGGCAAACTGTATTGGAAGGACTAGAGCTGTTGCAAATTTTTATATAACATTCTTGTTGTATAGGTGGTAATTAGGGAATATCTGTGTTGTGTGGAAATATGGTCCCTACTTTCAAGAACTTACAGTTTAAAAAACTTAGGTCCTAGAAACTGAGAATTAAAATTGTGTTATGTGCTAACAGTCTGTAGATGGCTTCAGTGTAGCCTAAAGCTTACAAACAAGTATCTGATCCTGCAATCCTTCCTCTTGCAAATATTCTGTACTCAATGAGTACTTCTGTTGATTTCAGTGGTACTTACCTATGGGCTACAGGACTCAGCCCTCAGAGGCTGAAAATGCTGGTGGTTAGACAAGTTTCAGATATTTTCCAAAGAGATGTAAGTCTCTCTTATAGAGTATTAGGGAAAACATAGGTGTTGAAGTAGCATAAGTCAGATTTCTTATCTGTGCACCACTTCGCTGCTAAGTCCAAAGATCTGTTACCTTCCTGGAAGTTTAAATTCAATCTGTGTGCTGAAGTTGGACTTTAGCATATGAGGGTTTGGTAGCAAACTGGGGGAGCTATCTAGCAGGGTTTGAAGACCTTCTGAAGTCAGGAGACCTTGAGCACATATTTGAAGATCTGCTGATTTGACCCACCTCCCCCAATTGTCCAAACCTGTTGAGTTTTCCCTGGGACCTTTTTTATAACTAGAATTCTGCTGTATTTAGTCTGAAATGGAAACTTAATTATGAAGTGGGGATCTATCCAAAGAGAAACAAGGTTAAATGATGCAATCCCTACTAACAGTGCTGCAAATCTTAAAGTAGCACATTTTAGTAAGTTTCCGTATAACTGCCAAGTACTCTACCAGTATTTAATTTCCTGTTATGATGGTAGCCAGCAATAGCTATATAAATAGCTCTTTCTTGCTAGGAAAAATTCAAGAGGTGAGTAAGGGGACAGGGACTTCTGTAAAACTTACAGAAGGAAATAGATACCCTTTGGAGTCTTCTCACTCTGACCTATTAATCGCTAGTATGCATGTTTAAGCTTGCAGCATGTTATGACTATTTTTCATAATTTCTTAACTATAGTGGTACTATGATTTATTCAAAATTCTTGACACTTGAAACCTTCTCTAGATTTAGAGAAATTAGTCCAGCAGGATTTTAAGTCTGTTTTTTGTCAAATGCTAAGGTCTGGACTTTTCTGGCTGGCTCTCCAAATCTCTAGAATGAAGAGAGCTCCTCAGAAGGTAGGAGCACTCAGGGCTTGGTGTCAGCAATGCAGAACTTGAGGGGTGAAGAGGAATAGGAACAAACCCCCATTAATAGTTAAACCAAATTCAGTTAATGAGAAGTAAATTGGTGTTAATATAAACTACAGCTCTTTTTTAGAAGCCAAATGTTAAAACAGTGTGGAATATGATCTTCACGCTACTCCCATTTTCTAAAAATACTAGTATCTGTATTTCTTGAAAAAGCGCCTGTTGTGGCAAAAGGCAATTAATGAAGTAATTTCCTGGCGTCTCATAATGGAAGGAAGTAGTAGTTGGTCTGAAAGCCTGCAGGCTTTTGCAGCAGCAGATGGAAATGGGAGCCAAACTAGGAATCTTGATCTGGAAAATTGTGAATAATGAAGGAACAGAGTCTCGGATGGCTTGAGCCTTCTCATGTGTAACTTTGTAGAACGTTGCAGGGTGTTACTTCAGTTCTTGCAGTCTGGAAGTTTGACATAAATACTTGGCCTCTTTAAATTTAAACACACTGTATGTTAAACTGAAATAACACCAAAGAATGTTGTTGTTCCTACATCTTTATTGTACTTATCAACAGAATCCAACATGGAGGAGTCTTGATTTTGGAATAATGCCTGATCGCCTCGATACATCTGTGTCATGTTTTTTGGTGAGGATCTGGGGTGGCAAGAAAGAGCTCTATCAGCTGTTGATCGAATGGAAAGTCAATCTAGATGGACTAAAATACTTGGGTCAGCAGGTAAAATAAAAGCATATTTCCTCAATTTGTGGATTAAGTAGCTAAGTCTTTTTCTTAGAGTTGTAAGATCAAGGCTACAAACAGACTGAAAGTAGGAAAATGATAAAATAAACATCTTAATTATGGAATTAAACTAATTAAAAAGGGACTGCTAATATGGGTAGCTCTACCCATTGCAAAGATCTTTAAATAATCTGGATGGGCATGATGATATATTAAAGTTATGTTCTGAAATTTCTTGGATTAAAGTTGCTTTAGCTACTTGAGCTTTTTAATCACAATTGTAGCCCCAAGTGAGAAACAGTGTATCACGTCATTACTCTGTATGTGATCACAGTTTATTTTCTTTAGCTTTTCTAATTGGACTGTGCTAATGCTACTAGAATGCCAACAGTGCCCTTGGCATAAAACAGTCTTCAATCCAATTACAGATTAAGAAACCAAGAGGATAGTGTTAACCTTGGAACCTTTCCCCCATTCTTCTCTAGTCCTGGGAAATCACTTGTCTGACATGGGTTTAGTACAGCAGTTCTCAAACTATGGGTCGGGATCCCAAAGGTGGGTCAGGACCCCATTTTAATGGGGTTGCCAGGGCTGGCATTACACTTGCTGGGGGCTGGCCCCAAACCCAAGCCCCACCGCCCGGATCTGAAGAGCCCCAGGTGCTGGGGCTCAGGTTACAGGCCCCCCCGCCTGGGACTTAAGCTCTTGGGCTCGGGCTTTGGCCCCCTGACGCAGGGCGGTGGGGCTCGGGCTTTGGCCCCCCTCCTGGGGTCATTTAGTAATTTTTCTTGTCAGAAGGGGGTCACGCTGCAATGAAGTTTGAGAACCCCTGGTTAGTATTTATGGGTCTTATGGAACAAGTGGAATCTTTGGTTATGATTTTACATAAATGCGAGTCATTAACATTAGTTTTAACATATTTTCTTTAAACTTCTAACTGAAGTAAAAGGGAGATACGTAGAGAGCCGTAACTCATGAAACAAATGCAAGGTGTCTGTCGTAATTACAGTAGGTTGACACGCTTTGTTTTAAATAAAGTTTCTTAGACAAGTGTCCTGCCCTGGTCTCTCTTGCTGTTTGAGTTCACTGTTCTAAAATGAATCCACAGCTTTAAAAGATGGAAATGCTTTGAAATGTCAATTATTTATAAAATAGGCTTGTAATGAAAAAGCATTTGTTGGATCCAATACTTGCTGTGCAGAACATGAATTGCAGTGTTCTGTTTCATTTTATTGCACCAAGGAAATAGGCCCCTAGAGACTATTCTCTAACACTATCTTTTTCATTTAGAAGTAACCTTGTCCCCTCAGCTAACGCACTTAATGTAGGACCAGTTTTGTGTTCAGACATAAACAAAAAAAAATCTAACTGTGCATTATCTGCTGAAAATTGGCTCCTTTATAACTGAGCTGTCTGAATGAGCTATTTCCTTGTTTGTTTTTTATTATTTTTGATCTTCCTACTATTGCTCTACTTCTGGCTCTAGGAAAGAGGAAGACTTGTTTATCTGATACTGTAAGTAGTTGTAGGTGCTATGTAGTGGTTAAGGCAAATATTAAATTTTTATTTTGCATCTTGGAAGATGGACATATATCACTGAGCATATCGGCCATTTCCTGTTTAAAGGTGTGAGAGTCAAGTGTTTTCTCTACAGTAATAGTTCAGTTCCTCATTGACAAGGTTCACATGCTTTAGCACTAGAGGGAAGATCTGAAAAGGTGAGTCATAAAATTAGCAATTAATATTAAGCTTGATTTCACATAAACTAAGTTGACCCTAATGTCATTGGTGTGTGTTTTTTACAGATACATGCTCGAAACCCAAATGAAATAATTTTTGGGTTGAATGATGGCTATTATGGAGCTTCATTTGAACAGAAGGTACGAATACCTAATATTTATGCAAATTATGTAGTAATGATAGTCACAGGCTGTAATTTAAATTCTGTTGGCATAGACCAGCATTTTCAAGGTTGGATGCCTACTGTAAGCACCTAAATAACTGGATGTTGTGGGTGCTCAGCATCTCTTAAAAAATTGGGCCACTTAAATGGCCTCACTTTCAAGGGTGCTGAACCTGTCCCACTTTTGTCTAGGTGTCTAACTTTAGGCACCCAAGCTTCCAAATTTTAGGCAGTTCTTACTGTCCTCTTCATTTAACCTCTGTCTCTGAGGCTCCATGTTGCAGTTTCCATCTTTGCTTTCCCAGTAAGTTTAATGGAACTAGTTGTAGCCAGTCACTGGCTAGTCAATGACTAGAAGGGTCACTGTTCAATGAAACAAGTTACCTCTTTCTCTCTACAAAAGCAGAGTGCCGCAGATAGCGCACTCCTAATTCTTGCCATCTTGGATAACCGGAGGAGTAGTAACCTCGTGAACCTTGTAACTGATACTTGCAATCCCCCATGACCCAAGCCCAACCCCAGATGTACAGTACCTTCCCTCTTAACTTGTGTAAATTTTATTAAAGTTAATGTTTAAAATCAAATTTTTAAAACTGAACTTTGGTTATCTTAATGGCTGTGCAGAGCACAAATGCTAGATTTAATGAGATTTCATGCAGTTACACAATGTTAAATGCTTACTTTTAAAATTGGTAGGCCCAGCATTTGATCTACATATTTAAAAAATTTTTTTTCCAGAGTCTCTGTAATGTGTTATTTAGCTGCCCAAAAATGCTTGTTTTCATCTTTGAATACTATGGTTTTTAATCAGTCAGCACTCGTGACCACTGACTGACCAATCAGTCAGCACCAACGGCGCACACATGTGAGAAACAAACTTTGTAAAAAGCTTGAAAATGAAATCTGCTTCAAGTGGCCAGTAATCATGAAGGATTACTTTAGATTTAAAATACCTTGAGTGGTTGTATATTTCAAAACACTTAATGACCAGACACACTAATGCTAAAATTAAATCCCCCATCTTCCAGTCATTTACATTAAGCGCTGTAGCTCTTTCACCCCCTTCTTTGAATGATTTCCTCTCTTTCATGTCTCCTAATTTTAATCCTCTAATTTTTTTTCTAGCTAATACAAGGCAAGCAGAATAGATAGCATTTTGACTCTGACCACACTATAGTTGAAGCTGTGTTAGCAAAAGACATGTATGAATGTGACTATTGCATTTTCTAAGCACTGACGGGGTACAAGAGCCATACCTTGCAAATGAAACACAGCTTGCCCCAAAGAGCTTGCAACCAAAACACATCATTGTATGCAGGTGGCTCTGGGAAGCCAACAGAAGTAAATGGCTTTTCGAAATACGGCTATTGACTTGCTGCTTGTGATTATTTCAGAGATGAGACTTCGTGAGGAATATGAATAAAGGCTAGTGTCTTTAAGGTCTAGAATCTGGCTGACTATTCCATGCTTTGGCGAAGCCTCAAAAATGGCATAGAGATGACTCTGAGAAGCAAACAAGTGGGGCATACAGGCTGTTAGAGGGGCCTAATGTGCATTTGCAAACATGGTGGTGGTTTCACTGAGCAATGTGGACATGTTTTTTTTTTTTTCCCCCCCTGATGACTGTTACAGTGCACTACAAGCATAATGCCAGTATCCCTCAGTTATGCTGGATATCTGTAAGTTTCCAGATGGAATTCAGGACTCTGGTTTTAGTTTGTTTTTTGTTTGTTTGTCTCTTTTAAAAGAGCCCTAAAGGGTTTGGTAATAGGCTAGTTGTGAGGCTGCCTCTCATGCTATCCTTCCTTTTAGCTGCCACCAGTCACTGACTGAAGTCAACTTGACTGAACTCAGTGGTCTACCAGAACCTGAATTTAACTCTTCTGGACATGATGCAAGACTCATCTTTTGCTCCTGGCAAGGAGAGTGTCTGAAGTGTTGGAATTTTATTTGGGTTTGGCACTTCAGTCTTACAGTATCATGGAAGGATGAGCAATATACCATGTAACATTTTATAAGGGTGCATAAAGCATAGATGCACCTCTGTTGATATCTTTATAAATTGAAACTGAATTAGAAAATTTAGGCTTAAACAATCTAAAAGAAGAGAATACAAGTTTTAATAAGGCTGAGTCCCGGCTGGGACCTACTGGCAAAATTTTTTCAAGGCCTAACGAGGAGGACACAGATTGGGGGATTTGTAATGTTTGTGTTAGAGGAGATCCTTAGTCTCTATCTGTAACTGGGACCTCTAGCAACAGTAAAATGCAATATGGCTCAGTAATAATCAAATCCTGTTGAGGAGCTTGCATATTGTAATTTGAGGTGCTTGGACATAAATGTTGTAGTTCGTTGACAGAATCAGTTTCTCTAATTCTCAATTTGATTTCTTCCTTACTGAACGAGATTCTTGGAGTCCTAGAACAAAATACAACACATCTCAATATAACTCTAGTTTCCTATTTTAAATTAATCTTGTTCTGAGATGCTGGCCATAAACTAATATATGCACTACTGACACAGCACTGAATGCTAACTAAAAAAAAAAAAAATTCTGAGGATCTTTGCCATCCCCTCACCATTGTCTGCTATCATGACAGTAATGAGAAGTTGGTGGTTGTTATATGACAACCATCAAAATGGAACCAGGCTGCTGGCACAGAAAATAAGGTGGTAGAGGATTTTTTTAAACTAAAGCCTGGGAAAAAGGCAACAGCTGTAGAGGAGCACATGATTTGGGCAGACGCATCCATTAGGGATGAATTTATTAAAGGGGCAACTCTATGTCCTAGTATAGAAGATAGGAAAGAAGTTGGTGAAGTACAGGTAGGAGCTAGTGATGAACGATCAAATGTAAGAGTCCAATGCAAGCATAACACATGAAAGCCAGCAACTAAATATTGACAAAATGTACAAGTGCTTATATACAAATGCTAGAAGTCTAAATGCTAAGATGGGTAAATGCCAGGCATTAAATGAGGAAATTGATATAATCATCTTAGAAATTTGGTGGAATGAGGTTAATCAATGGGACATGGTAATAGCAGGGTACAAAAGACATAGGAATGACAGTTTAGGTCTCACTGGTGGGGGAGTGGTACTAGGCTATAAAAGCATAGTCAAGGTGAAAATCTTAAATGAATCAAACTGTACTATAGAGTCTCTGTGGATAGAAATTACATGCTTGAATAATAGTATTAGCAATACACATATACTGACAACCACCTGACCAGCATGGTAACAGTGACTATGAAATGCTGAGAGAGGCTTCAAAACCAGAAAATGCAATAATGGGTGATTTCAACTATCCTCATATTGACTGGGTAAATGTCCCCTTAGGGCTAGATGCAGAGATACAATGTCTAGATACCATAAATAACTTCTTTTTGGAGCAGTCATCCTAGAACCCACAATTGCCTGGAGAGGCAATTCTTGATTTAGTCCTCAATGGAGCACAAGATCTTGTCTAAGAAGTAACTATATGGTCACTTTTCAGAGTAACAGCCGTGTTAGTCTGTATTCGCAAAAAGTAAAGGAGTACTTGTGGCACCTTAGAGACTAATCAATTTATTTGAGCATGAGCTTTCGTGAGCTACAGCTCACTTCATCGGATGCATACCGTGGAAACTGCAGCAGACTTTATATACACACAGAGAATATGAAACAATACCTCCTCCCACCCCACTGTCCTGCTGGTAATGCAGGTTTCAATAATAATACTCTTCTCCCCCCCCCCCTTAAACTCTTAAAACTCTTAACTCTTAAAAAGGGAAGCTACCCAGGAATGAGGATGCTAGTTAGATGGAAGTTAAAAAGAGCAGTCACAAGGGTAAAATGCCTGCAACCAGCATGGAGAGTACTAAACACCATAATAAAGGCTCAGACCAAATGTATCAGAAAAGACTGTAGGAATACCAAAAGAATGCCACCATGGCTAAAAAGCAGAGTAATGGAGGTCATTAGAGGCAAAAAGCCATCTTTTTTTTTAAAATTTGAAAGTCTTATCCTAATGAGGAAAATAGGAAGAAGCACAAACTCTGGCAAGTGAAATGTAAAAGTATAAGACAGGCCAAGGAAGAAATGGAGAAGCAACTTGCTAAAAGATGCAAACACTAAGTGGCAGGATATCTGCGGAACAGGCAGTAGGACCCCTAAACAATGAAGGTGTTAAAGGAGCACTCAAGGAAGAAGACAAGACCGTTGCAGAGACGGTAAATTATGGAGTTAGGTTGACATAAGTCATCTTATGTCGACCTCATTGTGTCTGTCTGTCAGTGTCTATACTACAGGCTTGCTTCCGCTGATGTACATGCCCTACTACACGGACAGAACTCCACCTCCATGAGAGGCGTAGGACTTACGTTGGTGTAGTTAGGGTGACGCAATGTCCGTGTAGATGCTGCACTACTTACTTCAGCTGTTGGCTGTCATTCTTGTCAATTTCACAGTTAGATCAGATAAACTGCTGGAGCCATGAAAATGACAAGGGCGGCCGCGGAGGCTCCCTGCTCTGAGCCAGGCGCTCCTGTTGAGGACGTGCACTGCTGACAGAAGGAGGGTAGTGTGGACATGAAAAAGTCTGTAATTACTGCAGTGGTTGTAATTTGACCTAACATAGGTTGACTTAAGTTTGTAGTGCAAACATACCCGAATTCTTTGCATTTGGTTTTCACTGCCGGGGATGTGGGGAGGTAAGCACATCAGAGCTGTTCTTTTGAACAACAGATCCGAATTGCTGTCCCAAACTGATGCCTCAATAGAAGAGGTTTGGAACAAAAAGGTGATAGTTGATACAGTGTACTTGGATTTTCCGAAAGCCTTTGATAAGGTCCCTCACCAAAGGCTCTTAAGAAAACTAAGTAGCCGTAGGATAATAGGGAACATCCTCTCATGGTCCAGTACAGTAGAACCCCGTTTATCTGATCTAATTGGGCTGGGGTCAGATGGCTAATCAAAAATTTGGATAATCTGGACAATGGGAAAGTGCGAGGCTATAGCACCATCTAGTGGCCAAAGGACAGATCGCCTGCTTCTGGACCTGCTGGTTGTTTGGTTACTAGGGATAATAGAGGGTCGGATAAACTGGGTTCTACTGTAACTAACTGAAAGATAGGTAACAAAGGGTAAAAATAAATGGTCAGTTTTCACAGAGAAGAACAGCGTTCTCTCTCAAGGACCTGTCCTGTTTAACATATTCATTAATGATCTTGAACAGGGTGAACTGCAAAGTTTGCTGATGATACAGAATTATTCGAGATAAGTCCAAAGCAGACTCCAAGGAGTTACAGCGATCTCCCAAAGCTAGGTGACTGGGCAACAAAATGGCAGATAAAATTCAGCATTGATAAATGCAAAGAAATGCATCTTGGGGGGGAAAAAGATAATACCAAATATATGTATACAATGATAGGTTCTAAATTAGCTGTTACCGTCCAAGAAAGAACTTGGAGTCACTGTGGATAGATTGGTGAAAACTTCCATTCACCGTGCAGCAGTAGACACAAGTATGTTAAGAACCATTAGGAAAGGGATAGAAAATAAGACTGAAAATATCATAATGCCAGTATATAAAACCATGGTGAGCCCACATTAAATCCTGTGTCCAGTTCTGGTCACCAAATCTCAAAATGAATATAGTGGAACTGAGAGGTTCAGAGAAGAACAACAAAGATGATCAAGGGTATAGAACATCTTTCATACCAGGAGAGACTAAAAAGAATAGAGCTGGTCAGCTTAGACAAGAGATGACTAAGGGGGGGGGAATGTTTGATAGGTCTAAAAAATCATGAACGGGGTGGAAAAAGAGAATGGAGAAGTTCTGTTTACCCTTTCCTACAGTACAAAAACCTGGGATCACCTGAGGAAATTAATAAGCAGCAGGCTGACTACAAACAAGAAGTGCTTTCTCACATAGGCACGTCTAACTTGTGGAACTTGTTTCTATGGAATGTTGTGATGGGTTCCCCCCAGGGTGCCACCTGGAACTGGAGTACCACTGAGCCCTCTGACCCACCAGCCTGGTCTCCCTTACACTGTACTGCTGTGACCAAACTACAAAGCCCTCCAGCCTGCACTTTTACCAGCATACATACAGGTAAGGGCACACCCAGCTGCAGTTACAAGCAGGGTCTCTGACCAGCCCGTGCATGGGAAGGCTACTCCCAGCTCCTCAGTCATGCACCCCCTTCTGGAGTATAAACCCAAAATTATACTGTCTTGCGCTGCACAGGGAACTGTACAGTCTCAGCTCATAAAATTCACGCCCTCCCTCAATGTGGAGAGGAATATGCAACAGCCTTTTGCCCCTGAGTTATGATTCCCACACACTTCACTCCAACTCACTGGTTTAGATAAAGCAAAAACAAGATTATTAACTACAAACAATACATTTTAAGTGATTATAAGCGATAGCAAATGGATCAAAGCAAATTACGTAGCAAATAAACAAAAACCGCAAACTAAACTTAATATACTAACTAGATTGGATATGAATAGCAGATTCTCACCCTAACAAGCAGGTGCAGATACAAGCAGGCTGCAGATTCTTAAGGGGCAAGCTGCACTTGCTTTGCGGCTTGGAATCCCCAGGTGTTTCGTTTCACAGGCTAAAATTCCTTTAGCCTGGATCCAGCAGTTTCCTCCAGTTCAGTCTTTGTTTCTCAGGTGTTTCCAGGAGTTGTCTTGTGTGGGGAGTGAAGAACCCCAGATTGTCACTCCTTGCCCTGTATAGCTTTTGCATATGATGGGAACCCTTTGTTCCCAAAGCTTGGTTCCCATGCCGGTCAGTGGAAAAACACTGACATCCCAAGATGGATTCTAGAGACATGTGGTCTCATCACATGTCCTTGTAGAGTCATAGCAGCCATTACTCTATAGTGTTCTCAGAAAGGCTCCCTAGGTGGGAGATAAGCTTTTCCTAAGGCCTACTGCTTTTTCCTAATGGCCCATTGCCTTCCTTACGCACTATCTAGACTGAAAGCATCTTGTCTAGTGGGTGTTACCCAGGTGTAACTACATTTGACATGGAGATACATAGTCAATATTCCTAACTTCCTAAGCAAAAATACCTGCATACAAATAGAATAATCATATTCAGAAAATCATAACTTTTCCAATGACACCTCACATGACTTATCTTGCATAACATATATTATAATTGTCATAATCATATCCTAATATCACTGCAAAGAATATGGGTGCAGTGTCACAGTTGTGATGCCCCAAAGTATAGCTGGGATCAAAAAAGAACTGGATAAGTATATGGAGGTTCATCATTGGTAATTAGCTGAGATGGTCAGGGGAACAACCCTATGCTTGGGGCAACCCTAAACCTCTGACTACCAGAAGCCAGGAGTGGAAGACTGGCAGATCACTCCGTCATTGTCCTGTTTTGTTAGTTTGCCCTGAAGCTCTTGTACAGACCACTGCCAGAGTCAGGATACTGGGCAAGCTGGACAATGCTCTGACCCAGCATGGCAGTTCTTATATTCTGATTTAATAGCCAGAAATAGTTTTGTATATTTGTTGCTACTCCAAATAAACATCTTAACCCACTTCAGATTCAAAAACTAAAGTACACATCCTGGTCTCAAGTGGAGTTTCCTGCTATATCGAGTAGATTCGTAGAAAGAAATTAATTCTGGTAAATTTACTGGGTTACAGATACTGTGGTGATACCACAGCATATCCAAACTAAGTATTGGTTTTCCTGTGGTGACTTGTTGTTTCGTTTCCATTGTCAGGAAGGCTGCATTGATGTGGCTGGGACTTGACACATTACTGATCTCTAGCCAGCCAGAGGCGTTCATACCATCATGCCCCTCCCCCCCCCCCTTTTTTTAATGGAATAGCTCTTTGAAAGCATAACATGGAAAAAAGCTTACATAGCTATACAAAGCTAACACTGACTAAACAGCGAACACGATATAGCAGTTCCTGAGTATATGGTGCCCAGGTGGTTATAAATTAAAGTCCACTAACTTGGAAAAAAGTTCCAAATGAGCATGCACTCATTTGGAACCATACTTCCTGCATGACTGGGTAAAGCATTGCAGTTGCTGATTTGGAGCTTCCAAGCCCTTGCATCTTTAAGACAGAAGAATAGTCTTGCAAAATTCCATCTGTGTTCTGCATACTTAATTCCTAGCTGCCACCTCTCCTGTAAAGGAGTGACATTAAAGGACGTGCACTACACGGACTAATCTTGGTAGTTTATCTGGGACGATTGGCTGGTCCCAAGCAGTCATCCTCGTGCCAATGATTGTGCATCCATTTCTTAATAATGTCCAAAGGCTCTGTTTTCATTAACATCCAGTAGGCTAATAACTGACCTTATCAACTTGGTTTGACAGTTGACATTTCTTTCATGGGAGTCTTACTAATCTGTACCTTTTGACTTGACTTCTCAGGGAAGTATTTGGTTCATTTCCCTTTTTGGAGACAAAGAAGCTTTGTTAAGCTTTGTTTGTTTTTTCCCTTAATCTCCAGTTTCTTCTGTTTTGTGACAATGGGCACTAGGTTGATGGAAGAAAAAGGTTTTGGGGAAAACTTAAAAAGCTCCTCTCTGGTCCCCCTTAATTCCGTGCCTGAGGGATATTCTTTTAGCTGTTGATCCTAGCAGCCCAGTCACTACTGGAGGTGTGAATTCAAAACCATGTGCCTCCAACACTGCTGTTCTGCCTGAGACCACCATGCAGCTTTCTCACTCATCCTCAGGACATAAGAACCCCTAGAATTCTGTGGTCCCCCTCTTCTTGTGGTGTTTGGAGTACAGATTTTATTTCTCTGCCTCTGCAGCAACCCTCTCAGCCACTCAGCAAAGGAGCCTTATGTGCTCTGAGTGGGTTTTTGCTCCCTCCTTGCTAAAAGCACCAAGGTCTTGTGGGCCAGACTGCCACTTTTCAGCGCTTCAACTTTCTCTCTCAGGGGTGTGAAAAAACACCCCCCAGCGTTGCAAGTTTCAGTGGTGTAAAGTGGTGGTGTAGACAGTGCACGAGCACTGGGAGCTACTCCCCTCGTAGGGGGGTGGTTTTTGTTTTTTGTTTTTACAGCGACTGTACAGCCGCGACTATGCTGCCACGTTAAAGCGTTGCCATGGCAACACTTTAATGTTAGCGAAGACATACCCTTAGCCTCCACAGTCAAGTGCTTATTAGATTTTCCCTTCTCACTTCTCCAGGCTGGCTGGGATCCCTGTAGATTCTGCGCCTCCTGCAGTAGCTTCTCCTCTGCTCTCCCTTGGGCTTACCCAGTGTCGTCGTAGGAGACAAAGATCTGAGCCTCATGGCCAGGAAGTTGATTGGAGTAGGTTCTTAGAAGGGTTTCCCTCTTGATGCTGTTAAAACTTCTGGTTATAGTATCTGCAAAACTTTGAACAGTGTTTTACTGTGCATTTACTTGACCCTCTCTTCCTATGTGCATGTAGATATTTAACACTTTCTAGTTGTTGTTCATTTGTAGCCAGTTTGTCTTGTCCTGGTTCAGAAATTACAGATGCAGGCCATATCAGCCCTCTAGGGACCAGTTAGTGGGAAGATGAAGGGAGCGGGAGTCTTGGGTTCCACTTGCCTGCTTTTCCAGATCCTTTCCCTTTAAATTGTTTACAGTTGCGTCTTGTCGACAAGACAGTCTCGTGTCCTGCAGGAACACCTTTTGAGAAGCCTTTCTGCATCTACCAGTTGTAAGAACAGCCTTTTTAGTGGCCATTTTATTGACTTGCTGGTGTCTCTGAAGGGAAGAAGACAGACAGGTTTTGTATTCCACTTGGTAACTGGAAACCCTTTTACTGTGGCCCAAAGGTCACCCTGTCTTCTCAGACATGTTCTGTGCAGTGATAGGCTTTCAGTCCCATGACACAAGCAGGCAGACAGGACACCACATTCCCTATTGAAGGGTCAGACCACTCTTTCCCCCCTGCAAGGAGAGGGACTGAAGCCACAACTTCACAGATGTGTAAGGTGATCGCTTGTTTCTTTCCCTGCTTGTTCATCGACCATTATCAGGTGGACCTTGACTGCTCTGGGAAGGTAAATCTATCAAAATGTGTTCCAGACTGCCACTCCAAAAAATCAGTTGTCCCTGATCTAACAGCATGACTTTCTGTGCCGAGTGCCAGTATCAAATATTGCAGTAGGATGGAAGAGGGGAGACCCTCAACAATGGGAAAACTACTCTCTGATAACTGAGGTTGGAGTTCCTCCTTATTTCCAGTGTGCATCCCTCCTTTTCTCTCCATAGTTTGCTTCATAGTTTTCTCTGCATAGTTTGCACAGTAGTATGAGTGTACAAAATATATCGGAAGGACAGAACAGGTCGTGCTGGTGGGGGAGTGGCACTATATGTGAAAAAGCATAGACTCAAATGAAGTAATTTTAAATGAATCGAACCGTACCATAGAATCTCTATGGATAGTAATTTCATATGATTCCATGCTCTAATAATAAGATAGTAGTAGCGATATATTACCAACCACCTGACCAGGATGGTGATAGTGACTGTGAAATGCTCAGGGAGATTAGAGAGGCTGTTAAAATAAAAAACTTAATAATAATAATGAGGGATTTCAGCTATCCCCATATTGACTGGGTACATGTCACCTCAGAATGGGATGCAGAGATAAAGTTTCTTGACACCTTAAATGACTGCTTTTTGGAGTAGCTAGTCCTGGAACCCACAAGAGGAGAGGCAATTCTTGATTTAGTCCTAAGTGGAGCACAGGATGTGGTCCAAGAGGTGAGTATAGCTGGACCGCTTGGTAATAGTGACCATAATATAATTAAATTTAACATCTCTGTGGCGGGGAAAACACCACAGCAGCCCAGCACTGTAGCATTTACTTTCAGAAAGGGGGACTATGCAAAAATGAGGACATTAAACAGAAATTAAAGTACAGTGCAAAACGTGAAATCTGTTTTTTGCATACAGCTGTTTGCCAGAAGCTGGGAATGGGCGACAGAGGATGGATCACTTGATTACCTGTTCTGTTCATTCCCTCTGGGATACCTGGCATTGGCCACTGTTGGAAGACCGGATACTGGGCTGATGGACCTTTGGTCTGAGCTGATATGGACGTTCTTAGTTCTTTATGCAAACAGCTTGAGAGGTGGGAAGGTGAAGTTAGCCTTCATATACCCTCTCATTCTTTCTTTGGCAGTTACTTTCTGGCAGGTGGCACCATAATGAGGCTACCGTCCTGTAGCAGGATGGGAGAAGAGAAGGGACTGACATACTGATTATCTTTCCCTTTCTGAAATTACTACTTCACCCCCTTCCACTGTCTTGGGGGAGAGACAGGACTGTTTGCCCTAATCTGCTTCATTCTTCTAAAGAACAACTTTGTTTTTCCATGCCCTACTTTTAGACCCTGCATGTGTGAGACCAAACCAGGCCCATTGCTCAGCATGAGATGCTGATGATCCAGCTGCAATGCCTTGCAAATTTCCTTAATCTTGCAGTAAGATTCAGGTGGTGGTGTCTTGCTTTAGTATCTTTCCAGAAGATGGGTCCTACAAATCAAACTCCTAACATCCGAAAGAAATGGTTTCTCCCTTTGAGAAGTGGCCAGATAATGCATGGTATTGGTTTTCTAGTATTAGAATGGCATATTTGCTATATTGTCATGATCAAGAGTAAGCAGTTCTATAATGTATGCAAGAAAAACATAGTTTAAATGGGAAAGGGGGAAAACTTGCTACTGAATTGCCCATGGGAGATCTAACTGTATAGCAAAAGACCTCCAAATGCTTTAGTATTAGCTAAGCCCCACAACAGCCCTTTCGGGCAGGTAAAGGATGTTTAGGTAGGATTACTTCACTCACATTAAAGTGCAGTTATGTCTGTGGTGGAAAGCAATAGCTGTTTGTTTAAATTTATGGTGTGTGATTAAAGTGAAGAAAATCACTATATCCTGCTGAAACTCTTCCAGGGACCTGGTGAAATTTTAACACTGGTAAATACATAAAGGTAAATGCCTCTCTTTTTTCATAGAATTGTAGGACTGGAGAGGACCTTGAGAAGTCTTCTATTTCAGTCCCCTGCATTCATGGCAGAACGAAGTGTTATCTAGACCATCCCTGACATGTGTTTGGAGGTTTTTAAGAGCAGGTTAGATAATGACAGAGATTCCACAACTTCTATAGGTAATTTATTCCAGTGCTTAACTACCCCAACAGTTAGGAAGTTTTTTCCTAATGTTCAGCCTAAAACCTCCCTTGCTGCAATTTAATCACATTGCTTCTTTTTTTATCCTCAGAGGTTAAGAACAGTTTTTCTCTGTCCTACTTCAAGCACCTTTTAGTACTTGAAAACTATTATGTCCCCTCTCAGTCTTCTCTTCTCCAGCCTAAAGAGCCATCAATCTTTAGTGACCACACATGTCTAGGCCTCTTGTCTTACGTCTTGTCTGACTTTTTATCTCTAGCAGCACAGTGCTGGGACATTGTATTAGTGCTGACTGGGAAGGAAGAGTTCCAGAGTTCTTACACTTCCTAGGGGTGTGTCTGTCAAAGTATGGCACCTGCCTGACACAGACTAGTTTGAGATATGACAAAATTGCAGCACAAGATAATGCGACAGCTCCTTCCTGCCATCCCTGGTGCAGACCTTGGCCATAGTCTTTTGTGTTCTGGTCAAAACTTGTAGGAAGCTCCTCCAGGGATACCTTGCTCATCCCAAGGAATATATGAATCTCTGAAGGGTGTTTATGGAGTGGATAAACAATAACTTTCTAATTACCACTTACTGAGAGCCTATTAGTGTTGCATGTCTGAGGGCAGATTCTTGAATGCATTGTGCCTTGCAGAAAGTCTGTGTTCAAAACTGGTTGAAGCTGGGGAGTTTCAGGAGAGTTAATTTTTGAATCCTTGAGTCTGAGTAGACAATATTAGGCAGCTCATGCTAAATGGGGTTAAACATGTGCTAAAGAAAATAAAATGGAATACTAAACTCTGCTAATAACTTAATGCATAAATGCTCTGCTGTTAGATTTACAGCAGGGACATAACTTGTCTCATGCTGCCGTCACCACCTTCCTAAGAACTAAATTGCTTTTTTTTGGTGCTTTTGAGTTTTTAAATTGTGATATACAGTGTTCTTTAAATGCACAGGCAAAGTTGTGTGGTCCCAGGCACACATTAGTCTTATCAGAAAATTTACTCTGACCTTTTTTTTTTTTTTAAAAAGTGATTTCCTTTCTTTGCCTTAAGGATCACTCAGGCACCCAGAAGAGTAGTCTTCTCCAGGTGGATCAGAACTGTGTCCGTAACTCATATGATGTCTTCTCGTTGCTTAGGTAAGACCTTTTAGAATATTGCTGTATGTGTTTTTAACTTCCTCAGTGCATGAGGAAAAGTATGTCTTAAAACGAGAACTGTTTCTAGATTGCTGATCGTTCATTTTCGGAAACTTCTAAATGGTGAAACTTAACCACTGGCAGCAATGCAGGAGTGCTAGTGTCAGCAAGGCACGTGTTTCTCTACTATGGTATTTGGTGGGCGGGGGGGGGGAGAGGTAAAGTAAGAAGGGCTTGGATGATCCAGTAGTCAGAACAAAACTAGCAGTGTAGTTTTTGAATTCTTCTAATCAACCACTGAGTTGTGGCTACCTTGGGCCAGCTAAGGCCCTGTCCTTCATTATGATCTGTGTGGACAGAACACACTGCTCGTGGAAGTGCCCCATTGACTGCAGGGGACTCTGTACAGGCACAACAATCTGCCTATGCAAATCACAATGCAGGGTTGTGACTTAATTTACCATTGTATGCTTTAATTCCAACCTGGAAAAAGTTCAGGTCAACTGGGAGCTGCAAGTTGTTGGGCTGACTCGGATACAATATTTTGAGAACTTTTTGGTGTGTTAGGTTAGACTCCTCTACAATACTATCACTTAAATATTGAGTGTAGCCTGAATTTGAGATGCTTATATAGAAAGTCTAGTTATAACCTTTCTGTAATTCTTATCTAGGAATGTGTTGAACTTCAGATCTAGAGTAATCATAATATCTGTGTTACAGGGGAAACCCTTGATAAAGAGCTATACATTTAAAAAACTTGAAAACTAAATTTGTTAATTTCTTTAGTTGTAGACATCTAATCCATTTGGTAATCTTACCAGGAGGTGTCACTGTTGCCTTTAGGAGAATATATTATTGACATTTCTTATAGTGCAAAAGAGATGATAGGAGTTTAGCTGACTCTAGTTCACTTATTCAGAAGCGAAACTATGAGCAGTCTTTGAAATTAAACTTGCTGTTCCTTGATTCTGTAAAACAGTATATGAAAGCAAAAGCTGCATTCTGAAATTCTCTACTTGTAGTAGAAAATGTGCAGGGTGCATACTGTGCAGCTCCAACCTACTTTGAGACGCTATTAGAGACTAATAGAAAAAGTACTTTTATAGCACCTTTACTAAAATAAAACTACATATTTAAAAGGAACTAAGACAGTATGTGATAGTCACCCTGATCACTCTGCATATGTGTGGTACCCATTTTCCCCATTCTATTCCATAATATAAATTGTAATTGCAGTGCATAGAGGTTTTGGGGTGTTTATCATAGTATAAATTACTCAGTAAGGTACATGAATGGCCTGAAGTCTTGTTCTATCCTGGCTAGTCTCTAGGTGTGGGCCTGATTGTCTGAATGCACATGACTCAAAACTCTCTTTAAGATTAGGGCATTCAGGGTTTTTTTTTCAGGACCCTCTAAGCTGTTGGTTGGTCAATCACAAGTACAGAGTGAGAACTTGAACTGAATTGCTTCATTTTATTGTTGAAGGAATTCTGACTCTTTTTCCTGTCTTTGGGGTGGTGGTGGTGTTTGCTGTTTCGTGCCTTCTACTGCCCCTAAAAGTTTCCTACATGGTGGCTGCAGGTGGTGGTGCATGCTATCGATAATTGCAAAGCAGCTTTCATTCACTTTCTTCAAGCATGCCTTTCAAAACCTCCTGGAAGTGATGTTTTTTGTGCTTGGTCTTTGCCTGCTGTTGAAATACTTTTTCTGGAAAGTGTGCAGAACTTCTTGCAGTTTAGGGGTTGCACTTTTTTTAAAGCAAGTAATTTAAACAGCTGAGCTCTAAAACTTCAAGCTTGGTATGTAAATAAGCCCTAATGAAAAGCATGTGCTTGGCTACATTTGTGGGTTTTTTTAAACTAATTAGTGTTTGTGAACTGTAGAAAACTCATTTAAAGTGTTAGCTGAATGTTTAAGGTGGAGCTGCAGCAGGTGTGTCCAGATACTTAATTCCAGATATTTACAAGCTCCAGCTACTGAAGCAGGTGAAAGGGCTTTTAAGTGGACAGACAGCTCAGCTCTAGAGCAGGGGTTGGCAACCTGTGGCACATGAGCTAATTTTTACTGGCACTCTGCTGCTAGCCGGGGTCCCAGCTGTCGGCCCCGCTCAGCCCGCTGCCTCCCTGTGTGAACAGAACCCCAGGCCGGCAGCGGGCTGAGTGGGGCCAGCAGCCAGGACCTGCTCAGACCGGCGGGTGGGCCAGGGCTCTGCTCCTGGTCTGGGCCTAGCACTCTGCAGCCCTTATAAAAAATTATACTTTAATTTTTAGTGTAAAATTAGCTTAAAAACTTTGTGTATTACAGTAATCATTAAATGTATAATGTTAATAAATACATAGGTTTGGTAAGTACAACTACTTTGTTTCATGTGCCTGGGCTTAATTTGTGTTTTCGATTATTTACCTTCTAAAAAAAAAATCTCGCATGTCTTGCACCCCCAGAAAGGGCATCTCGCACCCCCAGGGGGTGTGTGCACCCCAGGTTAAGAACCACTGCGCTAAACTGATAAGATCAGCATTTTAATTTAATTTTAAATGAAGCTTCTTAAACATTTTAAAAACCTTGTTTACTTTACATACAATAGTTTAGTTATATAATATAGGCTTAGAGAGACCTTCTAAAAACGTTAAAATGTTGTACTGACACGTGAAACCTTAAATTAGAGTGAATAAATGAAGACTTGGCACACCACTTCTGAAAGGTTGCTGACCCCTGCTCTAGAGTAAGATGTTTCCAGCACCTTTTGTAACTTCATAAGAAATCTTGCTTTGAGGGCAAAAGGGTAAGATCCAGAGGCAAACATTGCAGAGCTAATAAGCTGTTCAAGCCAAATAGTTACTGGGGGTGTTTTCTCCTTTTTTAAAACAATGAGCAAAAAATCTTTAAAAGACATGAAATTAAACACCCAATAGGGAAAATTTTTCCCTGGAATATTAATTCTGCCACACTGTGCACATATGTAGTATTGGCTATTCTTTTAATTGTTATTGGTAAGGTTTCATGAGTCTTAAAATCTTCAGTATGTACCTCATTTTTAGTTGGTGTGCTACAGAAAACGAGAGGTAAAGTGCATTATTGTATACCCTGACACACTGAATTAGCAGTATGACTGAGCTAACATTAAGGCAGCAACTTCTGGCATCTCTTGACCTGAGTACCATATATTGTAACCTTATTGTAAGGTTAATGTTTTGATATTGAGTTACACTTTAAAAGTAGGTTTCAGAGTAGCAGCTGTTAGTCTGTATCTGCAAAAAGAAAAGGAGGACTTGTGGCACCTTAGACTAACCAATTTATTTGAGCATAAGCTTTCGTGAGCTACAGCTCACTTCATTGGATGCGTTCAGTGGAAAATATAGTGGGGAGATTTATATATACAGAGAACATGAAACAATGGGTGTTACCATACACACTGTAACAACAGTGATCAGGTAAGGTGAGCTATTACCAGCAGGAGAGTGGAGGGACCTTTTGTAGTGATAACCAAGGTGGGCCATTTCCAGCAGTTGACAAGAACGTCTGAGGAACAGCTGGGGGGTGGGGAATAAACATGGGGAAATAGTTTTACTTTGTGTAATGACCCATCCACTCCCAGTCTTTATTCAAGCCTAAATTAATTGTATCCAGTTTGCAAGTTAATTCCAATTCAGCAGTCTCTCGTTGGAGTCTGGTTTTTGAAGTGTTTTTTATTGAAGAATTGTCACTTTTAGGTCTGTAATTGAGTGACCAAAGAGATTGAAGTGTTCTCCGACTGGTTTCTGAATGTTACAATTCTTGACGTCTGATTTGTGTCCATTTATTCTTTTACGTAGAGACTGTCCAGTTTGGCCAATGTACATGGCAGAGGGGCATTGCTGGCACATTGGTGGTAGATGTGCAGGTGAACGAGCCTCTGATAGTGTGGCTGATGTGATTAAGCCCTATGATGGTGTCCCCTGAATAGATATGTGGACACAGTTGGCAACGGGCTTTGTTGCAAGGATAGGTTCCTGGGTTAGTGGTTCTGTTGTGTGGTGTGTGGTTGCTGGTGAGTATTTGCTTCAGGTTGGGGGGCTGTCTGTAAGCAAGGACTGGCCTGTCTCCCAAGATCTGTGAGTGATGGGTCATCCTTCAGGTTAGGTTGTAGATCCTTGATGATGCGTTGGAGAGGTTTATTCCATGTTTATTCCCCCCGCCCCCCCAGACCTTCTTGTCAGCTGCTGGAAATGGCCCACTTTGATTATCACTACAAAAGGTCCCCATCCCCCCTCGTGCTGGTAATAGCTCACCTTACCTGATCACTCTCCTTACAGTGTGTATGGTAACACCCATTGTTTCATGTTCTCTGTGTATATAAATCTCCCCACTGTATTTTCCACTGAATGAATCTGATGAAGTGAGCTGCAGCTCACGAAAGCTTATGCTCAAATAAATTAGTTAGTCTCTAAAGTGCCACAAGTCCTCCTTTTCATTTTAAAAGTAGTATTAAGGGATAAAAGGGACTGGACAAACAACAAACTTTTCATGATTGCTGTATCTACAGAAAAACCTTACCAGGAAGATCAGGTGTAGTGATAAGTGATTAAGTCTAAAAACTAGGGCTGTCAATCAGTTAACTCATGCGATTAATTTAAAAAAATTAATTGTGATTAATTGCACTTATAACAATAGAAATTTGTTTCTAACCAATTGAAATTTATTATAATTTTGAATGTTTTTCTACATTTTCAATATTGATTTCAGTTACAACACAATACAAAGGGCACAGTGCTTACTTTATATTTTTATTACAAATATATGCACTGTTAAAATTATAAAAGAAATAGTGCATTCTCTTTCTTGAGAAAGTGTACCTTACAAATGCAGATTTTTTTTGGTTACATACCTGCACTCAAAAACAAGTGTAAAAACTTTAGAGCCTACAAGTACTCAGTCCTATTTCTTATTCTGCCAATCGCTAAGACAAACAAATTTGTTTACATTGACGGGAGATACTACTGCCTGCTTCTTACTTACAATGTCACCTGAAAGTGAGAACAGGCGTTCGCTTGGCACTCTTGTAGCCAGTGTTGCAAGGTATTTACATGCCAGATATGCTAAACATTTGTATTCCCCTTCCATGCTTCGGCCACCATTCCACAGGACGTGCTTCCATGCTGATGATGCTTGTTTTAAAAAAAAAAAAGCGTCAATTAAATTTGTGACTGTACTTGAAGGGAGAATTGTATGTCTCCTGCTCTTTTACCTGCATTCTGCATATATTTCGTGTCATAGCAGTCTCGGATGATGGCCCAGCACATCTTCGTTTTAAGAACGCTTTCACAGCAGATTTGACAAAACGCAAAGAAGGTACTGACGTTAGATTTCTAAAAATAGCTACAGCACTCGACCCAAGGTTTAAGAATCTGAAATGCTCTCCTAAATCTGAGAGGGATGAGGTGTGGAGCATGCTTTTAGAAGTCTTAAAAAAGCAACACTCTCTGATGCGGAAACTACAGAACCGAAACCACCAAGAAAGAAAATCCACCTTCTGCTGGTGGTATCTAACTCAGATGACGAAAATGAACATGCGTCAGTCCACACTGCTTTGGATCGTTATCAAGCAGAACCCATCATCAGTGTGGAAGCATGTCCTCTGGAATAATGGTTGAAGCATGGAAGGGACATATGAATCTTTAGCACATCTGGCATGTAATACCTTGCAATGCCAGCTACAAAAGTGCCATGCGAATGCCTGTTCTCACTTTCAGGTGACGTAAACAAGAAGCAGGCAGCATTATCTCCTGCAAATTGTAACCAATCTTGTTTGTCTGAGTGATTGGCTGACCAAGAAGTAGGACTGAGTTTTACATTGTTTTATTTTTGAATGCTGGGGGGGTTTGTACATAATTCTACATTTGTAAGTTCAACTTTCATGATAGAGATTGCATTACAGTACTTGTATGAGGTGAATTGAAAATTTTTTTACAGTGCAAATATTTTAATAAATATAAAGCGAGCACTGTACACTTTGTATTCTGTAATTGAAATTAATATATTTGAAAATGTAGTAAACATTCAAAAATATTTAAAATAAATGGTATTCTATTGTTTAATTGTGCGATTAATCACTTGACAGCCCTACTAAAAACATCTTTCATTAGTTGGCATTGTGGACTAGTGTGTTTATAATAAATTGAATGTCCTGTATAATGACATTCAGTTTATTATATTCTGCTTATAGTATTTGTGTGCCTAAATATATGTAGATGTATGGAATCCATGCAAAAACGGAATTAAAAATGATAGTGGGGTAAGTATTAGTCTCCAGTTGCATACAACCTTAACTTCCCATTGTGCATATGTATTGATCACGGATATTGTATATTTAAGAAATTTATTTTTTCTATAACTTTAAATGTGTCTAGCAACTTGTATGCTATTGTGCATGAGTCATTTGTAATGTGTGCGCCTTGTATACAAAGGTGTCTGTTGGAGAGTGTGGAAATGGAGAAGACACACTGTACTTGAGATAGTATGCTATCCTGTAACTAAAGACTAGTAATGCAGATACACAACGGGACAGTTAAGTAACCTGTGTAACTTTAAATTTGGGCATCTCCTGATTGGTGTGTAACACTTAGTCTTAATGTAGGAAACTTCATAAACCATTTAGTGTTTTTTTTTTTCTGTCTTATCATTTTTTTAAGAAAATGTTCGACACAACAAGCTAGTTATTTGCATTATCATAGTGCCTAGGAGCCGCAGTCATGGGTCAGGACTCCATTGTGTCAGGCATTGTACAAACAAAGACAGTTGCTGCCCCAAACAGCTTACGGTCTAAGGCCTTGTCTACACTAACCCTGTAAGTAGATATAAGTTATGTAACTTAAGTCGACGTAATTTACATTGACTTAGCGTGGTGTAGACACTGCTGTATGTCGATGGGAGATGCTCCTCATCAACATATCTTCCACCTCTTGTTGAAGTGGAATATTGAAATGGATAGAGTGCTCTCCCATCAACTTACTGCTTCTTCACTAGACCCACTAAATCTATACCCGCTACATCGATTGCAGCAGCACCGATTTAGCCCATAGTAAAGACAACAGATGGGTGGATACAGGCTGAGTACAAGGAAATAATGAGAACATGCTCCTTATGAAGTGGGCTTTTCTTTAGCACATCTAGTGCTATGTAGTTCTTGTCCTCCAAGATTTGCTGTTCCTCCTGATCCCTGTATTGTTGAACTCTGTAGGTGTGAATACACTTTGGCAACTTTCACTACAGTTGTTGAGGTATTTCAGCCATGCTGTATTTATCGCTATATGTAAATATAGAAAACACTTGCTTGTTTCTGCACTAGATTTTTTTTCTAAAATGTAGCACTATTGTTACCAATGGAAAAACTAATGTAAGCAGAGCTCCAGATAGCTGCTAAGGCGCTAACCATAATGTCCTCTAACTCCTCTCAAAGCAGGTCTAGATGGCATTGTGGCTAAAATGTCAGGGGTTGCCAGTACATTCCCATTGCTTCTAAAACTGCTGAAGCTGTGGCAGGGTAGCAGTGCTGAGGAAACTAAAACTCCAGAGGGTAAAGCCTTGTTTACTTAAGGATGTGTATTAGTTCTCCCTAAGCTTCAAAGCCAAGAAGACCAACCTGATTACTGTGCTTTCGTGAACAGGTGGGCCATGGTTTTTAGCTGCTAGGTTCTTATACTGAATAGCAAAAGTAATAAACTGCTTCCTCCCTCCAATTCATTCCTTCTCACAGTAATAACTTCTGACATTGTAGCTTACCACTCAGTGGCTTAAATAATTTAAAAAGATGCAGCCCAGGCTGGGTGGGGTCACTTTGGCCTGGAAATGAGGTGTAAATTCTTAAGTGAAGGTGGTAACCACTGGAACAAAGGTTGTGGTGGATTCTTCATCATTGGATGTTTTTCTAAAATCTGCTCTAGGAATTTTTGGGAAAGTTCTGTGGCCTGTTATACAGGAGGTCAATCTATGTATCTATGAAATTCACTTCTCTCCCTGGACCTTTTTCCCCCTGCTCCCTTCGCTCTGTTAAAGGTTCTGTATAGGAAACTGAAGCAAACAGTGATAAGGAGACACACATTCATTGTGCCAGGCAAGTGAGTCATAGGCCTGGGTTGAGGATGTTGGGTATAAGGTTACATCTCTGAAGAATGTTGATAGAGATGAAGATGGATGTAATGGGAAAACAAGTGTTGCCCCAGAACCAACCTAACAAAAAATAACAATTTAGTGGAGTCTGTTGGGGATTGTGATCTCACACATGTGCATGCTTCAGTGATAGAGTTCATCATATCTATATAGTAATCTATCTATCCCCTCTGCATTTCATCTTATTTTCTGTCAAATCTAGTTCCAATTATATATTCTTCACTTCCACGAGTGGTAAATGCAGAGATTTGGATATTTTTTTTTGAAGAGAAATTCCTGGTTCACTTCAGGGAATTGGTACCCGAAAGTGTACAGTATCCACCAGCTGGAACACACCAATTCATTGAGGTCTCGGAGCACTGCTCCTTCCATGGAAAACAGGCCTGTTTTAGTCACAACTGTCAACATGTCTGTTTTCGTAATTTGGAAGAACACAGTTAGCCCTATAACATAGAGAGAGATGCTTCTGTCCTGGCTGGACCAAAGTTTTATTTCTATGTACGCGGCCAGTCAAGGTGGAGATGATCACCAAGATTTACGTGGCAGAAGTCTGACTAATATAGTGGCTCCAGAAATCTTGCTTATCAAGATGGGCTGGCGATCAACCTCTTTGCATCTGGAAACAGTAAATAAAGTACCCTGGGTCCTGTGTGTGCGATCCTGGGATGTGAGGTGGTGAGTGACCTCTTGCAAAACTGGGCCTGGTCCTTGCTATAGCTTCCAATCTTTTCTGCTGCTCCCTAGGACAATACAAAAAATTGGAATGAGAGAGCAATACTGATACTGCTGCTTATGCCTTTCTGACTGAAGAGGCTATGACTCTGGGGACTGATTGACCTAACCCTGGATCTTTGGGTGGATAGGAGGTCTGCTACTGGAAAACCAGACTGGTTTAAAATGAATACTTGGATAAAGTTCTTATGGATCCCAAAAGAAAATTAAACAATACTTATTCTTTCTTCAATGAAGTTGAATCAAAGTGGTTATGGCAATATTTTGCAATTTCAACAATATTTTTCCTTTTCCTGGAGTTGTACTTAAATCTTTGGCTAAAAGATGCAACAGATGAAGACTGCACCCATGTGCTATAAGTTTCAGGTTCCTTTCATTATAGTCTCCTGGATTTCTTCTCATCTTTGCTACATTTGCAGCATTGTCTGATAAAGCTGTGCACTTGACATATGAATTTTTAAATTTGTTACAGCTTTTACTGCTACTTTTAAGTATACTGCTGTATGGGCATTTCCTGTTTCAGCTGTGTCTGTAAGATAGACAACCGTATTTTCTGTTGTCTCACAAGCATATGTTAGTGGATCATTGTATACATTGCTCCACCCGTCAAGACTCAGATTAATGAGTTTCCCTTCAATGTTTTTTGCACAGTGTTCAATTTCCTCTTTCCAGCAATGTGTGCTCTGCCAGGTGGAGAGTAGCCTGGTCATAGTGATTGAACCGTGTCCATGAAATGTTTCATCTGAACAAGATGAAAGGAAGAATTTGAACTGAGCAATCTTTTCATCTATGGAGTCTTGCTGGAATTTACTGGTCCTGATTATGAACACATCCATGGGCTTTACTGGACGATGAAGTTTTTTGTTTTGTTGTTTTTTTTGTTTTTAAATGTACACGGGTCATTTTACTGTCTGATGTATGTTTAGTTGCATCGCTGCTGGTTGTACTAGCAGATTACTCTGAAGTTTGTTGACATTGCTGTTGGTGGACATTCATAACCCCTTATGTCAAAGCTGGACCCTGAAACACAATGGAGTAAAGAAAAGTCCGTCACTGAGTATTACTCAGTGCTCTCATTTTGAAAAATAAGATTGTAAATGAGATTCCTCCTCCTGAAACTGTTTATTACTATTTATTTAGTCTAAATCCAGTTTTATAGGGAAAAAATAAATCCTGATTTCTCAAACTGGGGGTCGGGACCCCTCAGAAGATCATGAGATTATTACATAGGGAGTCGCGAGCTGTCATCCTGCACCCCAAACCCCACTTTGCCTCCAGCATTTATAAGGGTGTTAAATATGTAAAAAGGTTTTAAATTTAAAAGGGAGGTTGCACACAAGAGGCTTGCTATGTTAAAGGGGTCACCAGTACAAAAGTTTGAGAACCACTGAAGATTCTAAATCTATTTAACCCCTTACCTCTAGCAACAAACCAAACAGTTTGAAGACTTCTAAAAAATATTAAAATTCATAAATGTCTAAACTTTAAACAGGAAATTTCAGCTTGGATGTTTGTTTATATTGAGCAATAAAAATAATTTCAGAAGTCCAGCAGTAACAGTAAAAATGTAAAAAGAAAAGGAGTACTTATGGCACCTTAGAGACTAACCAATTTATTTGAGCATAAGCTTTCGTGAGCTACAGCTCACTTCATCGGATGCAGCTCATGAAAGCTTATGCTCAAATAAATTGGTTAGTCTCTAAGGTGCCACAAGTACTCCTTTTCTTTTTGCGAATACAGACTAACAGGGCTGTTACTCAGAAACCAGTAAAACTGTAACTACTTCAACAAAGTAATATACCAATTATATTTTGAAATTCATAAGTAACCTACCCAGAACACAAATTTTTGAGTCTGTTATTTACTAGAGTAGTAAGACATGGTAGGAAGGACACAAAAAGGTGCAAAAATAAGTTTTTACTAATGGTTGATCAAGACTGTTAAGACGTCCACATCGTCTTTAAAGCCACTGCCTTTTGATGAGTGTCTGTCTTTCATAATGTTTCATTCTGAAAACTAGGCCTTTCATTTTTGTTGCACTGTTTACATTTGGCAAGTATTCCTTTCTCACCCAGAGGTACAGGAACTCCTTGAAAATATTCCCACATAGGGTGACTTTTACAATCTGTAGCCATGGCATTTTTTCCCCCTCCAGTTCCCAGGTGTTGAAATCAGCACTCGCTCTGCTCTGCTCTAAAAAAGCTGTCCTTTCTTCCTGCAGTGCCTTGCTTTGACACAAGTGTTGCTCCTTTCTGGTTGCACACTCTGCTCCTTTTCCTTTTGTTACAGAACTCCCCTGCCCCATTCCTTCCCCCCCCTCCAAAAAAAACAAACAAAAGAACTATCCAAGACTTCTGCTTGTGTAACCCACATGCCTTTTTTGCACTGCAGTATTTTATTTGTTTAGAGACAGTGAGGCAGTTGAGAAATTAATGGATTTCTGCTTGTTTGTATCTCTGCCTATGTACATGTGCAAGAAGACAGAGCAAGGCTGTTTGTGTGAAGTGCCCAGAACCATCCAGAAGCAAGGGCTGGTAGTTACTGGGCAGATCAGTGTTCTAGCATGAGCTGGAGAGTAAGTTGCTATCATGGACGGAGTTTCAAGGAAGAAGCCATGTAACGAGTGTAAGACCACCCAGGTGGGCTCAGTGGATGAGCCTGATGAGATACATTATGGTGTCTCCTGGAGTCCAGAGGCCCAATCCCAATGCCTGTGATGACTTTGCCAGTCTCTTGCACCTAGTAGCACAATCCCTGGATCCTCTACAGGATCAAGTCCTTAATATAATACATGACCTATTGTGCTAGCCTTATAAAGCTTGATCTCAGAAGACAGGATGTTTTTCCCTTGATTCTTTCTTGATGGAGAAAAGCAGCCTTTAACTCAGTTTTTTGATTGAGGCTCATGGATACAGCATATTTTTTATCAAATGTGTTGAGATTACAGTAAAGTTAGGCCTTAACATATGTTGTATTAAATTCAGATTTCATTTTAAATAGGCTTATTTTTAAAAGAAACTTATAATTTAAATAAAACCTAATTTTAAAAGATTTTTATCTCCTCTAAATGCCATTTCCTTTCTTTTGACCAAAAAAATCTTACTTGAAGAAAGGAGATTTTTCAGGTAAGCACAGATACATTTGTCCTATTATGATTTTTGACTCTGGCTACTGTTGATTTGAATCCTAGGAGTGAGTGCATACCCACCTCACCTCAAGATAGGAGCTTTTTCCACCCAACAGGAAATAAACTTACATTATGGATTGTCACCCTGAACATTTTGCATTTTCATAGCACATTTCATCCAAGAGTCCAGCGTGTTTCAGCAGCCTACACTTCTCCTCTGTGCCCAGCAACTTCTTCTGTAAAGTACCTTTCTTAAGGTCACACAGGAAGTCAATGTCAGTGCCAGGAATAGAATGTAGGTCTTCAGACTCCATACTTCCTCTTTCCATCACCACTACTTTCTGCTTCTTGGCCCAGGTCAAATTGCAAGGTCATTGGCACATTTCTAAAGGAATTGGGTGATGGTGAGGTTAATTATAAAGCAGAAAAATCTGTTGGATATCGTAGGTGGGAAAGGAAATGAAGAAAAAGTAAATGACATTTTAACGGGGCTTTCTCAAAATATATTTTTTTAAATTGGCTGGAGTCTGGCAGGAGCTTCCTAGAATCTAATCTCTGGACAAATGTAAAGCAATGTTTATACAGGCTTTGTATTTTTATTTAATATCTGTTTAATAGAAGCCTTATTTTTAATAATGGGGTTGGGTGTTTGCAATTTGGATATCCCATATCTCTCTTGTTGCCAAAAAAGCTTTGTTCTATTTTCTAAATCCCCAGTGTCAATACTGTTTAAATAAATTTAGTGTAAACTAAGGTTGTTTTGGCAAATCTGACCTTCAGTATATTTATTTCTCTTGTGAGAGATAGCTGTAGCATGTGTGACTGTTGTATTTAGTCTGGGTAGTCATGGCTGACGACCAAGAATTCAAATACTGTACATGAAAGTTCAGATACAACAGAGATAGAAGGAAGAGAACAAAAAATTGAAACAATCCAAAAAGTTGGATAATCTTTCAAACAATTAACCACATCTATGCATCAAAGAAATAAATGTCTAATAAAATCAGAAATCGATGCTGAATGCAAATCCATAGAAGTATAAAAGAAAAGATTACCAGTCTACAAAATAAAAGCTATGGTCTAACAATTGTGACTACCCTAAATAGCCTCCAAACACACAGAGAAGAAAGTGAATCACAGATTTCTATCTGTGACAAATGACAACTTTCTTAAGAAAATAGAACTTGATGACCACAAATTTGTATCAGCAGTGACCCCATGGTGTCATTGACATTGTATGGACTGTCAAATAAACAAAGATCGTTCACTCTTCCAAAGTCTTGTGATCTTTCAACTAATTAGCACAAGTGCTTTGGTCTTAAGATATCCATAGCATGGTGAAAGGAGTCCAAAGACTTTCCAGATTGAGGGCCGTATTCTGCAATCCTCAATTCACATCAGTACTCCCACTGATAATGCATCCGATGAAGTGAGCTGTAGCTCATGAAAGCTTATGCTCATATAAATTTGTTAGTCTCTAAGGTGCCACAAGTACTCCTTTTCTTTTTGTGAATGCAGACTAATACGGCTGCTACTCTGAAACCTGACCACTGATATTAGTGGATCTCCCGTATTAGGCCCAGAGTTCACAATACATGCAAAAGAGATGAAATTTAGTCTTACCCTTTGACTGGCCATACCTTGTTCACGCTTCCAGTATGAAGCCTTGTGGCTAATCTAGAAACCAGTTCAAGAAAACAAACTAGCTCAGGCTTGAAAAAATTCAGACTACTGTGATTTTTATTAGTCAGCAATAATGGTTTGCTGACCAGCCTAGTTAACGCTGTTGCTGAGACAAATAGAAATAGTTTGGATTTCTACCAGCATGCTGGTATCCGGTTTAGGGAATCAGTCTTTGATACTAGTTTCTAACTAGTAAAGGTCTCAAGTTTTGATTTTGTGTACTCACCCCATTCCCTTTTCACTTTCCTTTTGGAAGGAAGAAAGAGCTGTTTCCTCTTCCTCTCTCTGAAACATCCTTATTGCTGTGATAAGGGCTTGGGAGGAGGAATAAGGATTCAACTATTTTACCTCACCAAACTACTTTTGGGTGGTCCTCCCCCTGAATGTAGCTTTGCCAAAATGCATGAAATTTACATGATTTTGGAGAATTGTACTGCAGCTCACAGGGCCTAGAGTAATAGTAAAATGGTCACATTTTTTGTTAATGTCACTCTACTGCTGCTTGACGAAGCTGAGTTGCTGCAGAGACACTGGAGAGCAGTCTGCAGACACTGAACGAGAACACAACACTGGCTAAACCGTTTTTTGTTTTTTAAAAAGTCTCTACATCCTGTGAAAATTGGCCCAGATCCCCTTGCTTCCAAAGGAAAGTCTGTCCAGTGGACTTTTGAAACCTTGAATTTAGTTTTTTAAAGTGCTAATTCTAATAAAATCCAGAACTACCTAGGACGAATCCCGCACTGGTTGATGACTAAATATTTGTTATGCTATCAGCATGCTCATAGTTGTCATTACTATAAATGAAGCAGATTGTAGTGAAGCACAGATCTTGGTAATTTTAGGATGAGAACTGTAGGGGATGATCTTAGATTCAAGATGACAATGAAACTGAGCAGAAAAGTACTCCTAGATTTCTAATCCAGTTTTAATGGGGAGGTAGCATTCAAATGTGTGGGTTAGAGTCTGATCTCTTTTGCAGTGGGGTATATCATAAGTAACTCATTGAAGTCATAGGTGTTATAATGGTTGTTTAAATGAGAATCAGGATCATGGTCTGTGTGATGTAGGACAGAGATGATGGCAGTTCCACTACTTTTCTGTAATGATAGACTCTTCTCTGCACGGAATTGAGTCTCATTGTTATGCTAGACACTTCATAAGAGGTCTGATTCATGTTCTAGGAATTGTCTTTACAGAAAATTGAGTTATTGTGCTGGTAAACTAAGTGCTAGCTCTAGCCAAGGTTGTAGGTTAGCTAAGAACTAACAAACTCACAGCTGGAAACCAAATCAGCTCATTTGTATGTTAGTTTTGTTCAAAATAGGTATTGTCTTAAGACTGGTTTCAGAGTAGCAGCCGTGTTAGTCTGTATCTGCAAAAAGAAAAGGAGGACTTGTGGCACCTTAGAGACTAACAAATTTATTTGAACATAAGCTCATGCATCCGATGAAGTGAGCTGTAGCTCACGAAAGCTTATGCTCAAATAAATGTTAGTCTCTAAGGTGCCACAAGTCCTCCTTTTCTTACAAGACTGTGTTTAGTGTTAAGACTCTATGAAATGTTGCATATATTAACTCACTTGTAACGTCTGTGTTCCAAGCTATAAGGAAATATGTAAGCTTTGATTTACAGCTTTGAAAATGTTTGCTCTGAATTTGTGAACCTAGGCACAGGAATTGTTCCCCCCCCCCCCCACCTCCAGAGGACTGTCAAAAATTAAGTGGGCCATTATAAGACAAAAACATTAATTGCCCCATCCACCCGTGGCCAATGCCAGGTGCTTCAGAGGGAATTAACAGAACAGGTAATCATCAAGTGATCCATCCCCTATCTCCCATTCCCAGCTTCTGGCAAACAAAAACTAGGAATACAATCCCTGCCCATCCTGGCTAATAGCCATTGATGGGCCTATCCTCCATGAACATACCTAGTTCCTTTTTTTTAACCCTTTTATAGTATTAGCCTTCACAACATCCTCTGGCAAAGAGTTCCATAGGTTGACTGTGGATTGTGTGAAGAAATACTTTTTGTTTTTAAACCTGCTGCCTATTAATTTCATTTGATGGCCCCTAGTTCGTGTGTTATGAGACGGAGTAAATAACACTTCCTTATTTACTTTCTCCACACCAGTCATGATTTTATAGACCTTTATCATATCCTGAGTTGTCTCCTTTCCAAGCTGAAGAGTCCCAGTCTTATTAATCTCCATATGGAAGCTGTTCTATATTCCTAATTATTTTTGTTGTCATTTTCTGTACTTTTTCCAATGCCAATATCTTTTTTGATATGGGGTGACCAGATCTGCATGCAGTATTCAAGATGTGGGAGTACCATGGATTTATATAGAGGCAATATGATATTTTCTTTTATCTATCCCTTTCCTAATGATTCCCAACTTTGTTAGCTTTTTTGACAGCCGCTGCACATTGAGTGGATGTTTTCAGAAAACTATCCAGTGATTCCAAGATCTTTCTTGAGTGGTAATAGTTAATTTAGATGCCATTATTTTATATGTATAGTTGGAATTACGTTTTTCAATGTGCATTACTTCACATTTAGGTTGGATATTAGGAAAAACTTTTTCATTAGGAGGGTGGTGAAACACAGGAATGCGTTACCTAGGGAGGTGGTGGAATCTCCTTCCTTAGAAGTTTTTAAGGTCAGGCTTGACAAAGCCCTGGCTGGGATGATTTAGTTGGGGATTGGCCCTGCTTTGAGCAGGGGGTTGGACTAGATGACCTCCTGAGGTCCCTTCCAACCCTGATATTCTGTCATTTATCAACACTGAATTTCATCTGCCATTTTGTTGTCCGTCCACCCAGTTTTGTGAAGTCCCTTTGTAACTCTTCACAGTCTGCTTTGGACTTGACTATCTTGAATAGTCTTGTATCATCTGCAAACGTTGCCACCTCATTGTTTAACCTCTTTTCCAGATCATTTATGAAAATGTTGAACAGTACTGGTCCCAGTACAGACATCACTATTTACCTCTGTCCATTCTGAAAACTGACTGTTTGTTCCTATCCTTTGTTTCCTATCTTTTTAACCAGTTACTGATCCAAGATCTAGGGTACCATTTGATCTGGGGTAAATGATTGGTCTCATGGGACTGGAAACAACTTGTGTGTGTGACCATTTATCATTAGTTCATCTTGCCAGGGTGGCAAGGTAGACTGGAGAGCCTAAGGGGATTGTCTGTGTACTCCATGGTAAGACTGGTACAGAGATCCAGGAATTCACATGTTACTGTTTGGTGAAATCGAATTATAGAACATACTATTAGTTTGGGGTGTCTGCCCTGTTTTTGATAGTCTGCCCTGAGGTAGGCACTCCCAGTCATGAGTCCATTCCCAACAGTTTGACACTTCTATCTAAATGGATAGTTCCCTTCTCCCTTGGCATGGGGAAGATGTGCACGTAACTTCCCCAATAATATTACTGTGAACAGTGCACACCTCAACGCCAATAGTTTATTTTATGGGCATTCAGTTGGCATGTTACTGACAGGGAAATCCCTTAGAAGTTTAATTTTGGAAAGTTTAACTTTAGCTGTGGACAGAACCTTACTGTCCAGCCTTTTTAAAAAAATAAGGCAACACTTAACACACATCCTCTCCATTCATTTAGTGTGTGTGTGTGTACAGACTTACACACTGATACCTTACTTCAAATGGTACTGTTGTGGAGGAATCTGGGCAATCAAATATAACAGTTAAGCAATTTTTGTTTCTTACCACAAGGAAATGACTGGAATATGTCTGCCTGATATTTGGTTTAAATTTTAAAGTCTCTCATTTAATAGAAGAGGATTTGATTGTGGGACTGAATTGTCATATAAAATTATCCTGTGGGCAGGTTGAATAGGTCTGGAATAACTTGCATATAAATTCACCACCTTGAAAAAATATCCTGCTAAAGTATGTACTGGCTTAAGGAAGCCTGTATGAATATCTGCAATGTTTATCGACCTTACTGTGAGCATGAGACGACTAAAACTTCTCAACATGAGAAATTCTGAAAGTAGAGAGATTCCTGGCGGGTACTAGTTGAAATATTGCACAATGTGCCTGAGAGCTGTGGCTTTATAAAAATACTTCGCTTTAAAAAAAATTAAAATAAAATAAAAAATATTAGCCAGAGCTCTGTCAATGCATATTATTTTCAAAAGTGCCTAAGTCTTGTTTTCATTTTCTGCTTTTGAAAAATGGGACATAAATTGGATTCTGGCTCCTAAGTCACTTAGGCACTTTTGAAAATTTTACTCAGTACCTTTGCTGATGTAGAAAACTGAGTAAAACGGCCCACTCTTAGTACTGATACCAATTTGTGATGAGCAGCAAATGCCAGCAAAGTTTTGAAAGAAGAAAATACAAAGGGGCCCAGAATGATTTGAAGTTAAGCATAAAAGAACTAAAGGGGGTTGAAGCCAGGGGGAAAACGCAATATTCTGTTTTTTCCTGTGGGCTTATGTACACTTAAAATGCTGCAGTGGTGCAGTTGCACTGCTTCAGTGAAGACACTACTTGTGCTGACAGGAGGGGCTCTCCTGTTAGAGTAGATAAACCACCTCCCTGAAAGCCAGTCGTTAGGGCGAAGGGAGAATTCTCACATTGATGTACCGCTGTCTACACTGGGTGTTCGGTGGGCTGAACTGCATCGCTTGGGGTGTGGATTTCAGTTATACTCAACTAATTCCCTAGCATAGACCCAGGCCGCCTCCGTCTGTAGGTAATGTGTGGGGGCGGGGGGAAATGATCCAGACCTTTGAAAAGGAGTATCCTGGAAACCAATGAAGCTGAGACAGCACAGGCAATAGGACAGCAAATTAAACAGAAGTCTGCCCTATGATATGGCAGCAAAATAAGCCAATGCACGTTTGAACTGTATATTTATCCCAACACTGGAACGTCTCTACATGCCTATGCGACATAACTGGAAAATGGTGTTCATTTCTGGGCATCTTAATCCTAGACATACATGGATAAATTGCACTGAATTCAGAGAAACCCTATAGAAAACAGGGTTCTGGAGGAATTGTTTCTTGGGGGGGATTTTAAAGGAATGAAATGTGTAGCTTGACTGAAAGGGTTGGACAGCAGAATCTGCAAACACTTTGAAGAATAAACAAAAGAATTTCAAAGGAATTATTTAGCATAAGATTGAAATGAGGATTCATACCACTGAAGATAGAAGGGAAAGGACATAGATCAAGATCAAAAGCAAATGCTAGTGAGCTTGTTGAATTAAATCAGTTCCTGTGCACTGAAGACAGAACTGAGAAGTCTTTTTTTGTGTAGGAACTTTGCATGACAGAAATGTGAACAGTCTGAACTCTAATTGAGAACTCATCTTAACTGTACAGAATTCCATGTGGGTCAGGAAGTTATCTGTGTCCTAGAGAGTCCATGACTCTGGGAAGCAGGCATGTTTGGTTTTCCTGTCTGCTCTCATTACCCCATGGAGTTCCTCAGCTTGCTGGGAACCTGGCTTCCTGTTCTAGTGGTGTGTATTTGCAACCTTTCTCCATAAGTATCCCTTTAGCTGCTTAGGGCAGTTGAATTCTGAGCTAGCTATGGGTATGCTGGTATATAAAGCTTTGAACACAAAACTATACTGTGCATGTTGAAATTTAACATCTGCTTCCATTGTGGGGAGCCAAACTGTTTTGAAGAATGCTAATAACTATGGATATTTGAAAAAGAAAACTAGTATTTTAGCCTTATTAAAATATTATGAAAACTGGAAGTGGATCCTTTCATCAGTCTCCGCAGATTTCTAAAAGGAATAATTCCCAATTGTTTAGAATGGAGATAAAAGTGGGGGAAAGTTACAGGGTAACAAACTTCAATCTGTGTGTCTTTATTAGGACAAGTCTTCTAAAATTCATGGAGGAATTACTGGTGCAGACTAACGCATTATCTTCAAGATGCATTGTAGTCCAATATAGATAAACTTACTTAGTTTTAATATGTAAAGTCCTTGGTATAAACAGGTGTATGGGAGTTGGCTCTTTGGATCAAGAACTGTAGATGGTCATTTATTATTTATTTGGTATATGCAATCGGATCAAGCCAAACCGATCAAGCGTTCTTATCAGCAATGTTCAGAGCATAAACACCTCCGGGAAGCTGTCATTTTGCAGTCCTCAACAATGTGCGTCCTGGTTTGTGGCTGCCCACATTGACGTAGTGGACGGTCTCTAAAATGCCACTGAAATTCTGCTGCTGCCACTTCTCCATCTCTAAGTATTCTGTCTGAATTGCAAGTGTAAAACTGCAGATTCTTGGAGCAGGTGGAGCTACTGTAATTAGTGTGAACGTGTCAGGAAATCCTGACTTCAAAATGCTGACCAACTGGGTTTACTACTTATGAGTAAGTAGAGAGCAGTACTGAGGTGACTGACAGCAAAAAACGTAAGAAAGATTGGCTTTACAAATGCAGCACTAAATCCTGTTCCTAAAAATCTCTAAGAATGTAGTTCAAGCAATTACCCATTAATGCAAAAATTTAAGAAAACCTCTCTAAACTAAGTTATGGAAAATTTGTTCTATATGGAGCTATCCCATACTTAGCCCTGGTCTACACTAGGACTTTAGGTCGAATTTAGCAGCATTAAATCAATGTAAACCTGCACCTGTCCACACGATGAAGCCCTTTATTTCGACTTAAAGGGCTCTTAAAATCGATTTCCTTACTCCACCCCTGACAAGTGGATTAGCGCTTAAATCGACGTTGCCGGCTCGAAATTGGGGTACTGTGGACACAATTCGACGGTATTGGCCTCCGGGAGCTATCCCAGAGTGCTCCATTGTGCCCGCTCTGGACAGCGCTCTCAACTCAGATGCACTGGCCAGGTAGACAGGAAAAGAACCACGAACTTTTGAATCTCATTTCCTGTTTGGCCAGCGTGGCAAGCTGCAGGTGACCATGCAGATCTCATCAGCAGAGGTGACCATGATGGAGTCCCAGAATCGCAAAAGAGCTCCAGCATGGACCGAACGGGAGGTACGGGATCTGATCGCTGTATGGGGAGAGGAATCCGTGCATCAGAACTCCGTTCCAGTTTTTGAAATGCCAAAACCTTTGTGAAAATCTCCCAGGGCATGAAGGACAGAGGCCATAACAGGGACCCGAAGCAGTGCCGCGTGAAACTGAAGGAGCTGAGGCAAGCCTACCAGAAAACCAGAGAGGCGAACGGCCGCTCCAGGTCAGAGCCCCAAACATGCCACTTCTATGATGAGCTGCATGCCATTTTAGGGGGTTCAGCCACCACTACCCCAGCCGTGTTGTTTGACTCCTTCAATGGAGATGGAGGCAATACGGAAGCAGGTTTTGGGGACAAAGACGATGATGAGGTTGTAGATAGCTCACAGCAAGCAAGTGGAGAAACCGGTTTTCCCGACTGTTTCTCACCCTGGACCTGGAGCCGGTACCCCCCGAACCCACCCAAGGCTGCCTCCTGGACCCAGCAGGCAGAGAAGGGACCTCCGGTGAGTGTACCTTTTTAAAATACTATACATGGTTTAAGAGCAAGCATGTGAAAGGATTACTTTGCCCTGGCATTCGCGGCTCTCCTGGATGTACTCCCAAAGCCTTTGCAAAAGGTTTCTGGGGAGGGCAGCCTTATTGCATCCTTCATGGTAGGACACTTTACCACTCCAGGCCAGTAACACGTACTCGGGAATCATTGTACAACAAAGCATTGCAGTGTATGTTTGCTGGCGTTCAAACAACATCCGTTCTTTATCTCTGTGTTATCCTCAGGAGAGTGAGATATAATTCATGGTCACCTGGTTGAAATAGAGTGCTTTTCTTCAGGGGACACTCAGAGGAGCCCATTCCCACTGGGCTGTTTGCCTGTGGCTAAACAGAAATAGCCACAGGGAGGGGGGAGGGTTGAGGGGGTAGCCACGTGGTGGGGGGAGGCAAAATGCGACCTTGTAACAAAAGCACATATGCTATGTATGTAATGTTAACAGCAAGGTTTACCCTGAAAGAGTGTAGCCACTGTTTTATAAAATGTCTTTTTAAATACCGCTGTCCTTTTTTTCTCTACACCAGCTGCATGTGTTTCAATGATCACAGGATCTTCTCCTTCCCAGAGGCTAGTGAAGCTTAGAAAGAAAAAAAAAAATGCACTCGAGATGAAATGTTCTCCGAGCTCATGCTGTCCTCCCACACTGACAGAGCACAGACGAATGCATGGAGGCAAATAATGTCAGAGTGCAGGAAAGCACAAAATGACCGGGAGGAGAGGTGGTGGGCTGAAGAGAGGGCTGAAGCTCAAATGTGGCAGCAGTGTGATGAGAGGAGGCAGGATTCAATGCTGAGGCCGCTGGAGGACCAAACCAGTATGCTCCAGTGTATGGTTGAGCTGCAGCAAAGGCAGCTGGAGCACAGACTGCCACTACAGCCCCTGTGTAACCAACCGCCCTCCTCCCCAGGTTCCATAGCCTCCACACCCAGATGCCCAAGAACGCGGTGGCGGGGCCACCGGCCAACCAGCCACTCCGCCACAGAGGATTGCCCAAAAAAAGAAGGCTGGCATTCAATAAATTTTAAAGTTGTAAACTTTTAAAGTGCTGTGTGGCATTTTCCTTCCCTCCTCCACCACCCCTCCTGGGCTACCTGTTTGTGTGATGAATGAATAAAGAATGCATGAATGTGAAGCAACAATGACTTTATTGCCTCTGCAAGCAGTGATCGAAGGGAGGAGGGGAGGGTGGTTAGCTTACAGGGAAGTAGAGTGAACCAAGGGGCGGGGGGTTTCATCAAGGAGAAACAAACAGAACTTTCACACTGTAGCCTGGCCAGTCATGAAACTGGTTTTCAAAGCTTCTCTGATGCGTACCGCGCCCTTCTGTGCTCTTCTAACCGCCCTGGTGTCTGGCTGCGCGTAACCAGCAGCCAGGCGATTTGCCTCAACCTCCCACCGCGCCATAAATGTCTCCCCCTTACTCTCACAGATATTGTGGAGCACACAGCAAGCAGTAATAACAGTGGGAATATTGGTTTCGCTGAGGTCTAAGCGAGTCAGTAAACTGCGCCAGCACGCTTTTAAACGTCCAAATGCACATTCTACCACCATTCTGCACTTGCTCAGCCTGTAGTTGAACAGCTCCTGACTACTGACCAGGCTGCCTGTGTACGGCTTCATGAGCCATGGCATTAAGGGGTAGGCTGGGTCCCCAAGGATACATATAGGCATTTCAATATCCCCAACAGTTATTTTCTGGTCTGGGAATAAAGTCCCTTCCTGCAGCTTTTGAAACAGACCAGAGTTCCTGAAGATGCGAGCGTCATGTACCTTTCCCGGCCATCCCATGTTGATGTTGGTGAAACGTCCCTTGTGATCCACCAGAGCTTGCAGCACTATTGAAAAGTACCCCTTGCGGTTTATGTACTCGGCGGCTTGGTGCTCCAGTGCCAAGATAAGGATATGGGTTCTGTCTATGGCCCCACCACAGTTAGGGAATCCCATTGCAGCAAAGCCATCCACTATGACCTGCACATTTCCCAGGGTCACTACCCTTGATATCAGCAGATCTTTGATTGCATGGGCTACTTGCATCACAGCAGCCCCAACAGTAGATTTGCCCACTCCAAATTGATTCCCAACTGACCGGTAGCTGTCTGGCGTTGCAAGCTTCCACAGGGCTATCGCCACTCGCTTCTCAACTGTGAGGGCTGCTCTCATCTTGGTATTCATGCGCCTCAGGACAGGGGAAAGCAAGTCACAGAGTTCCATGAAAGTGCCCTTCCGCATGCAAAAGTTTCTCAGCCACTGGGAATCGTCCCAGACCCGCAACACTATGCGGTCCCACCAGTCTGTGCTTGTTTCCCGAGCCCAGAATCGGCATTCCAGAGCATGAACCTGCCCCATTAGCACCATGATGCATGCATTGGCAGGGCCCATGCTTTCAGAGAAATCTGTGTCCATGTCCTGATCACTCACGGGACCGCGCTGGCGTCGCCTCCTCGCCCGGTATCGCTTTGCCAGGTTCTGGTGCTGCATATACTGCTGGATAATGCGTGTGGTGTTTAACGTGCTCCTAATTGCCAAAGTGAGCTGAGTGGCCTCCATGCTTGCCTTGGTATGACGTCCGCACAGAAAAAAGGCGCGAAACAATTGTCTGCCGTTGCTCTGACGGAGGGAGGGGTGACTGACGACACAGCTTACAGGGTTGGCTTCAGGGAGCTAAAATCAACAAAGGGGGTGGCTTTACATCAAGGAGTATTTCAGGCAGGACTTCACGGAGGGTTCCAATAAGAAATGGTGCACCTAAGTTATTGTTCTTATTGGAACAAGGAGGTTAGCCTGGCCTCTGATTGATACATGGCTAGATTTACCTCGCTGCACCTTCTCTGTGGGTGACTGCAGTGTGACCTAGAGGAATGAGTCCCCTAGACGGGGGAGGAGGCAAATGAGTACAAAACAAATCTGGTCTACTTCTTGTTTTGATCCACTCCATCTATCTTTTACATCTTTGGCTGGCAGCAGACGGTGCAGAAGGACTGCATGCCATCCACATCTCATGGCTGCCCGACAGAAGATGGTACAGTACGACTGCTAGCAATCCGTATCGCCTGCCCGCTCACCATAAGACGGTTCAATAGGACTGACTGCAGGACTAAAGAGAATGACCTGGTCAAGTCACTCCAAATTTAGTCCCTGCGCCCATGTCTGCCCAGGCGCTCCCAGCCGACGTGGCCAGGAGCACCTTGGACACAACGAGGACGGCTACCAGTCGTATTGCACCATCTGCTGCCAGAAGGCAGTGGGTTGCTGCTACTGTGTAGCAATGCCGTACCGTGTCTGCCAGCACCCAGGAGTCATAGGGTGACGGTTACCTGAGCGGGCTCCATGCTTGCCGTGGTATGGCATCTGCACAGGTAACCTCAGGAAAAAAGGCGCGAAACGATTGTCTGCCCTTGCTTTCATGGAGGGAGGGAGGGAAGGGGGGCCTGCCGATATGTACCCAGAACCACCCGTGACAATGTTTTAGCCCCATCAGGCATTGGGATCTCAACCCAGAATTCCAATGGGCAGCGGAGACTGCGGGAACTGTGGGATAGCTATCCACAGTGCAACGCTCCGGAAGTCGACTCTAGCCTCGGTACTGTGGAAGCACTCCGAGTTAATGCACTTAGAGCATTTTCTGTGGGGACACACACACTCGAATATATAAAACCGATTTCTAAAAAACCGACTTCTATAAATTCGACCTTATTCTGTAGTGTAGACATACCCTTACAGTGCAATGGCAGTTACAATACTGTAGTGGAGATTACTAATACTGTTGACCTGTTTTAGTTTAAAATGAATACAAATACCCTTCAGAGGTTCATTCCCTCACCTCCATGCACGAGCAATGCACTTCATGTGTGGGACTCGCGATATTTTTATTTTGATCAATGTCAGTCATTTCATAATAGGACGACTTAGCTAAAAGGCACTATGGCAGTGGCATGTTTGTCTCACTACAGGGTAGTACCTTTCCATATGAAATTATCATCACCTGAAAATAAGGAAACAAAATATTCAGGTATCTAAGCTATTAAATTACAATTATTACATGGGAACAAATTGGCCAACAGCTCGGCACTGCATCCAGACATGAAGACAGTTGAGTTCACCTACACTGGATTTCAGATGATAGTCTCTCGAAGGCTTCACATCCCAGGACCTGTCCTCTGGTCAAGAATTAAGATAGTTCTCTCTCAAGTTCCAGTCAATAGCACTTGTGCAGCTGCGTTTTCACTGCTGTTCTGTATACATGTCATGCCACAGGAGCGGAGTGCACTGCCAGTTCAGAAGCAAATTCAAACTAGAATCTCTAGCTGTACTTCCTTTGGGATAACAATCTACACCATTGGCATGGCCTGTCTAAAACCAATCTATGGTACAAACTCGTCATGCATAATGGCCATGAATCCCTTGTATTTCGGAACTCATGAGCATTCACATACTACCATTGTTTCAGGCTGCTTTGTGTTTTTGGCAATACTGACTTTGATTTTAAAAAAATTCAAGTTTTGGAGTAAATTGAGATCTTACTGTAAGCATAGTCTCACCTTGAAACCTTGTTTAGGTGGATTCTGTTTTGTATCTCTATTCTGAATATGTTTTAACTGGCTGAGGAACAATGTGGCTTCATATAATCATGGAAGTGTAGGTTTGGAAGAGACCTCTAGAGTAATCTATTCCATCCCCTTGCACTGAGGGAGGACCAAGTATACCTACACCATCCCTGACCGATTGTTTTGTCTTAAATAGAAAAAATCTCTGATGGGGCTCCTGAGTTGCTGTTTTTGTTTCTGGACTCATGGTTTGGGATTTCTAAAGGGAACTGAGCACTGAACTCCCCTTTGAATCCTTTGAAAACTCCTCCTATGCTTTATGAGAGCATGGAGTATTGGAAATTTCCCATGTCCTGTTCCCTTGACAGATTAAAGCTAATATGCCTTATTCTCAATCACTTTACACCCCATGTAGATGCTTACACCTGTGCAAAGTGAATATAAAATGCTGCTATTCTGTAGGGTCCTTTCTGAGCCAAATTGATAAGATGAACTATCTTGTAAAGCAAACGTTTTCTTATAGTCATAAGTATGGCCCCGTTGTTTTACCAGTTGCTTTATAGTATTGGTGAGTTAATTAAAGCTAAATTATGTGCCTTATGGGAAGTATTTGACATGTTTATCTTTTCAGAGTCCGCTCCTCTTCTCCCGAACAGTATTGGAAGTGCTAGATTCCCCTATGGTACTTTCTAGTGCTCTGGGAAGGAGTTTTAAGCTTTTTTTTTAAAGCTTTTTAAGCTTGTTTTGCCATTACATTCCTTCACAGTTCTTTTAATTTCTAGTTAAAAATAGATTCAGCAGTATGTGGTGAGTGCCCATCTCCTCTCCTGCTCCTGTTAGCTAGATTGAGGGGTGCTGAAAATGTAATAACCACCCCATAATATCCAGATCTTCATCCGCTTAGGTCTCGCAACTTCCAGTTAGTTGTGGCACAGTGGGGGCTCCCCTGTGACAGCCCATCATATCCCACTTACCTAATCTCCTGTAGACGCACTATGAAGTTCTGTGATGCGAGTCTCAACCTAGCTAATGGGGAGGACATTTGACACACATGGCAGAGTTAAGACCGTAGGGGTACATTTTGGACATCTAATTACAAAACCTCAGTATCTAAAGAGACCATTGGTATTCTTCCCCTTTTAAAATGGGAGTCAGTAGTTTTGGGTTCATATTGTTTCTGCTGTTTGGAGTAACCAGTATATTCATTACAAGGGCACATTATATAAAAAATATTTCATTCCTTCTATAACTTGTGTTTTATTTTCAGGCTTCATAGAGCCCAGTGTGCAATTAAACAGACTCAGGTAACTGTTCAGAAAATAGGAAGGGAGATTGAAGAAAAACTGAGACTTACATCCACAAGCAATGGACTGGTAGGCTTTGACATTCAACTTTGAAATCTTACTCTTCCTTAAAAGAATGCAGTTAAATGATGCCCAATGGACACAAGCATCTTTTAAAACTTCAGTATAAAACACCCTTTACATTTAATATCAGCTATTTTGAATGGAAACTTATCTGGAAAGTGCAATGTATTGGATTTTGGATTACATCTACATAACAGAGAAGGTGTGGGGGGGGGGTTAATAGGTCACTTTATATTTTACATTGCTAATGCGTAAACATCAACTGTATAATGAACACACAACATTTGCCAGCAAAAATAAAATTTTAGAGATTGGGATTAATGATCTACCAGTGGAAAAAGTGTGGTGGTTTCTAGTTGTTGGGTTGAGTCTAATAATTGTACTACTTTGCAGCCCAGTCTTTTGGGCTCAGCACAATGCGTGTAACAACTTCTCAAACACACAAATGACACAGCCATTATAAATATTTACTGTGATTTAGTTATAGCTTTGTATTCTTGTCCTCACTGGCTTTTAGAGAGAAGCAACATATTAGCACTAGTTTCTCTCACAGAAGAGCTGAGCTCAGTTCAGAGCTGTGAGCTAATATAGCCAAAACTGTTCATGGTGACTTCATTTAGAAATTTATATTGGCATCCATTGGCAGGCTTCTGGCGCCTTGTATTCATTTGAAAAAAAAAAAAAAGCCAATCATTTTGTGATGTGCTAGGTCCTGGACTGAGAATACTGAACTAATTTCAGTAAGTGTCTCAAACTAGGCAAAGGTTTTGACAAAATATGGAATATCCATGTTTAATCCTGTTAACTATAGAGTGGGTGAAAAGTAATTATTCATTTTACTCACGTGACAAACCTTTAGATCCAAAGATTTGGTGTATATTTTGATGAGTGGCTCTTTCAAAATTTGGTTCATTGTCTTTAGTACTGATTCATAGATTCATAGATATTTAGATCAGAAGGGACCATTATGATCGTCTAGTCTGACCTCCTGCACAACGCAGGCCACAGAATTTCACCCACCACTCCTACAAAAAAAACCCTCACACCTATATGTGCTATTGAAGTCCTCAAATTGTAGTTTAAAGACTTCAAGGAGCAGAGAATCCTCCAGCAAGTGACCTGTGCCCCATGCTACAGAGGAAGGCAAAAAACCTCCAGGGCCTCTTCCAATCTGCCCTGGAGGAAAATTCCTTCCCGACCCCAGATATGGCGATGAGCTAAACCCTGAGCATATGGGCAAGATTCATCAGCCAGATACTACAGAAAATTCTTTCCTGGGTAACTCGGATCTCACCCCATCTAATATCCCATCACAGGCCATTGGGCCTATTTACCATGAATATTTAATTACCAAAACCATGTTATCCCATCATACGATCTCCTCCATAAACTTATCAAGTTTAATCTTAAAGCCAGATAGATCTTTTGCCCCCACTGCTTCCCTCGGAAGGCTATTCGAAAACTTCACTCCTCTGATGGTTAAAAACCTTCGTCTAATTTCTAGTCTAAATTTCCTAGTGGCCAGTTTATATACATTTGTTCTTGTGTCCACATTGGTACTGAGCTTAAATAATTCCTCTCCCTCTCTGGTATTTATCCCTCTGATATATTTATAGAGAGCAATCATATCTCCCCTCAGCCTTCTTTTAGTTAGGCTAAACAAGCTAAGCTCCCTGAGTCTCCTTTCATAAGACAAGTTTTCCATTCCTCGGATCATCCTAGTAGCCCTTCTCTGTACCTGTTCCAGTTTGAATTCATCCTTCTTGAACATGGGAGACCAGAACTGCAAACAGTATTCCAGGTGAGGTCTCACCAGTGCCTTGTATAACGGTACTAAAACCACCTTATCCCTATTGGAAATACTTCTCCTGATGCATCCCAAGACTGCATTAGCTTTTTCACAGCCATATCACATTGGCGGCTCATAGTCATCCTATGATCAACCAATACTCCAAGGTCCTTTTCCTCCTCCGTTACTTCTAATTGATGCATCCCTAGCTTATAACTAAAATTCTTGTTATTAATCCCTAAATGCATGACCTTACACTTCTCACTATTAAATTTCATCCTATTACTATTACTCCAGTTTACAAGGTCATCCAGATCCTCCTGTAGGGTATCCTTGTCCTTCTCTAAATTGGCGGTACCTCCCAGCTTTGTATCATCTGCAAACTTTATTAGCACATTCCCACTTTTTGTGCCAAGGTCAGTAATAAAAAGATTGGTCCCAAAACCGATCCTTGAGGAACTCCACTGATAACCTCCCTCCAGCCTGACAGTTCACCTTTCAGTAGGACCCGTTGTAGTCTCCCCTTTAACCAATTCCTTATCCACCTTTCAGTTTGCCTATTGATCCCCATCTTATCCAATTTAATATTCCCCATGTGGCACAGTATCAAATGTCTTACTAAAATCTAGGTAAATTAGATCCACTGCGTTTCCTTTGTCTAAAAAATCTGTTACTTTCTCAAAGAAGGCGATCAGGTTGGTTTGGCACGATCTACCTTTTGTAAAACCATATTGTATTTTGTTCCATTTACCATTGACTTCACTGTCCTTAACTACCTTCTCCTTCAAAATTTTTTCCAAGACCTTGCATGCTACAGATGTGAAACTAACAGGGCTATAATTACCCGGATCACTTTTTTTCCCTTTCATAAAAATAGGAACTATGTTAGCAATTCTCCAATCATACAGTACAACCCCTGAGTTTACAGATTCATTAAAAAAAATCTTGCTAATGGGCTTGCAATTTCTTCTGCCAATTCCTTTAATATTCTTGGATGAAGATTATCTGGGCCCCCCAATTTAGTCCCATTAAGCTGTCTGAGTTTCGCTTCTACCTCAAATATGGTAATGTCTACCTCCATATCCTCATTCCCGTTTGTCATGCTACCATTATCCCTAAGATCCTCTTTAGTCTTATTAAAGACTGAGGCAAAGTATTTGTTTAGATATTGGGCCATGCCTAGATTATCCTTGACCTCCACTCCATCCTCAGTGTTTAGTGGTCCCACTTCTTTCTTTGTTTTCTTCTTATTTATATGACTATAGAACCTTTTACTATTGGTTTTAATTCCCTTTGCAAGGTCCAACTCTACTTGACTTTTAGCCTGTCTCACTTTATCCCTACATGTTCTGACCTCAATAATGTAGCTTTCCTTGTGGATCCCTCCCTTCTTCCACTCCCTATATGCTTTCTGCTTTTTCTTAATCACCTTTCTGAGATGCTTGCTCATCCAGCTTGGTCTACAACTCCTGCCTAGGAATTTTTTCCCCTTACTTGGGATGCAGGCTTCCGATAGCTTCTGCAGCTTTGATTTAAAATAATCCCAGGCCTCCTCTACCTTTAGATCCATAAATTCTTCAGTCCAATCCACTTCCCTAACTAATTTCCTTAATTTTTGAAAGTCAGCCCTTTTGAAATCAAAAACCCTAGTTGCAGATTTATTTTTGTTAATCCTTCCGTTCAGTTTGAACTGAACTAGCTCATGATCACTTGAGCCAAGATTATCCCCTACAACCATTTCTTCTATGAGGTCCTCACTACTCACCAAAACCAAATCTAAAATGGCATCCCCTCTAGTCGGTTCAGCAACTACTTGCTGAAGGAATCCATCAGCTATCGCATCTAGGAAAATCTGAGCCCTATTATTATTACTAGCACTCGTCCTCCAGTCTATATCTGGGAAGTTAAAGTCTCTCGTGATCACACAGTTTCCATTAGTATTTACTTTATTAAAAACATTAAAAAGGGCTCTATCCATATCCAAATTAGATCCCGGCAGTCTATAGCACACCCCAAGCACTATCCCAGGGGAGGCTCTAATAGTTTTCTTCCCCAATTTAATTTTTGCCCAGACAGACTCAGTCATATCCATTTCATCGCTTCTTATTTCTTTACATTCTATCTCACCATTGATATACAGTGCTACTCCACCACCTTTACCTTTATTTCAGTCTTTCCTAAACAGCACATACCCTTCAATACCTGTAGTCCAGTCATGACTACTATTCCACCATGTTTCTGTTATCCCTATAATATCTGGTTTCACTTCCTGCACCATAGCTCTAGTTCCTCCATTTTGTTACCTAGGCTCCTCGCATTAGTGTACAAACATCTTAATTTTTGCTGTTTGGCCTCACTCACATTCTGTACCCTATTAGGCATGGTTATTTTACTACCAGTATAACCTATTAGACTTGTATCTACACTGCCCTTCCTCCTACCCATGGCTGTATCTACTCTTACTTAATTTTCTTTCCTCTCAATGCTAAATTCTGGCGTGGAGATTACCTGGACATCTCCCAACCATCTCCCCCTAATTCCTAGTTTAAAGCTCTCTTAATCAGTTGTGCCAGCCTCCATCCTAGAAGTCCATTTCCTTCCCTACTCAGATGAAGTCCATCCCAAGAGAACTGTCCTCTATCCATGAATGCCTCCCAGTGGCCATACATCCCAAAGCCCTCCTTATAGCACCACTGCCTAAGCCATCTGTTGATAGTCATAATTTTGTCACACCTTCGTTGCCCTTCTGTAGTGGGATTCTGCCTGTTCCTAGAGATCACCTGAGCCTCAATTTCCTTAAGCGTCTTCCCCAGCCTAGCATAGTCTCCCTTAATACTTTCCAGCGAGAATCTAGCCGTATCATTTGTTCCCACATGAAGGATAATTAGGGGATTCTTTCCCGCTTCCTTTAGAATCCTTTTCAACCTCAGATCTATATCCCGTATCTTAGCACCTGGAAGACAGTACACCCTCCTATTCTCTGGATCAGCTCTGGTTACAGGCCTATCTATTCTTCTCAGTAAAGAGTCCCCAATCACATAGACCTGTCTTTTCCTAGTGAGGGTGCTATTCTCCAGTCTATCCCCGGTTCCCTCTGGCTGCAAGTTCTTTCCATTCCTGTTCTCCCTTGTAATCCTCTTTAACCCATCCTGTATCCTCCTGGGGCTCATATTTGGTGTAATCTCCATTAACTCTTCCCCTTTTCCTATAGGACTAGCCGCTCTTCTCTTCTTCCTTGCCCTTCCACCTTCAGTGACTACCTGCTGAGCCCCTTCTTCATTTTCCAACTCTGCATACCTATTCTTAAGCTCTATTTCTCCTTCACTAGCCCGTCTTTTCCTCTGCCTGTTTCTTTTAGTCACATGCTTCCACTGACCACTTTCCTCACCCAGTCTCCCCTCAGAATTCCCCAGTCCTGCTTCCATCTGCAAGTCTGAGCTTTTCCCTTCAGATACCTCATGTCTTTGCTCCATAATCTGCTCAAACCCCTTCCTAAACTCTACCAGACTTTCCACCTGCATCTTCAAACCTTGGATCTTTTCCTCCATCAGCTCTATCAGACGGCATTTCATACAGACAAAACTCTTACCAGGTGCCCCCTCCAGGATCACATACATACCACAGCTTCCACATCCAGTCATCTTCATTGTGTCTTCCGCTACATGGGTCACTCCCACTGCTGCTTCTGTGTCTGTCATTGCCTTTCCACCTAAATCCTGTTAAGCTGGGAAACACACACCACACCAAAACACCACCACCCACAACAAACAACAAGCACCACAAGACAAACTCCCACTCAAACTCCCCTGTTTACAGCTCTGTTTGCTAGCTCCTGTGCCGCTGCAGCTGTCTGTGCCACTGCCTGACTGGCTGCTACCTTTTAGGACCCCTAGTGAGAGAAGCCCCGCCCCCTAAATCAGGGCTCAGCTTCAGGTGTGCAGTGTTTCTAGCTGTCTTTCCATATGCCGTATGTACAGATATATTTCCCTACAGGTACAGATGCTACTGTGCAAAGTAGTATATAAAATATATATACTAGACCCAGTCAAAATGCTGTAGCTTCCCAACAGACTTGCGTGTTACATCAGACAAAGCCAGACTTGATAGGCTAGTTTCTGGGAAATGATGCTGTCTCCATTGATACCTTTTCCTCTGCTGCCCTCGAAGCATATTATTGTGTGCATGTTCCCGTTAAAAAAAAAAAAAATCAGTAACTGAAAATCCTATTTGTAACTATAATTTAGGCATGGTTTCTTGGCAACTGGTTAGCCCAACCTTTGGTGCTGCTGCCAGGGAATGCACATAATTGAATCGGTTACTGTGTTTAATTCAGGTAATCTTTTCGGTATATTTATTGATAATCTTCTTTTTTTTTTTTTAATAGAAAAAAAAGAGTGAGTGTTTACAGTTGAAGATTTTGGTGCTTCGGCATGAGCTGGAGAGGCAGAAGAAGGCACTGGGTCGAGAGGTGGCCTTATTGCATAAGAAACAAAATATGTTACTTGACAAAGGTGAGTGCAGAATGAAAGGAATTTTCCAGTGCCAATATTCACAACTCCCTATCCAAAAGGCCAAGTAGCCTGCTTTGAGAGCATGAAAACTACTACAAAAGTGATATAGCTTCAAGTCAGCAGCACTGCTATGGGTAGCTGCATGGCCCCACAGTATGCTAACATTTTTATGGCTGACTTAGAACATCGCTTCCTTAGCTCTCGTCCGCTAACACTCCTACTCTACTTGCGCTACATTGATGACATCATCATCTGGACCCATGGAAAAGAAGCCCTTGAGGAATTCCACCATGATTTCAACAATTTCCATCCCATCATCAACCTCAACCTAGACCAATCCACACAAGCGGTCCATTTCCTGGACACTACTGTGCTAATAAGCGATGTTTACATAAACACCACCCTATACCGGAAACCTGCTGACCACTATACCTACCTATATGCCTCCAGCTTCCATCCAGGACACACCACACGATCCATTGTCTACAGCCAAGCTCTAAGATACAACCACATTTGCTCTAATCCCTCAGACAGAGACAAACACTTACAAGATCTCTATTAAGCATTCTTAAAACTACAATACCCACCTGCTGAAGAAACAGATTGACAGAGCCAGAAGAGTAGCCAGAAGTCACCTACTACAGGACAGGCCCAACAAAAAAAATAACAAAACGCCACTAGCTGTCACCTTGAGCCCCCAGCTAAAACCTCTCCAGCGCATCATCACAGATTTACAGCCTATCCTGAAAAATGATCCTTCACTCACAGATCTTGGGAGACAGACCAGTCCTGGCTTACAGATAGCCCCCCAACCTGAAGCAAATACTCTCCAGCAACCACACACCAAAAACACTAACCCAGGAACCTATCCTTGCAACAAAGCCTGATGCCAACTCTGTCCACATATTTATTCAAGTGACACCATCATAGGACCTGATTACATTAGCCACGCCATCAGGGGCTCGTTCACCTGCACATCTACCAATGTGATCTATGCCATCATGTGCCAGCAATGCCCCTCTGCCATGTACATTGGCCAAACCGGACAGTCTCTACGCAAAAGAATAAATGGACACAAATCTGACATCAAGAATCATAACATTCAAAAACAGGTAGGAGAACACTTCAGCCTCTCTGGCCACTCACTAAAAGATTTAAGGGTGGCGATTTTTGCAACAGAAAAGCTTCAAAAACAGACTCCAACAGGAAACTGCTGAGCTTGAATTAATATGCAAAGTAGATACCATTAACTTGTGTTTGAATAGAGACTGGGAGTGGCTGGGTCATTACACATATTGAATCTATTTCCCTAAGTTAAGTATCCTCATACCTTCTTGTCAGCCGTCTAAATGGGCCATCCTGATTATCACTGCAAAAGTTTTTTTTTCTCCTGCTGATAATAGCTCATCTTAATTAGCCTCTCAGAGTTTGTATGGCAACTTCCAACTTATCTGTATGTATATATATATTTCTTCTTACTATATGTTCCATTCTATGCATCCAATGAAGTGGGCTGTAGCCCACGAAAGCTTATGCTCTAATAAAATTGTTAGTCTCTAAGGTGCCGCAAGTATTCCTGTTCTTTTTGCGGATACAGACTAACGCTGCTGCTCCTCTGCTCATCTTGTATACGTAGTTGGATTCCCACTTTAAAGTTTGCAGCCATATGTGACATCTTGAGTCCAAAAGGCTTGCACTTAGCCTGTGCAAGCTCTGTATTAAAAGAATTATCAAGTCACAGCATACCAGAGTGATATTAGAATATGCAAGTGAAGTGACATCAAAAATACTTGTCTGATATCAATCAGGCCTAACAGCTAAAAACACATAAGATTGCTGTATGTGGAGATCACACCAAGAAAGTCAAAGAACTGGAAGGGACCTCGAGAGGTCATCTAGTCCAGTCCCCTGCACTCGTGGCATGACTAATGATCTAGACCATTCTTGATAAGTGGTTGCCTAACCTGCTCTTAAAAGTCTCCAATGATGGAGATTCCACAACCTCCCTAGGCAATTTATTCCAGTGCTTAACCACTCTACAGTTAGGAAGTGTTTTCCTAATGTCCAACCTAAACCTCCCTTGCTGCAATTTAAGCCTGTTGCTTCTTGTCCTATCCTGAGAGATTAAGAAAAAAAAATTTTTTTCTTCCTCCTACTTGTAACAACCTTTACATACTTAAACTGTTATGTCCCCTCTCAATAGTCTCTTTTTTCCAGACTAAACAAACCCAATTTTTTTCAAGTTTCCCTCATAGGTCGTTTTCTAGATCTTTAATCATTTTTGTTGCTCTTCTCTGGACTCTCTCCAATTTGTCCACATCCTTCCTGAAATGTGGGGCCCAGAACTGGACACACTACTCCTGTTGAGGCCTGAGTAGAGCAGAAGAATTACTTCTCATGTCTTGCTTTCAACACTCCTTCTAATACATCCCAGAATATTTGCTTTTTTTTGCAACAGCTTTACACTGTTGACTCATATTTAGCTTGTCGTCCACTATGACCCCTCAGATCCCTTTCCACAGTACTCCTTCCTAGGCAGTAATTTCCCATTTTATGTGTGTGCAACTGATTTGTTCCTTCCTTAATGGAGTACTTTACATTTGTCCTTATTGAATTTCATCCTGTTTACCTCAGACCATTTCTCCAGTTTGTCGAGATCATTTTGAATTTTAATCCTATCCTCCAAAGCACTTGCAACTCCTCCCAGCTTGGAATTGTCTGCAGACTTTTTACTCTGTATGCCATTATCTTAAATCTTTGATGAAGATATTGAACAGAACAGCATGACTGAACCACTGATAAATACTCTCTCTGGGAACAGTTTTCCAACCACTTTTGCACCCACCTTATAGTAGCTCCATTTAGGTTGCATTTCCCTAATTTATTTTTGAGAAGGTCATGCAAGACCGTATCAAAAGCTTTACTAAAGTCAAGATATAGCACATCTACTGCTTTCCCCTCTATCCACAAGGCTTGTTACCTTGTCTAAAAAAGCTGTCAGGTTGGTTTGACATGATTTGTTTTTGACAAATCCATGCTGACTGTTACTTATCACCTTATTATCTTTTAGATGTTTGCAAACTGATTGCTTAATTATTTGCTCCATTATCTTTTCAGGTACAGAAGTTAAGCTGACTGGTCTGTAATTCCCTGAGTTGTCCTTATTTCCCTTTTTATAGATGGGCACCATATTTACCCTTTTCCAGTCTTCTGGAATCTCTCCCATCTTCCATGACTTTTCAGATATAATTTCTAATGGCTCAGATATCTCCTCAGTCAGCTCCTTGACTATTCTGGGATGCATTTCATCAGGCCCTGGTGATTTGAAGACATCTAATTTGTCCAACTTACTTTTAACTTGTTCTTTCCTTATTTTAGCCTCTTCTGATCCTACCTTATTTCACTGGCATTCACTATGCTGGACATCCAATCACTACCAACCTTCTTGGTGAAAACTGAAACAAAAGTCATTAAGCACCTCTGCCATTTCCACATTTTCTGTTCTTATTCCCCTCCTCCCCCCCATTGAGTAACAGGGCTACCCTGTCCTTAGCTCCATGCTTAATCCAAGCAGTTAGCAATATCCGACATGTACTAAAGCAACGTCACAACACAGTAAGTGATGGTGTAATAATAACACACCTCAAATTAAATTAGTCAAGGATGAGGGATTATTACTAACATTGCAATAATGCCTAGGTTTCACATTATAGAGCCAGACCCCATTCTACTAGGCACAGTACAAAAACAGTCCCTACCCCAAGAAGCTTACTATCTAAGTAAATGCTTTAACCCTCAGTCTGTTGGTACAGAATAAAGCATATTGTTAATATACTCTGTTAACACTAAGTGCTGATCTCTTTTTTAAAGATCTGTGGACTGAGCACCACAAATAAAATAGTTTTGATTTGAGCATGGGACTTTATAGTAGATTGAAAAATAGGACATTCAAAGAATATTGATACTCTAAAAATAGAGGGGTGTGTCGTGGTAACTCTTATCCTTAACTCTACTCTTTTTTATCCTTAACTCTAACGGTAGAAATAATTGAGCTACTTTGTCTGCATACCTCTGTAACTATAGAGATTGGGGTGGGCAGGTGTCAAAGGAGAACTAGGATTTGCCATTGGCTGTATTTGGTTGGTGTACAGTGTGTGTGGACTGAATTTCTCCCTTTACTGGGAGGGAGGTGTGGTTTTTACAGCTATTCACTCTATTCCCTCATATGGCTGCATACTGTGGAGAACATGCCTAATGGTAATTGAAGAAATTTGTGTACCCAAGCTTGTATCTAATTTTCAGAAGTGTTCCAGTATTGAAGCTTGAGTCAGTTCACTGGATATACAATGCTGTTAAATGGTTTTTAATCATTTCTCTTCTCTAGGAAATGCATTTGAGACTGAATACCAGAGGCTTCAAATGCATAAAGAATCCCTGCATGAGTTGAGAAAAGAATGCACTGCTAAGAGGTAAAGGCACCGTGATTCCATTCATCTTTTTAATCCGTAATTGGAAAGAGGCTCTTGTGATTTAAGGTATTTGGACTAGAATCACAAAATCATCTCCCTCAGTTCTTGTGTGATCTTGGGCAAGTCACTGTATCTCTGCGTCAGTTTCCTCATCTGTAAAATATGTAACTATGCTCCCTTCTCCTGTCTTGTTTAGCTTTTAAATGCTCTGGGACGGGGATTGTGTGTGTATACAGAGCATAAGATGATGGGGCCTTTTGGTGCAATTGTAATATAAATAATTGCTTTATAACACTTAAAACTGGTGTCTCAAAATTGAAAAGGGTGCAAGCAATACGTCAGCATGACTGAAAATTACAGGCCAGTATTGCTTTCTGTCATTATCTTCCCAACTGCAAAGTTATCTGGGGCTTGCTTTTTTGACAAGCGGGTAGGGATGTGATTCCTGGGAATGGTGGGGGTTGATAGTGCAAAGACTTTGAGGTCACTAATGATCTTGGTTTTTCTCTCCCTAAAGAGAACTGTTCTTGAAGACCAATGCACAGCTGACCATTCGATGCAGGCAGTTGTTGTCAGAGCTTTCCTATATTTACTCTATTGATTTGGTAAGTTTCTAACTCCTTAAGAAACCTGCTGAATTAGAATGAACTTTGTCTGCCAGATGTGCGCTCTAGCTGCCTTCAGAGTAAAATGCTTCTCTCTTCCACACTGAGCTCCATGCTCATGTAAATTTCTCTCCTGTTTCTTTTCTGATGTTTCTTACTTTGAATCTGACAGTGAGCTTGTCTGGCAGGGACTTCATCTACTCTGGTGTTCCTGCTCCTCTCTCTTTCAGTCACTGGGTTTCCGATTTGGTAATGTTTGCCACAGAACTTCTCCCTATTCTCCTCACACATCCCAGCCTGCCCCTGCTCTCCCTCTCTTCCCTTGTCTTGCTGCAGCAATTTGTTTGGGAATTGTTGCCACCACTGTAGTCAGGCAAATGAGTCCAAAGAAGGCCTGGGGCATGCTTGGACTGTCACTGTGTCGTCATTCACACTGAATTATTTGTCTAACTTAGATTGTAAATGACACAAGGAAAGGACCCTATTGTGCTGCACTGTAACAGGATACTGCTGCCACCACATGGTAACTTAAACTTGAACCTCTTGTGGTGGCATATGAAATGGCAAGTAAAACGGATAGTGAGAGCACAATAGAGTAGCTAATAATCATCTTACCAGACTTCACTAACTTAGTTAAACTTTTAGCATACGAGGCAAAAAAAAAAATGCTCATCAGAAGATTGAGGTCCAACATTCTTTGCTCAACATAAGTTTCAGATTTTGGAAGTTCTGTTGGATGAAAGTGAATCCATTCCTGTTTGAGAGTTAGTCTTCTCAAAATATTTTAAATTTAATGTTGAGTGAGATTTTTATTGAGTGAATTTTATTTAATTTTGAATTTTTCATCTATATTAACTGATGCTTTACAAAGTCTGTGGTCTGATTTTAACATGCCTCTAAGTTTTTTGCTTGGAATTTGCAACTTCTGTCTTATTTTTAAATGTACTATGTCCCATTCTCATTTTCTGCTGTTCAAATCCATAGAATGATCAAAAGGATTACTTTGTCTGCGGAGTCAAGCTGCCTAATTCTGAAGACTTTCAAGGTAGCTGGCTGTTTCTTTCATTTAGTACCTAGAGTTGTGATGTTACTTTAACATCTTATAGGGCAGACTTACCATTTTAGGAGCCACAGTCCACTTTTGGAGACTGATTGAAAAATATTTAGACAAGCAGACAGTTCTGATCTAATTTTCAATCCTTGTTCACCTCCGAGTTGAACTAGCTGGGACTTTGATTAAACATTTGTCACTGAAAAAGCTGAATTGTTACAACCAAACTGTTTTTGTGGGAAAGGGCTGATTCGAGTGAATTTCTTGACTTAGAACAAATGTTGAAAAACCTTCAGAATTGTCAAACATACCATTTCATCATTTTCTAAATAAAGTTGTGGGTGGGGTTTTTTGGGGTTTTTGGTTCAAAACAACTTTTTAGTTAAATTTCAAAACTGTATTTTTAAAAACTAAAAACAATAAAGGGTGACATCTAAATGTTTCAAAATCTCAAAATGAAAAATCAGTCTGATCAAAATATAATCTATTTTGCCAAAATTTGAGGTTTTGTACTAGATAAACAACTTTCCACTGAAATTCTATTCATGATGAAGACTGAATGGTGACATCATTTTGAAGATTATCTTTTTATCACAGTTGCCAACTTTCATGTGGTAAATAAGCACCCTGACTTTCACAATAAACCAAAAATCAAGCTAATCCCATTTTGAAACAAGGCCAAAACAAGCCAATTCCTAAGAACCCCAACATTCTGACAAGATCCCCCTGGTGTGCAGTCTGGGACTTTGGAGGGCCCGCAGTGCACCCTGACTCTCCCCCTGCCTTGACCTTGCTTGCTGGGAGCCAATCAAAGAATAAAAAGAAGTAACAAGCTACAACAAGCCAAAAACTAGCCAACAAGCAACTCTTAAGCCAAAAACAAGCCCAATTTCTGGGGTTTTTTTCCCCATGGGTTTGTTATGTCTGCTTTTTATGCTTTTACACCCCGGTAATCTCCTATAAAACTAACTCCACCTCTGATTTCTGCGGGAGACACACAGTGCACAACAGTCCTTCTGGGACTTCCCGCAGACTCAAATGTCACCACAACCCCAGTCTTGCAGAAAACTTTGGACATTATTGGGTAAAGACCAATCCATTGCTGTGAGCTGCTTCTCTCCAGGCCTCCACATTCTGAAAAAATATTTTAAACAGAACAATATCTAGTTGTGGTATTTAATACGTGCCAGGAAATGCTTCAGACCTTGAGTGATTAAAACCCAACCCCCTGTGAGGCACAAAACAGAGCAAATCACACTTTTAATCAGGCAAAAATAGCTAACTTGGGTTACTCACAACATGCAATAAACAGATAAACCTAGAAGGAAATGTTATTTTTGGCTCATGGGAGGTGCTGAAATACTACTGTGATGGGGACATGTACAAAAAATTGGATTCTGAGCTAAATTACATGACACCATATGTTCTGGTTAATCCTTATATACTGACTAACCTCTTTGTGCATACCTACACAAATATTTTAGCTCTAGATTTCAATATGTTTATCTATTTAAAAAAAAATTCTAGCTTGCTGTGTATCTATTCATATAAACAATATTACACCAAATAGGCTTCATCAAATGCATATGTTCCTATTTTGTTACGGCAATGCTATTTCGGTTGCCTTTATAACAATATTTATAATATATCGTAAGTGCATCTGCAGATGTTCTGTATGGCATGTGTTTTTTGTCTTTGTATGCCTGCGTCTAACACCTGTAAACAAATTTTGTGCAGTTATCTGTACAAGTATTTGAAAATTAGAATGACTAAATTAATTTATTGCAAAAAGAAAAGGAGTACTTGTGGCACCTTAGAGACTAACCAATTTATTCGAGCAAGAGCTTTCGTGAGCTACAGCTCACTAGGAACTCTTGCCTCTCAGCCTTTTGTTCAGTCTGGTAGGGGTGTTGCCTCAGGAAAATAAAAACATGAATTCAAGTAATAAACATAAGCTTGGCCATAGTGGGTCAGACCAGTGGTCCATCTAGCCCAGTATTCTGTCTTCTGACAGCAGCCAGTGCCAGATGCTTCAGAGGGAGTGAGCAGAATAGGGCAATTCATAGAGTGATCCATCCCCTCTTGTCCAGTCCCAGCATCTGGCAGCCCACAATTTAGGGACACTCAGGGCATGGTTTTGCATCCCTATCCATCCTGGCTAATAGCCATTGATGGACGTATCCTCCACGAACTTATCTAATTATTCTCATAATCTAGTCATGCTTTTGGCCTTCGCTACATCCTCTGGCAACGAGTTCACAAATTGACTGTATGTTGTGTGGAAAAACTACTTCCTCAAGTAGTCTCTATGGGTGCATGCATGTTAGTCAGTCTTGTGCCCCATGCCATCGTGTTATAACATTGCATGGGCAAGCCACCCTCAGTTCCTTCTTTACTGCAAAGCTCCATAGCAGAGAACGAGGCTAAAGGCGTGGTAGCAAACCTAGAGTGGCGCACCCATAAGGGGGAAACAACTGAAACCACAGTTACTGTACAGAATGAGTAACTGTTTCTTCCTTTTCGTTTGTATCTCTGCTGCAATGATCGACACCCTCCAACAACGCACCTTTCAAGATCCATGGACCCTACACAGGCCTATCACAACATGTGGTAAATCTCATCCAGTGCACTAAATGCCACAATAACAACTATGTGGGTGAAACCAGACAATCACTCCACTTTCGAACTGTCAGAGAGTTTGTCTTTAAATCATTTTCCTGTATCACTTGTGGGTGAACACTTTCACAAAGAGGTCAGATGTAGAGTGATCGATCAGTCCTCATCCTCAAAGGAAACCTTCACAATGCTCTCAAAAGATGAGCATGGGAGCTTAAATTCATAACTCTCTGCTAGACACTAAAAATCATGGACTGAACAGAGATTCTGGATTTATGGCTTATTACAACAATCTGTTACCTGCTAACCCCCTCTTGAAGTCCTGTGACTGCAGAGGTGTTAATGGGCCACTCTACTTTGAATGGTCCCTTAGAATATGGTCCCTAACTACTTATGCTAAACAATCTGTTCTACCTTGCATTTAGCTGTGATCTTCAGAGTACCTTTCCCAGACCTGAAAGAGAGCTCTGTGTGGCTCGAAAGCGTGTCTTTCTCACCAACAGTAGTTCACCCACCGTATCTCTCTAATATCCTGGGACTGACTTGGCTACAACTACACTACATACGTCTTATAATTCTGTTCTTTAATATAGTTTCAACCAATTGACCTAGTATTGAAGTTAGGCTGACTAGTCTGTAATTGCCAGGATCACCTCTAGAGTCTTCTTTAAAAACTGGAATCCAGTCATTTGGTACAGAGGCTAATTTAAGTAATAGGTTACATACCACAGGTGGCAGTTCTGCAATTTCATATCTGAGTTCCTTCAGAACTCCATTGACACCTCGGTTGGGGACAATTCCTCACATTTGCCTCCTAAAAAGAATGGCTCAGGTGTGGGAACCTCCCTCACATCTTCTGCAGTGTAGTTGGGTGCAAAGTATTAATTTAACTTCTCCATAGTGGCCTTGACTTCCTTGAGTGCTCCTTTTAGCACCTTGATTGTCCAGTGCCCCACTGGTTGTTTGGCAGGCTTCCTGCTTCTGATGTACTTAATTTTTTTTTGGCCTCTTTTGGTAGTTGCTCTTCAAATTCTTAATTTGCCCTGCTTAATTATACTTTTACACCTGCCTGAGTTTATGCTCCTTTTTATTTTCCTTGACTTGCAATTTTTAAAGGATGACATTTTGCTCTAATGGCCTCTTTTACTCTGTTTAGCCATGGTGGCAATTTTTGATCCTCTTACTATTTTTTATTTATGTGGGGTATACATTTAATTTGAGCTTCTATTATAGTGCTCTTGGCTTCTTTGGTATTCTTCCCCCTCACAGGGATGTTAAATTCAATTCCATTATGGTTGTTATGTTGTCACTTGTCCATGACAAATATCCATGATAAAATCGTAGCCTTAGTCATAACTTATTGGTGCTATCCTGAGAGACTGAGTCCTTTCAAGTTTGTCACAAGGAATTAGTCAGCCTGCCCTGCGGCATACTACAGACTGTGTGAATGGAAAAAATGAAATATTGATATTTTTAACTTGGGAAATATTGTTTATCTGATTTCTTGCATGTTAACATAATGTGTTAGTGGACAGCTAGGTTAAAAATAAAGTCTGAAGTCCATGACATTAGAGTTCTACTGTAATGAGACCCATGTTTGCTGCAGAGTTGAATCCCTTTGTACAGAATAATTCCTTGGAATGGGTGGTGTTTTTAAATCTGTATGTCATGAATTGCCTTACTGAGAGCAAGGTATGATTTCATAGATGTCACAGAGGACATAAAATTAGTGTTTTTCCTTCCTTGTTCAGGTCCTCGTGTATTTCAGTTAGGGTCACTAGAATTTCTGTTGTCATTGGAAGGGATTTGGGCTGGCTATATCTTCTTTCCAGCTATTCATAGATTCATATGTGTTTTTTCTAATAAGCTAGAAAATAGGATGAAGGTATAGCATGGAAGTCTTCAAAAGATTAATAACTTTTTGCAGAAAAGGAGTTAGAGGGTGGGGCAGAAAAGCCGTAAATAGATCTTCACTGGAGGTAAATTAATTTTTAAATACACAATTTCAGATCTCCCCGTCATCTGCTGAATAAATGTGAAACTTTAACCTTCTAAAACAATGGTTAAAAATCAGTTCCTCCAATTACTGGCCAATACTAGAGTTCAGACCCTAGATTCAGTGTCCCTGCCTAACAGTTGGTGATCTCACTAATGCCTAAAGCAATGTAAGAATGCACCTTCTTTCTCTGCTGTAGGTGTTAGTGAGGTCATCAGCTGCAGCCAGAGAATTGCAGACCCCTGAAGACTTGAACTCTGGCCTAGGGAGCCTTTTTTTAAAAACAAAACCTTATGCTGAAAACGATTTCCCTTGCAGTTTGAAAGTATAGGAGTAGGTCTTAAACTGCAGGCTCAAACCATCACCTCTCTGATAAAAAGAAAAGGAGTACTTGTGGCACCTTAGAGACTAACCAATTTATTTGAGCATAAGCTTTCGTGAGCTACAGCTCACTTCATTGGATGCATACTGTGGAAAGTGTAGATCTTTTTATACATACAAAGCATGAAAAAATACCTTCCCTCACCCCACTCTCCTGCTGGTAATAGCTTATCTAAAGTGATCACTCTCCTTACAATGTGTATGATAATCAAGGTGGGCCATTTCCAGCACAAATCCAGGGTTTAACAAGAACGTCTGCGGGGGAGGAGTAGGAAAAAACAAGGGGAAATAGGTTACCTTGCATAATGACTTAGCCACTTCCAGTCTCCATTCAAGCCTAAGTTAAAAGCTTATGCTCAAATAAATTGGTTAGTCTCTAAGGTGCCACAAGTCCTCCTTTTCTTTTTGCGAATACAGACTAACACGGCTGTTACTCTGAAACCCGTCACCTCTCTGATGTCACCTTTCAACACAAGATACAAGTAATAGACGAGAGATAAGCAGATTTAAAACCAGGAGGGGTTTTTACCATTCGCATCAGAAAATAGCACCTCAACCACTATTTTAAAAAATGTTTAAACACTATATTGGAAACGCAGTACCCCTTTCTATTATTGACTGTTTAAATGTGCTGCTATCGCATTGTAAGCATGTCAGAACCATGCATTGTAATGTGTGATAGAATAAGCTTAATAATACCACTAAGATTTCTGTAAGATGCTTGCAGTCTTAATCTTTTTCATTAAAGCAGCTGTTAAATCATTTAATAAATATTATTTTCATCATGTGTAAGTCTTTACTGTTTGTGTAATATGGACGCCCTTCTCATGCTAAATTTTCATTAATACTCTTAAAATATTTACCATATCAGTAGAATTCAGTTGGGTAAAGAAGTTGCTTTTTCATTAACAGCAAAAGATGATGGAAGCATTGCTGTTGCCCTGGGCTACACTGCACACTTGGTCTCAATGATTTCCTTCTTTCTACAAGTGCCACTCAGGTATCCCATAATTCACAAAGGTTCCAGATCTGCAATCAAAGATAATATCAACGACAAACTGACCGAGAAAGAGCGAGAGTAAGTATGTAGTCTTCCTATGTACTTTCTAAGAAAGAAGCAGCATCTTAACTAGGCAAGAAGGTTGATGGAGTTGCAGTAGTTGATATTGAAATAGGTTATTTTTAGTGCCCAAGTCAAGGGTGCAGTTTCCATTGCGGTGTGTGAATCCCATGTGAATAGGATTAGGTTGAAATTTGTAGCAGATTAGACTAGTTTATGTAACTTCATTTTAGTTTTATTAGTTTAGGGGTGCAATGGGGTACTTTCTTTACTTTTTAATTAAATTTCAGTTTTGTGTGGTGAAACTTCATTGTTACACATGTAGACCAGACAGACTACAATGAATTTTAAGTTTTAGAATATTTTTGCATTTCTTAGTCTGATCCATACTCAGTGTTCTGTAACCAGCAATGGATTCAATACAACAAATGTCTGTTGGTTTAATATTAGTGTCTGTTCACTATCCTGTGCCATCAGAATCTTAATTCCTGCAATTCTTTCACACACTCTTAGTCAAGGTTGCTAGGTAACATAACTTAGTGAAATAGGTAACTACAGTATTACCATTAGAAAACCTAAGCACTAATGACAGAAAATGGCCAGTTAAAGAATTCACCTACTTGAATTCTCTGACCTGGGATGCCTGCAGGTAATGAATGACACTGATGTGAAAATTCACCTTGCACAAACAGCAACATTATCTTTGACCCACAGGGTGTATATATGAAACTTCTCAACATACACATCACTAATACAAGTCTACCTTGTACGACGTAGAATATATAATACATTTCATTATAGCCATACTGTTGACCCACAATATATACACGAGACATGTCAGGTGAATTTTCACATAATTACTTTATATTTGAGCACATAAACTTTAAGGGTAATAAAACGGTCTGCTCTTTCTCTGTGTACCGTGAGCTGCAAAGTCAAGCTTACAGTATTACCGGCTCTGGTGCTCTTCATTCTGTAGTCAGCACGTACGGATAACAGTGGAGTTGCAGCACTTAGGCAAGATTGAAGAAAAGGCTATGGGGGATGCTGCTGTGCTTGCACTTAGGAAACATTGTCTAGACAAACTGTCTGCATTGGCACAGGGGAGGAGAGAAAGGGGACAAGGAACGTATCCAAATTGACATTAAACTCATTGGAGTTGTAATTTTTTAACAAGCCATAGTTTAGTGTGTGGATTACACATTAAACAGAATTCATATGTAAACGTTAGTAGTACGGGTGAGCTGCAGACTCCATCCAAGATGGATGGGCCCTACAGTGCTAAGGCACTGTGTATCTGATTTCTCAAAATTGCTTAAGTGATGTAGGAGCACACGTCCCATTGAAATTCAGTGACTACACATAGTAAAGACAGACCCTGCTTCAAAGATCTTACTATTTAAACAAAGGGTGGGAGAAGAATAATTATCCCCATCTTACAGTTAAGGGAGGTGATACAAGTGTAGTAACTTGCCCGTGGTCATCTGGAAAGTCTGACAAAGCCTGATGTGAATTCAGATCTCCTGAGTCCTACTCTAGTTCTTTAACCACACAACTGTCCTTTATCCAGATTTTAATTAAGGTAGAGAAGCAAATACTGTAGCTGGCTTTCAACAGATTTCTCATGCAAGTTTCAGAGTAACAGCCGTGTTTTCCTTCCATCCTTCAAATATCTGCCAATAGGACTTAAAGTTCTTCAGGTCATGGTGTTTTGAATTTGAGCCAGTTATACTCAGATTATTTATATAAATTATTATTTTCCCCCTAGCTCTCATGAATTCAACACTTACGTTCCACAATATGTTCCCAAAGAGGGAGAGATTTAGCTTACAGTACTCCAAAAACACCCTCTGGTGTTGACCCTTCTCCCGAGATATTCAGTAAGCTCTATTCTTCCTCAGCTGGCACTGTCCGAGGTCCTAAGAGTCAGCCTCCAATACTGAAGGGGCAGATTAAGAATAGATGAGACCTCTCTGTCCTGCCATCTTTCTGGGCACTGCAGTCTTGGTAGCTGGCACCACTGTACTTAGTTTTAGTATCTTAACTTGCAGTTGCTTTCCCTCTGCCCTAGCTGCTTCCTTTTCATACACGTCTAGTTGAAATACATGGTGATTAAATGTGCAACAGAATCCAACACTTAGTGTGTGTTTAGGCTTTTATTAAGACATTTGTTCAACTTCAGTGCAAGGTGTATTATCGAGTAATTGTGGTATGGCTTTCTTCATACTTGGCAGATGTAATACACAGCACCCTTTGTTGGCATCACATTTAGGGTGACTCATTAAATGTTTAGCTTGAAGAGGTTCTAATTTAGAATCTCATTTTACTTAGGGCTGAAACTTTGCCTGTAGTATCAAAATGAAGAGTTTTTAAAAGGTTCTGTTTCAAGGATAGGGGAGATGTTTTTGTTACATTAATTTAAAAAATTCGGGTGGTTTGGATTTAGTCTATTTAAAACTTAATACTATAACAGCAACCTAATGGATGGAAGTAATACTTATTACAAGTTCCTAAAATAAACTTTTTAAATAGTGCCTAAACACTTACATGATAAACCTGTTTCTCTTGGGTAAAATATGCATTCTAAAATGTGTACCCACTGTTTAATATAGCAAGCATCTTGGCAATTGCAAATAAAGTACTTTATTTCTTAAAGTGGATGATCCAGGCCACTTATGGTCTTAGGAAAGTATGAGTCTCTAAAATAAGCAGGAGGCTACAGGGTTGTCCTAACACTTGCATACCTCCCCAACTACTAGAGATGAAGTATGAAAATGTCAGCCACTGGTCTTCAACGAAGAGCCAACTTTTGAAATCGGAAACAGAAGTGTTAAAGCTATGGTGTTTCCGTGATGTATTCTAACTGCTCCCTCCTTCGTATATTACATATAGTCTTGTAATATTGTGTCAGCAGATAAGTTCCCTCACAGAAATTTCTCAGTCTCAGTTTATAAAACTGTCTTACCTCAATGGTTTTAGAAAAGAATGCAGTTTTCATTAAATACCTCCTTAAAACACATTTCTTCAATAGTGTCTTTCAACAATCATCTTGAAAGTACAGAAAGTTATTTTAAAAATAAAGAGCCCCAGGCTGCTTGAAGTTTGGACTCAAATTATGTATCCTTTGTTTATTTGGATTGGACTGTCTAAGATTTTAAGCTTCTAGGGACAGTATGTGTGTTCTTCTCTCCAGTGTCCGCCATGCTGATGGTGCTGAATAAATAACCAATTTAAACTTCTTGGCATTACTATGAGAAATAGCAGCACAACACTTTCTCTCCTCTACTTGTAGGTGTGCTTTTAATCCATAGCTTTAATATTTGTCACATATTCTAATACTTGCATGTAACACTTCCATTAGCCTGCTTCTGGATTTTATAGTAGCACCTGACTTGCTGAAAAGTACAGGAGTTTTTTTTGTGCTTTTTCTTTGTAATAGCTCCTGGATCTAGATTTCATTTCTATAATTATGTCATGATTGCAATAACATCTAGGTGTCTCAGACTTTTTTTTTAAATAAAATGTATCATCGTATGGATGGTAGTTCATCTGACCACAATTTTAGCCTAATAGCTACCTTTGCTAGCTAGGAGCCCATAGATTTCAAGGAAGATACCTCAGTTCAGTTCTCTCCCTCTTCATGATTTTACATGTTATAGTGTATAGTGCCTCATTCACAAGATGGACAGTGCTCTGGAGAGAACCAGGGTTGTGTAGTTAATGAAGCTATTTGTAGGACCCCAGTCTCATTTGTTGCAGAAGCTGGATGCTGTGTGGTGAATGAGACAAGGAATGGTAGGAAAGAATGGTCTCTTGGATAAGGCAGCTGAATGCTACCCTGAAGAACTGGATTCTGTCCCTGCCTCGGCCATAGAGTTTTGTGTGACACTGGACAAGTTCATACACTGAAAATGAGGAGCACAGTGAATCTAAATGGACATCCCTGGGGCCTGATTTACAGAAGTGTTGATAACTTGCAACTGAGGTCACTGGGAACGCTGCTTTATAGTTATGTGGTGAGGGCACCGTTGGGTTGATTGAATAGTTCTCAGATCCAAAGCCATGTGCCAAAAGAACCCCATTCACCTCTGACTAGACCTAAATCCCTTGGTTTCCTTCCATGATCTTGAGGGAGGCAGGAAGTAACCTCAGAAACAAACGTGCTCAGCAATAAACACATCTGAGCACAGACAAACCCTCAGTGAGTATTGGGGGGGCCCTATAAGAAATCACACATACACCTCCACTCTCCAACATCTGCATAAACAGGTTAAAGCTCTCTAAGCTGATTGAGTCCAAAACTTCCCAGTCTAAGTCCTAAACATGGTCCCTTCCAGCCGTCGTGGCAGTTGCTGGTGCTTGGGCACAGTGCAAGCTTGGAGTGCTGAGTTCAGACCTCTGCTGCAATGCCAGGCAGATCCATCCCTGTGGTTACTGTGCTGATCAGGACCCTTCTGGGTCTAGGCTGCTGTCTTACCCTGGTCGTAGTCATGCCTCGGCCTGCTTACTGGGCTGATTCCCTTAGCTGCAAGTTCAGACTGTTTGGGACAACTGCTTCCACTAGCAACAAACAGCAACATGTGCTGAAGCCTAAGCCTGTTCTCTCTAGCCCTCTGCCAAGTGATTGGCCCAAGGGCAATCAGATGGTCTGCAGCCAGTCCTGCCTTTAGTATGGAGTGACAGAAACCCTAGGCTGATAAGGAAAGATGATGGTACAAGTAGTAAGAGGCAAGTATCATTCCATCAGCTCTTTAATGACCTGATAATCAAAAAGGGATCCTATAAAAAGTGGAAACATGGACAGATTGCGAAGGATGAGTACAAAAAACTAGCACAAGCATGTAGGGACAAAATCAGAAGGGCTAATGCATTAAATGAGTTATACCTAGCAAGGGACAGAAAAGGTGATAAGATGAGGATTCTTTAAATATGTTGAGCCAAGAGAATGACAAAGGAAGGTGTAGCGGGAGGAGAACTAATGATAGACAACATCAAGATGGAGGAGGTGTTTAATGCCTATTTTGCTTCAGCCTTGACTAAAAAGGTTAATGGTGACCAGATTCTTAACACAATTAATATTAACAAGAAGGGAGAAGGAACACAAGCCGACCCTCTAGGAAAAGAAGAATTTAAAGAATGTTTAGATACATTTATCATAGATCTGGAAGGGACCTCGAGAGGTCATCTAGTCCAGTCCACCGCACTCAAGGCAGGACTAAATATTATCTAGACCATCCCTGACAGGTGTTTGTCCAACCTGCTCTTAAAAATCCCCAGTGATGGAAATTCCACAACCTCCCTAGGCAGTTTATTCCAGTGCTTAACCACTCTGACAGGAAGTTTTTCCTAATGTCCAACCTAAACCACCCTTGCTGCAATTTAAGCCCATTGCTTCTTGTCCTATCCTCAGAAGTTACGAGCAACAATTTTTCTCCTTCCTCCTTGTAACAACCTTTTATGTACTTGAAGACTGTTATGTCCCCTTTTGGTCTTCTCTTCTGCAGACCAAACAAACCCAATTTTTTCCATCTTCCCTCATAGGTCATGTTTTCTAGACCTTTAATAATTTTTGTTGCTCTTCTCTGGATTTTGTCCAATTTGTCCACATCTTTCTTGAAATGTGGCGCCCAGAACTGGACACAGTACTCCAGTTGAGGCCTAATCAGCGCGGAGTAGAGCGGAAGAATTACTTCTCGTGTCTTGCTTACAATACTGCTGCTAATACATCCCAGAATGCTGTTTGCTTTTTTTTTTTTTTTTGCAACAGTGTTACACTATTGACTCCTATTTAGTTTGTGATTCACTGTGACCCTGGATCCCTTTCTGTAGAACTCATTCCTAGGCAGTCATTTCCTATTTTGTAAATGCGTGCAACTGATTGTTCCTTCCTAAGTGGAGTACATTGCATTTGTCCTTATTGAATTTCAACCTATTTACTTCAGACAATTTCTCCAGTTTTGTCCAGATCATTTTGAATTTTAATCCTATCCTCCAAAGCACTTGCAACCCCTCCCAGCTTGGTATCATCCGCAAACTTTAAGTTTACTCTCTATTCCATTATCTAAATCAAAGATGAAGATTTGAAAGAACCAGACCCAGAACCTGCAGGACCCCACTCATTTTGCCCTTCCAGCATGACTGTGAACCACTGATAACTACTCTCTGGGAATGATCTTCCAGCCAGTTATGCACCCACCTTGTTGTAGCTCCATCTAGGTTGTATTTCCCTAGTTCGTTTGAGAATGTCATGCGAGACAGTATCAAAAGTCTTACTAAAGTCAAGATATACCACATCTACCGCTTCCCCGCCTATCCACAAGGCTTGTTACCCTGTCAAAGAAAGCTATCAGATTGGTTTGACACTATTTGTTCCCGATAAATCCATCCTGACTGCTACTCATCACCTTATTATCTTCTCGGTGTTTGCAAATTGGTTGCTTAATTATTTGTTCCATTATCTTCTGGGTACAGAAGTTAAGCCGACTGGTCTGTAATTCCCTAGATTGTCTTTATTTCCCTTTTTATAGATGGCACTGTATTTGCCCTTTTCCAGTCTTCTGGAATGTCTTCCATGACAGATATAATTGCTAATGGCTCAGATATCTCCTTAGTCAGCTCCTTGAGTATTCTAGGATGCATTTCATCAGGACCTGGTGATCTGAAGACATCTAACTTGTCTAAGTAGTTTTTGACTTGTTCTTCCCCTATTTTACACCCTGCTCCTACCTCATTTTCACTAGCATTCACTATGTTAGACACCCAGTCGCCACTAACCTTCTTTAGATATACTCAAGCCTGCAGGGCCTGATGAAATAGTACTTAAAGAACTAGCTGAAGCAATCTTGAAATCATTACCAGTTATCTTTGAGAACCGATGAACAGGGGAGGTCCCAGAGGATTGGAGCAGAGCGAACATAATACCTATCTAAAAGGAGAAACAGAGGACCTAGGGAATTATAGACCAGTCGTCCTAACTTCGATACTTGGAAAAATATTGGAACGCATTATTAAATAACCAGATTGTAAGCACCTAGAAGATAATATGGTTATAAGTAATAGCCAACATGGATTTTTAAGATAAAATCATTCCAAACCAACCTAACTTGCTCTGTTAACAGGGCTACTGGCCTATTGTGTCCAGTTCTAGGTGCCACACTTTAAGAAAGATCTGGATAAATTGGAGAGTTTAGGTTTTCCAAACTTTTTATCATTTTTGTTACTCTTCTCTGAACTATGAGGAAAGGTTTAAACAAACAAACAAAAAAAAAACTAGGCATGTTTAGTTTTGAGAAAAGAAGAGTGAGGGGGAACCAGATAAACCTTCAAATACATTAAGGGCTGTTATAAACAGGATGGTGATTAGTTGTCTCCTTGTGTCCAAGTAGTAATGGGCTTAATCTGCAGGAAGGGAGATTTAGGTGATAGTAGGAAAACCTTTCTAGCTAGAACGATAGTTAAGCAGTGGAATAGGTTTCCAAGGGAGGTTGTGAAACCTCCATCGTTGGAGGTTTTTAAAGATGGGTTAGATCAGTGGTTCTCAAATTTTTGTACTGGTGACTGTGACGGGTTGGATCACAGAAAGCCCTTTGGGACTGCCACCTGATGTGCCTAGAGTACCTCTGAGACCATTTTCCTTGCCAGCTTGGGACTTCAGTAGCTTGCCTTGTTTGAGCCAGACACGCTTGCCTGCTGCAAACACAGAACCAAGTCTGAACCACGTCCCCCACAAGCTGCAGGCTTAACTGAAAACAGCTTAAGAAGTGCTCTTGTCTCCAGCACTCGGATACCCAGCTCCCAATGGGGTCCAAACCCCAAATAAATCTGTTTTCCCTGTATAAAGCTTTTACAGGGTAAACTCATAAATTGTTCGCCCTCTAACACTGATAGAGAGATGCGCGCCGCTGTTTGCTCCCCCAGGTATTAATACTTGCTCTGGGTTAATTAATAAGTAAAAAGTAGGATTTACGTGGTTCCAAGTAATAGACAGAACAAAATAAATAACCAAACAAAATAAAATAACACGCAAGTCTATGCCTAATACAATAGGAAACTAAATTCAGGTAAATCTCACCCTCAGATGTTCCAATAAGCTTCTTTGATAGACTAGCCTCCTTGTAGTCTGGGTCCAGCAATCACTCACACCCCTGTACTTACTGTCCTTTGTTCCAGTTCCTTTCAGATATCCTTTGGGGTCGAGAGGCTATCTCTTGAGCCAGCTGAAGACAAAATGGAGGGGTTTCCAGAGGCTTAAATAGACTTTCTCTTGTGGGTGGAAACCCCTTCCCCTCTCCTATGCAGAATCCAGCTCCAAGATGGAGTTTTGGAGTCACATGGGCGAGTCACAGGTCCATGCATGACTCAGTTCCTTACAAGCCGATGCCACATTTCCAGGAAAGCTCAGATGTGGACTGGTGTATCTCAAAGTTCATTGTTAGCTTAAATGTTTCTTGATTGGGCACTTACTGAGAATAGTCTTTTCTCAAAAAGCTGACCAACTGCTTCACTGAGTCTACTTAAAATCAAACAAGTACATAGCCAATATTCATAACTTTGAATACAAAAATTATACATGCATAGAAATAGGATGAATATATTCAGTCAATCATAACCTTTGCAGAGATATGTTACATGGCATATCTAGCATAAAACATATGTATGTAAATAGGACATAACTGGAATGAGCATATTTCTATCCAGCATTATGGGGTGCAACATCAGTGACCCCTTTCACATAGCAAGCCTCTGAGTCAGACTCCCCCTATAAATTAAAATCACTTTAATATATTTAACACCATTCTAAATGCTGGAGGCAAAGTGGGGTTTGAGGTGGAGGCTGACAGCTTGTCACCCCCACTCCATGTAATAACCTGGTGACCCCCTAGGGGGTCCTGACCCCCAGTTTGAGAACCCCTGGGTAGACAAACATCAGGGATGGTCAATGGTTCCTTGGTTCTGTCTCAGCCCAGGGCGCTGAGGTAGATGACTTTTTGAGCAGTTGTACTATTCTATACCTTTTTATTAATTTTTAAATTTCTATAAAGCCATTCTAATTGTTAGCCTTGTTAGTGGAAATACTCTGCAGTAATTGTGAAAGTTGGAGTGAAAGTGCAGAAAATGACATAAATGGAGCTAGTTGGGAAAAAAATTAAAGGATTTTTCATTAGAATTTGCCAATTCATCAAAGTCAAAACGTTGTGTGGAGACAGGTTTTGATGAAATTCCACCGGAAAGCAGGTGTGTTTCTGATGGAACCCTCCCCTTCCTCCCCCGCCCCCCAAGCTGGTTACCTACCAGCTCACTCACTTGGCTCCTCAGCATCCCTCTTCATGGGCTGGTGGGAAGATGAGAGCCCCTGCCTCCTGGCTTCTTGGCAGCCTGAGCTCCCAGGGGCAGGGCTCACAGTAGAGCTGGGCAGTGGACAGTAAATCCATTTTGTGGAGGATTTCTAAATGTTTCCAAATTGGAATGCAACCAGCATTCCAAATCCTCCAGAACAGAATTGCCATTTTCCACCCAGCTATAGGCATAGTATTCCTTCATAAAACATTTAAAAGAGAGGGAAAAATAGCAATCTTTCCCAAAAGTGGATCTATGAAATCACACATTTAAATAAGAATTGCTATGACCCACTTAAATATAATTCTTAAATTATACCATAATCAAAGCAATCAGATTTTCAGGCTCAGAACAAATAAGCAAAGATTATAGCAATTTTAAACTACTCAAATTTTGGATTTAAACTACTCAACTTGAGGATCTGGCATTGCTTAATATTTATAGATTGTCTGTCTTTAACAGGATTGGGCAGACTATTTCCCTGGCCGTGGGAGGACATTAGGTTAGTTGGTTTAAGCCCAGAATTCGCCCTCATTGTAATTGAACATAATTTGATAGGCATGTGTGAGGCACAGTTTCCATGCAAGTTTTTTTTTTTTTTAAGAAGGGCGACTCTAGATGACTGACTCTTCATTCAGTTATGCCATTGATTCCACTGGAATCAATGGAATTAAACCAATTTCATGTCTTGCAACAGAGTGGAGAATCAAGCCCAATATTTTTGTTCTACGTAGCCTGCCATATAGTCAAATCTTTCTGAAAAGAGTTCAGTAATGGAGCAAAGCTGTTAGTTTACAACAGAACACAAGTCTAAATGGGTGGATTGGAGGGTGAGGTCAAAATCTAGGGGACAGATACAGATTTTGTAATTGCAAAAAGCATAGTGATGTGGGGTTCATTTTTTATTTTTAGTGGACTCTACTTTTGTGAGGCAGGTTGTCATAAATATAAAGGGAAGGGTAAACCCCTTTAAAATCCCTCCTGGCCAGAAAAAAAAAAATCCTCTCATCTGTAAAAGGTTAAGAAGCTAAAGGTAACCTCACTGGCACCTGACCAAAATGACCAATGAGGAGACAAGATACTTTCAAAAGCTGGGAGGAGGGAGAGAAACAAAGGGTCTGGTCTGTCTGTCTGTCTATATGCTGTTTCTGCCGGGGATAGACCAGGAATGGAGTCTTAGAACTTTTAGTAAGTAATCTAGCTAGGTATGTGTTAGATTATGATTTCTTTAAATGGCTGAGAAAAGCATTGTGCTGAATAGAATAACTATTTCTGTCTGTGTATCTCTTTTGTAACTTAAGGTTTTGCCTAGAGGGGTTCTCTATGTTTTGAATCTAATTACCCTGTAAGGTATCTACCATCCTGATTTTACAGAGGTGATTTCTATTTACTTCTATTTCTATTAAAAGTCGTCTTGTACGAAAACTGAATGCTTTCTCATTGTTCTCAGATCCAAGGGTTTGGGTCTGTAGTCACCTAGACAAATTGGTGAGGCTTTTTACCAAACCTTGTCCAGAAAGTGGGGTGCAAGGTTTTGGGAAGTATTTTGGGGGGAAAGAAGTGTCCAAACAGCTCTTCCCCAGTAACCAGTATTTGTTTGGTGGTGGTAGCAGCCAATCCAAGGACAAAGGGTGGAATATTTTGTACCTTGGGGAAGTTTTGACCTAAGCTGGTAAAGAGAAGCTTAGGAGGTTTTTCATGCAGGTCTCCACATCTGTACCCTAGAGTTCAGAGTGGGGGAGGAACCTTGACACAGGTAGCTAGAGCTAGGTGAGTGAGTGATTCCATGCAGTACATCAGTTAATATAGCCTGTTCACTTGACAGCTACTAGCGCACTATTTTTATCAATTAACTTCTGTGAATTCTTGGTCTCATCTTGTTGATGAGCATTCAGTATATGTTGGTTAATTTTGAGTGGCCACATAGGTAGAAAGCAAACAGAAAAGGAGGACTTGTGGCACCTTAGAGACAAACAAATTTGAGCATAAGCTTTCTTGAGCTACAGCTCACTTCATCGGATGCATTCAGTGGAAAATACAGTGGGGAGATTTATATACACAGAGAACATGAAACAATAGGTGTTACCATACACACTGAAAGGAGAGTGATCAGGTAAGGTGAGCTATTACCAGCAGGAAAGTGGGGCGGAAAAAACCTTTTGTAGCGATAATCAAGGTGGGCCAGCAGTTGACAAGAATGTCTGAGGAACAGTGGGGGGAGCGGAATAAACATGGGGAAATAGTTTTACTTTGTGTAATGACCCATCCACTCCCAGTCTTCATTCAAGCCTAAGTTAATTGTATCCAGTTTGCAAATTATTTCCAGTTCAGCCGTCTCTCGTTGGAGTCTGTTTCTGAAGTGTTTTTGTTGAAGAATTGCCACTTTTAGGTCTGTAATCGAATGACCAAAGAGATTGAAGTGTTCTCCAACTGGCTTTTGAAAGTTATAATTCTTGACGTCTGATTTGTGTCCATTTATACTTTTACGTAGCGACTGTCCATTTTTGCCAGTGTACATGGCAGAGGGGCATTGCTGGCACATGATGGCATATATCACGGTGGTGGTAGATGTGCAGGTGAACGAGCCTCTGATAGTGTGGCTGATGTGATTAGGCCCTATGATGGTGTCCCCTGAATAGATATGTGGACACAGTTGGCAACGGGCTTTGTTGCAAGGATAGGTTCCTGGGTTAGTGGTTCTGTTGTGTGGTTGCTCGTAAGTATTTGCTTCAGGTTGGGGGGCTGCCTGTAAGCAAGGACTGGCCTGTCTCCCAAGATCTGTGAGAGTGATGGGTCGTCTTTCAGGATAGGATGTAGATCCTTGATGATGCGTTGGAGAGGTTTTAGTTGGGGGCTGAAGGTGAACGAGGTTGGGGGGCTGTCTGTAAGCGAGGACTGGTCTGTCTCCCAAGATCTGTGAGAGTGAGGGATCATTTTTCAGGATAGGCTGTAAATCTGTGATTATGCGCTGGAGAGGTTTTAGTTGGAGGCTCAAGGTGACAGCTAGTGGTGTTTTGTTATTTTCTTTGTTGGGCCTGTCCTGTAGTAGGTGACTTCTGGGTACTCTTCTGGTTCTGTCAGTCTGTTTCTTCACTTCAGCAGGTGGGTATTGTAGTTGTAAGAATGCTTGATAGAGATCTTGTAGGTGTTTGTCTCTGTCTGAGGGGTTGGAGCAAATGCGGTTGTATCAAAGAGCTTGGCTGTAGACAATGGATCGTGTGGTGTGGTCTGGATGAAAGCTGGAGGCATGTAGGTAGGCATAGTGCTCAGCAGGTTTCCGGTATGGAGGGGTGGTTATGTGACCATGGCTTATTAGCACTGTAGTGTCCAGGAAGTGGATCTCTTGTATGGACTGGTCCAGGCTGAGGTTGGTGGTGGGATGGAAATTGTTGAAATCATGGTGGAATTCCTCAAGGGCTTCTTTTCCATGGGTCCAGATGATGATGATGTCATCCATGTAGCGCAAGTAGAGTAGGGGCATTAGGGGATGAGAGCTGAGGAAGCGTTGTTCTAAGTCAGCCATAAAAATGTTGGCATGCTGCGGGGCCATGCGGGTACCCATGGCAGTGCCGCTGATTTGAAGGTATACATTGTCCCCAAATGTGAAATAGTTATGGGTGAGGACAAAGTCACAAAGTTCAGCCACCATGTTGCCGTGACATTATCGGGGATAGTGTTCCTGACGGCTTGTAGTCCATCTTTGTGTGGAATGTTGGTGTATAGGTAGAAAAGTATTACTTTTCCCGCTATCAGTGGCAGGCTCAGCACCTCTGACAATCCGCTTACTTTCAGTGTCTGACACTCGGGCCAAAATTTTAGAATTGGATATCTAACGCTTCATGGCACTAAATTCACTACTCTCTTTCAAAGGCTGCAGTGCAGAGCACAGGAGTGTGAATTGCAGAGCACACCAAAGAGTTGCGCTCTTAACTGCTCTGTATAGACACTGCTGGTGCAAACTCAAAGTTACTCCGTTCACCTTCACATCCTCTTTGAAAGAGGACGACATTAACATGAACCGTGTACCTTTTTAGTTTACACCATCAGGGTCTGCAGTTGGAGCCCAACTTTTTGGTGCACTCTGCAATTTACACCCCTTTAATCCACACTGTGGTGCAGTGTAGACATGCCCAAAGACTCATGTAGAGTTTCCCATACTGCAGTTGCACAATAGTTCATTTGAGTCGATACAGCCTGCTTTTGACAGTGGCCTGTACCTGGTGTCTTAAAGGAAATAGGGAGGCAACCTTTATAACCAGGCATCTGTTCAATGCTATAGCAGGTAGGCAGATGTCTGCAGTTATTAACCATCACTAGCATAGCTATAGATATTAGAGTACCTGCAACTTTCCAGCCACTAGAAAATTCAGTCTCCGTGTTTGACTTTTAGCAGTAGTGAATTCCACAGACTGATTATACATTCCCACAACCATTTATTCTGAGTTAACTCACTTGAAACCCCATTGGGATTTAATACAGACCTTCTTTAAATGTGCCACATGTCAGTCTGTAGTAAACTAGCTTTTAGAAATGAACAGAATGTCACTATTTCACTTCAGGCTTGTCCAAAGACCTTTTTTGGTGGAGATTAAATTTTGAGATTTCAAGTTCCTTGCATAGGTTCAGTGCAGTTTGGGACATGGGAAAAGGACTGATTAGAAGAGAATAAAAAAAAATCCAAACCATGTGTTTTAATGCCAAATTGGAAACACATGAAGGCAGTTAAAAATCAAGCAATTGCTTAAACCTTTAAAACCGTTTGTATTAAAGACAGGTGGTTTTATATATAGTAAAAATCAGTCACCAGTATATTGGCACATTTGTGATCTTTTTGGATACAAAATGAGGAGTTCATAAATCAGAAAATCTAGCTATAAAGATGTTTGGACTTGAGAACTCATAAGAACAACCTTAGTGTCTGAAATAAATTTATGGAGTATAGATCCTTTTAGGTTTACTTAAGAGTTAACATCTGACTGACCAAACAGTCCTGTGGAGATTTACTGCAGGTTACTCAAATATTTAAGCTGCTGTGTGATGTTGAACAGGTACAGATTAGCCCAATAACAGATATGAGGCTGTAAAATAAATGAGGTTTCAGTGACTGGTAAGTACTTGTCTAGGGCAGCCCAAAAAGAGAGCTCAGAGATGAGAATAAGTTGGTAGTTCTGATTGATTATGACACAGTTAATGAACACAATTAGACTAACAACGGTGGTCTTCGAACAGTGCTTAAAACACAAATTAGTATGGACATGTCAACTTTTTTTTACAAACTTGAGATCTGAAAGCACATGACACCAATAAAACTACTGATTTCCCAGGACAGATATTCCATGGGTGAAGCACATCTGCATCAGAAGATCTTACTCTTCCTATTTTGAATACTTTGAGAGCCTAGCAGTCTTTGCTATTGTACAAAATACTTAGCTGCTTCTTAACGAAAATATGCAATTAGAAGATTGGCTTAAAAACTAGTTTGTTTCATGAACTCATGGAAAAATTCCAGCAATCATATTTGAATAAGTATTCTGCAATATGTGCAGTAATTTGTTAATATAGTATGCAGCCTTTGCAGATGGTTGGTTTTTAAGATTTATTTTGGGAAATCTTTGTGGGAGAGATTTTTATGTTGCTACCAAAACCTTTGACTCCTAACTTACCTCAGTGTGGGTATTTGCTTCTCCCTTTTTCTTCTGTTACTTTATTAATAGAGCACGTTACTCTAAGTTCAACTTCATTGTGTTTGGATTGCAATTCAAGACGCTAATGTTTGATCTATAAAACTATGTGCTCTGGTTCCTGGCTACCTCAGTCTGTCTGCATGTCCGCAGTTCCTCTGTGTACCAAGGGGACATTCAGTCCTTTGATTTAAATGTCAGAGGGCTGGTGACAGGCCATTTTGATGGAAGACCTTCTGCTTTGGAATTTTTCTCCCCTCACTCACCCACCATAACGAGTGTCTGACCATTTTACAGTGTGACACAAGACATTCTGACAGGTGTCTTCTGGAGGGGCATGGGGTGATTACTTCCTCTGGAGAATTTATTTGAAGAGAGGCATGTTTTTTTATATTCATACCAAAAAGGAAAAGGTCCCTAATCCAAAACTGTAAGCACCCCACCCACTTTACGCAAAAGTAAATTACCTGCAGAATACCAAACCTTCCCCCTAGCTGCTCCCCCAAAAATTGACTTCATAGCAGCCAACTTAAATAGTTGTGCCTTATAGCTTGCCATGAAGGTCAGTAGACTTGTGCTGTTTTTAAACTGAGGGGAAGAAACTTGTTCCAGAACTGGAGGGCCCCCCTCAAAGAGCACTTTGGAACCTGAGAGGGATCCAGTTCAGGTGCCTTTGATCTTGATCTGGCACAAGGAGAGAGGCGGTATCCCAAATAGTTTGAAGCCATTTAGGCCTTGTAGAGATCAAAAGTGCCGTATACCCAATCTGGACACCCGTAGGTAGATGGTGAAGAATATGGAACACCAGTGACTTCCTGCAACTCAGAAGCATCACTTAATAAGCAGGCTGCTGTATTCGGAGCTAGTTTAAATGCCCATATTATCCTGAACTGTAGTCCCCTGTGGAGCACATTGCACTAATCTATTCTTGAGGTGTAGCAGTATCACAGTAGTAAGGCCTGCATCAGGAAGAAACAATTGCAATGGCCAGCTGCAGATGGTAAAAAGTATTTCTGCACACTGCTGCTTTCTGATCATCCAACAGCAGCTGGAAATGTAACATAACCACCAAATCACGAAAGCTTTTTAGGTTTTGTGCTTATTCCCACAGACAGGAAAGGGTGCCTTAAGAACTAGAAAGTAAATATTCAAATATCTACCTTGGCTTAGCTAGGCTACTTCTGTTTCACTGATTACATCTTAACTATTCAACTGGAATTGAAGTGGCCGTATCAGCCTCTTTTAGCTTTCCAAGTTGTGATTTGTATTGCATATATTGAATTTCTCTACTTTGTATTTTGTAGAAGGGCTTTTAAACCTAAGTTGACAATGTAAGGTCTTGCCCTAAATTCTGAAAATGCCACTGTCAATTAAAAATATGGCTTACTATATAAAACTATCCTTTTAAACGGTTAGCATCTGACATAGTTAGCATGCAGCTGCATACCTAACGCTTACACTGCATTGTCAGATGTATTCATTTGACAAATGCTTGCTAAAAGTGAAGACTAATTTTTAAGAAATGGCTTCCTAAGATTTCACTTGGCAGAGTAGGTGTGGACCTAAAAATTATCAAACCAATGAAAATGGCAAGTATGTTGCTTTGTGAAGATTGGAAAGATTTTCAAATATTCTGTGCATGCTGTTTAAACTTTCAAGTTTGAAGCATTGTGCTATCCATGTTACAAGAGGTCTTCACAGTTAAAACTTAACAAAATATTATGTGGTGCTAATATAGCCAGGCACTTTTGCCAATTCTAATTTATGGAAGGGACAATCTTGTGGGTAAATAACAGTCTTGGGTGTTAGAACTAGGTCATTCCCAGCTCAGGTGACCTTGAACAAGTCACATGACCTCAGCCTGAGTTTCCCCATCTTTTAAAAGTAGGGATTCTTACCTTTGACATGAGTGTAGTGGAGCTGAACTCAGGTTGTTTCTACACTGCAGCTAAACACCTGTGGCCAGCCCATAACAGCTGACTCTGGCTTGTGGGGCTTGGGGTATGGGGCTGTTTCATTTCAGTGTAGACTTCACGGCTCATGCTGCAGCCCAGGCTCTAGGACCTTGTGAGGTGGGAGAGTCCTTGAGCCCAGGCTCCAGCCTGAGCCCAGACATCTACACTGCAATGAAATGGTCCCACAGCCTCAGCCCCGTGAGCCTGAGTCAACTGGCACGGGCCAGCCCTTGGTTTTTCACTGCAGTATAGACATACCCTCAGTGTTTAAATTGGAGACACTCAGTACTATTCAAGTATAAGTAGTATTTGCTAATGTTGGTATCTGTCTCCAATTCCCCTGCCTCTTCTAGATTGAAGGAGGGGGAAGGATTTCTTATCTCTTGGCTATCCCACAATCTGTCTTGCAAATAAATTAAAATGAAGAGGTATTGTTCCTGTTAAGTGTGTGTGTGTTTGGACTGCCATACCAAGGATACTCAGTCTCATTTTCAGTGTGTCTGACTTCTGTGAGAGTGAGAACTGAGACTATATAAACTTTTATTTCAAACTCAAATACATTCTAGTTGTTAGATCTGGGTCATAGAAAGTGTCTCTAGTCTGGTCTTTTGCCATGCTGTCATCTAAATTCAGGCCAAATAGTTTTAATTTGAACTCTGCTTTGATCCCCACAACTTAGTCATTTATTTCCTGTGTGGAGAAATAATTGTTGATACTTAGTAGTATTAAAAAGTGCATCTGTTTTGTATATTAATTTGAGTATAACACAATTTAGACTACTTTTTTTCCAGATAGTTGTTCCACCCAAAATTTAAAGTGTTTTCAGTGTGAGCACCACAGTATTGGCAGTTGACCGGCAAGGGCAGACTTGTCACGTGTGGTGCTACTTAAAATTACAGCAGTCCGACTTCCTGTCCCCTCCATCACCAGCACGCCACATGCTTGTCCGTGGTGATGCTAGAGCCGATATCACACTTATAGCCCAAATAAGGGGCTCTGATGGACCAGGAATAACACTACTGTGGGGGCAGCTGTTAGTGCAGTTGTAACTTAACAGAGGTGGAGAGTTCAATTCCCATCCAGGCAAACATGCTTTAAGATTTTAGGGATTTGTTTGCTACTATATTTAAGAAGTTAACTTCCTGTGAACCAAAACATTAAGCAATTAGAAGCATGGACTGTTGTAGTCTTGACTAACACACTCTTAAAAGAAACAGGGTGTCTGCCGTTTGTTTTAATTGTAATCAGCCCTGCTTCTTGATTCTGAAGTCTGTGGAATACTTTCTGAAATTAAACATAAAATCATAGAAATGCAGGGCTGGAAGAGACCTCAAAAGGTGATAGTCATTCCCCCATGCTGAGGCAGGACCAAGTATACCTAGGTCATCCACAACACCCCTTGGAAGTCTGTTCCAGAGCTTAACTACCTGCATAGTTTAAAAAGTGTTTTTCCTAATATCGAACATAAATCTCCTTTGCTGCAGATAAAGTCCATTACTTCTTGTCCTACCTTCAGTTGACATGAATAGTTGATCCCTGTCCTCTTTTTATAACAGCCCTTAACATAGGTGAAGACTATCATATCCCCTCTCCTGCCCCGTCATCTTTGCTCAAGACTAAACATGCCCGGTTTATCCTTTACTCATAAGTCACCTTTTCCTAAACTTTTTATTAGGGTTGTCGATTAATTGCATTTACCTCATGCAATTAACTCAAAAAAATTAAATTGCGATTAATCAGTTTTAATTGCACTGTTAAACAATAGAATACCAATTGAAATTTATTTATTTTTGGATGTTTTTGTACTTTTCAAATACACTGATTTCAATTACAACACAGAATACAGTGTACGCTGCTCACTTTATATTATTTTTATTACAAATATTTGCACTGTAAAAATGATGAAAAATACTTTCTTTTGTTTAATTCACTTCATACAAGTACCATAATGCAATCTCTTTATCTTGAAAGTGCAACTTACAAATGTAAATTTTTTTTGTTACATAACTGCACTCAAAAACAACAATGCAAAACTTTAGAGCCTACTTTTCGTTCAGCCAATCTCTAAGGCAGACAAGTTTGTATACATTTATGGGAGATAATGCTGCCCACTTCTTATTTCCAGTGTCACCAGAAATTGAGAACAGGCATTCTCATGGGACTTTAGTAGCTAGCATGGCAAGTTATCTATGTGCCAGATATGCTAAACATTCGTATTCCCCTTCATGCTTCGGCCACCATTCCCAAGGACATGCTTCTATGCTGATGATGCGTGTTAAAAAATAATGCATTAATTATATTTGTGACTGAACTACACAAGGGGAGAATTGTATGTCTCCGGCTTTATTGTACCTGCATTCTGCCATATATTTCGTGTTATAGTAGTCTCGGATGATGACTCGGCACATGTTGTTCATTTGAAGAACACTTTCACTGCAGATTTGACAAAGAAGGTACCAATGTGAGATTTCCAAAGATAGTTACAGCACTCAACCCAGGGTTTAAGAATCTGAAGTGCCTTCCAAAACTGAAAGGGACGGGGTGTGGAGCATGTTTTCAGATGCTTTAAAAGAGCAAAGCTCCAATGAGGAAACTACAGAACCCGAACCACCAAAAAAGAAAATCAACCTTCTGCTGGTGGCATTTGATTCAGATGATGAAAATGAACGTGTCGGTCAGCACTGCTTTGGATTGTTATCGAGCAGAACCCATCATAAGTATGGACACATGTCCCCTGGAATGGTGGTTGAAGCATGAAGGGACATATGAATCTTTAGCTCATCTGGCATGTAAATATCTTATGACGCTGGCTATGACAGTGCCATGCGAACACCTGTTCTCACTTTCAGGTGACGTGAACAAGAAGCGGGCAGCATTATCGCCTGCAAATATAAACAACCTTGTTCGAGGGATTGGCTAAACGAGAAATGGGACTAAGTGGACTTGTAGGCTCTAAAGTTTTACGTTTTATTTTTGAATGTAGTTATTTTTTGTACATAATTCTACATTTGTAAATTCAACTTTCAGTACTTGTATTGAACTGAAACATACTATTTCTCTGTTTTTTACAGTGCAAATATTTGTAATAAAAATAAATATAAAGTGAGGACTGTACACTTTGTATTCTGTAATAATTGAAATCAATATATTTGAAAATGTGTAAAACATCCAAAAAATATTTAAGTAAATGGTATTCTATTGTTTAACAGTGCAATTAATTGTGATTTTTTTTAATCTCTTGACAGCCCTGCTCTTTATCATTTTTGTTGCTCTCCAGTTTTATCCAAACCTGTCTGAAGTGTGATGCCTAAAACTGGACACACTAATCCAGTTTAGTCTCCACCAGTCCGAGTAGATCTGAACAATTATTGCCTGTATTTTATAACATTCCTGTTAATACACCCCAGAATATTAGCTTTTTCGTGACTGCATCACATTGCTGACTCATACTCAATTTGTGGTCCATTATACTCCTCAGATAGTTTTCTGCAGTACTACTACTGGTTAATCAGTTACTTTTTTATTATAATTTTTTTTGGTTATACCGATATCATGCAGAAGGATACATTTGAGCTATACAAATATAAACAAATTGACTTGGTCCCATCTCATAGTTTGGTAGCCCTGCTTTTGATGCCTGATGTGGGAACTAGGAAACACTGAGATCTCACCACACCAAAGAATGACTCTGGGTGGGCAACTCCAAATTTAACAGAGTCTAATCCTGTATAAAGACTCTTCTGTGTGAAATTAACATCACATTACTCCCAAAAAAAGATGATTTGAACATAAACCAGTACTGCATTCAGGTGTTAAAACAAGTTTTGACTAACAACCTTCTTGCTTCTAATGTGGCTATTGTATGATGCTTTTGCCTATAACATTGGAATTCTTTCCAGAGTGAGTACTCAGTCAATTTTCTAGGTTTTGCTTTCTATTTTAAAGATGCTAAATGCAAACAAGTAATCAGTCTGTAAAGAACAGAGATTAGGGAAGGCAGGTCTGGAAGGAAAACATGATTAATTGATAGGAAGAGCTTTAGTAAGCCCACAATGCTTAATGTTTCAGGCTTTAGAGATATTAGTCTCTGGGTGGATGGCAATTGAATTGATGAACAGACTTAACTGAAAACGTAATGAACTACAGACTAACTCTGGGCTGCATGGCAAATTGAGAGCATGAGCTTAGCAGCATTGCTTACTATGAGCTAGGAGTACAAATTCACTTCACATAGGCCACCAGACAGCCATCAATAGTCATTATTTGCAGCCACGTTACACTAAGAAGTGCTTAAAAACATAAGAGGACATGGTTCGTGCTGCATGTTTGACCAGGTTTAACAAATGAGTGTGACAGACAGAGGGAAGGGTAGAGGTAGGATTAGGTGAACAAAACTAAGATGACATAGAAATCAGGTAGCGCATTTTTCATTGGGTAGTGCCAAAATGTGCGTGCCACTTTACATAGGCTAAGACATTCCCTGACTTAGTTTAAAATTCAAGGAATTCAGTATTATAGTAATTACATGAGTATATAGGAAGAGATCTTATTAACTTCATGTTTCCCTAGCTCATTTCACTGATTTATGGATCTTGAATGTTAGCCAAATGTCAGAAGGAAAAAACTGGTAGGGAGAGAACTTTAAACTTAATGACTTTAAAGGGTTCATTACAAGAAATTGATTGTGCAGGAGAGAAACCTTTAAGTGCTTGATATTGTCTTTTTCCATGTCCCTTTAATTGAGGTTTCCATTTCTAACAGAAAATATATAGCTCTCATTTTCAGTGACTTAACGAAATACTATCATGTAATGAAGCATGCTTTGTGTTTTAACAGCAGTATTATTGTCAAGACTGAATGAGTTTTATACTGTTAATTGTAATTGTAGCCTTTATAATCTAAATTCTGCGACAGTTGAGTAGTGTAACTGTAGGTATTGAAATGAACTCATTTTGATTTGTATCTTGCACTTAGTATATTGAGTGGTAGGTTTTTTTTGCAGCATACATCTTCAGTTTGAAAGCACTTCTATTTTCCTATGCTGCAGACAGCTTGGATTTATAGATGTATTAAGCAAGGTGAGCTAGATATACTAGTTATGGTGGTCTTTATACTGCTCAACTTGAAGTGACCCATTAAGAGTTTGAAAGTATCATAAAATTTGGAGTTGATGTCTTAATATTTCATCTGCCCGTAATACTGACCTATTAACATTTAGCTCTAATGGCTCTTTAAAATTCTTTTTAAATGTTGCAAATAATAATAGTGGCTGTGCTGCAGTAAAGAAGTCCTTTGAAGTCAAAACAAAATAGATGTTTTGTAATCACATGTCTAGAATGTGTTGCAGATAGCTTATAAGATACTGAGTTTAAAGACAAAAACCTGTATATGGTAGTTTAGATAGATTCTAAAACTGACATGTTAACCACCGTGAGCTCAGCCTGTAAAAGTCCCAACTGGCAAGACACAATATGAGGAAGTCAAAATGAGGAACCTCAGGAAAGAGTGCAGTAGAAGATTAAATTGTGAAATTAATGGCTTAATCGTGAACAATCATTTAAATCTCTATTAAGAATTTGCATATCTGATAATACCGTACAGTAATAGTGAAGATTAAACTTGAATAAGCTTCAGTTACATTGGGGCTAAAATGATGGTCCTTATAACAAGCAGCAGCTGAGAACCAGCAACTATTCATGATGATTCTAATACAAAAGTATTCCTGCGTGCAATGTACTTTCCCATTACCTAAATCTCAGTATACATTTAGAGATCATATAGAATGTGCTTCCCTTATTACATACTGTACAACAGAAATAACCCCTTGAAATATGATAGTTGTGGGCTCTATATAGAGTCACTATTGCACTAGGTGTTCCAAAGCTGTACCCTCAAGGTCTTATTTAGAAGACATTTGCTCCCAGGGGGGACTTGAAAAAGGAGACAATAGAGACATTGCAGCCCAAGCCAAGGAAGGGTTTCCAGATATAGAATATCTCATGGAAGAAAGTGCATGAAGTGTAAGTGGGATTGGTGAGCAGTTGGTGTGCAAATTGTGCAGATTCATTGGGATTGGAAGTCTGCAGAAACAAGGCTATGGATTTACTTGCACTCAGAAGTGTTCTTGCTGGTATCTCAGCAAATGGTTCTGCTTAAATCAGGCTAATTTTAAAGGTAAAATATTGAATATGTACTTTCTAAATCTGACTTTCTTTTGACCCTTCCTCATCAGGTTTCCACTGTATCCAAAGGGAGGAGAGAGACTTCAGTTTGATTATGGAGTTTATCTTCTCAACAAAAATATAGCACAGGTTGGTAAATTTTGAGATTTGTTACAGAAAGACGTGGTAAATTCCTAGAGAGACATTCTACCATGTGATGTCTGCACAGTGGCCTGTATTAAATGAGTGCATCTCATTTTTGCCAAGCGTTTTTTGCATCTAACATGAGCTGCTGCAAGAGGCCCATCATGAGTTCGATGCAGCTGGACATAATGAGCATCCATGGACTCTGGCCCTTGAACTGTGCAAGACCCCACTTATATGGTGCTGTATATGGCCCTTAAATTGTATGCTAAACAAAAAACCCATTGATTTGATTATATTACACCTGTTTTGTATACTGACGATAGTGCAAAGCCCAAAAAAGGCTCACAAGTTAGAATCATAGAATATCAGGGTTGGAAGGGACCTCAGGAGGTCATCTAGTCCAACCCCCTGCTCAAAGCAGGACCAATCCCCAATTAAATGGTCCCAGCCAGGGCTTTGTCAAGCCTGACCTTAAAAACTTCTAAGGAAGGAGATTCTACCACCTCCCTAGGTAACGCATTCTAGTGTTTCACCACCCTCCTAGTGAAAAAGTTTTTCCTAATATCCAACCTAAACCTCCCCCACTGCAACTTGAGACCATTACTCTTTGTCCTGTCCTCTTCTACCACTGAGAATAGTCTAGAACCATCCTCTCTGGAACCACCTCTCAGGTAGTTGAAAGCAGCTATCAAATCCCCCCTCATTCTTCTCTTCTGCAGACTAAACAATCCCAGTTCCCTCAGCCTCTCCTCATAAGTCATGTGTTCCAGACCCCTAATCATTTTTGTTGCCCTTCGCTGGACTCTTTCCAATTTATCCACATCCTTCTTGTAGTGTGGGGCCCAAAACTGAACACAGTACTCCAGATGAGGCCTCACCAATGTTGAATAGAGGGGGACGATCACGTCCCTCGATCTGCTCGATATGCCCCTACTTATACATCCCAAAATGCCATTGGCCTTCTTGGCAACAAGGGCACACAGCTGACTCATATCCAGCTTCTCGTCCACTGTCACCTCTAGGTCCTTTTCCGCAGAACTGCTGCCTAGCCATTCGGTCCCTAGTCTGTAGCTGTGCATTGGGTTCTTCCGTCCTAAGTGCAGGACTCTGCACTTATCCTTATTGAACCTCATCAGATTTCTTTTGGCCCAATCCTCCAATTTGTCTAGGTCCCTCTGTATCCTATCCCTGCCCTCCAGCGTATCTACCACTCCTCCCAGTTTAGTATCATCCGCAAATTTGCTGAGAGTGCAATCCACACCATCCTCCAGATCATTTATGAAGATATTGAACAAAACCGGCCCCAGGACCGACCCCTGGGGCACTCCACTTGACACCGGCTGCCAACTAGACATGGAGCCATTGATCACTACCCGTTGAGCCCGACAATCTAGCCAACTTTCTACCCACCTTATAGTGCATTCATCCAGCCCATACTTCTTTAACTTGCTGACAAGAATACTGTGGGAGACTGTTGCTCACACTTCTAAACTTCATCCAGAGACACTCAGGTTTTTCTACAGTTTCGTACCGGAGCTCTGAGCAGTCATACTGCTCCCTTACATACAGTGGTACTCCCCCACCTTTTCTGCCCTGCCTGTCCTTCCTGAACAGTTTATAACCATCCATGACAGTACTTCAGTCATGTGAGTTATCCCACCAAGTCTCTGTTATTCCAATCAGGTCATAATTCCTTGACATCACCAGGACCTCCAGTTCTCCCTGCTTGTTTCCAAGGCTTTGTGCATTCGTATATAAGCACTTGAGAGAACCTGCTGATCGCCCCTCATTCTCAGTATGAGGCAGGAGCCCTCCCCTCACAGACATTCCTGCCTGTGCTTCCTCCCGGTATCCCGCTTTCCCACTTACCTCAGGGCTTTGATCTCCTTCCCCCGGTGAACCTAGTTTAAAGCCCTCCTCACTAGGTTAGCCAGCCTGCTCGCAAAGATGCTCTTCCCTCTCTTCGTAAGGTGGAGCCCGTCTCTGCCCAGCAGTCCTCCTTCATGGAACACCATCCCATGGTCAAAGAATCCAAAGCCTTCTTTCCGACACCACCTGCATAGCCATTCGTTGACTTCCACGATTCGACGGTCCCTACCCAGGCCTTTTCCTTCCACGGGTAGGATGGACGAGAACACCACTTGTGCCTCAAACTCCTTTTATCCTTCTTCCCAGAGCCACGTAGTCTGCAGTGATCCGCTCAAGGTCATTCTTGGCAGTATCATTGGTGCCCATGTGGAGAAGCAGGAAGGGGTAGCGATCCGAGGGCTTGATGAGTCTTGGCAGTCTCTCCGTCACATCGCGAATCTTAGCCCCCGGCAAGCAGCAGACTTCTCGGTTTTCCCGGTCAGGGCGGCAGATAGATGACTCAGTTCCTCGGAGGAGAGAGTCCCCGACCACCACCACCCGCCTCCTTCTCTTGGGAGTGGTGGTCGTGGAACCCCCCCATCTCAGGACAGTGCATCTCATGCCTTCCAACCAGTGGAGTCTCCTTCTGCTTTCTCCCCACAGACATATCATCTGGTCCACTCTCTGCAACGATACCTGTGGAGAGAACATGAAAGCGGTTAGTTACCTGTGTCCGCGTTGCTGGAACCCGGACATTCCCCCTTCTTCTCCTGGAGGTCACATGTTGCCAAGCTTCTTCACTGGCCTCTTGGCTCCGCTGTGCAATCTGCTCTAAATCTTTAGAGCTTTGTGCCCATAGAAGCATATCCTGACTTTTGTCCAGAAAATCCTCCGTTTCTCGTATGCAACGAGAAGTTCTGTTTTTTCAAATCATGCAGCCTTTAACTGAACACTGTACTTTTGATGTGGTCCTACAAAAACTGTAAAAATGTTTACATTATTAGTCTGAGAAGAGACCATATGTGCTCCAGAAGATCTATTTACCTTATTCCTATCCTTAACTTTATTTTTCACTCTTGAGCTTTTCCCGCAGTACAACCCTAACCAGTTTTCTCTCTCCCCGCTTCTTGATTGTGTTTTATCCTAATCTGTGTTAATATTTGTTGCTAATACCTATGCTTATCTGTTAAATAATTTAAACTCATTAAGAAGTCATGTCCTTGTACTGGTTTCTTACCCTTAGCAAAAAAAACAATGTAAATTTTATTTAATATATTTTGCTTCCTAAATAACCCGTATAAGTTTTGATTTATGAAAGTACTATTGTCGTACCTGCACTTAAATGAAGAAGTTTGTGGTCCACTAAAATAGTAGTCCTGTTCAGTCTTCCAATACTCCCAATGACTCTTCTTCATAAATCTCTGTGAATGTGAATGGAGGTCTCATTTTAAAGTGTTCCCTGTTCCTAGAGTTACAGGTCTCTTCTGTTGAGGTTGATGAAATAACTGGTGTGTGAAACAGCTAAAGAAAAGTCAGTGAAGACATAACTTGGCTGTGTGTCTGTATATGCAATAGAACTTTTCATTATAAGAGCAGGTAGACCCAATATTGCTGTTCTTATTCAGCATGACAGTTCCCATTGTACTTGGAAGAAAATGAGCCAAATAACTAGAACCTGTGATCATGCAGTAGTTACTGAAATAACAAACTTTATTTATATTGGACCATCAAATACAAATTAATTGAATATCAACCAAGGGGACATTACCCATTATAGTTTATACGTTGACAAATACTTGTTTAAACACAAATTTCTTTGGTAATTGATAAAAGTGGGAAGAGTGAGTAGAAGCATGTGTAAAGTGGGTAGAAGTGTTTGCACACTGCCACCTGTGGATCAACATGTTGAACCAAGCAATGACTTATAATCTATAGTAGTTAGCAAAGAAAGCAAGTGAATGAGGCCTGTGGTTTAGCTTAGCACAAAATTGTAAAGAGGGTGATGTTTGGTGGTGGTCATGTTCTCCAAAATTTCCTTTTTCAGTGTTAAATTATTAATGTAAAGCTGATCACGTAAAGGAAATTAGATTATGTATCCAAACAAAAATCTTGTTTAACTTGTAATGACTTACGTTTCTCCTTGGGCTTTTGACCCTCTTTCAATCCTTGATGTAATGGTTACTGTAATGTAAAAGTTCACAATGAATGAGATCATAGGAAATGAATGTGCCCATGTCTTGGAATCCAGTAAAATAACTTCATGATACTGAGGAGTTTAAAAAGTACTAAGGCATCAACTTTGAAGTTATAACTTAAGCAAAACTGTGGGATAACAATAAAAAAATAGCTTCAGTTAAATTCTGTGCATTTGGGGTTTTTTGGCATTTTTTTAAGCTGGTAACTGCACTATCTAATTGCTTTTTTAAATTTATGCTGTGAAAAATAATCATGGCGTATGAGACACCTCCGTGAGGCCCCTGACTCTGTACTTCATCACTCTTTTTATAAGAAATCTGCTAAGCAGCAAGGTTTATAGGAATACTTCACTTACATAAGTGGCCTTTCCCCCCCCCCCAATCTTTCATTCACAATTGTTTCCCATGTCCTTATTAGAATACCAAATAAATTCAAACTGTGAACACTAATATAGGCTACCTCTCTGGAGGGGTATTGTGTTTACTTTCGTGGAAGATTTCACTAGTGTCTAAGTCTGTGGGTCCAAGAGGAAATGCAATTTTTGGCTCATCTAAATGATTAAGTATACAGTGTGTTGTGCATGCATGCAAACACACTCTTATTTCCCATAACTTTCTTTACTTAATACCTATGGGCAGTCTCCACTAAACCAAATTGCAGTGAAAGCAAAATCCAGTATTAAATATCGGCTTTTCTCAATTTCAGTTTTAAGAATTATAGAACCATAGTTCTGTTACTATCTGGGAAACGGTTGCAGATCACTGAAATTTACAAATTAGAGATTAAGCAAACAATCGAGGGTGGTGCGTCACGATCAGCTTTGTTCAGTTACTTTGACAATTGTGGTTTTAATTTGCTGACTTATCATAATGGATCAGAAAATGTACTTTTAATTATTTTTACAAAATGCAAATGCCTAGTAATATGAGACTTCCGCAGTGCTCTAGCGTTAAAGATTGAAAGATGGGGAAGAAAAATCAATTATGTTTGTGGATTATAGTCAGTAGGTTCGTGTAGTTTTGCTGTTCTTGGAAGATAAAGCCAAACTTTCCCCCTTCTATGCAGAGTACTTTTTCCCCCAAAAAAATTTTTATTGCTGCTACAAGTGAATAGTAAAATCATAACCTCTTAGGTAAAAAGGATACCAAGAAAAACAGTTTAAAAGGTTATTGGTCACTTAAGCTGCATCCACATAGACTGTACAAAAGCAGTGAAATAAAATTGTAAAGCACACATTGAAGGGTTGAACAAAATTTGAAGCAAGTCAAACAAAGCAAAAGGCATCTCAGTTCGTCCAAATATACCAGTAAGGATATTGTAGGTTGGTTTCTCAGTCAGATCAATTTTATACATTGATCTCCCCTGACATTCAGATGGACCATGAACTGAATTCTAAATGGGAGGAGGAGATACAGAAACCACCAGCCACAGTTGTCCCCAATTCGACCCCTGACAATCTCAGTGAAGAGACCAGTTATTGAACTATCTCTTGGCCTCTATTTGTTACATACCAGGTGAGGCAATATGGGGAAATTTGCAGTATCTATTTCCCTTTCTGTACACTTCAAAAACATCAGTTTCTAGAGCTCACAGCTGGGCACCTTTCACAGGCTATCAGTGCATTCTAAAGAAAACAAAGAATCTAAGCTTCATTGTTAGAGAAACTGAATTAGGTCAATTACAGCAGTGAACTGTTCTGTGAGTAAAACAGTATCAAAGGTGGCTGCTTTGATTGTTGTATGCTGTATGCATTACTGTCCTTTCAGAGTTCTGATGGAACGCTTTTGGGTGGTTGTTGCAGGTCAGCGGTCAGAACGCCAGCAGCTCAGCATGAGGCACCCTGCGCTAGGCTAGTACCTCGCTCTGTGGCTCAATGGAGGGCTTTAGTCTCCAGGGCTGTCAATCAAGTGCCTGTTTTATGAGCTCTAAATTCACAACTAAATTGCAGATCAAAAACCTGCACTTCAAGGTGGCTTTCAGAGAGATTCATAGTAGTCAGATCCAGTGGATATGGGGAGGTAGGGCTGTCACCTTAAGATCCAAGCTAACAAGTTTTTTTTTTTATAAAGAGGGGAAATGGTTTTATGTACATGTAGTTTATTCAGTGTTCAAGGAACTGCCACAGAAATGGAGGCAATCCTTGATTTGTTTCCACAACTCTTCATTCAGCTCTTGTCTTTCTGGTTATGTCCTTTCTAAAAGCATACCAGGGATGGGTTTTCATGGTGGGTTTTTTTTACTCAAACTTGTATTTTTCTCAGAACAGACTTGAAGATCTCTCTGTAGCTTGAAAACTTTTTACCAGCAGAAGTTGGTCCAATAAAAGATATTACCTCACTCACCTTGTCTCTCTTTAATAAAATATAGGCAGGCAACATGCTAGTGAGCAAATAATCAGAAGTTTTATAATTTCCCCACAAAAGATATAAACACAGAGGATTGTTTATATAGCAACAGGCGTAATTTCACTGATTCCCCAAGGTTGTTTATATAGCAGCAGGCGTTATAACACCACTTTCTATTTTGATTATTGCGTTGCTTAGTCATCCAAATCGTGACCAACACTCTTTCATACTAAGAAAAGAGAACCAGGATCTTGTAAAACACCTAACTCTGCCATTTTTATTTTTTTTATTTTATTTTTTTTGGTATCCCAGTATTTATTATATCAGAAACCCTTATAAATGGCTGGCTTCTTACCAACTCTGTAGAATTCATTCAGAGAACATTTTCTGCCTCTCTTTCTCAGCTTTCACATTTTTAAATTTGTGGAACATGTTTATTTTCTCCAATTCATGTGTACCAACAAGAGATTCAGATGATCATTTATCTGAACATACTTGAGAACTACAATTGAGCTATGCAGTTGCAATTGCTGGTATAAGTCTATTAATACTTACATTAACATGCCCAGAGAATGAACAACGCTCTTTAAAATCGAGATAAATACTGTTATAGGAGAAAGTGCTGCATATGTTAATTGTTAAACTTTAACTCTGACATTTGTTTAGTATCTAAAAATGTCTACTCTTCTTACAGATTAGGGAAAAAAGTTGCAAGTTTTCAGTCTAAATTATGGCTTTAAGAAATTTAAGCCATGTGGTAATGTGAATCTAGCTGTCCTGTCTGTGTTTGGAAAAATGTTTCTACACATCCTAGAATAAAGAGAACAAATTAGTATACTGCAGGGGGACCTAAAACAATAAATAAATTTTGAAGAAACAACAAACAGATAAATACAGAGTGGCAGCAATCAACTGAACTCTCTGCTAAGTATGTACTAACCCAGCCACGACATACTTCTTGCTGAACTTAATTAATGTTTTCTATAATATCCTATTAATCATCCCAGTGTTTACCATTCTGATGTTCTATGTTGAAGCTGTCTCAGCTTCCTGTGCACTTAAATTGTCATTCATTCTGTGTACCCGTTTTTCAAAAGTGGCAGTGTCCTCCGTATAATACAAGCTATTCTTTCAAGTGTGACAACAACATATTTCCCAGAAGTACAGAGGACCGTTCAAAAATCTAATTCTTCTAGCCAGCCAGTCTTGGAATCCACAGAAGGTCTCCATAAAGAAACAGAAATGCCAAGATTGAGTCTTTACGTAAGCTAATACAAAGTAAAGTAAATTCAGAATATAAAAGAGGAAAACGATGTAATATGTAGTGGATAATTATAGAAGTGTAAGCCTGCAATGAGTCACATTTACTGTCTTGCTGTTGTACTCGGGTAAACCATTTACCCATCAGAGTTCTAAAGAGTTGTCAGCCGGGTAAGATAATTGCAATTATAAAAGCTTTGTATAAAGACCCCTTCAGTGCCATAAGAATTGGTGGAAAATTTAAGTGACTGGTCAGGTCAGTTTGGTGTAAGACAAGGGACATGGAATCATCATTGCTTTTCATCGTGTTCTTAAACTGGACATTAAAAATATTAGGCAAGTTGGAGAGCATGGCTTTGCTTATGTAGATAACATAGTACAACTGGTAGATATGGCTGAATTAATGATACTCTTTGCTACCTTAGAAAATTGGTGTGGCCAACTTGGACGGATAGTGAAATGCCAAGAAGATGAAGTGGTTGCATCCTGGAAAAGGGACAACAGATAATGTTGAAATGCAGCAGCAGTGTAGAACAAGTAGAATCTGTTGTATACTTTGGAATCTTGATCCGTGTTAATGGTGCCATCAAAGCAAGTTTAAAAGGAGATGTGCCTTAGCCACAAGAGCTGCACAGAAATTGACAAAATTGTGGACTGATTAAAAACATTGTTTGATACCAAAATGAAAATTAATCACACTAGTGTTCCAACAGTCTTACTCAGTAGTCTGGAAGTAGCTGCACTAAAAGGAACAGACATCCGAAAGCTAGAGACAGTATAAATGAGCTCTTCAAAAGATGGAAGGTGTAAAATGGAATGATTTTAAGACTAAGGAGAATGCGATGTGAAATTAGGGTACTATTGCAAACGTTATGACGGTGGGGACACTGCAGAAGACAAGCACGATAAAGTGCAAGAGAAGATGCAAACACAACCAAGGTCATTTGTACCCAAATGGCAGAACATTGTATGCAGGGACATGACCAGACTGGGCTTAATGGAGGAACAAGCCATGGACAGGAACAAAATGGTGATGCAATATTGCTCCTTCTGTCTGCAAAGATGCTCTGGGATGAAAATATTTTGTAAAGTTAGACTATCTTGTTTAGTAGTCTGTTTTTTCCCCTGAGACTTCAATTTGCCCTGTACTGATTTTCTGCCTATACAACTAATGTATTTTTTCCTTATTTCCTCAAGATTGTTTTGTTGGAACTCTGTCATCTAGTGCTGAGATGTTTAAACATCACTGGGTCAAAAACAACTGATGCAATTTGAGGAAGTGAAGAGAAAGCAAAATAATTAGAAAATAAAATGGCAAAAACCTCTAATTTTCATAAATTTACAATTTATACTTGTTAACCAGAGTTAGTTACTTGCCAGAGTTAGATACTTTGGAATACTCTGGAATTGAAAGGTTCTGTACAAATCCCAGTTCTCTTCTAAATGTACTTTCTTGGTTCAGGGAATGACTCTGCTGGTACCTTAAAGAGTTAATATATATTTTAGTAGTTAAAAACCATGTGGGGGGAGGTATGATTGGTGGATTGGGCATTGAATTGGAATGAGTTCTGCCACTGACCTACTGTGTGACCTTGGGCAAGTAAATTAATCTCCTTGCCTGTTCCCCTATCACCCTTTGTTTTGTCTATTTAGATGATTTGTTTGCATTGCAGTATTATCTAGGCAACCCAGTCATAGACCAGGGCCCATTGTGCTACCCGTTGCATAAACAGAACAAAGACGGTCCTTGCTCCAGAGAGTTTACAATCTAAATATAAGGCAACAGATTGGCCTAAGGGACAGGGAAGTACAAGGAAACAATGGGACAGTATTGATCACCATGACATGTAGTGGTCTCAGTAACTACCTGTTCTGTGTTTTGTTTAGGGCCTCATTGTAAAGGGGAGTTTTAAGGAGGGATTTGACAGATAGTGGAAGGGGCTGTTTCACTGTGTACACGTAGTACCTAGCACAGTGGGCCCCCATCTTGGCTAGGGTTATAGTTGTTTATAAATTTTAAGTGGTAGAATTTAGGAGATGGAGACTTCACAATTCAGTAATGCTCTTTCATTATCAGTGGGACATTTTGCTGCAGTGGTCTCCAAATTGTGGGGCACGCCCCCCCACCCCCAGGAGGTCACAGTGGGGACAAATTTACCTCGCATCCTAAAACAAATGGCCAGTTTCTACTCATTCTTGTCCAAATATAACGGGAAGAGGGAAACCCTGTTGGAATGGGCAACTTTTGGTGGTAGCAATGAAATCTTTGATAGCTGGAAGTTCAATACAGCTGTCAGGACTGCACAAATTCACTCATCCCTACTGTTACTTCTGTCTCTTTCCTTCCTTCGCTTCACCCATGCCTCACACTTCATTGTGCCCCTTCCTGCATGCTCCTGCTCTATCTTTTTGCCTTCCTTGATGCTTTCTTTGGACCTACCAGTCACTATCTCCATATGTATCTCTCTTTAAAACTCCAGTGGCATAGCCTGCTTGTATTACAGGGTCTCAATAACTTACTTTCTGAAAGCATTTAACCTCTATTTGGGTTTTTTCAAATGGCAGTGCTGTGTTGTTTTTATTTTCACTGAGGTTTTTACATTGGGATTTTATTTTTCAGTATTTGAGGCTGGGTTATGGCATGTTGTAAGGAAGAACCTCATTAAATTGCCTTAATAAAGGGAAGACCAAGTTGGGAAATAGGACTAAATATGTAGTGACATAACTAATGGCTTTACTACTTCAGCTGAAGGGGTGAGAATTTAATAACAGCAAAAAAAAAAATTCAAATAATTGAAGAGCCTTTTTTTCTGATGATCCCTGTGACTAGCTGTAGTCTTGTTTTATGTTCATGTAATTATCATCTAGTACTAGTTGCAACATTTAAAGCACTTTTCTGTGTAATTGCCTAAAGATGTCCATACAGAAATAGATCATGTAGTTTTCCATGGGGAATAGAAAACAGCCCTTTGATACAATAAGACATACCTAAAAACTGTCCTGGATTTAATCTGACAGATCTCCCAAAATTTGGGAGGTGGGGAAGGATTTTATTTTGCTGCTGACCCTTTGGTTGGATTGGATCCACGCCCCATTCAGTCTTAAACCCATTGCATGTACAAAAACCCTTCTATGCACTCTTAATTTCTTCTGTTAAACTGTACCATAACAGAAGTTGGTACTACAATAAAGAATATCAAGAGCAAGCAGTAGTGTCTCTATGGAAATGGCTTAGCAAGTATCTTCATCTGGAACTCTCTGCTATGGTGTAGTTGTGTTTCTGTGGATCAGGTTCAATACCAAAGATCCATTTCGTCTTGGTCTGAAGTGCAGCAAAGCAATCGCGTATTAATTGTATTGCTATTTTTCTTTGTGCGTTGCATAGCAACAAAGAATACTTCTGGGTCAATGTAGTCAGTATGGTTTATGACATAGGACACTTCTGTCCATTTCAGCTTGCTACACCATTCACAAGTACTTAGTCAAATAAGTATGGTAGTGGTGTTTAATTTAGAATTAAAGAGTTTAGAGCAGGGGTGGGCAAACTTTTTGGCCTGAGGGCCACATCTGTGTACAGAAATTGTACGGCAGGCCACGAATGCTCATGAGATTGGCGATTGGGGTGCAGGAGGGGGTGAGCGCTCTGTGGTGGGGCCAAAAATGAGTTCAGGGTGTGGCAGGAGGCTTCAGACTGGGTCAGGGGATTGGGGTGCGGGGGGTGGGGTGAGGGTTCCGGCTGGGGGTGCAGGCTCTGGATTGGGGCTGTGGATGAGGGGTTTGCGGTGCAGGAGGGTGCTCCGGGCTGGGACCAAGGGGTTTGGAGTACAGATCAGGGCTGGGGCAGGGGGTTAGGGCATGGGTGAGTGGGGTTCAGAGGTGCAGGCTCCCGGCAGCAATTACTGGAAGCAGTGGCATGTCCCCCCTCTGGCTCCTACGTGGAGGCACGGTGCCGACTGGCTCTGCGTGCCACCCCATCCACAGCCACCGTCCCTGCAGCTCCCATTGGCCACGGTTCCCAGCCAGTGATCACTTGGGGGGGGGGGCGTCACTTGGGGTGGGGGCTGTGTGCGGAGCCGCCTTGTCCTGGCTGCCCTTACCCATAGGAGCCGGAGGGAGAACATTCTGCTACTTCTGGCATGTGCACGGAAAGGCCCGGACCCCGCTCGCCGGCTGGAGCGCGGAGCGGGGCAAGCCCCTGGTGGTAGCTCAAAGTCTGGCTTAAAAGGTCCAACAGGCCAGATGTGGCCCATGGGCCATAGTTTGTCCACCCATGGTTTAGAGGGAATTGATCAAGCTTCAGGAAAGATTAGTGGTCTTTTTGTTTGTTTACCAAATGAACACCCTTAAATTTATACTTCGGCTGAGAAGATTTTAAGTTCAAAGCTAAGAGTCAGCAAATACCATAAGAGAGGAAGATCAGCGGGTGGAATTCATCCCATTGCAAAAAGCACTTAAATAGGAATTAAGGGTCTAGGCCCCTCGTACTGGTCCTGTACACTGTAGTAAATCTGACCCCAGAAACAGGCAGTCATCAGCCTCACTGCTTGCATACCTGTGAATATTTAAGATTAAAATGAAAACAAAATCTTCAGGATTCAAGGGCCGTAAAGACCTGCCAACACCTCACAAAACCTTAGATGGCTTAGATCCTGATTATTTGGGAGAGACCAAGAAACTAAGGACTGTTCTACTCGAGAAACTTGGTGGTTTAGTAAATTCATAAAAATAATCAGATCCCTAAGTGACATTAATGTACTGGCAAATTTTCTACTGTAGATGTAGTTATATTGGCAAAAATGTGTTGGTATTGCTTACTTTGTTTGGGGAACTGGTCTAAGCTATGCCAACAAAAGTAGTTTGCTGGTATAGCTGTGCTGGCAAACCTTTTCTAGTATAGACAAGGCCTAAGGCACTTGGATTTCTAGATTTAAACATTTCAGTGTTACTAATGGTGAGTCCTTTAGTAGCAAGTTCTCTTCCCCTGCTGGTCAGGCAAAGCCCTAATTTACTGACATAGCAGGTATAGTAGAAAGCTCATTTCTTTACAAAAACATGGGGCATTCACAAGCGTGTATTTTTAATCGGTCACTTTGATTCTTGATTTTGTTAGGAAAATGCTAAGAGTAAAAATTTTGGTATAAGATCTCCAGGACCCTGGAAAACTAAATACTGATTGACATGTTATACTTTTGCATTTCTTTTTATTGCTTCGATAAATTGCATGAAAATGTACCCTACTTCTGTGGATTTTATCATCACTTTCCTTGCTCTCTGCTTGAAGTTTGATTAGTTAATGGTTGTACATTTCTCTGGAGTTGTAAAATACTATATACTTGTTTACCTATTTTTATTAATTTTATTCTGTATTTATAAATTCTTTAGGTTTACTTACATTAAAATATTCATACACTTGTCACGTGACTTGTCACACAACACTAGAACTTTCCTTAACTTTCAGAAAGAACCTTCCTCCATTAAGTCACAAACTATAAAAGGAATTTAGCCAGATTGGTAATTCCTAGGATGCTCTGAATATCACTCCTCCTCTTATGAAAGGATTGTGGATCTTAAATTGCCACAAGTGATTAGGACTACATTTTTTTTATATCTCCTCTGGAAAAAACAGTACCTCATCACTACCTCTCTGCATCATGCTGGGTTGTTGGTTCACAACTGAAATTTAGTTCCTTTCCTTACTAACTTGATTCCTTTCCTTTAGTAAAAACAAATATTACCCCTTGCTCTGTTCTTGCAATCTAGACAAGAGTACAGGAGATGGATTTTATGGAGTTTATACGTAAGTTGGTGTGGCCCATGGACTCCTTGGTCCCAACTGACAGAGGGCACAGGGTTATACAAGGATCCTTTGTGTCAGATATATGCATAATAGTTCAACAAAGGGTGGCATGTAAGGTTGCTATCAAGAGCCAGTAACCCACTGGTCCTCATAATCAGATATATGTACAGATAATCTTAAATCATAGAAATGTAGGACTAGAAAGGACCTCAGTAGGCCACCTAGTGCAGTCCCCTGCATGGAGGCAGGACTAAGTATTATCTTGATTTATAGGTGTTTAGCTAACCTGTTCTTTCAAACCTCTAGTGATGGAGATTCCACAGCCTCCCCAGGTAACTTTTTCTAGTGCTTAAATACCCTGACAATTGGGAAGTTTTTCTAATGTCTAACCTAAATCACCCTTGCAGCAATTAAAGACCATTACTACTTCTCTTGTTTTCAGTGGTTAAGGGGAACAATTTATCATCCTCCCCTTTGGAACAACCTTTTATGTTCTTGAAGACTGTTGTCCCCCCTCAGTCTTTTATCCAGAATAAACAAACCCAGTTTTTCAATTTTTCCTCAGAGGTCATGTTTTCTAGCTCTTTAATCATTTTAGTTGCTCTCCTCTGGACTTTCTCCAGTTTGTCCACATCTTTCCCGAAGTGTGGTGCCTAGAACTGGACACAACCCCTTCAGCTGAGGCCTAATCAGTTCTGAGTAGAGTGGAGGAATTTCTACGTATGTCTTGTTCAGAATGCTGCTGTGAATACATCCCAGAATGAAGTTCGCTTTTTTTGCATCAGTGTTACATTGTTGACTGATGCTTTGTTTTTAATCCTCTATAAACCGCCCCTCCCATCCCTAAACCCCCCCTCCCCCCTCCGATCTTTTTTCTGCAGTAAATCCTCCTAGGAAGTAATTTCCCATTTTGTATTTATGCAGTTGATTATTCCTTCATAAGTGTGGTACTGTGCATTAGTCCTTTATTGAATTGCATCCTGTTTTATTTCAGACCATTTCTAGTTCTTCCCATTTATTCCCAATACTACTTGCTGTAGTATACCGAAATCTAAGATGTTTGTTAGATTTTTCCTTTTTATTCCCTCTTGTATGTCCTTTGTCCTTGCATTGAAATAGTTACATATCTATACTGAAAATTAGGTGTTGGAGTTAGGGCAGGTCACCAGAAGGTGACATTCCTTGGAAATGTTCCATTCAGGCAGGAGGAAAGACCCCTATCCCTGTCTGGCCATTTGTGTATGCCTCACAATGTAGGCCTGTTTGCATACTGGGCCACATGCAAATTATGAGGTTGTAAAAACTGCAAGAGGAAATCTACAGGAAGGGAGATATATAAAAGATGAAAAAATTGTTCTGGTATATCTTGGAATGTAAAAGGATGCACTGAATCCTTCACTGAGGCCAACTTTTTAAATAATGACATCTAGAAGAATTCTTGCCAGGAGTTAATGCTTGAGTTATCACAAAACCTAAAGTAGCCAAAATAATATTTAACAGCTATACTTCATATTTACCTTAACACATTTCAAAGACCATGAATTATTCAGATGGACTAGAAAGGAAGACTTGTTCTAGCAAGACCTGTTTTCTGCTGCATGCTTATTTCAAGCAGTGTACCACTTCCTAAAGATAAAGAGCTGACTGTGTCAAATTTTGTTACAATGTATAGGGTCCCACAAGTTCAAATTGGTTTTAAAATCAGCAAATGATTCCTATAGTTATTCTTATAGGTCACAAATATTTAATTTATATTTTTAATACTCCTAAACCACTGACAGAAGTTATATATGTAGATACAAAGAAATAACATGATTCTAATAGATACCATAATTTCAAAGCAGCCATGTGGTCATTGCATACCTTCTGCAAGATGGTAAAAGCAATTATGCAAGCTATACTTCTGATGGTATTCCTAACTAAAGAAATTTAAGTAGGATTGAAAGTCCACAAGTATAGTGACACTTGCCAGATGTAACTTCAGTTAATCTTCTGCAATATTGACCATAAATATCTAAGGGTAAAAGAGTCTACATATTGAACTACACTAGAAATAATGAAATTTGCTCCATCAGATGTCTTGCTAAGGCTCTGTACTGTAGTATGGCAGATATTAATCCCGCATGGAGTTTGCAGTACAGCATATCTGCATAAGAAAAGGCCAAATTTTTAACATGGGTCCAACTGGAAGACTGTTCCGTGGCATTTATGAATTAACCTTATATAAAATTGAGTTAGAAAGAGTGCTGTTGTCCATATTTAATTTTGGAGAGTCTTTTTTATCTACAGTCTTCTGATCCTGACTATTCAAAATGGGTGCATGCCTGCCTTAAAGGGAAAAAATCCCTTAATCCTGTCCTTTTTATGTTATGAAACCTTAGAATTTAAGAGTGACTTAAAAATTTGGGTATTTTGCAAACATTTGGCTGTGATAGTAAGGTCCAAATGTAATGACATTAGCATTTTTTTTTTTTAGTTTAATGTTTTCTTTTGCTCCAAGCTAGTTCTTTGTTTAGCCAAATCCAGTGTAATCCTACCAGGAGAGTGTGGATCATTTGGTAATTTACATTGTATGGTTGTTTTAATCCAGGTTCTGTCACTGGAGTGGAAGGTATGCGTCACAGCCCACCATAGTATATAATTTCATGTCCATATGGAAATAATAAACTCTGCATTAAGTGGCCTCCTGTCACGCAATCCAGTATTTGGAATTTATTTTTTCCAAAGCAATTTTTTCCTTCTTAAGCGCAGATGACAATAGAAATAATTCTCAGTGCCAAGATTTTTTTTAAGAACAAAAATTGTATTTTAAAAAAAGAAAACTATCAAATAAGAATTATTTGCTGATTTGAGCATACTCAATCTCTATGGTTTCCCAAGGTATATTCATTTACGCCCCAGTTCAACAAGATATTTAAGCAGGTGTGTAACTTTAAATATGTGAGGAATGTCTTTGACTTCAGTGAGGCTTACTTGCATGCTTAAATACCTTACTGAATCAGTGCCTATGTGCAGGTGTAAAGCAGTTATTTCTCAGAAATGCAGGGTTTTTTTAATGACTTTGAATCCCACTTATGGCAATGTTCATTAAATGTAAACATCATTTATCAGACTGAGACTGGCTTATTCCAACAGATTGTGTTCTAAAAGTTTAATTTTAGGGATGTCTTTCCTAGTATAATCCAGGGCAGGAGGATAAATTTGACTCCAGAAGCCTCCCTGAAGGTTTAGAATGTAGGAACAAATTTTGGGTATGAACTTCTAGGAAACTGCTATAGCAAAATGCTGTGCAGAGTAGTGTTTAACAGTTTAATAAGCACAAATACTTAACAGTGTAATTTTAAAAATATTGTATCTATTGTGTAATAAGGCATTTAGTGTGTTATGAAGTGACAGATTTTTTCTTCTGATAGAGGCTGTTCAAGACCAGATACCCAGGTAGTAGATTAATTGGATTATGGCATGTAGGTTACATATTTAGATTTACCCAGCATTGTCCACTCAGAGTTCATTGTCTAAAATATTCTTGCAGCCTCTCAAACTCCCCTTCCCTCTCCCCCAATTCCCCACTGTTGTGTTAACAAATGAACTACTCAACTTAATTTGTATAACTGAAGGTAGTTTCTACAAATGCAAACTTGATTAAGACCCTAATGGTCTTTCATAATCCAAAGGCACTAATCTTAAAAGAACCTGATTTTTAGTTTCAGGATGACTAATAATTTTCCAAGTGGATAGTTAGTATTTTCTAGTCACTGACATTATGCTAGCTAAATTAAGTTTATGCTTCAGTTTCTCATTTATCAGAGAGAGAGGATTGAAGCATTTCACAATTTGATAAGAAATAGTGCACGTAACCGTGTGAGCCTCTTTGATCAGTTGACACACACATGTGAGTTATACTTTGATCAAGTAATCTTTAGTTGAGCTGTCAGGAAACACGCTTTTCCCCCTTTTTTATTACTTTAAACTACGTTGTATCTCTATTTGTGATGCCAGGTTTGACAGAACTAGTAGGTAGTGCGTCTGCAGTGAAATAGACACAATATAGCCTTACCTAATTTTGTTGATTATAAATAGATCACAAGGAGTCATTTAAGTGGCACGTGTGGGGGAATTACCGACAGGGTTAACTATCAAAAACTGTTGATGCTGGGGTAATTTCTAATACGCTATACCAAAATTATATCTCATACTATTTAGCATAGAATTATTTTCATTGTTTACACATGGGTTTTCTCAAACTATCTGCTTTTTTAAAGCTACGAAGGTAGGAATGCACTACTGAAATATAAGCCCCAGCCCATGTTTTATCAGTCTATTTTACAAGGAGAGCACATTCATGCTGTATGCAGAAAACAAAGTAGTTCGAGTATGTAACAAGGATTAATGATCAGATGAACTGATTATTTTATCCAATATTGTGGGGATTCAGTTTACATTTAAAATATTCCTAACTAAAGGAGAGCATATTTATTATTCTCCCTTTTCCCCATTTTGAATTGATTGGTTATCCTTCAGTTCTAATTTGCAAAGCTAGTAAATTTACTATGCAGCTTTTTATTCTCCCACCTTTGAAATACAGTCTAGTGCTCAGCAAGCCCTACTAATTCTAACAATTCTTTCTTTGTAGCTTAGATATCAACATGGATTGGGTACTCCAGACCTAAGGCAAACTCTTCCTAACCTGAAAAACTTCATGGAGCATGGGCTAATGGTCAGATGGTAAGTGCCTCTGTTTCACCAATTAATGTAAGTAATACAAAAGTAGGGAGAACACAGTGAGGGCTACGGCGATTGTCACAGAGAATGAGGCTTTGGAACCAAAAATGAAGCTGGTGAGGATATCTTAGTCAGCCAGAGCCCCATGGCCTGATTGTTGCCAATATATACATTGTAAAGAGGGAGGAACATTTAATTACATACAAGAGCAATGCCAAGAGGTTCCAGATCAATTATTTTCTGACAAGAAGAAGAGATCTAAAAAATGTCGGACTGTAAAGTGATACTAGGAGCTAAGATTGTGGAGCAGCATAGATTGCTTGTAATGGACTTTTGGGTGAAAGGCTAGTGGGGAAACAAAAGAGCTGCGGAACAAAGGCTGAAGTGGTGGAGGCTTGTGGATAGGAAAGTCAGTCTGAGATTTAAGGAAGAGGTGCCATGGAGATTGGACAATGACTGACCATGATGATACCACCTAGGCTTGGGGAGAAATATCCAAACATGTTACAGAAAGGGCACAAGCTGCTTGTTGCCAGCAGAAGGAGGGTAATTTCATGGCATTGAAATGTGGTGCTGGTGCCAACTATGTAATGGAGGCAGTAATGAAGGAGGAAAAAGGGTTTACGTAATGACCGAAAGAACAGTGGAAAGTTACGAAGAATACAAGCTAGTAAAGAAAATAGTAAAAAGAGTGGCTGTGGAAAGTAAGGGTCAGGCATTTAAAGCCTTTTATATGCAAGACTACTAAAGAAGGAAGGGGTAAAATAAATATATAGATTAGGCAAAGAAGCACAGAGCACTTGAGCTGTGAAGTGGGTCAAAGATGAAAATGGAGAAGTACTGGTGTAGGAAGGTGGGATCATTAGGACATGGCAATGCTTTTATGAGAAACTGCTCAGTGAAGAAAATGCGAAGAAACCATTGAGGGGAAGTATGAGCAAGCACCAGCCTCATAAGACCTATTACCATGGTGGAGATGATGCTGAAGTGCTAAAGATGATGAAATGTGGGAAAGCAGCAAGACCTGACAGTTCTCCATTTGAGGCATTAAAGTATTAGTCCGTGAGGGAGTGGTGGTTAACTTTTTCAGCTTCATTCTCAACTGGAAAAATGCCTGAGTAGGGGAAAAGCACATTGATATCTACCTTCAAGCGTAAAGGAAATGTGCAAGAATGTAGCAATTACTGACCCATCAAGTTAACGAGTCGCACAATGGAAATGGCTGGAAAGAATTATCGAGGAAAGATTTCATGAGGAACTGGAGCATCGACGAACTGACAACCAGTTTGGGTTTATGCCAGGAATGTTGTCAGTGGATGCAGTGTTTGCACCTGAATATTGTAGGAGAAGTATAGGGAGAAACTCAAGGAATTGCACTTAGTGGTTTTGGATTTAGAGCAGACTTATGACAGAGTTCCTAGAGAATTGTTATTGTGGTGCCTGCAGTCATGCTCTCTGCTGGAAACGTGTTCAGACTATCATGGACACACATGAGGGTAGCACAACAATAGTGAGAAGCAGCTGTGGCTACAGGGAGTCATTTGCTGTGAGGGTATGTTTGCATCAAGGATCAGCCTTAAACCCATTTCCATTTGATTGTAATGGACTCCTTGACCTAAGAAATTAGGGGAAGAGGCTCCATGGAGCATGGTTTTCACTGATGACATGTTATGAACTAGAAAAGAACCTAGAACCATGGAGGGCTCTGTGACTGGTTTACTCCTCGGAGAATTCTGCTCCAAAAAAATAAAAATTCTACATTAAAAAAAAAAATTCTGTACACAACATTTGAAAATTCTGCATATTTTATTTTTCCAAATGTGTGTTATGGAAAATTAAACACAATTACAGTCAGTCAGTCATGATTGAGAACAACATTGCAGAATGTGCAAAATAATTTGTCCCTATCCGCATGCAGTTTTGTAGGGAATTCTCTAGCATGAGCAGCTGGTGTAGCTGTTTTTGATGCATGATGTGAAGGCCGTTCATGTCGTGCGAAAGGACGAACATCCCTTTGCCCTTTGGTAACTTCAAAAGGACTTGGCTAGGTACTTCAGAAAGTGCTTGGTTGTGATTGTCCTAACATTATATTGACTGCTTGATAAATGTTTTATTTGCCCTCAAAGTCTTTTATTTTTAATGGGTAAGTAAAATAAATTCTGACCTGTAATCTAACCCCATTGTGCCACTTTTGGCACAGGAAAAAAGTGAGAGAGCACATAATCATCTTAGCTGAGGATTTCCTTACTGTCATTTATAATAAGGCTCTTCTACATTACTCTGGCAATGTAAAGAAGCCTTAAAACTTTTACAGGTTTTTATGCTCCTGGGGGAATTGACTGAGAATGGGAACAGTTAACTAATAATAGGAACATTAACAATGTTACTATGTAGGCAGGCTGCTACATTTCTGCCTCAGAAAATGAGATCAATTAACTATCTATAGCACCATTAACAATGTTTTTTTCACATCAAGAAGTGTTTTATTTCAAACATTGAAACAGTTTTGTAGGAATTCACAGAGCAGACACTTTATTCTTCCATACCGTATCCTCTCTCAAGCAAAAACTGACTGAATTTTATTTCAATCCAATTCCTGTTATCGGCTATAAAATGAGCCTCCAGGAAATTTAAGGGATAGCACTGGCTGATTGCATTTCCAACCCTGGCAAAACAGCTGCTTGCTTCGTTGCAATGAACGAATATAGGCAGGCAGGCTGTTACATTTCTGCCTCGGGACAGAGCCTGCCTTATGCCTAACAATGATATAAATGGTCACCTTTCTTAAACAGCATCACAGGGTATAATTGAAGAAAATGGCTTATGAATCAACTGGCAAAAGATGGAATACATGTCATGCTTCGTTGAGGAGGCAATGAGAATCCAGTAAAACAAGATGGTTTATGGGGTAGTCTGTGCAACAATTTAAATATCTTGCTTCATTGTTGAGTAGTGATGGGAATGTGGATGCAGGTTTAGGAGCCACAGAAAGAGCACTTAACATAAATGGAGAGAGTTGATGGGAATTTTCTGCCATAAGAATATACCAAATAAATTAAAGAGCAAAATGTGTATGATCATGATTAGACCAGTCATGAAGTAAGGGTCAGAATGCCAACCAGTGAGGAATAGAGAGAACTACTACTTCACACTGCCAAAATGAGAATGCATAGGTGGATACTGGGTAAGACTAGAGCTGATAGACTATGCAATGAACTGGTATGAGCCATGATGCAAGTAACCCCTATTATGGAAAAGCTGAGGGAGTATCACCTGAGATGGCTATTAGGCAGGATGGTCAGGAGTGCAACCCTTTGCTCTGGGTTTGTCTCAACCTCTGACTAGATGGTTCAGAAGCTGGGGCTGGACAACTAGATGGATCACTCAATAATTGCTCTGTTCTGTTCATTCCCTCTGAAGCATCTGGCACTGGCCACTGTTGGAAGACAGGTTCCTAGGCTAGATAGACCATTGGTCTGACCCAATATAGCCATTCTTATGATGTCTGGGTCATGTGAAATGATGGAATGTGGGATATGTTGGCTATAGTAAAGAGCTAGTAGTCATGGGCCAAAGAACACAAGGAAGACCTAGAAAAAGGTGGTTTGACATGATGAAGGTTGTCTTTGAAGACACATTTGACAAGTGTGCTAGGAGACTAATAAGAGCTGCTGACCCTGACTGATGGGACAAGGCGAAGAAGAAGAAAGTAGGTGGATAATAAAATCTCCACAGGAATTTAAAATTTGTTTATGTACTTTGTAACTTCTTTACTTTGTCAGGCAATGCACAGTCAACCTATGGAACTCCTTGCCAGGGGATGTGAAGGTCAAGACCATAACAGGGTTAAAAAAAAATAAACTAGATAAATTCATTGAGGCTAGGTCCATCAATGGCTGTTAGGCAGGATGGGCAGAGATGATGTCCCTACCGTCTGTTTGCCAGAAGCTGGGAATGCGCGACGGGATGGATCACGCGATTACCTGTTCTGTTCATTCCCCCTCGGGCACTTGGCATTGGCCGCTGTCGGAAGATAGGATACTGGGCTAGATGGACCTTTGGTCTGACCCAGTATGGCCACTCTTATGTTCTTAGTGTCTAAGAAGAGAGAGGTATACTTTAAAGAACCAAAGACCCAAATGATATGGCTTTAGATTGGTCACCACCTTGAACAGAATTATAAAGCAAATCAGAAGCCAGTGCAGTCCATGGAGAGCCGGTGAATTGTGCTCCACATAGTTCATGTTGCTAAGTGGTCAGCCATGTTGTATTAATTTAATTACTTTTCTCGATCGATTTAAAGATCATACAGAGGCATCAGGAGTATAAAGTACATATGTTATACAAGCCTCTTACATTAAGCAGGTTTTTCCATGCATTGTCACTTTCATAAATCACTTCTTACCCTCTCTGACTTTTCTTTTGCTGTAGGGACACATGGTGGTGCTCTGAGTTGATTAAATGCAGGCTCCTTTACTGCTCCAGTGAACCCAACAAGTTACCTTACTCTGAAAGTTTCCATTTCAGCAAAGTAAAACTAGTAGTGTATATATGAGTTCTTCATTCCAGTCTTTTCTAAAGGAAGCCAGTGTTTTCATAGGAACACTAACCCATTAGCGCTGTGATTGTCATAACCTTCTTAACATTTCTGGGTCTGTTGCATGGCTCTAAACAGACCATTCAGAGCAGGTGCTATTTAAAAGCATCCTTTTTTCTTTGCATTGGATGTAAAGTGGTACCGCTTACTGATATATTGATTTTCTTTTGATTTTAATAACCTGGATGTATCAGGAGATCTGTGTTGCTGCCCATCACTGTAGTATCTGAGCACCTTCCACATCAAATGAAATACAATAGTAAAAACCCTAGTGGAAGTATAGAACAGTCTAGTCCACTGTCTACACTGGTGTTTTTTTAAAAAAAAAAAAAAAGGCATGAGATGTTGTGTTAAGAGTCAAACTACAGGTGGAATATGGGAATGAGGGAGACGGATGGTGAGAGGCTTGAGTCTGAAAGCTGGTTCTGGCAGTGGAGAGGCTATTTTGGTACTTAGGTATACAGATTCTTCTAGTTTCTCAGCCTTATGGTGTATCTTGATCTCGGTTACATTTCAGGAGCCTTCCAGAATAAAATAGACAATATAGCAACCAGAACCTTTTTTAAAAAAAAAAAAAAAAAAAAAGACCAAGCACCTGATACCTTGTAAGTCATTAGTTCTCTCTGCCCACAATGGCCCCCTGGCAGCCCTGATATGCCATTTTGTAGAAAGAAAGATCAGTCTCTTCCAGGCCAGTGATTAGATCATTACCACCCTCTTTGTCTCCCTTAACTGACCAGAGTATTATACTTCGTTAATTCTTCAAAAACACTTATCAGTAATGGACCCAGATTAGTCTCCAAATGTAATTTTACTTAGGGTTGAAAGAGAATGTTGGCAATAGGGAAGAAAAATACAAAAATAGAAAAGCCATAATAAACTTCATAGATGGGAATAAGCATCTAGATTAATGCAATCAAAAGCATTTCTATGGTGGTACTAAACAATCTACAGAATATTGAAATTCTACTTTAGTATCTTTCAGGTCCAAATTAATCCCTGGTGTAACTCAGTTGATTTCAGCAGTGTTAGATCAGCTGTGAAATTGGCTCACAGCCTAAAGCTTTCTCCATTTGCTAGCTCTGACCTCCTAACAAGTCACAGAAAGGAGGAAAACATATCTTGGTTATTTATATAGTATGTATCTCTTATGTCAGTGCTAACATGATCCACAGTTGTCTACCACTGGGCACGCTAGACCTGTGGAAAGAGAGAGGGGTCTGGCATGATTTCTGTAAGGTTTGAATCCATTTAGTAATAGTGTATACAGGATCAAAATTTTCAATCTTAGCTGAGCAGAGGTAATGTGTTTGGGACTATTAAACAGGAGTAAATTTACTCGTATAGACATAGTACTAGATACCCTTTTCCCCCTTTTTATACATAGTAGGCTTTTGAAGTACTAGTTGTGGAAACCTTCATTATCCTTTAGGGACATTGTCGTTACACAGGCAGGTATTTCCTTAGTGATGTACGGTCATTAGCAAGACGAAATACATTTTTTGGCTAGGTGATATTTCAAAACATGTATGAATGTTAGGCATGGTTCTCGGGGGGTATCAAATTACCCCAGTGAATATCTATGCCTCATTTCCTTCTCACCTCTAAGACTTGCATGCATAGTCATTCTTTTTTAGGGCTAATGATTCTAAACAATACTTCTTAGTACTTCCTTATAAAATAAATGGAAATGGTTCTTTTCAGGAAGCATAGCTCAAGGGGGAAATTATGGACTAGATTTTCAAAGTCAAGCACTTGCTGTTGTGCACTTAGTCACATGACGGCAAATACTCAGTGTGTTTGGAAAATATCTAGCTCTTGATATAAAGCCCACATACAACACCAGCTGTTAAAATGCTGGTAAGTCACTCGATAGGCTGACTTGATAGACATACCCTATGCAACAGACATAGGGTAACTGTCAAGGCTTTTCCAGGTGTCTCCCAACATGAGATTGGGAGCAGCTGAGATGGTCTTTCTTGGTTTTCTTAGTTATAAGTCTTACTGAATTTTAGACTTTCATCTATACCACAAACTTATTCTTATAAACTTCTTCAGTATTCGTGTTGATTTTACAGTTTCTCTTTTAATAGGATAATTTTTCAAGGATCTTATTCTTTTGGTTGAATTTACACAACGGTTAACTGATGCAATAGTGACCTGCATTAATGGCAGTGTTTTTCTGATAATGTGGCATCAATGACTCCTCTTTAGTGCTCTTTCCAGTTCTTTCCTATGGAAAGAAGGCCCAGGACCAGTGGGGAAAAAAATCACAACTAAAAAAGAATTGAATTTTAGTATGGATCAGGTTCATTTTTAAAATGCCACTTTTAAGGTGACATATCAGTTCAGCTAATTCATTTTGTAAATTAATTCTTTTTGAGTGATCACGTTGATTCCAATTAGTTGTGCATGCACTAGGTGTGCAGTCAGAAACTTTTTCCCTTAGCAGCTCCTGTCGGGTTGGCCAGGGAGCCTCTTGGAGTGGCGCCCTCCTGGCGCTCAATATATGTCCCTGCCGACCTGACCCCCCTTCAGTTCCTTCTTACTATCCATGGCGGCGTTGGAATTGCATTTTGCTTGCTTGCAAGTGTTCCCTTAGCTATTACTTAGTTCTACACATTTTTTTGTTTTGTAGTTAGTTTATTGTTCAGTAGTTAGGGTAGTCTTGGTGAGTGGGTTGTTCTCCCCTCACCCCGCCTTGGGCTCTGGGGCATGCCTTAAGCCCAAGTATTTAAATCTTGTGGTGTATGCAAGAAGCCTATGCCTAATAGCCACCCTCACGACTTGTGCTTGAGGTGTCTAGGGGGAGGCGCATCAGTCCGAGTGCTGTAAGATCTGTAAAGCTTTCAAATCCAGGACTAGGAAGGAACGTGACTTCCGTTTGAAGCAGCTATTAATAGAACCCGCACCCCGTCCAGCAGCACCCGACCACCAAGTCCTGGGCCTGAGCTCGGTTCAGAGCGTCCTGGCATCAGTCTGCGAACCAGAAGAGGAAGGACTCTGGTGTTAGAGACCCTCAGTACTGAAGATCCCCGGCACCACAGCACCCTGGCACCGGTCAACATCCCTGGTGCCCCATAAATGCCAAAGGCGGCGGACAGAGGGCGCTCTCCTCAGAGAGCAAGACCATCCAGGGAGACTTTGCTGCCTCAGAGGAAGGACTCAACTTCCAAACAACGAGATCTCGTGCCATCAACTCCGGTGACCCAGTTGACACTGTTGAGTCTAGCACTCAGCGACTCTCTGATGCGGCACTGCTTGGTGAAGGAGTCGGAACCCCCCTCCACCCCAGATACTTTTGAGGCTGCAAAAGAGCTGATAGAAAGTACTGCACCTAAGCCTCTTTCTGTTAGAGAGAAGCCTCCAGCACCGCCTAGACGGGTGCCATCTAGAGGCAAACCTGCAATGAGGCCCTGTTTCTCACCAGACTGGCACCGTTGTATAGCCCACTCCATTCACTTGGAGGAATCTTATCTCCTGGGAGCATACAACGAGCTTGTAGACCACCTCACAAGGTCATTCCGCAGTCACGAGTGGTCCATCTGGATGGAGGTCATACATTCCATCTTCCAAAGGTGGGGGTTTCCCCAGGTAGACCTGTTCACCACTGGGAGCAAGAAGAAGTTTCCAAAATTTTTTTCTTCCAAAAGCACAGTCTGGGATCTATCTTGGACGCATTCACGAAGCACTGGGGGAACAGACTACTGTATGCCTTCCCTCCGATACCACTCGTCCACAAGGTTCTCCTCAAGATCCGCAGGGACAAGGCAGAGGTAATTCTGCTGGCTCCTGTGTGGCCACGCCAACATTGGTACACCACGCTTCTGGAGCTGTCAGTGGGCGCCCCGATCGTGCTGTCGCTCCTCCCTGATCTGATTACACAGGACCCCGGCCTCCTGCTTCACCCAGACCTCCCTCTGAAGGCCTGGAAGCTTCATGGTTAAATGCAAGGGAGCACCAATGCATGGAATGAGTGAGGGAGGTGCTACTTGGGAACAGGAAACCTTCCACCAGCGCCACCTACCTGGCCAAATGGAAAAAGTTCTTGTGCTGGTGCGATCGCAGTCACATATCCCTACTTCAGGCATCTATACCATTCATCTTGGACTGTCTACAGCACCTGAAGCGGCAAGGCCTGGCTGGATCATCCATCAGGGTACACCTCGTGGCCATCTCAGCGTTCCAACCGGGAGAGTTGGGGCGTTCAGTCTTGGCCCACCATAGGGTTAGCAGTTTCCTTAAGGGCATGGAACAGCTACACCCACAGTCCCGCCCACAGGTACCAACTTGGGACCTCAACCTGTGTGGTGTTCCCCTCTGGTGGTATCCGAACCAGTGATCTTCTAGGTCACGCCAATCCTTGACTCTGGGAGCCAGCCTTACCCTGTTCTGCTGTGAGAACCCCCACTCCTGGGCTGTTCACGCATAGCCTCTGGCATGTAAGCTGCTCCTTGGATTCTGCAACCGAATGACGCTAGCCAATATCTCCTGTCCCAAACACAACCCTAGGAACTTCCGTCTTGCAGTGTCGAGTTATGCCCGCAAGACGCTGCAAGCTTATATCAATTCATCAATTTAACAAAGAAATTGATATGTACCAGGCTTGTTGCCCCAAGGGGAGTCTCTGACATGCTTCAAACCAAACACACTGCTTCAGGTAGAATAAGCAAACAAATTTATTAACTTATTAACATTATAAAGATAGATTTTAAGTGATTATAAGTCAAAGCATAACAAGTCGGATTTGGACAAATGAAGTAAAAGCAAAATGCAGTCAAAGCTGATCTTAACACTATCAGTGTCCTTACAAACTTAGATGCTTCTCACCACAGGCTAGCTGGTTGCTCTTCAGCCAGGCTCTCCCCTTTGATCAGCACTTCAGTCTTGGTGTGGTGTCTGTAGATGGAGGTGGAAGAGAGAGCGTGGCAAATGTTTCTCCCTTTGATCATGTTCTTTCCTCCCTCTTGGCTTTGCCCCCCCCCCTTCAGAGTCATAGAATCATAGAATATCAGGGTTGGAAGGGACCCCAGAAGGTCATCTAGTCCAACCCCCTGCTCAAAGCAGGACCAATTCCCAGTTAAATCATCCCAGCCAGGGCTTTGTCAAGCCTGACCTTAAAAACCTCTAAGGAAGGAGATTCTACCACCTCCCTAGGTAACGCATTCCAGTGTTTCACCACCCTCTTAGTGAAAAAGTTTTTCCTAATATCCAATCTAAACCTCCCCCACTGCAACTTGAGACCATTACTCCTCGTTCTGTCATCTGCTACCATTGAGAACAGTCTAGAGCCATCCTCTTTGGAACCCCCTTTCAGGTAGTTGAAAGCAGCTATCAAATCCCCCCTCATTCTTCTCTTCTGTAGGCTAAACAATCCCAGCTCCCTCAGCCTCTCCTCAAAAGTCATGTGTTCCAGTCCCCTAATCATTTTTGTTGCCCTTCGCTGGACTGTCTCCAATTTATCCACATCCTTCTTGAAGTGTGGGGCCCAAAACTGGACACAGTACTCCAGATGAGGCCTCACCAATGTCGAATAGAGGGGAACGATCACGTCCCTCGATCTGCTCGCTATGCCCCTACTTATACATCCCAAAATGCCATTGGCCTTCTTGGCAACAAGGGCACACTGCTGACTCATATCCAGCTTCTCGTCCACTGTCATCCCTAGGTCCTTTTCCGCAGAACTGCTGCCTAGCCATTCAGTCCCTAGTCTGTAGCTGTGCATTGGGTTCTTCCGTCCTAAGTGCAGGACCCTGCACTTATCCTTATTGAACCTCATCAGATTTCTTTTGGCCCAATCCTCCAATTTGTCTAGGTCCTTCTGTATCCTATCCCTCCCCTCCAGCGTATCTACCACTCCTCCCAGTTTAGTATCATCCGCAAATTTGCTGAGTGCGCAATCCACACCATCCTCCAGATCATTTATGAAGATATTGAACAAAACCGGCCCCAGGACCGACCCTTGGGGTACTCCACTTGATACCGGCTGCCAACTAAATATGGAGCCATTGATCACTACCCGTTGAGCCCGACAATCTAGCCAGCTTTCTACCCACCTTGTAGTGCATTCATCCAGCCCATACTTCCTTAACTTGCTGACAAGAATACTGTGGGAGACCGTGTCAAAAGCTTTGCTAAAGTCAAGAAACAATACATCCACTGTTTTCCCTTCATCCACAGAACCAGTAATCTCATCATAAAAGGCGATTAGATTAGTCAGGCATGACCTTCCCTTGGTGAATCCATGCTGGCTGTTCCTGATTACTTTCCTCTCATGCAAGTGCTTCAGGATTGATTCTTTGAGGACCTGCTCCATGATTTTTCCAGGGACTGAAGTGAGGCTGACTTGCCTGTAGTTCCCAGGATCCTCCTTCTTCCCTTTTTTAAAGATTGGCACTACATTAGCCTTTTTCCAGTCATCCGGGACTTCCCCGGTTCGCCACGAGTTTTCAAAGATAATGGCCAATGGCTCTGCAATCACAGCCGCCAATTCCTTCAGCACTCTCGGATGCAACTCGTCCGGCCCCATGGACTTGTGCACGTCCAGCTTTTCTAAATAGTCCCTAACCACCTCTATCTCCACAGAGGGCTGGCCATCTCTTCCCCATTTTGTGATGCCCAGCGCAGCAGTCTGGGAGCTGACCTTGTTAGTGAAGACAGAGGCAAAAAAAGCATTGAGTACAGTAGCTTTTTCCACATCCTCTGTCACTAGGTTGCCTCCCTCATTCAGTAAGGGGCCCACACATTCCTTGGCTTTCTTCTTGTTGCCAACATACCTGAAGAAACCCTTCTTGTTACTCTTGACATCTCTGGCTAGCTGCAGCTCCAGGTGCGATTTGGCCCTTCTGATAACATTCCTACATGCCCGAGCAATATTTTTATACTCTTCTCTGGTCATATGTCCAACCTTCCACTTCTTGTAAGCTTCTTTTTTATGTTTAAGATCCGCTAGGATTTCACCATTAAGCCAAGCTGGTCGCCTGCCATATTTACTATTCTTTCGACTCATTGGGATGGTTTGTCCCTGTAACCTCAACAGGGATTCCTTGAAATACAGCCAGCTCTCCTGGACTCCTTTCCCCTTCAAGTTAGTCCCCCAGGGGATCCTGGCCATCCGTTCCCTGAGGGAGTCGAAGTCTGCTTTCCTGAAGTCCAGGGTCCGTATCCTGCTGCTTACCTTTCTTCCCTGCGTCAGGATCCTGAACTCAACCAACTCATGGTCACTGCCTCCCAGATTCCCATCCACTTTTGCTTCCTCCACTAATTCTACCCGGTTTGTGAGCAGCAGGTCAAGAAAAGCGCCCACCCCTAGTTGGCTCCTCTAGCACTTGTGCCAGGAAATTGTCCCCTACGCTTTCCAAAAACTTCCTGGATTGTCTATGCACCGCTGTATTGCTCTCCCAGCAGATATCAGGAAAATTAAAGTCACCCATGAGAATCAGGGCATGTGATCTAGTAGCTTCCGTGAGCTGCCGGAAGAAAGCCTCATCTACCTCATCCCCCTGGTCCGGTGGTCTATAGCAGACTCCCACCACTACATCACTCTTGTTGCACACACTTCTAAACTTAATCCAGAGACACTCAGGTTTTTCTGCAGTTTCGTACCGGAGCTCTGAGCAGTCATACTGCTCCCTTACATACAGTGCTACTCCCGCACCTTTTCTGCCCTGCCTGTCCTTCCTGAACAGTTTATAACCATCCATGACAGTACTCCAGTCATGTGAGTTATCCCATCAAGTCTCTGTTATTCCGATCATGTCATAGTTCCTTGACATCACCAGGACCTCCAGTTCTCCCTGCTTGTTTCCAAGGCTTTGTGCATTTGTATATAAGCACTTGAGATAACCTGTTGATCGCCCCTCATTCCCAGTATGAGGCAGGAGCCCTCCCCTCACAGACATTCCTGCCTGTGCTTCCTCCCGGTATCCCGCTTTCCCACTTACCTCAGGGCTTTGGTCTCCTTCCCCCAGTGAACCTAGTTTAAAGCCCTCCTCACTAGGTTAGCCAGCCTGCTGGCAAAGATGCTCTTCCCTCTCTTCGTAAGATGGAGCCCGTCTCTGCCCAGCACTCCTCCTTCATGGAACACCATCCCATGGTCAAAGAAACCAAAGCCTTCTCTCCGACACCACTTGCGTAGCCATTCGTTGACTTCCACGATTCGACGCTCCCTACCTAGGCCTTTTCCTTCCACAGGGAGGATGGACGAGAACACCACTTGCACCTCCAACTCCTTTATCCTTCTTCCTAGAGCCACATAGTCCGCAGTGATCTGCTCAACGTCATTCTTGGCAGTATCATTGGTGCCCACGTGGAGAAGCAGGAAGGGGTAGCGATCCGAGGGCTTGATGAGTCTCGGCAGTCTCTCCGTCACATCGCGAATCTTAGCCCCTGGCAAGCAGCAGACTTCTCGGTTTTCCCGGTCAGGGCGGCAGATAGATGACTCAGTCCCCCGGAGGAGAGAGTCCCCGACCACCACCACCCGCCTTCTCCTCTTGGGAGTGGTGGTCGTGGAACTCCCAACCTCAGGACATCGCATCTCATGCCTTCCAACCAGTGGAGTCTCCTTCTGCTTTCTCGCCCCAGACATACCATCTGGTCCACTCTCCGCAACGATACCTGTGGAGAGAACATGAAAGCGGTTAGTTACCTGTGTCTGTGTTACTGGAACCCGGACATTCCGCTTACCTCTTCTGGAGGTCACATGTTGCCAAGCTTCTTCACTGGCCTCTTGGCTCCTCTGTGCAACCTGCTCTATATCTGTAGAGCTTTGTGCCCCTAGAAGCCTATCCTGAGTTTTGTCCAGGAAATCCTCAGTTTCCCGTATGCAACACAGGGTTGTTATCTGTTGCTCCAGACCTTCAATCTTCTCTTCCAATATGGAGACCAGCTTGCACTTTGTACAGACAAAGTTGCTTCTGTCCTGTGGAAGAAAGACAAACATGGCACAGCCAGTGCAGGTCACAACAGCTGAACCCCCCCCTTCCATATCACCTTCCTAATACGAGTCAGGTAAGCACCTTCCTACGTAGCTTCCTACTACGAGTCAGGTAAGCATTACCTCATCGCAGTCCCAAACTGGGGGTGACTCACTCGAGAGTCCAACAGATCCTTTTGTTGCTGTGCCTAGGCAAGTGTCCTTCGTTCCTGTGAGACTGGGCTGGGTTTGTCCCATACCTGCCCTGATCAGGTGTGAACTGCCTCTCTGCTCTTGGGGAGTTTTTGCCTGGGCTTATTTTAAGCCATGAGGATACATTTTCAGCCTCATAACTACATACATATTATGACCTATAACATTGCTATATCACTAATGTAACAACAATGCTCAGTGCATCATGACACCCGACATGACACTTTGCATTGGATACTACACAATCATTTTACAAGGATGAAGATGGGGGTGTAGGGTGTTCCCCTGTCACAACCTGGTCCTAGCTAGACTAATGGTAGCCCCATTCGAGCCACTGTCTATATGTTCCCTTCTGTATCTCTTGTGGAAGGTGGCCTTTCCGGTTGCTATCACATCGGCCAGGAGGATGTCAGAGTTAAAAGCACTAACCCCCAACCCTCCCACTCTGTCTTCCACAAGGATAAGGTACAGCTAAGACCACACCCAGCTTTCCTGCCCAAGGTGGTATCCCAATTCCACCTCAGCCAGGACATTTTTCTACCAGTTTCCTATCCCAAGGCATATGCCAATGTACAGAAGTAGAGGTTTCACTCATTAGATGTGGGGAGAGTGCTAGCATTCTACATTTGAGTGCACAAAGCCTTTTAGGAAGTGAAACCAGCTGTTTGTAGTGGTGGCAGACCGGATGAAAGGGCTTCCGGTTTCCTCACAACGCATCTCTTCCTGGATTACAGACTGCATCAGTACCAGCTATGACCTCGCCAAGGTCGCAGCCCTGGCTGGTATGGCCCACTCGACAAGGGCTCAGGCCTCATCCACCGCTTTCCTGGCCCAGGTGCCCATGCAGGAGATCTGCAGAGAGGCGACCTGGTCCTCGGTGCATACATTTGCCACCCACTGTGCCATCACCCAGCATGCTAGAGATGATGCAGCTCTCTGTAGAGCAGTGCTCCAGTCAGTGATTCCTTAACTCCGACCCCACCCCTGTAGGAAAGCTTGGGAGTTACTCAGTTGGAATCGACGTGAACAATCACTCGAAGAAGAAAAGACTGTTACCTTCTTGTAACTGTTGTTCTTAGAGATGTGGTGTTCACATCCATTCCAATACCCTCTGTCGGAGTAGCCGAAAAGAAGGAACCAAAGTGGGGTTGGGTTGGCAGGGTCATATATTGAGCGCCATGAGGGTGCCACTCCAGGGGGCTCCTGACAGGAGCTGCTAAGGGGAAAAGACCACCGTGCACGCAGCGTGCGCACACCTGATTGGAATGGATGTGAACAACCCATCTCAAAAGAACAACACTTACAAGAAGGTGAGTAACCATTGTTTTCTGAGTCCATTGCCATCAACTCTGTATTGAGAACTTCAGTCATGAATTACTCTTTCAAGGTTGAGATCCTTGGGGTTTGTCTACACTGAGATTTTTTGTGCACAGATTAGAGCTAGTCGCACCACCTGTGCGAACTCTTAGTGTAGATGTGCTGCAGTGATGTAAAGGATAACTAATACTAGTGCTGCTAGCCTGAGGGGTACTCTAAGTAAAAAGCAAAATTGAATTGTTCTGTTTTAAAATGAATACTTATAACAATCTTGCTCATTTAAAACAAGTTTAACCTTTATAAAACAAAATGATGTTGAAATGTTCTTGAAATTCAATGATTTATCTTTGCATTTTAATTGGTTTTATAAGTAGAAGTGTGTGTGTGTGTGTGTTACTATTTTGACTACTTTTTAAATATATATGTATTTGGCACTTATGATGCCTTTCATCTGAAGGTCAAACTGCTTTAGACAGCAATCAGACTTCCTCGCTCTTCTGAGGTAGACATTATCCCTGGGTCACTGATAAGTTGATTAGCCTGAGAAGTCCATGATGAGCCAGTGGAATAACCCAGAGGGGAGGGTAATCTGCTGGAAAAACACTTTTAGTGCTGCCCTGCCCCCTGCCATGGAGCAACCAAGACAAAAAACAAGTAAAAAGGCAAAGTTGTAGCAAAGGGAGAAAGAAAACCAGCCAAAGATAGCTGGGCAATGTGGCACCCCCTGGATGTGGTTTTGGTGCTCCTGGAAGTTGCCAACTATAATTGTCTGCCTGCGAGGCCTGCCTTGCCCAGAGGTCATGATCTAACCACTAGACACATCCACATTATACATAGTTATATTCAAAAGAAAAATAAAAGCTGGTGGTGATGGCTTTCCTAGCAAAACTACACACTCTGTGTGGCACAGTCTGGGAATGCAAATTAACATGAATCACTGACAAGCTATTTAGGGTATAAATGGTGGTGGTGTTGAGGTAATACCTAGGAACCGAAGTCATTTATCAGGGCCCTGTTGTACTGGGTGCTGTCCAAACCCATAAGATGTCTCTGCCCCAAACAGCTGACAGTCTAAATAATTAACATTAATATTTACAGTATATGATTCACATACATCATAAACTCCATTCAGTTTATTAAGATAGTTGTACCAGTGGGATGAGTTTAGCACGATAGCCCACTTCCATATTTTTATAGGATTTTTACTGGGCAGCCAGTGCTGCTAAAAATCTGCATTCTTTGGGCGCTCTTCAGCCTGGGAATTTCTTAACATTTAGAATAATGTTTTGTGATTAATCTGATTCATAAATTACACTGAGTCCTCCTGTCACCTTACAGCATCTGTCTTCCACATTTCAACGCAGTGCTGCATATTTTATACATTTTTGTTAAATCAACCTTAGGGCTGGTCAACACTGAAAATGTACATTGGAAAAAGTCCACCCCCCTGAGATATGCAGTTAAGACAGCCTAATCCCAGGTGTAGACCTCACTAGGTCTAAAGAAGAATTCTTCTGTCAACCTAGCTGACACCTCTTGGGGAGGTGGATTAACTGCAGTGATGGGCAAACCGGACCCGTCACTGTAGTGAGGGTCTACTCTGAAGTATTACAGCAATGCAGCTGTGCTGCTGTAGCGTTTTAAGTGTTGACATACCCTTAAATGACCACTAGGGTAGATTTGCACCTTTTGGCTTGAACATTGTCCTCCTTGTTAAGATCCAGGTACTGTGTGCTGTTTGCTTGTCTCCCTACCCCTTGCCTTTCTGTGAGCTTCTTTAACCACTTTATGGATAGTTTGTTACATCCACTCCTAATTTTATGGGCTCTCCTGCTGCTCCTTTTAGTCATGGGTGTGATATGAACTTTCTCAATGCTGCTTGTGTTGACAGCATGCACTCAGCTGCCAACCTCACTGAATCACCTTGGTGCCATAGAAATGTTGGGATAGTTTAAATGACACTATTGAAATAATTGATATTTATCTTGTGAAATGAAGTTGCTCAGTTTGGATTTGAAAATAACCTGCTGTCCCTTAAAAAAAAAATTTGAACTAGGCTGTGGAAGAGTCTCCCCATTTCAGCTTTGTATCCAAATTAGTTTGGCAATCGCTTATTGAGAGTACCTGCTTCAAGTACCTTTCTGATACTCTGCATCACGGGGTCACTCACCACACTGGCACCTCCTGTTGGGCGTTTCGAGAATTAGCTCAGTCCCAGTGGGTGTGCCCTCAGGTGGTGGTGGCTTTCCTGTCCCCACCTCCGCCTGCAGACCCGTTACAGCTCCTTTCTCTCAGCACCTGCTCCATGGAACAGCCCTCCGGCCATATCACCATCTGCTTTCTCCCCCCCCCCCTTCCGGGGACTCCTCGAGCAAGAGTCCAGCCACTCCTCGCAGCATCTTAGCAGTCCCCAGTCGGGCCGCTCCTTCAGCTGCTAGTGCGGGGGAGGGGGCAGGCCTGCCCACTACTCCAGGCCCCAGCATAGAGACCCTGCAAACAGCATCTTCCTGCTGCCTCTTCCTTCCAGCTCACTGTCTCTATTTCCTGGCCCACTTTCCTGCAGCCTCAGTTCCTTCTGCTCCTACCTCTGGCTCCAGCTCCTTTGTCCTTTTCCCAGTGCCTTGAGCCTGCAAGCCCTGGCAGCCGGTCAGGAGCTCTCCTTAGTCCCCGGTCCCTGCTAGCATCTGCTCTTCCCAGGGTGCTGGCCCCTCTGTAGCTCTCTAGGAAGCCAGTCATCTCCCTAGGGCTCCCTGCAGCAGACTAACTTGCTCTGGTCTGCGGCTTCCTTTTATATGGGCCAGCTGGGCCCTGATTGGCTGGTCCAGCCTCTGCCCTGATTGACTGTTTCCCCTGCAGCCACTCCTTTGGCTGCCTGCTGCTGAGCCTCTCCAGGCTGGTTTTAACCCTCTCAGGGCCAATGCCGGGCTGGCACCACGTCACACTCTGTTTCACAGAATCCATTCTTCAGCTCGGAGCCCTGAGACTCCCTTCGGCCCTATTAGAAATGTGTCTTTGCATCGGGGTTTGATTTTCCTGTTGTGTTTCTGCTGGATCTCTTTGCCTGGTGAGATCTGTATTGTTTTGGTTTCTTAAAATGATACCAAGCTGGGAGAGGTTGCAAGTGTTTTGGAGGACAGGATTAAAATTCAAAATGATCTGGACAAACTGGAGAAATGATCTGAAGGAAATAGGATGAAATTCAATAAGGACCAATGCAAGGTACTCCACTTGGGAAGGAACAATCCGTTGCGCGCACAAAAAATGGTAAATGACTGCAGAAAGGGATCTGGAGGTTATAGTGAATCACAAGCTATATATGAGTCAGCATTGTAACTGCTTCAAAAAAAGGAAACATTCTGGGATGTATTAACAGGAGTTTTGTAAACAAGACATGAGAAGTAGTTCGTCTCTCCTCTGTGCTGATACGGCCTCAACTGGAGTATTGTGTCCAGTTCTGGGCGCCACATATCAGGAAAGATGTGGACAAATTGGAGAATGTCCAGAGAAGAGCAACAAAAATGATTAAAGGTCTAAAAAAAATGACCTATGAGGGAAAATGGAAAACATTCGGTTTGTTTAGTCTGCAGAAGAGAAGACGCCGGGGGAACATAACAGTTTTCAAGTACATTTTAAAAAATTGTTCTCCTTAACCTCTGAGAATAGGACAAGAAGTAACTGGGTTCAAATTGTAGCAAAGGCAGTTTAGGTAGGACATTAGGAAAAGCTTCTTAACTGTCAGGGTACTTAAGCACTGGAATAAATTGCCTAGAGAAGTTGTGGAATCTCCATCATTAGAGATTTTTAAGAGCAGGTTAGACAAACAACTGTTAGGAATGGTCTTGATAATACAGAGCCCTTCCATGAGTACAGGGGGCTGGACTAGATGACCTCTCATGGTCTCTTCCAGTCCTGCGATTCTATGATACATACATATTTTCACATCGCCGCATGAGTGATTTATTGCTTCAAACTCGTGTCTCCAAACTCTCTCAGCATCTCTCCTGACACCTATATTCTGCTGTTTACATATTTTCCTGCAAAATATTTCTTGTGCTATGTGAAGACAACATCAAGACAGATTTGTCCGTTTCTGTGCACTCTTTTATGGCTCTGAGTGGCAAGACTTGCCTTTCTGATATAGAAGCTGGACATTGGCTCTTTCTTAAGGTGAAAGATTATGAGGCTAAGTTGTTAATTATCCTGTCCCACTTGCAGTTCTCTTAAATATTTTTGTTTCCTTCCCTGTTTTGAAATTTGTTTAGTCTTGGAGCTTCATTGGCTTTCAGAAAAGCATAGTTTTTGCTGATGTCGAGGGCCCTGAAATCCTATTCACATATTTTAAAACTCCTGTTCTCCTTTGGCATGCCTTTTGCTTCAGCTTCTGAGGATTGACACTTTCTCATGTTTTTAGACTGTATAATTTGTGGCCAGGATACGTGTTTATATTCCACTTCATTTATGGAGCTCTCTTTCAAAAGTTAGGCACTTGAACTAAATTTAAATCAAATCTAAGGATTTCTTTAGTTTCACTATTTTCTAATCTATTCAACAATTTAATTTTAGTCAAATTTTGTGTAGCATTCCAGGAACAGCATAAAATGTCAAAGGGAAAGTGACTTTAGCACCAAGTGAAGAATGCACTTCAGCAAACATGGGTATTTCTTCTTTGTTAATAGAGTGTAGATGATATGCTTACACATCTGCGGTAAACATGACAACCCTTTTGACTTTGTCTGATCAGGCAGATCTTGTTTTTAGACCACATATTTGAAAGCTTTATCTCAAGATATCATTCAGGGATAGTCTATTTGTTAAATCAGGTTCTTCTTTGAGCGATAGCATGTCCATTCTACTTCAGGTGTGTGCACATCCAGTGCACAGTTGTCGGAGATTTTTCCCTCACCAGTACCCATTGGGGCAGCACATACGCCCCAGGAAGCTTCATGCTGCTGCGCAATGATATAAAGCAGCGGTTCTCAACCAGGGGTCTGGGGCCCCCTGGGGGGCTGCAAGCAGCTTTCAGGGGGTCTGCCAAGTGTGGCTGGTGTCAGACTCACTAGGGCTCAGGGCAGAAAGACAAAGCCCCACTGCGTGGTACTGCAGTCTGGGGCCCTGAGCCCCAGCACCGGGGCTGAAGCCGAAGCCTGAGCAACTTAGCATTGTGCTGCCCCCTGTGGCGTGGGACCCCGGGCAATTGCCCTCCTTGCTACCTTCTAACACCGGCCCTGGCTTTTATATGCAGAAAAAACATGGTTGTGGCATAGCTGGTCCATGGAGCTTTTATAGCATGTTGGTGGGGGGCATCAGAAAGAAAAAGGTTGAGAGCCCCTGATATAAAGGGTGGAACCACCGCCAACCTCATTTACTTCTTTTCACCCAAGACCGTTGTGGAGCATCTTGTCTTGCTATCACAAGTTTCCTTCTATTGGTATATAGTTCATACCTGCTTGTACTGGCTTAGTAGTTAAAGTGTTAGAGAAGTTTTCTTTTAAGTGTTTTTTCGAAAACCTTGGTTCCAGTTACTAGGTACCGGGGCACAGCTCAGACGTCAGTATTCAAGGTTTGCCACTTCTGCAAGACACTGATGCCAGTGAATGACTCATACTCCAGTTGCCTGAAGTTTCTTGGAGAGACTCACATCCGCAATTGATGTCTAATTTGCAAAGACTTTAAGCCTAAAACCAAAAATGACAGGGAGGCTAGGCTTAACTTTCTGCTGATGAAGGCAGCCCTGTTGCCACCCTTGGACCTTCCCATTCGGAACAGGTACCAAGCATATCTACATCTATCAGAAGTATTCTTTCTGTTTTGACTGAGCCTCAGGGCCAATTGAACTACCACAATAGTTCATAATTGCCTCAGGCTTCTAGGGCATATGACCCCTCTCACTTAATGGTTCGACATGCCAGTCTCCATGTCAGAAAACTGCAAGGGTGGCTAGTGATGTACACAACAATTACTCATCCTTTAGGCATGTTAGTTTGATTACGAGCACAAATCTTGGCCTCTCTGGGTTGGTGGACAGAACTTTCCAGTGGGTTTTCCATTTGCTCCTGGTCAGCCAACTTTCATTCTAGTCACAGATGCTTGTACCCTTGGTTGGGGTAGAGGGGGTGGCGCACAAGGAATCCCTGCAAGCACCAAGTTTATGGTCTGGCCACGCTGTGACTCTTAATGTAAATGTCCAAGAACAGAGCCATCTGGCTACCTTGTCAAGCTTTCCTTCTCTATATCAAGGCAAGAAATTTGGTTGCGCTTACAGACAAGACAACAGACATGTTCTCTGAACAGACAAGGTGGGGCCTGGTCAGCTCTGCTGTGCCAGGAGGTAATGAGGCTGTTTTTCATCGCCAGGTCAATCCACTACAAAGCTTCTCACCTTCAGAGTGTGCAGAACAGTCTGGCAGACGAGTTAAGCAAATCCTTCACCAGTCACCACAAATGGTTGCTCTAACCAGATGTTCCCAGATTCATTTTTAGCAGTGGGGGACTCCCTGTTGATTTTTGCTGTGAACAAGTCTATGTGAGAAGTGTCCTCACATTTGTTCCTGAGCAGATCACAGCCCAGGGTCTGTGATGGATGCTTTCCTATTACCCTGATAGTCAAGGTCTTGTACTCATTTCCTCCAGTCCCATTCCTCCCTAGTGTTGAAAATCAGGCAGTACCATGTTCAAGTCATGCTCATAGTTCCAGCGTGGCCTCAGCAATATTGGTTTTCCACTCTGCTGACCCTTTCAGTCAGAGTTCCATTGACACTACTACTGGATCCAGAGCTGATCTCTCAGGACCACAGTCACCTCCTCTACTCCAATCTGCAGGCCGTCTATCTGAGAGCCTGGATACGCCACCGCTGATTCCTCAGGAAGAGATCTATTCAAAAGTGGTTCAGGACATACTTTTAAATAGTAGAAAACCTTCTAAATATACTTAGTTGTAGGGGGGAGGGATAGCTCAGTGGTTTGCGCATTGGCCTACTAAACCCAGGGTTGTGAGTTCAATCCTTGAGGGGGCCATTTAGGGATCTGGGGCAAAAATTGGGGATCGGTCCTGCTTTGAGCAGGGGGTTGGACTAGATGACCTCCTGAGGTCCCTTCCAACCCTGATATTCTATGATCTAAGGGGAAAAGGTTCCCTGTCTGGTTCCAGGAAAAAGGTGTTTCTCTACTCTGGGCTCTAGTCCATCATGTGTTGGACTATTTGTTATACCTGAAACAGGCCGGTCTTGCCATTTGTTTCATTGAAGTCCATGTAGCACTTATCTCGGCTTTTCACCTGTCGATCACTTTTCTCCAATCCTATGACAATCAGATTTCTAAAGGGTTTGGGCCGGGAGGATCCCCATCCCCACTTGGGACTTAAACCTGGTGTTAACAAAATTAGTGGGTTCTCCTTTTGAATGTTTAGCCACTTGTTCATTACTCCACCTCTCAGTGAATGTAGCTTTTTTGATGACCATTATATCAGCCAGGAGAGTAGGTGAATTATGAGCTCCAGTGTCTAAACCTCTGTATACTGCCTTCTTCAAGGACGAGGTGTACCTACACCTTCATCCAAAGTTCCTTTCCAAATTGGTGTCTCACTTCCGTATTAATCAGGCTATCTATTAACCAACTTTCTTCACTAAGCCTCATGCTCATAAGGATGAGGAACTTCACACATTCTAGAATGGTATTAGGAGACCATTGGCATTTTACCTGAACAGGACTAAACCATTTGGGTCATCTTTATACAGTCTGCAATTGCCACACACTGAAGCGCTGTCGAGTCTCTGCTCAAAGAATCTTGTCCTGGATCTCCTGTTATATCAGTTTGTACTACAACTTGGTCAATGTAACCCCTCCGATCAGTGTCTTAGCATATTCAGTGAGGGCACATGCAGCCTCTACAGCCTTTCTGGCCCAAGTACCCATTCTGGACATTTGCAAAGTAGAAACTTGGTCCTCAGTGCATACCTTTGCCTCACATTATGTCATCTCTCAACAGTTTAGAGATGATGCCAAGGAGGACTTGTGGTCCTTCAGTCTTTATTTAGGTAGGCTCCAATTCCACCAGCAGATCAAGCTGTTTTTGAGTCATCTGAAGTGGAATGGACATGTGCAATCACTTGAAGACCGTTACTAATCTGTTCCATAACTCTGGTTCTTCAAGGTGTGTTGCACATGTCCATTTCAAAACCCATTCTCTTTTGCCTCTTTATCAGAGTCTGTCTGGTGCAAAGGAACTGAAGAAGGGTGGTGGCAGCTCTGCCCTTTATATTGTCACCTAGTAGCACGATGCAGCAGAAGACTCCTGCATCGTCCCAACAGGTACCATTGAGGGAAAAATCTCTAACTGGGCCCCAGGCACTTATGCACCTGAAGTGAAATGGATGTCTGCAACACATCTCAAAGAACGGCAGTTACAGAACCAATTGGTAACCATTTCTTCTTAAATATTGCTTTTTCTTTCATACTGCCTGATGCAAGGAGAAAAGTAAAACTGAAGTTACTGAGCTTAGAAAACTCTGGTAGCTTAATTTATGAAGTTTTAAAAAAAATTGTCAATTTCTTAGCTGCCAAAAAAGACACAATTTCACCTTAACTTCATATTGGCAGCCTTCTTTTGGCACCTTTTGCAGCCCTGTCATTATTGTGCATTATTTAAGCAGTAATCTTTAAGAAGGTGAGAAACTATTATTGCTGTTTAGCACAGTTGACATGATATTGGCTTAGAGCTGTGCCTGGAGTTCAAATATTTCAAATGGCTATAAACCAACTTAAACACCTTCAGTTAGCGTTCTTATTACCATGAGGTCATAGTTTGCAACCAAAAAAAAATCAAATGGTGTTTAAGTTATTTTTTTAAAGTATTCTCATACCATAGAGCATAGCTGTGGATTTTGGCTTCTGGCCAGACAATCAGGATTTAGTATTTTGACCAGCTGTGATCTAGTAATGTTCCTCGGAGGAAACATTTTGTAGGGAGGGAAAGATACATACTTGAGACTGTGAATTGTATTCTGTCTTCCATAATACATTATTGTTTGAGAGACTGTTATAGATAGAATAAATAATCAGAAGTGAATCTGATTGAAAGAACTTTTTGAACAATAAAGCTGTGAACAGATCACAATTCGCATCTCTTGACTGGAAAAAAAATACTTTGAAATATTGTAGATTTAAAAAAAATCTCTCTGAACTCCCAGGTTGCTGCACAGCAGAATTCCTGTCTCTTGCACAATAGGTGCTTCTGAGGGTGTCGAAAGGTGTTACTAGCAATCAGTGAAGAGAGAACACTCTAAACAGACTTTAAAGGAAACTGCTTTATTTTGGGCTGCTAGTGAAGTAACTTTATGTATGTTGTAAGGCTTACAACCTCATTATGATATGGCTTTTTGAAATCCAGACACAATTGGAACATTCAGATTCTGTCATTGATGTAATATGCTTATCTATAATGCTCAGTAAATGTCAGTTTTCCCAATTTTTATTTATAAATTACACTTCATAATAGCATTTCATTTTGCCCCATATGTCACTGACTCCAGTCTGGTCCAAGTTGATGACTGAAAGTCTGATGGCAATTTACCAAATCATTTCATATACTTCTCTGGTCTCAGACCATTCCTAGTGGACAGGGGTCCACATCTGTTTACAGTCTCAGAAGATGAGCCAAGTAACTGGGATTGGAAGCTGAACTAACTTGTCCTTAGAAACAGTTTTTGTCAGGGTTGTACCTTAGCAGGGCAGCCTGGGAAGTCTTGCATTGCCACCAATTGGGTAGATAGACGTCCGTCTCTATAGCTGCTAGACAAACGAATTTCACATCTTCTGAAGTAACTTTTTAAAAAAATCCTCTGCCAATTAGCTTTAGCTTGCTAACGGAGTACATTATTTAATCGGTTGCAAAACTAAGTAACCTGCTGTTTGTCTAAAATCCACAATCTAGTCAAATATTGTTTGCCATCCATGGGGAAATATTTGAAGGCTTAGAATGGAAGACCATAAGTCACACCATCCAGTTAAGGGAAGGCATATTCTGTACAATCCCTCACTTTCGCACTTCATTTGTACTGATTTTGTAGGAAGTAACTTGTATATACTCCTCTCTAGATGCCAGTACATATTTAAGGTTGTAGAAGAGAATCAACCTTCAAGTTCTTGTGCTTTCTCTTAGGTTATGATTGTAGAATACTATAAATACTCTTAAACATAAGTTCTAACCATTGCAAAGTAAAACAAAATGCTAAGCCATTGGTGTGACTGAGGTAATATAATAGAAAACTGGAGACAAAGGAAAATATAAGTATGTGGGCTCTGATGGGCCTTCATTTAAAAAAAAAAAAAAGGGGGTGGGGTGGGGACAAATTAATCCCTGACTTCAGTGGAATTACACCAATTTGTCCTAAACTTGTTGCAGTGAGAATACTCACATGATATTTTTCCAGCACTTTTTTGTAATTTTAATTATTCTAGTTGTGGATTTTTGGCCCTTAATTGTCCTATTTGTTTTATTTAGCTATTTGCTCCTGTATGTTCCCTAAATTTGTATATTTCATTTAGCCTATGGCCAGTCTGAATCCAGTGCAGAATAGGGAAGTATAGTACCTTTATTTTAATTATTGAACCAGAAGTATAGGGACACAGCCCTGCCCCCAAGGAGCTTACAATTGAAACACCTGGCTTGTGGCTGCAGTTTATTATACTGTTTGCCCCCAGTCTCCAGTCTGACCATCATTTTGAGAATACAGTTCATTGATCATTCTCCCACCACCCTCCTTGATGCACATCATGTTCCTAGAACAGCAGTACACTTAGCCCTTTTTTCATTGTTCTGCTGACTCCAGATGGGATGAATGTCCTGCGGCAGAATGATCAAGTTGATTTCCTGCTTAGAGCAATTTAATATCTGTAAACTCTTCTAAATGTAAGCCCTGTTTTATTTACATGAACTATGTGTTAGTGTGGTGAACAGTAGCAAATGCCAAATAACTTAGCAATTCTCTCTGTAACCCCTCTCCCAACTTCCCAGCTCTGATTTTTGTCATATCTGAAGTTAGACCTGCTCCTACCATCAGATTCATATGGGTAGATTCCCATTGGCTTCAGCAGAGTGGCTTAAGATTCTGCCTTGATTAATCTGATTGCAGGATCAGGGCCTTAAATTGTAAACTGTTGAGGCGGAGGGACTGTATCTTATGTACTGTGGCCCCTCCCATAATTTTGAGCATTGTAAAAGTGTTCCGATGCAGTGCATTCGTTCTTCTGTTTACTGTTCAAGAAATATGGCCAGACATGACTTTCCTGTAGACCTAGAGAAGCTACAGCAGCCTGTGCATACTCAAATTCTAAAAAAATGAGAAGTAACTTCGTAATCATTAGAAATTAATTTTGCATTGCTGCTGCATTAGACTGTTAGGATCATTTAGTGTACATCTCTGTCTGCACACTTGATCTACTTGCAAGGAAAGGAAGTTACTTATTTTTGCCGATGAACAACCTCTTTTATCGCATCGACCCATCACGTGTCAGTGAAAAAGTCTGGTCTTATAAATGTGTTCCATCGTTTTAAAAAAGAACAAACCCAGAAAACTTTCTCTGGTTTTATTAAACTTGTTTTTGACCCTTTATTCACTAAATGTCTGCAATATAGTTAATGTGGCATGTCTGTTTATGCAGCTGCCATTGTGTCCTAGCACGAACAAGTTTTCTAAAATATATGCCCTATCTTGCCGTGTTTTTTCCTTCTGCTGTAAGAGGCATGCCTTATTTTGTTTGAATATTTTGGCTTAGTTCCACAATTGCTGGTCTAGCTCTTTTTGGTCTGAAGCAGTATTTTCTTTCCCTTCTTTGGACAATGTGGTTCTCCTGGGGTTCCAACTAGCAGGAAGAGATTCTTGTTTGACTATTGACCCTGACATTGTTATAGAACCCAAGGAGCATGATTTCATCTTTGAATTTTACAGAATAAATTAATGTTGGAATCAATTGATGGAGTGGCCTACCTTTTTGAAGGGAGGGGAAATAAGAGTTGCACTGGAGGTTGAAAGGATTAGTGCTGGGCTGCATATAAATGATTTTCCCCCCCTCCTCTGGCATAGTTTTTTTTAAACATTACCATTTAAAATAGATTGTGTATATATTTAGTGATGGAGAAGGCAGACTTATCAAATAGATCAAGACATGAAAAGCCCATTCTAAACAGTGGTCACTCTGTCTTCATCCAGACTACACAAAATAATTTTGGAACATTGTTCCTGGGGTGCCCCTTTGTGAAGTGAGATTGTAAGCCATGTGCAGTTTGTGCTTTGAGTCACATGGCATACTCTTGGGCTGTGTAAATAATGGTGCACATGTTCTTGGTCCTGCTCCAATGCTTTTGATGGTCTGGACTAGTGGGTTTCTTTCTGCAGTTTGAACGGTTAGTGACAAATCACTGCCTTCCATGTCTCTTCTCCCCACGCAGCTGAGTGAGTTCCCTGTACAGACTGGCTCCTCCATTTTCTTCTGTTCAACTTCTGATTCTGCTGAAGACAGATGCTATACACTCCTTGTAGGGCAGGCAGATGACAGTGTCACAAGTGTAGCTGTACCCAAATTCCTGCTTCACTAAGCAAATGGTGCTGCAATTGTGAAGCTCTCGTTCACCACCAAGACTGATGGGAAAAGGCCAGGCTCTGTCTACCTCTTCCTCCCAACCGACAGATGGGCCTCTTCCAGCAACGCTCATGGCAGTGGCATCAGACTAGGAAAGTCTATTCCCCTGTGCTCTGCACTTCAAGTGGGGCGTTGGCTCTCTTCTGCTCAGCCCCTCACTGGGCAGCCAACATTCAGAGTTCAACCCCCCCACCCCCACCCCACCTCCGTCAGGTCAAGTGGCATGTGCTACTAGATCTGTTGGGAAAAGGATGCAAGAAGGGACCATTCACTAGATGCATGAAGGAAATAATTTTTTCTACCATGTAGTTATCCAGTATATCTAGAAATAGGCAGAAGATAGTATTCTCATTTATCAATACGTAAGCTTTCATTTTATACTAAAAACTAGCTGCTATTTCTTAAATGACCAGACAGACCCTTGCAGTTAAACAGTGAATGAGCAGTCAGATGTGACTGTCTTTTATAGCTATTTATTTATTAGATGAGAATATTACTTCACATAAACAACTTCAGAATGACATGCCCCTTTCCGTCAGCTCCAAACAGTTTGCCAAGGAATGCTTTAAGAAATGTGGTCTGGCCTTGAGTCTTCATAAACCCTCAGGGCTCAGAGTAAATCTCTAAGATATGTAACATAGCCATAAACATGTTACAGCTTCATGCGGAGCAAAATGCTTTATATAAAACCTATTTGACTATATTTTTTAAATGGGCGGCGTGAAACTTCCTGAAAACACAGCAGTCCGTTCTTCCCCTCTGTTCCTTTGTTTCTCAGACTAAGGCTCCCATCTCACAGGGAAGGCTCAGCAAACCCAGAGGAAATGAAGGAAAGGAAAACTTACTAGGATTTGAGGAACCTAATATCTTATACTTAGTGCTGAGTGTTTGGTGGTGGTTTACTGAATCCAAAGCTAAAAGGAGTAACAAAAAAAGGTGAAATAGACTACCCCTGGTATACTTGACTAAAATATACAGCCTGCTTGCAGTCTTCATCAGTTTTTTTTAAAAAAGGGGGTTGCACTTGGTATGAAGGTTCTATTTACAAATCGATAATATAAAGGGTTGTTAAATGGTTGGCGTTTTAACAAATGGCTAATGGTTGGAGTCCACCAGGTCAGTAGGGATGGCTTATGATCATCTATAACGCCATCCCCTGGTGTGCTGAAACCCTCTAGAACACATGTTACTCTGTAAGATATTTATAACATCTATTCATTTATTAACTGTTTGTAAAAAGTTTATAAATGGAAACTTAATGAAAGGTGTGTTCAAAAAAAGCTTGCTGTAAGGGAGGCCCGAAGCAGCACTGAGGTCCGGAAGATAAGGCACTGGCCTGGGAATTGGGAAACATGGGTTTTGTTCCCAGCTCTGTCACTGACTCTCTTTATAGCTTTGGACAAGTAATTTTTCTCTCCGTGCCACATTTTCCCCAAGTTGGGATTCTTACTTTTTTTTGTAAAGCGACTTGAGTTCAAGTGAAAAGTGCTGTGTACTCTCCACAGTAAGCATGGAAGTAACAAAGCGCATCAGCCCTTGAATGGAAAGGGGAGTATTGTTCAAACTTGACTGATTTTTGGAGGTCACATGTGCCAACAGTGTTAGGGGATTGAGTTGTTCAGGGGATTGGTAATGGCTGTATTGGAATTGGTTACTTGGAGGTGAAATGTGTTCTCTATATCCCAAGAGCTTTAGTAATCAAACAGTTTACCAAAGAATGTCTTTTTGCCAACAAATATGAACTGAGTCGCTGACTTCAGTTTCCTCATGGGCAGCGTTCCCACTATTAACCACTGCCATATTTGCTTATTGCTATCATAAATTTGCTTGCGAAGGCTGTGTTGCTAATGTTCATTTAATGTAAAAAATAAATACAGATAATTGGAGCATTTGAAGTATTTTACAAATCACTTTTCAGAAACTTATTGTGGAGTAGAGTAACATGTAAACTGATTTTAATCGATAGTGTGGCTCACCACTACTCATTTCTGTCTTTGCTGGTCAGGAGCTAATGCTGGCTTTTTGCTAACAACAACAATACTTAGAGTTCTGATGGCCATAGTTTCTCTGTAGTGTTTACAAGCCCTTATACTGCTAGCACAAGTTAATTTTATAACAGTCAAGATCCTGTGCAATACCTCCTGAAATCTCACAATAGGCTATGCTTTTGGGAACTTCTACTCGAAATAGTGCTTCCAACTGCAGTGATTGCTTATTGAAGGATTTCATGATAATGAAAACTTTAAGGTAATTATATGAATCAGTGTAACATGATAGTTTCTTGGTTGGTTGACATTTAGACAGTGGGAGTTTTCTACATACACCCCAGCTGAGCTTTAGTTTTGTCAGTGAAGTTGTAACTTGGGATGTCTTCTGCAGTGTACAGCGTTAAGTGATACATTTTGGGTGCCAACACTCTAGGGCCAAACTTGCTGGTCTTGCTCTAGAAGTCCTCAAGTAATAGGTTGTCTGAGCTCAGTAGTAATTCATTTGTCATAGCCCTGAAATGATGCTCTTCTGGTTATAACCCCTTGTGCTGTGATCACACACTGACTATGATTTTGTCATTTTTTATCTTATAGCGATCGGCATCATATTTCTAGTGCAATTCCAGTTCCAAAGAGACAAAGTTCTACCTTCGGGGGCTTGGATGTTAGTTTATCTACTGGGCCCCCTTCTCCAGATAAGGGACACCGGAAACGAGCCAGCTCGGAAAATGAAAGACTACAGTACAAAACCCCCCCTCCTAGTTATAACTCTGCATTAGCACAGCCTGTTGCCATTGCAGCCCCTGTAGAAGAGTCAGATAAAAAATCTGGATCTCCAGCCTCATCCTTAGATACCTCCTTGGACTTCTCAAAAGAAACCAACAAAAAAAGAGAGGATTTGTGTGACAGTTTAAATGCAGAAAATGGGAGTCTGAATAATGTCCAAGACCAGCAGGAGTCTTTCCTGGGACGTATTAGTGCAATAAATGGAACATTTCTGCCTAGTGAATGCACTGGCAGCGCAAGCAGTGAGCAGCCATGCGAGTTCCATCCGCCCCTCAGCACTGATCTTTGTTGCACTGTCGAGCAGGCAGAGGAAATAATTGGGATGGAAGCAACAGGATTCAGCACTGGCGATCAGTTAGAAGCCTTTAACTGCATCCCGGTGGACCATGCTGTGGCAGTGGAATGTGATGATCAAGTTCTAGGGGAGTTTGAGGAGTTCTCCCGAAGGATCTATGCACTGAATGAAAACATGTCCAGCTTTCGCAGGCCGCGCAAAAGTTCGGACAAGTAAGCTTCAACAGGAATTCTGTAGTGGACGGTACCACGGTGATCTCCGCGATCTGAAATGAAGATGAAGTTGCACTTATAATCCTTTGTTTTAATTATGGAAAAATGATTAAAACTGTTCCTTTGGTGTTGGAAAATTAACTTTGTAACTGAGAGTGATAACACAGGATCATGGTATATTCACAGTCCAGGTAAACTTTGACTCTGTTTCCAGTCCTTTCTTTGTCTGGTATTTATAAGCTGTTTTTCAGGTACCAGAGTCCATTCTAAATATTTTCTTTGAAAGAGATTTTAGTGCCAATCAGGCCCTTGTATGAATCTGTCTGCTTACGTTATTTAGTTATATTTTATTTTCATCTTTTGAGGGGAAAAAAGTTAATTTAAAAATATATCTATGGTAAGACCAGCAGTCATTATATTTTTACCTTCTCCAATATACAGTTTCTCTTGAGCAATGTAGTCAGTATTACAGAAATACCATGAATTTGCTACTTTTGAACAACGTCTTATTGAGTTTTGCAATCCTTAAAATTTTAAGATTGCACTGATGGGTTTTCTGTTCTTTAAAGCCTGGTGGAAACATGCATCTTTTATAAGCATCTAAACAAGATTCACACAGTTTCTCTCCCCACGTAAATGATACTCACACCAATTCCCTCCCCTCCTACACTCACTGCTACTACCAGCAGGCAAAATTTCTGGGTGGAGACATTGATAACTTAACTATTCAACAGTCATCTGTTAATGTAACCAATGGAAATTGCCCCACTCCTGGTTTAGGATTAAAATAGAGCTACTTCACCAGAGGCAAAAGCCTAAAAGATGCATTATATGAGCAGGTTCCACCTGTCATCTGTAGTATGAGATGTCTGGCTTTCAGACATCAAGGTGCTGTGATGGATTTCATGGACACTCTCAAGTAATCCAGACTATGTGCAGTCAGTACATGGGAACTATTATGCCATTTGATTGTAGATAGGTAGTTTACCACTGGCACACGTGTTTACAACTTCACTAATGGAAAAACAGATTTTGCAGCCTGTTCGTGATTTCCTGGTATTTGTCTGAGTTCGATTTCATTGCTCTTGCTTTCTATATTGTATACCCAAGAATTTGGGCTCAGTTGTGAGCTCTCAAATATAAATCTGTATAGCAGAATAAAAGTTTAATTTACTTCCTCATGCCTGATTTTTCTTTCCCACTTTAACCTTTCTCTTGGACCGATAAGCTAGTCTGTTACTTTCTAACTTCACCATAAGGTTAACCCACATTAATTTAAACTGTGGATATGTGTAGGTTGACAAAGCAACACATTGAGTGCGAGATACAGTAGACACAGTTGCAGTCTAGAAGCTGCATTTTCTGTGTAACCCCTTAATGAGGTATATTGAAACCCTATTTATATTTTCATTAAAAGTTTCAAAAGTTTGTTTCTAACTGCATTAGTCAACCTAGCCTTTCTACAGCATTTCACCTACTTTTAGGATATTGCAAGAAACATTTAAAGACAGGCATTCAGAAATTAAGGCCAAGGTATTAAGCACGTGTCTAATGTCAAGCACAAACATATTCCATTTAACTCAGTGGGACTGCTCAAATGCCTAAAGTTGGGCACATGCTTAAGTACCTTGTGGAATTGGGCCCCATCTGCCCTAGAAGATGGGGCTTCAGTTCTAACCTCATGAAAAATTCCTTTGCATTCTAAATAAATTGTCTGTATTTCCATAGGTAACAGCTGTTTTAAAGCACTATTACTATGCGTGGGGAAAACTTACAAAATACTTTTTATTAAACCCTATGGACAGCAGAATGAGAGCCAAATATGAATGCACAGAATTCCCATTGAAGTCTCTCTGCTTCAGATGAGAACAAAGTGGTGGGATGCTCCATGCTAATGACTTCATCTTACATTCTTCCTCCTCTTTGCTAGCCGAGAAATGTAGCAGAACCTCCTATAACCTCCAGTCTGAGCACCGGTGGCAATAGGGGTCACTCATGCACATGGGAGGGTGGAATTTGATTTTTTTCTTTTATAAAGCGGAGCACTTCTACTGATACATACATGCATGAGGCAAGTCATTCTATTTGGGAGTGTAATGTAGCCTGTGCTGTGGTGTCTCTAAATCTACCCAAAGAAGAGTTGTAAAATTATGTCCCTTACACAGTTGACTCAAAGCAATTGAACAATGTATGAAACAGGATTCAGAGAACAAAAGTGTGACGTTAAATACCTTTTGCATTAGTTTCAAATTGATTCTCAGGTTCCACACAACCAAACAAAGCCCAATAGTTGTCTTCCCATATGTTGTGTTGCTCTTTAACCCAGTGTTTCTAGAGTTTATAAAAACTCTTCTAATGAACCACTAGTGACCCCCTGTAATTATTATGCTTATATCACAGTACAGCAATTCTTGAGTCTGCATGTTTGTTGCACAAGTTTGCTTTACCTACTTTCTTCAATAATGAATCCTTTCAGCGCACCCACACCTTAAATTGCCACCAAGTTTCTTGGCAGCGTTTTTATAATGTTCTACCTAAAACAGTGTCTTGGGGCTAATCAAAGCATTGACAAATTTTTGCCATTATAAGGCAAAAATATTGCACAAACCACCACCTTGCCTTTTTACAGTTTGCCTTGTAAATTACTGAATTTAAAAAAAATCTTGGTGAGGGAGAATGGAGGCAAGCTGTAAAGTGGGATGATAGATCACTGCATTTTAGTTGCCAAGAGCCTTTTAGTTTCTGCACAGCTGACACACTGTAGAAGTCTGCAAGTGTTTTCGAGTGAAAATGTTCCATTGCATTTTCTTCCCCCGCTAGAAATTCCTAAGATTCTCAGAATATTAGTTTTGGAAGGTTGCATCTAGCTATATTTTTATAGCAAGCATGAGTGTGTTGGCTTATCCTTGCCTAGCCAGGTATTCTAAATAACTAAAACAAAATTAAATATCCCATAATAAATGGCATGTTAAAGTTCCATTGGTAATTGCAAGAAATCTCGGCATCTGTATTTATAAAATAAAATTGGTTAGTATTTATCTGAAGAGTTAAGTGTGTGGTTTCTTTACTAGAGGACTATTTTAATCTGTACATTGCTTCAAATTGCATGTCGTGGTGACCTTTGAGTCCAATGTTCTCGCTCAATAAAGTTTCTTGGCTTTCAATTCCTCAGCCCCACATATGAATAATATTCATATTGAATATGAATAATATGAAAGCAGGTTTAGTTTAAGAAAACATCACCTTGTCTAATTTGATCTGAATTTTATTTCACATGAGATGGCACTGCATCACTTTTTCACACTCCTCGCAAAGAGATGGTACGCAGCTGGAATAACAGAGCCACATCCCATTGTGCTGCTCTCGGGCAGCTGGACACGCAGAGCTTCATGGATTGTGGAAATGTCATGTTCATTCATAAGGGAGGTGTTACTAGTCTTCTGGCGCCTTCTGTGATCCAAGCTAATAAGCAACATATGTCTGTTGAAGGAGTTTATCTTCCAGTCAAACAAGAGACCACCACTGCAACCCCTAAAAGGGAGTGACTGTGACACGGGACACTGGGTGGGAGGCAGTGTAATATGAATAACCAAAGGGACCCTCTATGCTTCAACAGTGATGCAAAAGACATTTCCTCCCTTGTCCAAGCAGAAGGTAAAACGCCAAGACCCCAGGCAAGGGTGGGCTTGAGGGAATCTGGAGTGTGAGGGGAAAAATGGCTTCTGAATCGGAAACCCAGTAATATACAGCCCTAAACCACAAGCAGAGCTGGGATAGGGAGATTCCAGAGGGTTACAACTCAATAGTATTCTTCACTAACTGTCTTAAAGTGTTGTGTAACATTGCTGTGCCCAGTTAAACAGCTCCCGCACTTTGGTAAAGAAGTGATAGGTATATACCATATGACTGTTGCGTGGCAGTGACTCACCACTGCGGCGCCTCCTGCTGGTTGTCCAGGGAATTAGCTCTTTTCAGCCAGGAGCACCCTCTGCTGGTCGGTATCTTGCCTGCCACTGGCCCCGTGCCCCTCCTGGATGCTGGTGCTCTTCTAGATTAGGGTTCTGTCCCCTGGCAGTGCACCCTCAGTCTGGGTCCCCCCTGCCAGGTGGAACCCCCATCCTCTTAACCTCAGTGGCTACTGTCAGTCATAGTCTAGCCCCCGCTCCCTGGGGCAGACTGCAGTCTGTACCACACATCGGCAAGAGGGGTCAGACCAGCTGCCTCTGTCTCGGTCTGGGCTGCTCCTCTGCAACTTTAGTACCCTTTCGTGGGCCTTTACCTCGGCTTGCAGCCTGGGGCTCTGCTAGGCTGGAGCTCCCCAGCTCCCTCTGCCCTTCCCCAGCACTACTCTTCCCTAGGTACCCTCCTTAGCTTCCCAGACAGCCAGGTCCTCCTCTCTCCATGTCTGAGTCTCTCAGCTCCTGGCTAACAGCGCTCTTATAGGGCCCACTGAGGCTATTTCCCCCAATCAGTCTAGTTTTCCTCTGGCTACAGCCCTCTCTTAGGGCTGTTTTAAGCCCTTCGAGGCATGAGGGGGTGACCACCCTGCCACAATGACAAATATAGTTTGTATTGTTTTATAGTCGGTAGAGGTCCCTATGAGGTCAAGTGACTCACTTGTGGTCACAGATCAGGCCAATGGCAGATCTGGGATTATCACAGTTCCTAATCTGTAAAATATGTAAAATAACTTCCTTTGTCCATGTAAATTATAAACTTTCTTGGGCAGCTACTCATAGGCACTACATGCATATAGTAAGCTAGTACAATGAAGAACAGATCTTAGCAGGGCCCTCTAGGCCACTATGAGGACATCAAACCCATACTCTACTGGCTCCCAGCTGACTTCACATGGCAATTTAAATTCTAGGTCCTAATGTTCAATACATTTAATGGATCAAGTCCCATCTGCATTACACTGAATTTTGATCTATGAACTGCGTCAGCAGTTGTGCTCCTCTGAGACAAGGTAGATCACAAAGCACATGGGAACTGGGAACAAAACATTCTCGGTTAAGGGTATGGAATAGTTTTCCAAGGAGACTAGGCAAATCCAGGGGCCAACTATCTGTAGGAAACTGCACAACATTCCTATTTGAAAAAGCTTTTCCACCATAGAAAGAATGACACTCAACACTGACAACATCTACCTAAACTCTACCTTGTCTCCTCACACCCCCCCCCCCATGTTAAACACCTGAAATAAGCAAATCAACCAAACAACAACAAATACTCCAAACAGCTTTTGCCAAAGAAAAAAGAAAAATCCAAAGACTCCATGAACTCTTGAAACTTGATCTGTTTTACTCCTTAGATAGAATGGTGATGGCTTCCTGTTTAAAACTGCTAAAATGGATAAGAGAGGCACTTTCATATTCCTAATTTGGTTCTGGTGAAATAAGATTGGAAACCACTGCGTGTGATTGGGAGAAGATTTCTGATTCTCTTGGTACCTAGAGGACTATGCATATAGTAAAAAGTGACCAATCTTGTTTGATAAAACAGAGACATTTTAAGTAAAGACAATTCCCTCCACTTGTAAATAACTGGTCTTTAGATGCAATATGTCAACCTACATATTGTGGGTGAAACTCATCCTCTGTGTACTCCATTGACTAAAACAGTAGTATTAGGGATGAATTTGCCTGTTAATTTTCAGTCCAGTTTTCTTCTTGTCTTGATTCCAGGTGTGTGTTTTAGATATTCGACTGACCATTTCTAGTAATATTCTATTCAAAGTCACTTTCATTGGCTTCTTTTTGCTTGATTGACAGGTACTGAATAAGAATACCTATCCAGTCTGAATTAAGTCTCAGATAACTTAACAGGTAAACATTTCCTTCCCCTTACACAGCCTTCCTTTGCTTTAAAAAAATAAAATAAAATCTAGAGCAAATGAAACTAATTTCTAGTAGTCTGACTTGCAAAGGGGCATCAGAAATAAATTCAGTCAGTCTTAAGTCAGTTCATAATGAAGGGGAGCAAGGATCTATAACCCTCCTGAACTGGCACATATCTATTCAGGAGACACCATCATAGGGCCTAATCACATCAGCCACACTATCAGAGGCTCGCTCACCTGCGCATCTACCAGTGTGATATATGCCATCATGTGCCAGCAATGCCCCTCTGCCATGTACATTGGCCAAACTGGACAGTCTCTACGTAAAAGAATAAATAGACACAAATCAGACGTCAAGAATTATAACATTGAAAAACCAGTCGGAGAACACTTCAATCTCTCTGGTCACTCGATTACAGACCTAAAAGTGGCAATTCTTCAATAAAAAACACTTCAAAAACAGACTCCAATGAGAGACTGCTGAATTGGAATTAATTTGCAAACTGGATACAATTAACTTAGTCTTGAATAGAGACTGGGAGTGGATGAGTCGATACACAAAGTAAAACTATTTCCCCTTGTTTATTTCCCCTCCTACTGTTCTTGTCAACTGCTGGAAATGGCCCACCTTGATTATCACTACAAAAGGTCCCCCCGCCCTCCTGCTAGTAATAGCTCACCGTTCCTGATCACTCTTGTTACCGTCTGTATGGTAACACCATTGTTTCATGTTCTCTGTTTATATAAAATCTCCCCACTATATTTTCCAATGTATGCGTCCGATGAAGTGAGCTGTAGCTCACGAATGCTTATGCTCTAATAAATTTGTTAGTCTCTAAGGTGCCTCAAGTCCTCCTTTTCTTTGAACTGGCACAGGTTTCCCTAAGTGCACAAAGCAGAGGTTTTCCATTCTTCCAAGGCAGAAATGGTTCTGTGGATGAAGGGAAAGCAGTGGATGGGTTGTTCCTTGACTTTAGCAAAGTTTTTGACAGTGTCTCCCACAGTATTCTTGCCAGCAAGTTAAAGAAGTATGGGCTGGATGAATGGACTATAAGGTGGATAGAAAGCTGGCTAGATTGTCAGGCTCAACGGGTAGTGATCAATGGCTCCATGTCTAGTTGGCAGCCGGTATCAAGCGGAGTGCCCCAAGGGTCGGTCCTGGGGCCGATTTTGTTCAATATCTTCATAAATGATCTGGAGAATGGTGTGGATTGCACCCTCAGCAAGTTTGCAGATGACACTAAACTGGGAGGAGAGGTAGATATGCTGGAGGGTAGGGATAGGATACAGAGGGACCTAGACAAATTGGAGGATTGGGCCAAAAGAAATCTGATGAGGTTCAACAAGGGCAAGTGCAAAGTCCTGCACTAAGGACGGAAGAATCCAATGCACCGCTACAGACTAGGGACTGAATGGCTTGGCAGCAGTTCTGCAGAACAAGACCTAGGGGTTACAGTGGACGAGAAGCTGGATATGAATCAGCAGTGTGCCCTTGTTGCCAAGAAGGCCAATGGCATTTTGGGATGTATAAGTAGGGGCATTGCCAGCAGATCGAGGGATGTGATCGTTCCCCTCTATTCGACACTGGTGAGGCCTCATCTGGAGTACTGAGTCCAGTTTTGGGCCCCACACTACAAGAAGGATGTGGAAAAATTGGAAAGAGTCCAGCAGAGGGCAACAAAAATGATTAGGAACTGGAACACACGAGTTATGAGGAGAGGCTGAGGGAACTGGGGATGTTTAGTCTACAGAAGAGAAGAATGAGGTGGGATTTGATAGCTGCTTTCAACTACCTGAAAGGGGGTTCCAAAGAGGATGGCTCTAGACTGTTCTCAGTGGTAGCAGATGACAGAACAAGGAGTAATGGTCTCAAGTTGCAGTGTGGGAGATTTAGGTTGGATATTAGGAAAAACTTTTTCACTAGGAGGGTGGTGAAACACTGGAATGTGTTACCTAGGGAGGTGGTGGAATCTCCTTCCTTAGAAGTTTTTAAGGTCAGGCTTGACAAAGCCCTGGCTGCGATGATTTAGTTGGGGATTGGTCCTGCTTTGAGCAGGGGGTTGGACTAGATGACCTCCTGAGGTCCCTTCCAACCCTGATATTCTATGATTCTATGATTCTATGAAATGTTCTCACAAGATTTAATCTAGCATCTTAGTGAAGGGGAATATTTAACATAGCCATCTCCATGTTCTCATTAGCTTTGGACGCTGAGCAGCTAGACTCCTAGCAGGGGAAGGTATTTTGTGAGGAGCTGATGGCTGTAGCGGCGGGTTTTGAGCTGACACTGAACAACTGTATTGATTGCCGACTGTAATTGAAACAATTTCAGGCTATTGCTTTAATTTCCTTGGCTGGGGTGGATTGGGAGTAAATGTAACACTTGCTCTAACTTTGGATTTTAGACTCTTGGCAACAGCATTCAGGATTTTCATCATACAGCCACCTGCCAGCAATGGGACATGTGCTCGCTCTGGGCACCAAAAGGATTGTGCAATTAGAGTAGCTAGCCATTATAGTCCCATAACATACCTGTCAGAAGGGGTGTTTTTTTGCTGTTAAGTATGGTGTTGATTGTGCCAATAATACCCTTTCCCGGAGCTCAGGGAGAGCAGTAATACCCATCAATAAATGTCACTGAAGGCGGTAATATCTTTCCATGATGTCACCAGAAAGGAAAGCAAAATCCATAACTGTTTAATTCAATGTTTTCAGTTGTCTTGCATGGTGTTTTATTTCATGTGTCCATTAAAAGCGACTACAGATCAAATTACCTGCTCAAATCTGAATGTCAAAGTGAAATTATGTGTAAACCATGAATTATTATAACTCATTTTTCTAGGCTCATTCTCAACTATCATGGCACTTGATGCTGGGATGAACAGACCTCTACAAATGTGGACTTCAAGGCCAAGAGAGAACTTCTATCTGAAAATACTATATCTAATAACAAACCAATTCAGGTTCTAAAGTAATCCAGCTAATTGGATCACATGTTGGAGAGGAGCAGTGTATTTTGAATGTGCAGTCAATAGGGATGGCGGGCAATAAGTAATCCTGTCATCAGCATGGAGAACATGTTGACCTGCATGTGGGAGTAGAGCCTGAGGTAAAATGGAGTGTGAGGTCTTTCAAAACATAAACATTGTCCACAAAACTCTGCACCTGATTTCCAATTTCATAGGAAGCAAATGTTCTTCGAGTGATGGTCCCTTTGTATATTCCACATGAGGGTACGCATGTGCACCATGCATCTGAGTTCCGAAATTTTTAGTAAGCAGTGTCCATTGATCCGCACATACACATAGGAACTCCTCATGCTCTGAACCTAGGGCATAAAGGGAAGTGTGGACCAATGCCTCTCCAGTTCCTTCTTACCACCACATGGTAGAGTCAGAATCTTGTGTCCATTTGATCTTCCTCTTCTTTAAACCTGTGAATGCAATTTGTAAATAACTTAATAGCTCAGTATTTTAGTGTTTGTATTGTTTTATGGTCAGCATATTAGTTTAGTTACTCCCTGGCCTCCAAAGAGGTCAAGGGTTCTGGGGTTCAAGTACTCTCTCCCCTGCTCCAGTTCCTTTTCTGTTAGTGGCAGCCACCAGTGCTGCCTCTGTTTCCTTGTGGAAGCTCGTATCTGCCACTCCTTCCCTCCCTGAACTTGTGAGAAACAAGAGTTCTATTTGCAGAAGCACCAGACGGAGCAGACTATGAGACCCCTTTCAGATTCAGGATGGGGAGGCCCCCTGCCCCCGTACATCATCCTCAGACTGTGAGCAGTGCCCCCTCCAAACATGAGATCTTCAGTCAAGGAAAAAAAACTCTCAAGCCTAAGAAACTCTCTTATGAAAGTAGGAGACGTGAACATAGTCATAAGGACAGATCTCTGTCCAGATCTGCCCCTAAGGGAAAGGATCCCTCCCTAGCTGAGTCAAAGTCAGTTGGGCTCTCTTGTGTGGGTCCTAAAAAAGTAGGCCAGCATAAACCTGTCCAAGAAGGAAAGGCACAAAAGAAGGATACAGTGGTACTGGCTCTGGCTCTGCCCTTCAAACCTAAGGAGTGGTACCCAGTAGTTCCATCTTGGAGTTCAGTGCTGGGATCCCATCTGATGGCTTCAACATTCTACGTGTGGCATCCCCTGAACACTAGCCTTTGGGTGAGTTGGATCCACCGATACCCTCCTATGAACCCCCCAAACACCAGGGGGGACCCAAACCTTTACATCAATGGCAGATACCTTCATTTTGTCTTACTCACATCTCCCTTGTTATCAAGTCAGGCTCCTCCTAGAGACAACCCTACATCCAGGGAAACCACCTTGAGGGGAACAATATCACCTCCTACTACATCTACATCTAACATCCTCCTACCAGTTCCGTTGGTGCCGCCAGTAGAACAGGAGCCTATTGTTTCGTCAAGTGTGTCTGATGCATGTGGTGAGGTTCCTCCCGCACCCAAGGGAAACAGGTCTGGTCGGAGACCAAGGAAGGTATTGGAACAGCCTGCCTCCTTCCAAATACTCCTATGCAGGGGATCACTGGTGCCTGATGCCTCTGTCTGGTCAATTCCTGCTGGTCTTACTGGGGTCCATGGGATCCATACAGCAGATGCCTGTGATCTATGTGGGAATCATACCGTCCCTCCTCTCTCAGCTGATACCAACCAGCTTCATCAGAATTTGCAGAGGAGAAAGAGATCAAGCTGGTTCTGACTGGTATGTGGTCCCCTTCAGGGATGCAGCGGTTGCTCCTTCATCCCACCATCCTCCTGATGATCACAAGCAGTACTAGGATTTGTTGTGGAGGGCGGAAACTGGGCTGTAGATACCTCAAAGAGGTCCAAGACAACAGGGCCTTTGGGACAATCTCCTCTGGCCTTCCAGTTAACCAAGCTATCCTGGAACCCCTGCCTCTTGGGCCCTCCTACTTCAAAGAGAGTGGAGAAATGATATTTCATACCAGCTAAAGGGGCAGAATTTCTATTCCTCCATCCAGCACTCAACTTCTTAGTGAACATAAGAACAGCCATATTGGGTCAGACCAAAGGTCCATCTAGCCCACTATCCTGTCTTCCGACAGTGGCCAATGCCAGATGCCCCAGTGGTGCGAGTGGCTACAGAAAGGTACTCTTAAGACTACCCCCAACTGAAAAGGGCATTAAATGACTCAATCTCTTGGTTAGGAAAGTCTTCTCATAGTTTAGTCTGCAATTCAGAGTCTCTAACTACCAGGCATTGTTAGCAAAATATTATTTCCTTAATTATGCCAAATTTAAGATTTTAAAGACAGACTTTCTCAGGAGGACAGGGCTCAGTGCCAAGCCCTGATTGATGAAGGCAGGCTAGTGGCCAAAGTGTCACTTCAAGACTCATCAGTCTTTGCACACTCTAAAAGACTCTAGAACAACCTTATGATCAGTGGGCATTTACTCCCCAGCCCCAAAGAGGAAACGTCATAAGCAACCCTTTAGACCCTGACCAGCTCCAGGCATTCTATCATCACCGCTCATATGAACCCCCATGTAAGAAGCAAAAGACTCAAGGACCCAGACATACAGCTTCTCCTACCTCTACAACTAAGGGAGGAGAAGCTGTATGTTTGGATCCTTGAGTGGAGTCTGGAGTACTAAGGCCTCATCTGGAGTAATGTGCCCATTTTTGGGCCCCACCCTACATGAAGGATGTGGAAAAATTCGGAAGAGTCCAGCGGAGGGCAACAAAAATGATTAGGGGGCTGGAGCACATGACTTATGAGGAGAGGCTGAGGGAACTGGGATTGTTTAGTCTGCGGAAGAGAAGAATGAGGGGGGATTTGATAGCTGCTTTCAACTACCTGAGAGGTGGTTCCAGAGAGGATGGTTCTAGACTATTCTCAGTGGTAGAAGAGGACAGAACAAGGAGTAATGGTCTCAAGTTGCAGTGGGGGAGGTTTAGGTTGGATATTAGGAAAAACTTTTTCACTAGGAGGGTGGTGAAGCACTGGAATGGGTTACCTAGGGAGGTGGTGGAATCTCCTTCCTTAGAGGTTTTTAAGGTCAGGCTTGACAAAGCCTTGGCTGGGATGATTTAGTTGGGGATTGGTCCTGCTTTGAGCAGGGGGTTGGACTGGATGACCTCCTGAGGTCCCTTCCAACCCTGATATTCTACGATTCTATGAACTGTCACCTAACCCCACCCACCATCCAAGGGGTCATTTTGATGGCACTGTTGAGAGCCGCATTACTTCCTACTTCTTACTCCCACACCTTTGGTGGCCACCTTACCCACTTTGCTCTCAACTGGACAGCAATAACTACAGGAAAGTGAGTACTAGACATCATCCACCATGGGTATATAATTGAGTTTATCTCACCTCCCCACCTCAAACCCCCTTTCTGGCCCCTTTTCAGGACCCACTCTCACAAGGACATTCTGTGTGAAGGTAAATTCTCTTCTCCGGAAAGGGGACATAGAATGGGTGCCCCCTCAATATCAGGGAAGGAAGAAATCCAGTGGTGGATGCTAACTGAATGTATTGATCCAAAAATTAAAATTCTGCATGGTTACATTGGCATCGATAATCCCCTCTCAGGAAGAGGGGACTTGGTTCACGGCCCTTGACACTAGATGCTTATTTTCATATATTCACCCATCCCACAGAATGTTCCTTTGGTTCTTCATTGGGCAGGACCACTTCCAATTCAGAATTCTTCCTAGTCAGACTGGCTATAGCACCCAGGGTGTTCACAAATGTCTTTTCAGTAGTGGCCATTGGATGAGACAAAATGGTTGTACTGTCTTGCTATATCTCAACAACCAGCTTCTGATGGGCACATCCAGCATGGAAGTCCAGTTGGCAACAACATTCCTACTCTGTCTTCTATCTTCCCTGGGAATCTGTGTCAACCACAGAAAGTCTACTCTGACCCCATGAGGTCCATAGACTTCAGAAGAGCAACTTTGGATTTGACTGCAGTGAGAGCTTCTCTCCCCATCAAGAGATTCCAGGACATCATGATATGACTAAAACAGGTTGCCCTCAAACCTCAGGCCACAGTCAGGACTTGCTTTTCTCTTCTTGGCCACATGGCTTCATGCACTTACGTTAAGCCATTTGCCAGGCTCCATCTCCACTGCCTATGGACCTGGCTTCAGTCCATTTACTCACCAGAAAAGGACAACACTTTAAGCCCAAGTATCAATTCCAGACAAGGTTTTGGCCTCTTTCGCCTGGTGGACAAAGCCGGAGACAGTCTGGGTGGGAACTCCTTTCCTAACCCCTAGACCCAAGTGACTATAGTCATGGACACCTACCTATTAGGTTGAGGAACTCATATGAACAATCACACCACACAAGGCACCTGGACCCCTCAAGCATGCACATCAATTTACTGGAATTAAGGGTGGTCTGTCGGGCCTGAAACACATTCCTCCCACTCATCCAATCCCAACATATCCAAGTAATGTCAGGCAATATGACAACTATCTTCTTCATTAAAAAAAAGCAGGGGGCAACAAGATCCCTCTCCTTGTGTGTAGAGGAAATTGAACTCTGGAATTGGTGTATCAGATATCACCTCACTCTCTCAGCAGTATACCTACTAGGCGCTCAGAACTCCCTAGCAGACACTCTCAGCAGGCATTTTTCAACAGACCACAAATGGGAGATTCACGATTCTGTTCTCAGTGAGATCTTCAACCAATGGGGAATACCACCCTAGGATTTCTTTGCTTTACAAGGGAACAGAAAACTCCCCCTGTACTGCTCCAGAGCAGCTCTGAGCCGGGGCTCAGGGGACTATACCCTTCTGTTGCCCTGAACAGACATAATGTCTTTCCACCCATCCCATTGGTACCACAAGACCCTCATCATGACAGAGCTTGGGTCTTCCTCATCATGCCCCTTGGCCAAGATAGTTCTGGTTCTCACGCCTCCTGAAAATGTCAACCCATCGACATCTGAGCATTTCCTGATCTGTTTACACAACACTATCAGTTCCCTATGGATGCATCTGGCAGCAGTCAGTGCTTTTCATCCTCCTATTAAGGACCATATTATCTTCACTCATCCTACACTGACTAGATTTCTCAAAGGACTTATTAGATCTTTTCCACCAGTGGGGAAGCCACCAGCCCAATGGGATCTCAACCTCATTCTTTCAGTTTTCACCAAACCGCCTTTTGAACCATTAGCCACTTGCTCTATGTCCCATCTCTTGATGAAAGTTGCCTTTCTAATCACCATCACATCACCCAAAAGGATAAACAAGCTTGGAGCATGGCAGATCCATCATATACCACCTTTCATAAAGAGAAGATCTCCTTTCACCTCCACTCGAAATTCACTTCTAAGGTAATTTCAGAGTTTTATGTAAATCAAACCATCCCCTTACTGGTGTTTTATCCAAAACCACATGCCTCTGATGACAAGAGAAGGCTTCACTCCCTGGTCGTCTGATGGGCACTGGCTTTTTATCTGCAGAGAACAAAAGCAATTAGAAAAACACCCAGATTTTTTTTATTGCCGTCGTGGACTCGATAAGTGGATCGCGGGCTGCGTCATCCGTTGCTACCAATTAGCTCATAATCCCCTGACACATCTGAGACGGTGAGAGCCCATTCCACCAGAACTCAAGCGACCTGTGTGGCATCTTTGCGAGAGGGACCTTTACTGGAGATAAGGGGCAGCTACCTGGAGCCACTTACATACCTTGAAAAGACACTGTGCTTTGGTCCAGTCTTCTACTACAGATAGAGCCACGGGGACAGCAGTCTTAACAGATGGCTGTAACATCTGCATCTTCACACCCACCTTCTCACACCCACCCACCTTGCTAATCTCACACATGTGGAATACACATAGGGCCAATCACTCGAAGAAGAAATGGAGGTTACTTACCTGTACATGGAGGTTCTTCAAGATGTGTGGTCCCTATCTGTATTCCACTGTTCGTCCTCCATCCCCTCTGCTGCGGATCATCTCTGCATTGGTGGTCAGAAAAGGAACTGGAGAGATGTTGGCTCTGCACTATGCTTTATGCCCTCTGTTCAGAGCTCAAGGAGTTCCACTGCGCATATGCACACCAACGGACTGTGCTTACTAAACATTTCCAGAGTCAGGCTCATGGTGCGCTTGTGTACCTATGTGTGGAATGGAGAATGTTCCTAGCATGTTACAAATGCCCTGAGGACTTCCCATTGCAGCTCTTGCACTAATTTTTCAGAATTCCTCTTATTTCATCCACCCTTTACAGAGTGCTTAAAAGGATACCAACGGCTTAGCTTTCCGGCGTTGAAACCAAATTAGCACAAACAGTTTTTGAAAATGGTTCATGTAACCATGGCTTTCGGGCCAAGGTAATGGGGCCTGAGCTCGTATAGTGACAGATGTTAGTGATCAAAATCATCCAGCTCCTTTTTTTAGAACCCAGCACCACCATTTCATTTATGCCCTTCCATAACGCTGAATTGTGAAATAAGACACTGCATGGAAAGACATCCCCACGTCTTCTGCTGTATTTCCTAGCAGCTGTACAGCTTCAGTGTTCTGTTACTTCACCTCTAAAATTAATCGCTGATGTGCTGCTTTAATATTTTTTCACATTCTCACTACGGACAAATTGCGGCAACGAATGCTGAGCTGATCCTTCCCCTGAAGAGCTCTAGGACTCGTTTTATGGTCTGGCTGTGATTGTCTAGGGTTGGTGTTATGTGGGAGGAAAAGGTGTGATGAGATGGCTTAGTAATGGAATCAAATCTCCGCTGTGGTGCTGGAATTACATGTCGTTCTGGAAGCAAACTTGCATCTGAGTGTGTGTGTGAAAATATTGCACAGATTTAAAGGTGGAGAGGAAGGACAGTAGCTCTTGTTCATTTCACACAGTCTCTGTTTCCCAGGACGCTGATTACCTCTCTTGGCATTCTGATTTGGAAGGAGCTGGATTGTGCTTTCAATGCACTGGTTCCCCAGTCTTCCCTTTCCCCATGATTTGTTAAATAGAAAAGGATCTCCACTCCCCTGACGAACCAAGCAGGAGACTTCTCTCATTTTCTAATTGCTGATTGTACGGTGAAAACTCCCTTGGGAATTCTCCACACCACAAACATACACAGTTCAAGCATATTTCTCAAACGTCCCTCCTTTCTAAAGTCACCCACATTCCGCACAAAGCTGGTGCCCCTTCTCTGTCATTACTGGAATTTGTTTTCATCAGAAAGGCAAAATTGTGTCAGTGAAATTATAAAGAGCTGTTTGTGCTGAAGGAAGGGGTCCTGCTACAATGTAAGTCTCCGGTGTGAATCATTTTCTGTCCTTCACTTGGAATGTTTGTCATGTATTATGTTCTGCATCTGGGCCGTGGCAGGTTGAGAGATATGTATGTCTCCATGTCTGTACCCTCTGTACGAAGGGGTCAAAAACAATGATGTGCTGGAGTCGAGGCTTTTGGAAGTCTCTTGTTGAAATGCTGTCACCAAATTAAAGGGAAGGTGGAGGAGATCTTCTTGCTGCGTGCTGCACAGCCTTCCCCATCATAGGAGAGCTGTCCATGGAGTTTGCGACAAAGACTTCAGAAGAGCAATTATCTTGCTTTTAGAATGAACCAGCTTGCAGCGGGTAGGTATTTTTTTCCACCCATTTTCTCAGGGAACGCTTCCAACAGATCCCACAGGAGGTCTTCACCCCACCATCCTTCGAGTTCCAGTACTTGAACTACTTTGCCTTACTATCAGTGTGCCTCATGCTGGTTTCCCAGAACCAAAGAGAGAGATTTCCAGAAAATGCATTCTCTGGATGGTGGTTTGCAGCCTGCCTTTGTAACAACACACTCTTTCACTGAGCACGGACTTTAACCAGCAAAAACAAACTATTCTGAAATTCCCTCTCAAATTTCTGGGAAGGTGCAGAAAACCCTCACCAAGACTTGAGCTCTGCACCTGCCACGTAAAAGCACAGGCTTCTATCACGGGAGCTAAAGGAGTAATTCATTAGACAGCAGCAATGCTTGGCTATTAACCTCAGTGTTGACCAGCTGGTAGAAGGAGACATGACACGCACTTTACAAGCCTGTTTCAAAGCCACCTGACTCTGAGGAAAGGCCAAGAGGCATTGAAACATTGCTCTGTCTCCACTGAGCTGACTCTGCTCCACTTCAGACAAAGAAATAAAAGTATGGGGTTGTAAGATTGCCACCGCCACAACCCCCCACACGTTTCCTCCCACCTCTAAAGTAATAGGTTTTAAGGCTAAAAGGGACTATTACACTCATCTGGTCTGATCACCTGCATAACACAGGCTATTGAATTTCACCCAGTAATTCCTGCATCAGGTCCATCGTTTCTGCTTGGGCTACAGCCTGTTTTTTGGTAGCTGTGGACACAGTATTTCAGTAATAGGTCTGGAAACCTTAAAGCTGACCCAGTCGCTTCCACAGATCTTTAAGGCCGGAAGGGAGCATTATGATCATCTAGTTGGTGACCTCCTGCATTAGGCTGGCTAAAGAAATTCACCCAGCAATTCCTGCATCTAGTTCAATAATTCCTGGCTGAACCACAGTGTCTCTTTAAAAGGACAGCCAATCTTGACTCAAGCAATGAAGAATCTACCACGTTTCTTGGTAAGCTGTTTACTAATTAATCACCCTCATTGTTAAATTTGTGCTTTATTTAAAGTTCGAATGTGTCTAGCTTCATCTTTCAGCTACATGGTAGATTAACTAGGTGCGCATTACGTGGTATATTAATGAGCCCTCGAGTATCAGATCTCCGCACAGTAGTTGCTTAGATCATTGAGCACTTGTATATGGAAAATGGCATCCATTGAAACTGATTTATGCATTTAGCATGCACATTTATACACTGTAGTTACATTAAAAGAGAAACAAGATAGCCAGTACACAACTTTCTTTAGCGCTATGGTAATGTGTTTTGTGAATATCTCCCCTCTCCCCCCATCCCCCCCTCACCCCCATTTGTGCTAACAGAGCTATGCCTGTGTTGGCTCTGGGTTGTTTATAAAATGATGCTTTTGTCAGCAGTATATACTGTGACAATGCAAAAGTGTTGTTTAGCTACCACTGGCCCAGATGGATTTCTCAAATCAGGATAAGATTTCTTCTGGGTGACAAATACAAGATGCTGTCAGCTTTGCTGGAAGCTGTATATGGGCTAAGAGGAGAGCCTTAACTCTTATTACACTGACATTGTCCAGACTTTCAGGGAAATAAATTCTCAGAAAGATGTTATATGTAGCGTGCACTGACTCCATTCAACAAAAATGTTCCAGCATTACTGAAATGTTCCAGTGGAGAAATCAGACTCTCAGAAAGTCAGGAAATTCCACAACTTAAAGTTGACCACTTAGCCTTAACTCTGCCCCCTTGTGCATTTGCCAGTGAATTATTATCTTTGTCTCTCAATATTCATCTGATTGTGCAAAAATGTAATAGACTGGAATTCCTCCCCCCCCTTTTTTTTATTTTAAATCTGTATCTTTCACAATCCTCAGCCACAATAACATTTTAAAACACACAGAAAAGCACTAAAATATATCCCAAGCCATAAAAATGTCTAAGCTGCTGTGTACCAAAGCGAAGGAGCCCTACCCATTCAACCCCCTGTACTGTTTGGGGAAAGCAAGGGTAAACAGATGGTATTTGCAACATGATCTGAGAGCCCATAATGGAATTTGGGTGCTGGGTGGCTTAGCAAGAGTTGAGTGAATACAAGAACGTCTCTCTGCAAACCCCCTGGTGAACGCCCTCTCTGGAGCAGTCATGCTGAACCTCAACTGACAGGTAAGAATGAGAGAGTCTCTAAAATAGCATGAATCAAATCATTCAAAAGTCAGTGCCAACCCTTGGATTTCTCCCACCGACAGCGTGATCTTTACAGTGCAGGTGCAATGTGCCCCATCAGTGGGGCAACAGCATGACACCTTCGTTGGTCTCCCAGTGGCCTTCAAGTGTAGCCCCGAGTGGAATGCAATGCAGCGATCCAGGCTGGAGTCAGTAACTCCATCAGTAAGTGTGTGGTGAGGTCCACAGCTGGAAGTGATGGTTACAAGCTTCCAGCCAAAGGCAGGTGGGGGAAAGTGCTGTTGGCTACTGCTGCTGTGGTTGCCTTGAAGCAGGTGGGGATCTGAAATGACTCTCAGCTTCTCAGCCAGAGCGTGGCGTAGCTGTGTGTCTGTGGTTTCTGGATTGTGGGCCAAACCCCTCTGAGGAAGCCAGTACCACAAACTCCCTCACATGACGGGGTCTGTGTAGCTTCTACTGCCTTTCCAAGTTGCTTCCCCAGCCTGCTAAGCTTGTCTCCATCTGATGTCAACGGCACCTCAATGGGGTGAAGAGCAGGAAATAAGAGCTAATGGAAGGTAAAACTAAGCCGGAGAAAGGATATCAGAGAGATGGGCAGCAGGGGGTGGAGGGGTGGGATGCAGGATGTTCGGGTTTTCATTGGTTTATGGAAAGTTTGATAGAAAAGTTCCTTTATTTCTTTCTCTCTCTCTCTCTGTGTGATTTTTATATCCAAGGGATCATGTTTCCATAGAATGAGAGAGGCTGAGGAGACCAGGTTGAATGAAAGATGAGTGTGGGACCACAGTGGGATAATCTGCCATGGTGTACTTTAATTAGGGTGCTGTGTGCATGGAGAGAGAGGTTGATCCACTAGGGTATTGGGCTTCAAGGAGGGCAGGGAACTGTGCATGGAATTTCCCACTAGCAAACTCCTCCTTGTATTGAATTTCAGGAAATCCCAGGCTGGGGTTTACAGATTTCTTTGCAAAAAGCCCTTCTTTGAAAGGGCTTTAAAATTATCTATACAGGGAATGGCACCCGGACTTTCAAATTTTTCTGATATATCTTCCTCTCACCCCTTTATAAAAAAAGATATTTATACTGTGATAGCTTCAGCTGAGAATGAGGCCTCGTGCTGGGTGCTGTACATACACATAGTGAGAGAGAGCCCCTGCCTGGAAAAATGTAGTCAAAATTGACAGGGCAGCCAAAGGGTGGGAGAAAAGAAGGGTTATTGTCCCCATTTTACAGATGGGGAACTGAGGATCAGAGAGATGAAGTTATTTGCCCAAGATCACTTAGGGAGCCTGTGACAAAGCTGGAAAACACACTGAGATCTCCTGAGTCCCAGACCAATACCTCACCTTTGGCTGATTACAGGCCTGTGGAAAGGAGACTGAGGGGCAGCAATAAACAAAGTGTAGCTTCTGGGGAGGGGGGGGGGTCTCCTACAGATCCTTGGCTTGGAAGACAGTATAAATCTTCATTGTGATCATTTACTTCTATCTTACATCCCACACCCTGTGTCTATTCCTGTGTCTCTTTTATTGCTAACTCCCTGGGGCAGGCATGGTCTTTTCACCTATGTGTAAAGTGCTTGGTCCATGATCCTGACCGTGATCCTCTATTTACATGAATTACAATGATTCAGATCTGCACTAGTAGAGACTGGAAAAGTCTACAACTGCATTTGATTAGTTGTGAACGGGTTTGGCCAATCTCTTGTTGACGCGTGTCTAGGTAAGGACTCTGTGCAGTGAATGAGAAGGCATGGTGCACTGATAGCCTGCAGCAGCAGCCTTTAGCCCTAGCTTTTGTGGATTTGCATGGAGGAATTGGGAGTGCACTATCCTCGATCTTAATTTCATTTTGGAGTTCCTGCCAGGTGACCCAGGCATATAACTGCATGCTCTTGGAACTTATTTTGACATTGTAATCCAAATTGACATTCAATGCTTGAATATACAATAAAATCATTACAGCTAAACCTTCTGGCTCTGGGGTTTCCTGTTGGTAAATCAGGATTCCCTGTGGCATTGGATTGAAAACGTCTGCAGATAAAAATCAAGTTTTTTTTTGTCAGAATCTTCTTAGGTCCTAACTGGAGCTATATTTTACTGACTGGGGCAGACTTAGATTATCTCCTTCTATTGCCCTGGCCTGGAGACTAAGATCCTAATGCAGCAAAGCGCATGCTTAACTCTAGGCTTATAGGTAATTCTATTCAAGTCAATGGAAATATTTGTGAACTTAAAGTTAACCATGAACATAATTCACATATACCAAGGTCAGAAAGGACCATTGTGATCATCTAGTCTGATCTCAGGTATAGGCACAGGCCAGCAAACTTCCCCAAAACAATTCTTCAGGCAAATCTTTTAGAAAAACATCCAAACTTGATTTTAAAATGGTCAGTGATAGAGAATCCACCACCACCCTTGGTAAATTGTTCCAATGGTTAATTATCCTCACTGTTAAAATTGTACACCTTACTTCGTCTGAATTTGTCTAGCTTCAACTTCCAGCCATTGGATCATGTTAGACCTTTCTCTGCTAGACTGAAGAGCCCATTGTTAAATATTTGTTCCCCAAAAAGGTACTTATAGATTGTAATCAAATCACCCCTTAAGTTTCTCTTTGTCAAGCTAAATAGACTGAGCTCGTTGAGTCTATCAGTATAGGACATGTTTTCTAAACTTCACCCATTTATCAACATCCTCCTTGAATTGAAGACACCAGAACTGGACACAGGATTCCAGCAGTGTCAAATACAGAGGTAAAATAACCTCTCTGGTCCTACTTGAGATTCCCCTGTTTTGTCATCCAAGGATTGCATTAGCCATTTTGGACACACTGCAAACTCACATTCAGCTGATTATTAACCCCTACCCCCCAAATGTTTTCAGAATCACTGCTTCCCAGGATAGAGTCCCCCATCCTGTAAGTATGGTTACATTCTTTGTTCCTAGATTAATACATTTAGCCAAATTAAAATGAAGATTGTTTGCCTCCACCCAGTTTGCCAAGCAATCCAGATCGCTCTGACTCAGTGATCTGTTGTCCTCATTATTTACCACTCCCCCAGTTTTTGTGTATTTTGCTGACTCAAGGTCTAAAATTGTTGTCCCTCAGCCCCTCTCTCCTAAGAGCATGAGGTGAATTAAATGTCCTATTGTCAAGGTAGCTATGGGCAGTGGTGATCAATTTAATAGTGTTAAAGGTCATAAGGTACAGGTCAGTCTAGATCAGGGGTGGGCAAACGTTTTGGCCCGAGGGCTCCATATGGGTATAGAAATTGTATGGCGGGCCATGAACGCTAACAAAATTGGGGTTGGGGTTCGGGAGGAGGTGAGGACTCTGGCTGGGGGTGTGGGCTCTAGGGTGGGGCCAGAAATGAGGAGTTCAGGGTGCAGGAGGGGGCTCCAGGCTGGAGCAGAGGAGGTGGGGTGAGGGCTCCAGCTGGGGGTGCAGGCTCTGGGGTGGGGCTGAGGATGAGGGGTTTGCAGTGCAGGAAGGTGCTCTAGGCTGGGACTGAGGGGTTCGGAATGCGGGAGGAAATCAGGGCTGGGGCAGGGGGTTGGGGGCGCAGGCTCCCGGTGGCATTTACCTTAAGCAACTCCCGGAAGCAGCAGCATGTCCCCTCTCCAGCTCCTACATGGAGGCATGGCCAGGCGGCTCTGCTGCACGCTGCCCCATCTGCAGGCGCCTCCCCTGCAGCTCCCATTGGCTGCGGTTCCAGGCCAATGGGAGTTGCAGGGGCAGCACTTGGGGTGAGGGCAGTGTGTGGAATGGAGCCCCCTGGCTGCCCCCATGCGTAAGAGCCAGAGGGGGGACACGCTGCTGCTTCTGGGACCTGTGCGGAACGGCCCCCGACCCTGCTCCCCAGCTGGAGCGCCGGAGCAGGACAAGCCCCAGACCCCGCTCCCCAGTGGGAGCTTAAGGGCTGGATTAAAACAGCTGACAGGCCAGATGCAGCCCGCGGGCTGTAGTTTGCCCACCCCTGGTCTAGATGAGACTAAACTGTCGTGTGCCACAGGCAGAGAACAGAGATACCGAGGTGCCAGAAATGCCAAGGCCCCTGCAACAGCAGGAAATTGGTGAGGGGAGAGATGCCCCTGGCAGGCGACCCACACCCATGCTGCAGGGGAAGGTGGCAACACACAGGTAAAGCCTGGAGTGTACACAGGAATGCATCCAGCACAGAGCCCGAGTGACCCCAGTGTGTCCGGTGGGGCCCATCACAGACAGAGTCTGAGCGGGGCCAATTTCACACAGTCTCTGAGCGATCAGAGAGCAGCTGGTGCCCCACAGCCCTGGAGTCAACAGGAGTACGGTGCCGCTCAGTGTGAGTAAAGGAATCCCTATGGGGCCCTAGATGCTGTCCTACCTCTCGGCCCACAAGATAATGTTCCTGTGATGGGGTACGTTGCCGCCTGGCTCTCCTGCGTGCCCTGGGCCGGGTTCTGATACCCGTAGGGATGCCGAACAGCACCTTCCTGCATTGAAGTCAGTGGGGCCAACTCAATAGGAGTGAGGATATTGGAGCCTCACTTTGTGCTGTTGGCTTAGGCTCAGATTTTCAAAGCACCTACACCAACTAGGTGCTGAGCTCCCATTTCACAGGGAATTCATGTCTGGCCCTGTGGGTCTTGAACCTGGGTCTCTGGAAGTCATCACACTCCAATCTTCCACTTGGCAGCTCACAGATAGCAACTGGGATTGGGGTCTCTAAAGCCCAACTGGGGCACAAGCACCACCCCTACACTCTGATTGGGAGAGTTTCGAGGCTCCTAACTGGGCCTCAACCCCTATATAAGCCAAGGGAGGAAGCAGGAAGTTGACCATACAACTACCTTGCCATGGACTACTGGTCTGGGGTTTACTGGTTCCAGCCCTTTGATCCTGACCTCCTGCTATCCTGACTTGGCCTGACTTTTGATAACTGCCTCCCGATATCTGACCTCTGGTTCTGTCACCTGATCTGGATCTCCTGATACCCTAATTCAGCCTGAGTCCTGGTAACTGACTCTTGATCCCTGCCCTCTGCTTTGTGTTTTGATTCTGATCTCCTGATGTCCCAAACTGGCCTGATTCCTAGTAGGTGGCTCCCAGTCCTGGTCCTGGTCCTGGACCCTCAACCTGTGCCCAACACTAACTACTAGGCAAGGCTGCCCATGCCCTAGCCCTGGCAGCTGGATATCTGTCTCCCTGAAGCCCTGCTGAAAACCCCAGCCTCTGTGCTTTCCTTTCAAAGTTTTCCCTGTATAAAATAATTCTTGCACCCTAGTGAATTCGTAATATGAATGCGCGGTTGCGCTTAAGTCATTATTTCATTCATCTCTGGGTCATGAAAATATGTTATTACTGTAGGAATTCAATAAAAAGCTTGGAAAAAAGTTGCCATTCATTTCTCCACTTGTGTTTTTAAACTTTGCACATCTTAAACACCATCTCGTTCATTTCTCACTGGAAAGGCAGCATCCTCTCTGGTTCTGGTGAGAGACTCGCATGATAAAAGTGGGATTATCACTTGTATAAGCGGTGGAATGGCACAGGAATGGAAGTGGTAATTCCTCCCTCTGGAAATCTGGGGCTCTGTTAAAAAGACCCAGGTACATATGGCTAATGGAAAAACTCTGAAAACCGTTGTGCTAGGAACAATTTCTCTACTGTGTTGTATTGTCTGTAGTTTTCTTCCCTTGGTTTTTGTTGTTGTTCATAAATGGTGAAAACACGAAGGCCCAGGTAAGGCCTTCACAACCTTCCTCAAGGATATTTGCATATAAACAAGATCTTTAAGGTTTATTTTTAATTTGTGTTATATTATTGCTGTGATGTTGCAACTGAGACTGGGGCCCCCGTTGCGCTAGGCAATTGTGTTTGCACTGTGAATAGCTTCATGGAAGTCAACGGGATTCCTCACACTGTGTGAAGTTAATTGTGTGTGTAAATCTTTGCAGGACTGGGGCCAACAAGGTCACAGAAAGGCTTGTGAGGTCAGCAGGGAGAGGTGATTCAGGAGGGAAGATAGCCTTCAAGAGGCTGTTTTTTGCAAAAGCCCTAAAGGAAGGACTAGAGACCAGCAAGGACCTACCTTCTGAATTCTTGCCACTGAAAGATAGTTTAGTAAATTGCCTGTGTCCTGGCTGCATCTCCGTGTATCCCAAGCTGCCCCACTTACTTTGGGTTTTCCGCTCGCGCTGGTGTGACTCGCCCCCTTCCCTACACTCTCAGTCTAGACTAAAAGAAAATCACCATAATTAGTTCTAATGCCTTAGGGCCTATTTTGCAAACCAGTCCATACATGTGGCCCTTTTCTCCCGCAGGGAGTTCCATTGGTTTGATGTATGTGGCTCTTTTCCCCCAGATCTCCCCTCCAGAGCTAAATGCATGAGCTGCTACAGCTTGAGCTAAAGAGCCGAAGTTCCTTAGCTGGGGCTATAACAGACTCATGTCCTCCTCTGTGGATCAGCCATAGAGGGGGACCTCACCAATGTGTTGTATATGCAGATCTCTTTGCAGGAAAGGGCCATTTACTGGCTTAAAGAAACAACAACTGAATTACTACATCCCCGGTCTTGCCATTGAATCGGTAGAGGCGTGCCCCTTGGCTTGTGTGGATTCCCATCAGGGCATTGCAGGGTCTGTCCAGGAAGGTCTGGTTCTGCACATCCCTGTTGTTTTGTTGAAAGTGGGGTAGGGTATGGATTGGAGACAGGAGTTTTGGTTTGGGCACCTCTCTCACTTATAACCAATTTTAAGACATGCCTGGGCTGGTTCCTCTATCTCCATAACTGTTACTTTAGACTGAAGGGGTGCAGGGCTTAACCCTTAAAAGCGCCTTCATTTGCTGTCTCTTCAGTGTCCCAGAAGCAGCCCCCTCTTGGCCTGGCTGAAGGGTCCTTCAGCAAACCTTGGCCAAGTTGCTGGTACTTGAGTCACTGTGATCGTGCTGCAAACCAGGGACGTTTTCAGTTCTAGGGCACGGTACTGGAGCTGTTGGGAGCCCATTAAAGACAATGGGAGTTAAGCATGCTCAATATCTCATATAGGGCTGGACCCTAAACGTGAGAAAGGACGGGAGATGCTTTCAGACCCCAAAGGGCCCTAACCAAACTCTCCGGAATCTAGGGAGCAAACCAGGAATTCGGGCAGAAGTGGTTCACGCAAAGGGTAATTAAACATATGGAACAAATTACTTGCAAAGCAATTGAAGCAAAGCATATAAATGAGCTGATGAGAGCTCTAGGTTTCTGTCTGAAGAAGGAAGGGATTAAGGAGCCTGGTGACAAAGCAGGAAGATAGGATTAGGATAACCCTGAGAAGGGCAAGCATGTTGGGCTGGATGGCCATCACCCTACTCCGAAAATTTATGATCTTCACATTCCTTTCTCAGATGTTGCCGCTGTGCGCTAAAGGGCTTTGATCTATATCGTAGAGTGGCTGAGCAGTGGCCGGGGCGCCATTTGCTTTCCGAGAGGCACCCCTGACAAGCAGAGAATGGACTTTGGAATGTTGAGGGTAACGGAGGGCGCTGATTGGTTTATGGTGCGTCAGTCACCGCTAACAGCAATAATGACGACTGGAGATTGACTGGCCCCGGGGGTGGCACTTTGCCCTTTTAGAGCGACTTCCATCCCGGGATCTCAGCACTCTTTACAAATATTAATGGAATTGGCCTTGCAACAACCCCCTCATGTTTTTACAGGTGAGGAAATTGGGCTCAGGAGAGATTCAGTGACTTATCTGTGGTTACACAGGAGGTGAGAGGCAGAGCTGGGCACCAAACTCTGATCTCTGGATTCCAAGCCCCATTCATTATTCACAGGACTGTCATTCCTCATCTCTCAAGATAAAGCTGAAGTGCAACAGTTCCCCTGAAAATGCCTTCCTCTTGTTACACGTGTATCATTCTCCAAATACATGGAATAAGTGGTAGAAGTGGGCTCTGCCACTTACCTGCTGTGTCACCCTCTAGGTACCTCTGTTTTTGCTCCCACCCTTAGCCTGATCTATTTAGACTGAAAGCTCTTTGGATCAGTGACTGTCTCTTACAACGTGTATCTATAGTGCCAACCCATAGGTCCCAGATCTCAGATGGGGCCTCTTGGTACTACTGTAATGAAAATAATGAATAATTTCTCCATCTGCAATGCACAAAATGGAGAAGTGATTGGAACCATTTTCTAATCTTGGTTTATTTATAATGCTGACTTGTGCATGGATCAATCTTTGTTCCAAGTGCAAACTGGCATTATGTGTATAAGTGACCATGCAACCTGGAATGTATTTGGACGTCTAATTTCATAAGTGTCCTCTCTATAAATTACTGTAGATGATGTCATTTCTGCAGGATGGAGGTGCTGGATTTCATTCAGATTTCTATATTACTTGAATTAGTGTTGGCTGGATTTTTTTTTCCTAGCAGAATCCAAGTCTTCCCAAAACCTGGTTTCTTTGTAACTGTGATAAGTAAAAAAACAGAGTTGCTTTTGCTGAACCAGGACAAACACCAGGAGTGATTGGATCACAGTTGTATTTTACCTGAACCCTAAAAGTTCAAAGGACCAAGCTAAACAGTCTTGATCCACGTCTAGTCATTAGATTAGACTGTGAGAGTGAGGTAGAGGATGAGACCCATTCTTCAGTGGGGCTATGGACAGGATACACAATGTGTGGCTTTGTTCTTGTATATTGCATATGTTTCAGTAGTCAAAATATCTCCTGTATCAAACACAATTTGACAACCAGACTTGGCAGTTCCTTCCGTGTTGCCCAGGAAAGGGATGTTGAGAAGCCGTTATGACATGCAGGATATGACCCAATCATATAATTTACTGTTATTAATCAACCCAGTCAATGAGGTTCAGTTGAAATTCCCAACATGAAGGCAACAGTCTTTTGACCAATGGTCATCACAAGGGTTGCACAGTGGAAAGGACGGTATCTTGAGGTCAAGGGAATCTGAAATGCCCTTCCCAAAATTTGAAAAAATAAACAAATCTGTGTTGTCACAATTAGTGATGGCTCCAAACCAATCCCTGGACACAGACAGCCCCAAACTTTTGAGGTATGGGGTGGTGAAGGTTGAAAGATGGATCTAAAGTTTGCAGTTAGGGCCTGATCCAACTCCTGTTAAAGTAAGTAGCAAGACTCACATTACTTTCAGCGGGAGCTGAGTTAGATTCTTGGAGCTCATCTCTGATGGCAATGCTGGACACCATAGATGTGCAAGTGTACCAAAGTGATATGGTCTGATTTTTCGGTGGTGCTGAGCACAGACACATCTTACGGAAGTCGATGGGAACTGCAGATGCTCAGTGCCTTTGAAAATCAGGCTTTGGGTTTTTATAGTGCCATTTCCCTGAGCAGCTCAAAATACTTTTTAACAGTGAGAATCTTTAGCCATTGGAACAATTTACCAAGGGTCATGGTGGATTCTCTGGGTTTGCTCTCCCATGTTGTAAAATCTTCCTACGTGGTGGCTTATTTTTCACATCGCACAAACAGAGAAGTTAGCTGAAAACAAAGCACACTTGTCGGAAGGCTGCATAATTACATTACTTGATTCCTTACAATTTAGAATGATAAAACAGAGTGAAAAGAAAAGGAGTACTAGTGGCACCTTAGAGACTAACCAATTTAGTTCAAATAAATTGGTTAGTCTCTAAGGTGCCACCAGTATTCCTTTTCTTTTTGTGAATACAGACTAACATGGCTGCTACTCTAAAAACAGAGTGAGAAAAAGCAGGCTGCTCCCTAAAACAGAGGGGCACAACTCCCCACACATTACCCTGGGCTGTCTGTTTGCAGCCTGACTGCTGAGACCCAGAATAACAGGCTTCACTGCAGAGTCCCTTAGCCTGCAGGCAGGACCAGGTGGCCCCTGCCTCCCACTCTGAAAGTGGTAGCTTGCAATTCCAGCACAGTCCTCAGACCACCGTGTGATTGACCCAGTGTTGCCATTGTTGTTGAGATTTTTATCATGAGTCTAGCAATTCTGGGGTGTTTTTTCACCGATGAAAGCATGATAAAAGGTTGCTAACTTACATTATTGGCAATGGGGCTGAAGCCAGCAAGATAGACTGTAGGGAAATGGAGGCCAACATAAGAACAGCCATATGGGGTTAGACCAGTGGTCCATCTAGCCCAGTTTCCTGTTTTCCGAGAGTGGCTGGTGCAAGATGCTTCAGAGGGAGTGAACAGAACATGGTAACTTATCAAGTGATCCATTCCCTGTCATCCAGTCCCAGCTTCTAGCAGTCAGATGTTTAGGGACACCCAGAGCATGGGGTTGCATCCCTGACCATCTTGGCTAATAGCCATTGATGGACCTATCCTCCATGAGCTTAACTCATTCTTTTTTTAACCCAGTTATACTTTTGGCCTTCACAGCATCTGCCGGCACTGTGCGTTATCTGAAAAAGTACTTCCTTATGTTTGTTTTAAACCTGCTGCCTATTAATTTCACTGGTGACCCCTGGTTCATGTGTTATGTGAAAGGACAGAGGTAAATAACACTTTCACTTTCTCCACATCATTCATGATTTTATAGATCTCTGTCATATCCCCCCTCAGTTGTTTCTCTTCCAAGTTCCAGTCTTTTTAATCTCTCCTTATATGGAAGGTGTTCCATACACCTCATCATTTTTGTTGCCCTTCTCTGTATTTTTTACATTTCTAATATATCTTTTTGGATATGTGCCAACCAGAATCGCATGCAGTATTCAAGGTTTGAGTACACCATGGATTTATATAGTGGCATTATGTTTTTTTTCCTGATTATCTATCCCTTTCCTTATGCTTTTTTAACATTCTATTAGCTTTCTTGACTGCTGCTGCACATTGAGCAGATGTCTGCAGAGAACTATTCATGATGACTCCAAGATCTTCCTTGAGTGGGAACAACTAATGTAGATCCCATCATTTTGCACATGTAGCTGGGATTATGTTCTCCAGTGTGCATTACTTTGCACTTATCAACGTTGAATTTTGTCTGCCATTTTCTTGTTCATGTCTCACCATGTTTAGTGAGATCACTTTGTAACTCTTCACAGTCAGCTTTGGATTTAATATCTTGTGTAGTTTTGTATCCTCTGCAAACTTTGGCACATCACTGTTTACCCTTTTTCCAGATCATTTGTGAATATGTTGAACAACAGTGGCCCCAGTACAGATCCTTGGGCGACCCTGCTATTTACCCCTCTCCACTGTGAAAACTGACCTTTCATTCCTACCCTTTGTTTATTATTTTTAACCAGTTACTGATCCATAGGAGGAACTTCCTTCCAATCCCATGACTGCTTATCTAAACGTGGAAGTGAAGTTTCCCTTAATAAAGATGGCTTCTACCTCCCACTGTTTTCAGTGAGACTCAAGCCATGCCCACAAGCAAAATGGCTGTCCATCTATGGGACAGGAGGCTCGAGAGAATGCTTTTGGGACTTCGGGACTGTGAGGAGCAGCAGAAGTGCTGTGCAAGGTGCATGGGAAGGCTGGGGAGAGTAGGAGGCAGAGTGAGGGGCTTCAGATGAATTGAGGGAGGGGCGTGGGAGACTACTTAGGGGAACAGGGTAATGTGAAGAGCAGAAGGGAGACTGAGCGGGGTGCAGAGGATAGTGATGGGGTAAGAGATGGAAGGGATGGGATGACAGCTCCCCAACCCTGGGGGCAGTGGAGTGTAAGAAGAATTCCTTCCCATCAGCCAGTGGGAGGGACCCATTTTTGCATGTGTATCTGAGGTAGCTTTCCCCAAAAGCTTCAAGAGCCAGAAAGCAAATATCCTTCCCATTTACTATTTTAGAAAAATCTCATGATTTTCAAGGCAATTTCCTGATTTTGGGGGGTCTGACTCGTGACTTTTGAATGTGTGGAGCTGGCAGTACTGCCAATTGAACTTCTAAGTCGAGGGTAGAGAAATGAATGAGCCACAGGCTGGTTTTGCCAATAAGTTCCATGCTGTTGAATTCTCCCTGCCTGGACAAGCCAGGTGAATTCCATGGTCTTCCCTTGCACATCTATATTCCCTGTAAGGCCCTGTATCTCCTGCACTGTCAATCTGTCAGGTTTAACGGATTATTACTACATTAAAACCATACACTGGAAATCCTGTAACCTTTGCATGTTGTTATTTCAGGTGCGTATGCAGAGAGAATTTAGGAATTAGAGGATAAAGTTACCGAACAACCTGGAAGCTCACAGCTGCTGTCCAGATTGAGTATGTTAAGTAAGGATTTAATCTCTAGAAAATTGTGATGAATGAACATATTTATTTTAAGGAAGTGCCTAGAGGCCACAGCTGAGATCACAGCTTCATTTGTGCTAGGCGCTGTACAAACCCATAGGAAAAGCAGTTTCAAGGCAGGCATTGTTGCTATGTGACCTTAGTAATCAACACCACAGGCTTGTCCACAAACTGCTCTCCATCCTGCCTCCTACAGTCCCTAATGTCCAGTCCCGAACCATTCTCCCAAATGGCTAGTCCTCAAGTACCCCAACCTCACCCAATTAAGCTGTCACCCCCACCTGCAAGCACTAGTGGCTGCCTTAGCATACTTACTGCTTATATTATGGAAACACCCACCATGTGCTAGGTGCTGTCCACACAGATAGAAAGACACAGTCACTGCTTCAGACCGGTTGAGCAAACAGATGGGAAGGGCTGATGCTCTTGGGGAAAACTGCAAGCTCCATTGAGGCCAGAAAAATACATGGCTTGCCAATGTTTGCCAAAGGGGTTGGACTAGATGATCTCCTTAGGTCTATTCCAACCCTAATCTTCTATGATTCTAACTGTTATAATGGGATTAAATGAACAGAGGGAAAATGTAACGTGACTATCAGGAACCACCTCCCGAGAGTATCTATTCTATGTATCTAATCCCAGGGCTATGGAAACTGAGCACCACAGTATCTCAGATGTACCTGGCTCTGGAATAACCTCCATCAGAAGTGATGGAATCCCCGTCACTTGGGACTTTGAAAACTTGACTGGACAAAACACTAAGAAGAATCCCGTGGTAGTGGAAGAGCTGGACTGGAAGGTCTAATGGGACTTTTTCCATCTCTAGCATGTGATACAGTGGGGCGCTGGGCCTTGTACAATGACAAGATCTTCCATATCTTGCCTTTTTATCTCCCAAACAATATAATGACATTCCAGGAAAGGAGGAGAAGAAAATATCAAACTAGTACATTTCCCCTTGTACTGCTCTTACTCCTGTTGAAGTCAGTAGGAAAAGAAGGATGGTCTGTAGGGTGCTAGCTTGGGATTTGGAAGACATGCGTTCAAGTCCCGACTGTTGCACAGCCCTCCTGTGTGACCTTGGGCAAGTCACTTAGCCTCCCTGTGCCTCAGTTCCCCCTCTGTACAATGAGGATAACAGCACTGCCCTGCTTCAGAGGGGTGGTTGTAAGGGTAACTACATTGAAGATTGTGAGGTGCTCGGATACTCTGATGATGGGGCAATAGACGCACCTAAGATAGGTACAGGTCAGGGTGCATTATGGCTGATGCTGGGGTGAGCATGTGTCTCTGGCTTGCTGCTTACCTCACAGGAGGCCATGGTGTTTATCAGATTTACCTTGGCCACAGAGATGGTGTGCGGTTTGTATGGAGTCACTGAAATGCCCAGGATGCCTGCTAAGTGCCAGTCAAATTAATCGCTTGGCTGCTTTTCTGGGGTGGCCGCTGGCTCAGAGACACTTCTGGAAAGAGCTCTGTGATGAGCCCATCTGCGGTGTCTGAATGATGGGCTCAGTGAGCAGCTTTTGGGGCTGGAGGAGTGAAAAATGACTAATTTCCTGCACATGCCAAGTCAGGAGAACCATTCCTCCATGGAGTTTTATGAGGTTGCAGGCCCTGGAAATTCATTAAAGGCAACAGAGCCCCTCATCTGAGGAGGGAGATCGAATGAAAGGAGTTGCTGAAGCTTCATGGAAAACTTAGAAAAACTTTCTGTTTAAAAATACTGGACCAGGGTCTGTTCTGATGCAATGGAGAGTAACTCCATTGACTCCAATGGAATCAAGTCATATAGTCCATGGAGGCCAAATTGCAATAACTGTTGGGCTGTGTTTCCATGCCCAGTTTAGGACAAAAGCTGACAATCTGAATAAGGGCTGGGGGAAAGGAAAGATTATTATCCCCAGTTTACAGATGGGGAACTGAGGCCCTGAGAGAGGAAGTCATCTGCCCATTGTCACACAGGGAGTCTGTGGCAGAGGCGGGAACTTAGTCCCAGCCCAGTTCTTTAACCACAAGACCCTTCTTGTGTCCCAGGAAACAATATTCTTTTTCTATTGACTAAGGTACTTATATGGCCTTATTTGGAGATGGCACCATAGTATCTGAACAGAACAGGCAATCTAGGTTCAGGTCTCCTAAGTCCTACATGAGTGTCCTAACCACTGAACCATCCTACCACTCCTTCCACTACCTGTCCTAACCTCTTGGGCAGTGTTTCTGTACACAGCAGTCACCACAGAAAAGAAGCCACGCTATTATTTTGACTGGCATACTGGGATCTTGATCTCAGCTGAGGTTTCTAGGCGCTGCTGTTATTCAGTAGAGCTGGGTGAAAAATGGAAACTCTGTGTGTGGAGGGGGGAAATGAAATGTCATGTTTAGGGTGTTTTTTAAAATCAGTTTTTCTTTAAATTATTATCAAAAATACTAATTTGCCATAAAAATCGGATAACATTCTTGATAATAGTTCTGAGCAATCTTTAACAAAAAAAAAAGTTGACAATTTTTTGAAGGGGGGGGGGAATTGTTTTTTATAAAAGGCCACATTTTCCCATGAAAATTGTTTAATTTTAAAAATGCTGACCAGTTTTAAATATACAGTTTTTTAAAGTACCCAGTTAAAGCTTGCAGGAGTTATTTAGAAAGATGGAGTGTAATTATCCAAGCTGGAATGGAGTCAGGGCTAATTCCGGTACAACTTTTGCAGTAGTAATGAGCAAAAGTGTCAGGACCTCAGTGTTGTATCTCTTCTGAAAGCGAGGAATCTTTACTAATTGGTTAAGTCCCTTCAGTGATTTCACCCATGAAGTGCCAAGTACTTTGTCCATGTGTTAATTGAAATAATTAATATTAATAACTATTTCTTAACTAGTACTTTTCATCTGGGAATCTGCACTGTACCAAGGAAGAAAGTAGTAATATCCTAATTTTTCACATAAGGAAACTGAGGGATCTGGTGAAAAGTGACTTGCCCAAGGTAATCTAGCAGGCCAGTGGCAGAGCCAGCTATAGAATGGAATTCAGGTCTTCTGAGACCTAGTCCAATGTTCTACCTATATATCACGGCCACCTCCAGCTTGGGTTCAGCAATTTCTTTTTCTGCTGGAGAACTTTCTTGGGTGGAAAGAGCTGACCCACATTCACTATAATGTTCTTGGAGAGTTTCCTGAGTAATGGTTCTGTCACTGTACAACCGCTAGCAAGAACACTTTGCAAAATGTTGCAATCTTTAAAATTGACCTGAGGACGGCACCTAGCCAGTGGTTTTACAAGCATCTGCTGCAGAATAACAGGCCCTGGAACTCAGTGCTGGGTGAGCGAAAGAGCAACTAAATCCTGTGCAAACTTTCTTTCATTCCAAGTTTTTAATCTTAGCACATGGCCTTGGGGCTTTCTCCTGCAAATATTTACCCAGGTTAGTCATCCCACTTGTGTCAGCGGAAGCTGCAAATGCTCAACATCTCAGGTCACTTTTATTTAGGTGCCTGAATATGGAGTTACATACCCAACTTTCGTTTGAATGTGGCTGATCCAAGGCCACCAGGCTACTTAGTGGCAGAGCCAGGTTATGAATTCAGGAGCTGCATCTTCACCCCGCCACCAGCCTTACACACCCACCCTCACCGTTGGCCACTGGAACCCCCACTCACTGCTGGTGGGTGGGTGGCTGGTGAGCAGAAATCTGGCCACCAGCAGGACCCGCCAGTACTGATAGGGGGGAGACAGAAAATACGGGACAGTTTGCCCGTTTTTAAGAAAAAAGTTGGGACACCTGCAGGCGAGCTTAAATATGAGACTGTCCCTTTAAAAATAGGATATCTGGTCACCCTACTGTTAGCAATCCTCTGAGCCACCCAGTCTCTTTGAGACTTTATTATTAATATTATGCATTCTGTAGATGGCAGCAGCCTTCCAGTTGTGCTGGGACAGGGAGTCACAGTCCCTGCCCCAATGAGGTTACAAGCTAAAAGCCAAACAAATAGATGAGGGTGGATAGAGAAGGGGCACAACACAAGTGAGGGTGGCCACATCTTTGAAGGGTGTATTTGGTTGGTTTGTTTTTAATGTGATGTAAAAATATAAAAGTACCCCCCCACTGCCCACTATTAGATGGCTAATTTCTTGTAGGCACCGTAGCAAAAGTAGGTCTGGATGGGGGATTAGAGTTCAGAGAAGACATTAGCCTGGAATTCCATCTCAAGAAGGGGATTTCATGCATAGGGGAGGTGGGGCACTAGATGGGGAGGGCTCCGAATTACTACAGAGAATTCTTTGCCAGGGGTTTGGCTGGTGGGTCTTGTGCCCATGCTCAGAGTCTAACTGATCGCTGTATCTGGGGTCGGGAAGGAATTTTCCCTCAGGTCAGATTGGCGGATACCTTGGGGTGTGGGGTTCGCCTTCCTCTGCAGCATGGGGCACTGGTCACTTGCTGGTTTGAACTTGAGTAAATGGTGGATTCTCTGTGACATCAAGTTTTTAAATCATGATCTGAGGACTTCAGTAATTCAGCCAGAGGGTATAGAGCTACTGCAGGAATGAGGGTCTGTGGCCTTGCGAGGTGCAGGAGGCCAGACTAGGTGATCATGATGGCCCCTTCTGGCCTTAAAGTCTGTGAGTCTTTAGAGGCAGCATGGGAGAAGGAGACTAACAGGGCATAGAATACAGCATTAACAGGATACAAGGGCTAACATGCTAAGAGTCTAGGGCAGGAATGTAGACTGAGGCACCATTATACAGGGCCTTGAAGATCAGCACAAGAAGCTTGAACTTCGTGTGCTTTAGGCCACACCATCCTCACTGACTCTAAGTGCAATTACTGGGTCACACCTTTGGCTCGTTCGGTGGGGAGTTTCAGCTGGAGTGAGTATACGTCAGCGACCCTAATGTACAAGTCATTAGCACCTTACACCACAACATTATGACAATATAAGAATGTGTTGTAACCCCTTGGTTGGTTGATTTTGGGGCCCCTTGCAGCAGGTTAAATTTCATTGTCCGAGAAACCCATGACATGAACTTAGGTAGAGTGTAACCCCCTTGTTTATGCTACATACATATATTATGGCTTCTCTCAAATCAGAGGTGGACTGGTCTGCCCAGAGGCAATGCTCTCTGCCAAAACTAATGCTCTGTTGCCACTGCCCTGATGACCTTTGACCCATTTCCTCTTGGTCTTCAGCCACCTAGAGACACTGTTTCCCTCACTGGCCCAAACCCCTGGGCTCCCTGTCTGGGACACCTCCAATCCAAAGCTCCCGCTATGAGAACAATGATGCCGTAACATTGTTTATGATGATCCAACCTGTAGTAAAGGAGCCTGTGCTTTCATAACCCACTTCTACCCAACGGGCTCTGTATCTACTGAGGAATTTTGTGGCAGGGGAAAAAATAGTGAGAGTTGATATTAAGAATTAAACAGTGGAGCGTCTTGGGTATGAATTGTTAGTTCACAAACCTTGCCCTATATCAGCTGATAATGAATTGCCTCTGAAGATTTACTCCGAAGGCTTTTGATAGGCAGGCAAGTCACCCTTGGGACACCATAGTAACAATAATAGTCATTAGAGCCATTGGCTCTCCGGTGTCGTTCACCATCCAGACTGGAAACCTGACATCTGATGAAGGCAGTTTATGACTATAGAGGGTCTTAGGAGGGATTTTGCAGGGGGATATCATTGCAAATAACTCATCCACTCATAGGTACGTCACAGTAAATCTTTCTCAGCCTCCCTGCCATGAGCCATTTCCCTGTCTCTTGTTCCAGTTGGTTTTAGTCAAATCTTTGATGTTCCTCAGCCACAATCATAAATATTTAGAACAAATGTCACCTAAGCCTGTAGGGGGTTGGGCTTGCAGGGGCGGAACCCCAGGCCCAAGCTCATAGTGGCCATATAGGAATGTCACCTTTAGGTCTTTGAAATACAGAAGGAGAAACATGAAAAATATTACCCTTTTGCTTTCCGGTGTGCATTATAAATAAGCAGTGATGGGCTGGAGTCGGGGTGTCTGGCTCTGAATCCAAACTCCCTAAGGGGTTGGTGGGCAGGAGTTTCTCTGTCCGACCTAACCGCTCCCATCCAGCTAACAAATGCTCTGCAGTGAGACAGAGCTGATAAACCTGCAGCCGCATCCAGGTGGGTGGGGGGGGGGTGAGGAGAATGGCAGTAGGGACAGGCTAGAATGCTACCGGCATTACTATTATTAGTGAGTTATTTAATCATGGACCAGGACCCCATTGTGCTGGGCACTGTACAAACACACAACAAAAAGCCAGTCCCTGCAGTGTTTGTTGCTCATGCTTCATGAGCTGCCGGGGCCCCATAGAGAATCAGAATCTCTCTTCCCCCTTTATCAGAGCCCAGCCCAGGGCATGTTACAGTTTCTCCCCATTTTGTGGCTATTCCTCTAACTGCCTCAAAGTCACTCATTTATGCTCAGCATGGTAACAGCTAGAGGCCCCATAAGGTCAGGGTCCTATTGTGCTGGGCGCTGTACATGCACACACGGAGAGACCATCCCTGCTCTGATGAGCTTACAATCTAAATGGGCAAGACAGCTTGAAGGTGCGAGAAAAGGGAGTATTATTATTCCCATTCCACAGCTGGGGAACTGAGGCACAGAAAGATTAAGTGACTGGTCCAAGATGACGCTGGACGTCTGTAGCAGAGCCAGTGCGTTAACCAGAAGACTATTACGATGTCTTCCCATCACTAGCTGTGACATTACCCTGTGCTAGCTAATGAGAATAAAGGCAGAATATTGAGTGAGAGAACAAGATTTATGAAAAACTTGAACACATGAGGTTATTTAATCAGTACATCTTTCACCTTAGATTAATAGTTTTCAGGCCTTAAACCCACTGGTCTATAGGTCCCTTGCTATGGGAGCTTTCGGCTTTCCCTACTGCATTCATCTTACTTTTCACTTTGGAAGCAGTGAAGCTTGACTAGATCCATCATGAAAATATATGGAGGCCCAAAAGGATCTTTAATAATTGCTACCACCTTGGGCCCTTGCTACTCCATTTGAACCAGGGGTTCTCATGCAAGCTGTGTTCTGAAGTGGAGCTAAAGTACTTTCCCACAAGGATTATAGCTCCATTTGACTTAATTTTCCTTGATATTTTTCTAGTCATGTCAACTGCTTCCTTGGAAATGTTCTATTATATAGCTGAGAACAAGTTTATTATTTCCTGTCAAGGGGTAAATAAAGCTATGGCATCTCTGACGAAGTCTATAATGTATCTGCATAAGGTGAAGGTTAAAATAAATCAGTAAAAGAGTTACTCTCCTGGGGGCACTATACTGCAAAATATTTCATCAGAAGGCCTGGATATTATTATTCTAGTAATTAATCTTCCCCGCTAATAGCTCTGATTGTGTTTTTCTGTATCATTAGTTGGTGCAGTACCGGCTGTGGCCACTAGGTGTCATTGGGAAACCCTATACAGGGTAGCTTTGCAAATGGGAATTTTCCTGAAGGGAGGATGGAGGTAACTGGAATTCCTGGAGTCTAACAAGTGTATAGTGTTTCTGAATCAGAGGTGCATCCATGAGTCATTTCCTTCAGTCATTAGATTTTAAACTTAAAAGTTGACCTGCATAGAGGCTTCAATACATAGCAGAATATTAGCTGTGTTAATTGTCCTTAGTATATAGCAATGGGTAAGGCTTATTACAATGCCAGTCATAGCTTAATGATGCTGTTATACTAATAACAACACTTAGGACTTATCCATTCAGTGGCTTCTCTCACCTTCTGCATCTGAATAGGGTGACTAGATAGCAAGTGTGAAAAATCGGGACAGGGGGTGGAGGGTAATAGGCACCCATATAAGACAAAGCCCCAAATAGCGGGATTGTCCCTATAAAATTAGGACATCTGGTCACCCTCCATCAGAATCATCCTGATTGCAACCTCACAGAATTTTACCTGGATTTTAAACACACTCTTTCCTGATCGTTCTTAGATTTTCAATTCTTGTTTTGTGCTGGTAATATTATTCCAGCCCAGTAGAGGCCCGATATTTCTGTTTGTGGAGGGCAGCTTGTGCCTGCCAAATGAACGGTGGGTGAAAATCTTGTGCCTCTAACTGCTTGATTTGTACCTGCACTCAGGAGGCCAGGACTCAGACTGGTACCTGTGAGCCAGTCTCAGGTGCAACAACATGGGCATGTGTTTTGCTGGCACGTCTGGCTCCCAGCAAAATAAGGCTGCATTTCTGCAAATGTTCCCTTTGTCTAACCATAACACACACTCGAAACTCGGATCTGCAACCGGTCCCAGAAGTCCCTACTGCTGTGACTTGTACAGGGGTTTCATTTGGAAACCCCAGATCTAAATCTGTCCATAGATTCTAAACTCCAGGTTGGATCCAGAACTGAAAGGGTGACCTTTTCTGGTTCGGACGCAGTGAAAATCTCATGAGTACAGCTGTTTTCCTGTAACTTTGCTTCAAGGCAGCGGGAATCCCATAAGAATAACTGATCTAGTGAGATGTCCAGCATTTGGAGCTGAAATCTTGCAAAAATAGCTCATCAGTTTTTGGCGCTGTTAAATCCAAACCTGAACCCCAGGTACTGCTGAGGTACTGTGCTGATGAATGTGGTATAAACACATAGAGAAAATAGATAGAAACCTTAACTCGCCCTACCAGCACTGGACCACCCACATCTAGAGTGGGCACTGTTCATACTATTAGCTGTGAATCAGTTGCCTCTTGATTTCTCGGACAGTATGTTACAGATATTGACTCAAAACCAGACATTAGTTATCATCTACTGTAGGGTTCTTTACTGCTGCCAGATAATGAGACAATAGTGATAACGCAAATATATTTGCAGAGATCCCTACAAATATTGTGCTACGTAATACATTTTAGTAGTTCTTTTCAAAGACAACAGTAAATTTGTAGAGAAATGACTGCAGAAGGAAAGTCAGATGAGGAGGGATGTAATATATATATTTCCTAATGAACCAGTCAAACTTTTGCCCAATATATGAACCATTTTTTGTTCTGAAGTTTAAAAAAGTCCCATTAACTCTTCCCTGGTTATTTTTAGTTTTGGGATCTCACTGCATTCCGAGGTACCAGACTGGAGAAATGAAAGCAGAGAAATGTCATTAGGAAACCAGCTCTTGTAAAACTTCCAGATGCATTATGAAGCTGTTGAGCCTGGTTCTCCACATTATACCATTTGCCAGCCAAGCAAGGGGAGCATGGAATGCTAGCAAATTCAAGGGTCAAACTGACTTTAACTGGAGCTATGTGTTCTCATCTCCTCTGAAAATCAGGCTACTTACGTAGGCACCTAAATATGGATTTGGGCCTCTAACTTAAGACACCCAAATTGGAAAATATTCCACTTGGCTGCCAGTGGGTGCAGAGCACCCGCTAATTTTTCCCTGTGGGTGCTCTAGCCCCACAGCACCCACGGAGTTGGCACCTATGGTGCCTCCGACCAAGGAGGTAAAGGGAGAGGTGACTGCCTTGCCAGTTCCTTCTCAGCGCCGCATGAAGTATCTGAAGATTTGGCTTTCTCCTTTATCTGTGAATATACTTAGATATGCGTAAATAGTTTTTATAGTTCTAGAGTTTTAACATTTTTATCTGACAGTTTTAGTGTTTTTTAGTAAATTGGGTAGTTAGTCTGCCTGATCTGGGGAGCACCCCTTCCCCTTTATGCCCAGGACTTTGGGTTTCTAAATTTGTACTTCCTGCCCATGACCCTTCTCAGTCAGTGATGACCACCACCACTGCCTGTACTGCCCAAGGGAAGCCCATATTGCGGCAAGGTGCAGTATGCGCCATTTGTTTGTCATCTGTAGCCAGGAAGGGTGGGAATGAGGCCATGGTTGGACACAGGCTAGGGGACCTCCCCCACCCCTGTACATCAGCCTGACTCAGCAAGGGACTTTGCCTCCTTCCCTGAGGTCCAAATCAGGAGTGAAGGCATCTACCCCCATAGATCCCTTGGCAGGGTCTTGTCGGGAGAGCAGGAAGCATTCTTTGAATCATGACGCTAAGGCTTCCTCCAAATCCACTTGGAAGCTGTGGATTCAGCCCTGCTTAAACTGAGCATTCTCAGCCCAAGAGAACTTAGGACATCCTAAATCTCAAAGGCATGACAAGAAAGCTCATGAGTCTAGGGCTCCATAGGCACTGGTTTGCGATCCAGTGGCACTGATGCCTCCGGTACCTTCCCAACACAGAACCCAGGAACAATTAGCACTGACAAAGACCAATCGCCAAGAGCATCAGTTACCTGTGGTACCATCTTTGCCTTCAACAGCTGTGTCTCTACTGCAATGCCAGTGATACAAGTGGACAGGACCCCTCTCATCTTGGGAAGAGCTGAGACCTATGCTCCTCATGAGCACATCTTCGCTTTCCCAGATGCCAAGTCTCCCACTCCACTGAGTCTCTCCCTCACGAGAGAGGTTATAACTCCACCAGGGAAGCTGGCCTTTGGAAGGAGGCTGTCTCCTATTCCATCTGTGGGCTATGATTTCCCTCCAGTGGCAACTTTGGTACCACCGTTGGAACTGGAATTGGCTTTCTCTTCATTGGGAGATATTCTAAACAGACCAATGAACCATTATTCCCTCCTCAAGACCCACCTTCTTGGTCAGAAGACCTGGATCAGCTTAGGACCAACCTCCACCTCTTTGTTTGCCTCAGAGTCATTGGTACACCAGGTCATGGGGACCTTCACAACCCCCATTCAACCCATCTTATTGGCTGTACTGGGGGGCTGTGGGACAAGTTCCATCCCCCAGAATCAGTTTTGGTCTGTTTGGGAGTCTCCCCTTCCCTCCTCTCTGAGAGAACAACCAGAGCTGCCTTGGATCCTACTGGAGAGGAGGAGTAAGCATCGGATCTGGCGGTTCCACCAGAACCGACAAGATTGTCTCCAGATGAGGTGGTGACTCCAATGTGTCCTTCCCCGTTCATGACTAAAGCAATTCCAGGAAACTCCTTCACAGAATTGCAGGAGAACTGCAGATTTCTCTTGAGGAGGTTCAGGATCCTTAACACAAGCTCCAGGACATCCTCCACTCCTCTGGTTCCAGTCGAATAGCGCTCCCTGTTAACACCTTCCACAGCAGGTTCCTCATCCTAATCCCAGCCCTTGGCTAAATGTTATTTTGGACAGGAGCTTGAGAGCTGCAAAAAAACCTAAGTCCAACACCTCCCGACTCCCATGCACCCTTTGGGGGTCGTACAGAACTCTTTTTCAACACTTTGAATGTAATAACAGACAAATGGGTGCTAACCATCAACCATTCTGGCTATATGATAGAGTTAAGTCCCTACCTCCTCCAAAATCCCTTTCTACACCCTCTCTTGGGGGGCGCAGAGAGCGCTCTTGTGAGAATGTTTTTGGGTAAGAAGTGGAGTATAACAAGGAGTGATAGAATCATAGGGTTAGACAGGACTGCAAGGGTCTAACCCCCTGCCAAGATGCAGGATTTGCTGTGTCTAAAACCATCAAAACAGATGGAGAGCCTTCTCAGCAGTGGTACTGCCAAGCCAGTTACCCCCCATTCTATATTTGTGCATTTGTTTTTTCTTCTCTAAGTGTAACACCTTCCATTTGTCTTTGTTGTATTTCATTTTGTTGTCTCTAGCCCAGTTCTCCAGTTTATCGAGATTTATCGAGTTCTCCAGTTTATCTCTGAATTTTAGCTCTATCCTCCAAAGTGTTGTCAATTCCCACTCCCCAGCTTTGTGTCATTTGCAAGTTGGATCCATTTGCTGTTTAGTCCTACATTCATTAATAAAGGTCATTAATAAAGATGTTAAACAACACTGGACCCAGAACAGATCCCTGTGGAACCCCACTTGATAGAGTATGTTCCTCTGGAGTAACAAGGGAGGAGTTTTTATTCAACATACTTCGTACTCAAAAAGAAGGGTGGTTGGAGACACATTTACCACCTCCGCCACCTCAACTGCTTTATTTGCAAACTCAAGTTTCATGTGGTCATGTTGGCATCCCTAATTCCATTCCTGGAAAAAGACATGTGGTGTACAGCTCTTGACATAAAGGGTGCCTGCTTTTACTTGGACATCCACCCTGCTTTCAGACGTTTTCTCAGATTCATGGTGGGTTCTGAGCACTTTCAATACAGAGTACTCCCTTTCAGAATTGCTGCCATGCCCAGGGCCTTCACCAGCGTGTTCTTTGTGGTAGCAGCTTGCATTGGAGGCTGTGATTTCACCATCTTCCCCTACCTTGATGATTGGCTCCTTGTCACCAAGTCATGCCAAGAGGCCCATCAACTTTGACAATGCTGCATCTCCTCTCCTGTTTGTGTGTAAACACTGAAAAATCCATCCTCATCCCTACACAGATGTTGGACTTCTTCAGAGTGCCCTTAAATTCAGTCATGGTAAGAACTTACCTGCTGAAGGACAGGTTTCAGGCTATTATAGATCAGGTCATAAGCAACCCCTGAGTGCCTGTCAAGAGCTGTCTCCTTCTCCTAAGCCATATGGCCTCATGCACTTATGTAATGCCATTGGCAAGACTCCATCTTCATTGCCTACAAGCGTGGCTCCAAACTGTGTACTTGCCAAAGCAACAGTCCATGAGCACCATAGGGACTGTTCCCGCCAAAATGATGTTGTCCCTGTTATGATGGAAAACCCCCCTCCAGGTATGTGTTGGCGTTCCCTTCCGAGCTTCTGCACCGGACAGAACCATCATCACCCACACATCCTTGTTGGGTTGGGAAGCTCACTTGGACAACCGTATAGCACAAGGCACCTGGACATCTCGAGAGTCCAGGATGCACATCAGAGTTGTAGAGCTGCAAGTGGCGCAAAGGGCTTGTGAAGCCTTTCCCCCACTCGTTCAAGGGCACCATGCCCTCTTAACGTCAGACAACATCACAACCGTCTTTTACATCAACAAACAGGGAGGAACAAGATCCGCCCCCCTGCGTGCAGAAGCGGTTAGTCTGTGGAACTGGTGTATTGGTAATCAGATCGGCAGTCCACTTGCCAGGAAACCAGAATGTGCTAGCACACTCTCTCAGGAGACACTTTGCTGTCCATCATCAGTGGGAGCGACTCAGTAGTGAACAATATTTTCGCTTGATGGGGAACTGCAACGAAGGACCTGTTTGCCTGCCACACAATGCAAAGTATCCTGTTCCTGAGGAGCCCTAGATCACCACTTACAGGGCAACACTCTACTCCTTCCACGGTCAGACCATCTGAGCTATGCCTTCCCTCCAGTGCCGCTCCTGCCTTGAGGTTTGTGCAAGATTTGGCAGGACAGGGCTCGAGTCATTCTCATTGGCCCAAACAATTTTGGTTCCCGTATCTCCTACTTATGTTGTCTCAGGCACAGATCATTATTCCAACAGTTCCTGATCTCCTGTCCCAGGGGAATTGCAAAGTCAGGCATCCCAACCAATGGTTGCTTAATCTCAGGGCCAGGTTTTTGGATCATCCTTTGAGTGATCATGTTCTGAAGCTGTACAGAGCATCCTTTCTAATAGTAGGAAGGGCGCCACTTGAAAATGTTACCTAGTCAAGTGGAAGCATTTTTTTATCTGGTTGCATCAAAGATGTATATCCACCGAAGCTGCAGACATTCCTTTCATTCTTGGCTATATTCTTTCCTTATAGACAGCAGGTTTGTCCATCATCTCCGTATGGATCCGCTGGGCAGCAATCAGTGCATACAATCCACCTTCACAGGGTACCTGATCTTCACAGACCCACTGAATACCAGATTCTGGAAAGGCCTAATCAGAACCTTTTCTGCCTATAAAAAAGCCAACTCCTCAATGGGACTTGAACCTTATTCTCTCAGTACTCACTAAGGCTCCTTTTGAACTATTAGCTTCTTGCTCCATGTCTCTCTTATCCATGAAGATTGCATTCTTGGTTGCCATCACCTCAGCCAGGAAGGTTGGTGAGCTTGGGGCGTTAATGGTGGATCCTCCTTACAGTATATTCTATAAGGACAAGATTTCATTATATTTGGACCTTAAAGTCACCCCCAAAGTAGCCTCTGAGTTTCACCTGAACCAGTCAATTCATTAATCTTTGTTCTTCCCAAAACCACACGCCTCCTTGGAAGAAAGGAGGCTCTATTCCGTTGATACTCAGCGAGTCTTATCCTTTTATCTGCAGGCAACAAAACCTATCAGGAAGTCTCCTAGACTGTTTGTCGCTCTAGCGGCAAGGGTCAGGGGTCAGGCTATATCCTGACAAAGAATCTCAGAATGGATCTTGGGCTGCATTTTGCTCTGCTATCAGCTGTTTAATCTTCCCCGTCCTCAATCACTGGAGATGGCAATACTGCTCTTTTCAGTGCTGGTTAGGCCTCAGCTGGGGCACTGTGTCCAATTTTGTCCCCAATGTACAGAAAGGGTGCGGGAAACTGGAAGGGATCCAGAGGCAAGCGACAAAGAAGATCAAAGGGATGGAATGCAAGCTATATGAGCAAAGGCTGAAGGAACTGGGTGTGTTTAGTTTGGAAAAGAAGAGATTAACGGGGGACATGATAGCGGTGTTCAAATACTTGAAAGGCTGCCATAAAAAAGATGGAGTAAAGTTGTTCTCTCTTGCCACAGAGGGCAGGACAAGAGGCACTGGGTTCTAACTAGAGCACAGCAGATTTAGATTAAAACTCAGGAAAAACTTCCTAACTGTAAGAACAGGAGGACAATGGAACAGACGCCTAAGGAGGTCGTGGAAGCTCCTTCACTGAAGGTTTCTAAAAGGAGGCTGGAGAGCCATCTGTCCTGGATGGTTTAGACACAACAAATCCTGCATCTTGGCAGTGAGTTAGACTAGATCAGTGGTTCTCAACCAAAGATACGCAAACCCCTGGGGGTACACAGAGGTCTTCCAGGGGTACAGCAACTCCTCTAGATATTTGCCTAGTTTTACAACAGGCTCCGTAAAAAGCACTAGTGAATTCAGCACACACTGAAATTTCATACAGATAATGACTTGTCTATACTGTTTTATATACTATACACGGCAATGTAAGTACAATATTTATATTCCAATTGATTTCTTTTATAAAGAAATGGTACAAATGAGAAAGTCGGCAATTTTTTAGTAACCGCGTGTCTGTGACACTGTTGTATTTTTATGTCTGATTTTGTAAGCAAGTAGTTTTTAAGTGAGGTGAAACTTGGGGGTATGCGAGACAAATCAGACTCCTGAAAGAGGTGCAGTAGTCTGGAAAAGTTGAGAACCACTGGACTAGATGAACCTTGTGGTCCCTGCTTAACCCTATGAGTCTATGATCTCTCGTGCGGGGGCTGTAGGTTAGTGAACTATATAGTATTCCCTTAATGCTCTGCCAGTATGGTGTGTCCCCTAATGTAAATATTTGAAATAATATGGTGTGGGGGGATGTTGAGTGCAGAGACTTCATGGGTGGGGAAGAATGTGGTGGATGCTGCCTGGAAGTGTGTTTTACAGGGGTTGTGTTTCTTTTTTGCTGCAGCCAGGCTCAGTAGAGGCCATCTGTGGAAGATTTAATGGATTCTGGGGTTTTTTTCCAGGTTCGGAGCACAATTTTAAAAAAGATTTCCCTGTTAAAAGACTGTTAAACAGCTGCTAGCAGCTTCTTTAGCTCAGTTAGTCTGGATCTGGCTCCAGGGCTGGCCCTAGACCAAATGGTGCCCAAGGTGAGGAACGTCTTCGGTACCCCACCCTCCATTTATTAAACTTTTGAATACCTTATTTTTTATTGCATTTGTAGCCCATTTCACAACTTTGATGCATTATTTGCATGCATGATTTATGCCTGTCATATAAGATGATAAATGTGCACGCTAGGATCTGCAAATCTTTATTTATTCATGCCATATATAAGCAAATCAAATTTTAAAAAAATCATTTCCTCTAAGCTTATAGAAACTTCTTAATTTTAAGAATAACTGAGATGCGGTCGCCTGGGTTGCCTGCCTCTAAATCTGGCCCTGCCTGGCTCCCTAGGATGGTGCGTGAGAGGTATATAATGTAGTACTTAGCCCTTTAAGAGCTGTAGGGACTGAGTGTGCATACTGGACCTTTAAGCTTTGGAAAATTCCATAGGGTGGAGTTTACAATTCTTGTCTGTTGCAGATGGGCTGGAAGCGGGAACCCAAAGATGAACTAGGACTCACTGTAGTTTGCAAATAAGGGACCCTCACACCATGCTAACTTGATTCATATTTGCCGTTACTTTCCTTCAAGTTGTTCTGATCCCAATTAAAGTAATTGAAGTTAAATAGGAAGGCCTGGTTGGCTTGTTTGTGCCTGTAGATACAGCTCGGTGGCTGTGGCTGTTGCCAGCTGCACAAGGGCTGCATCACACATTTATACATACAAGAGGTCCCTTTATGACTTGCGTGTTATGCTCTGTCGTGTCACTTGGATCCTTTTGGCCCCTCTAGCTTTCTGCAAAGCGGAATGAAAGTATCACATGGCAGCCCTGAAGGGACAGGAGGGCCCTCATGACAGCATGGCTTTGAGAAAGATCTAATCGCCCATTGTTATGCTGCAGAATTCCTCATCCAGTTGGGATTTCTCCCGGAGCCGATTGGACATGATGGATGGCGGTAATTTTGTAGCTATGCATGCTCTTAGGTTTGCCTTTTTCCATGTCTTCTACGGGGGGCTGGCGTGGGGAGAGAATGTTTCCAATCAGCTCCAAGCCAGAGGCCTATATTTTATCCGGCGGATTCCAGCTGATGAGGTGTTTGCAAATGAAGGACTCGTGTCTGCAAACAAACATTAAGTGCTGCCCGGTTTCACCTCCACGCACATTGATTTATAGGGACCTTCCACTGGGTCGAGATGCAGATGTTTCTTTGCCTGAATTGGGCCCCAGACAGCTTAAACCTATTTCAAAGAAATATGACATTTTGCGTGATCCTCCTTATAACACCACTTCCTCTGTGTAAACACTATTTGCATGGGTCACCCCTGCAATGAACTCTTTGCTATAACTTTTCCCTGTCATAAGACTAGTGAACTCATGATCCTAGCACCACTGAAGTCCATGTTAATCACAATGTTGCCAGCTCTCCCATAATGTAAGAATAAATTTCTGAGCTGAGTGTACTATCCCTGCTGTGTAAAGACTCCCACTGACTTCAGTGGGCTTTGGATCAGGCCCTGTGTGATTTAACCCTGTTCTGTGGAAACCCACTCTAGATAAGAAAGGTGTTATAACAGTGGCTCTCAACCTTTCCAACATAGTGTCCCCCTTTCAGGAGTCTGATTTCAGACCCGGGCGGTGGGGCTCGGGCTTCGGTTTGTTTGAGCTCTGGGTGGCTGGGCTTGGGTTTTGGCTTCAGCATGTATCTAGCTTTGCAGGGCCCCTACTTGCCATCCCCTAATGCCGGCCCTGCATTTGTAACCCCCGTAAACCCAACCCGCAACCCACCCCTGGGGGTCGCCAGCGCCAGGTTGAGAAACACTGATATATTATGTAGAGCAGGATAAACAAGTCATTGTATGAACTTTTAGTTTCTACTGACTTTGCTAGTGCTTTTTGTGTAGCCTGTTGTAAAATTAGGCAAATATGTAGATGAGTTGATGTACCCACTGGAAGACCTTTCTGTACCCCGGGTTTAGAACCACGGTGTTGGACTTATGTAACTGTGTCCGTGGGGGAGTTCGTTATTACAAAGAGCGCCATATATTGGCGCATAAGGATAGGTAACATTGTTCATAAGCTTAATAGTTCTGGCCACATGCTCACACAGCCTTTCGTTCTTCCTAATATTCAATCTTAATTTCCCTTTTGCTCAGTTCCACTCTGTTGTTCATATTATTGGTATTGCCGTAGCACTGGGGAGCCCCAGTCCTGGGCCAGGACCCCATTGTGCCAGGCACTGTACAAACACAGAATGAAAAGAGTCCCTGCACCAGAGGGCTGACAATTCAAAGTTACGGTCCTTGACTGCAACCTAAACAACGCATATCCCTCAATAAAAAGAAAAGGAGTACTTGTGGCACCTTAGAGACTAACCAATTTATTTGAGCATAAGCTTTCATGAGCTACAGCTCACTTAATCGGATGCAGTGAGCTGTAGCTCACGAAAGCTTATTCTCAAATAAATTGGTTAGTCTCTAAGGTGCCACAAGTACTCCTTTTCTTTTTGCGAATACAGACTAACACGGCTGTTACTCTGAAACATATCTCTCAATGGCTGTAGTTCCCTCTGCTGTAGGTTGAGTTCCTGGGAATGGATGGGGAACAAACTGGTTGCAGCTGAAAAGCAGAAACCAGGCCTGGGAAAGAGAGACCACTTCCCCCTTAATCCTTAAAGCCGGGGGTCTGTTTAAAACAAGAACCCGATGCGGCAGAGGAGTTTCAATCATGATAATTTAATAAAGCAACCTGTGTGTTTTTTGTTCTGCCTGGTCTCAGGCCTGTGGGTCGGGGCTGCTCACTCTATTAGCTGTTCCTGCACATTGTCCGAAGCAGTCACCCAGTAAGTACCTCATTAATCAGCAGTCTGAACAGTGCTGTGTCTCTGTCATGTGCGACTCCCATGTGCCCTGCTGGGGAAGGGGGAATTTTATGGAGGTTTTTTATTGTATTTCTTTATTTTGAAGCAGGGGGTTGGGGGTTTTTTTGTGAATTTTTACACCTACTTATTATTTATTATTAAGCACCAACAATTTCCTCCCTCCCCCAAGCCTTCTCTGTTCCAAAGAAGATAGATTCCTGTCCGTGCTAGCACTAGAAGTGTGCGTAGAGTCTAGTATTTATATTGTGACCTGTCCCTGCTCTGAAGAGCTTATAATCTAAATCAATGGTTCCCAAACTGGGGTTTGTGAAATGTTACAGGGGCTTCTCGGGAAAAAATTCCCTAATGGTGGACAGAACTGTCCCTAGGGTCCCTGGGCAGCACGGGGCCACCAGCCCGGAGCCCCTGGACCTCCAAGAGCTAAGCAGATCAAAGCAAGCGTATCTATCACACTGAGGAGCTTTAAACTTCAAGACTCATAAGAAATGGAAAAAGGAAGGTGGATATTTTTTTCTGTTTTTAAAATTATATAGACAGCTAGTTTTGTTCTTAAAATTATTACGAAGAACAAGTTTAAGCTTTGTTGTAACATGCACTGTTTGCCTGGACTATTCAAGACCTGAATGCTTGTTTAGGAGGAACTCTTGGAGTTGGCTTCTTAAATACCTTCATGCGGTTTCACATCTGATACTCCTTGATGAAACATAGGAGCCTTGTCATATAACAGGCGTATTCAAAGTGATACAAGCTACGAAAGTCAGATTGTGGAAGAGTGTTGCCATTTTCATAATGTAATAAAAAGACTGTAATGATAATAATAAATAGTGTGCAATAAGTGTGTCATAAAAACAAATTTTATATTTCCAAGATCACTGATCTAAACAGACAAGACAAAGGGTGAGAGGGGAAATAGAGGCACAGAAAAGCGAAGTGATTTGCCCAGAGGCACTCAGCAGAGCTGGGGCTAGAACCCAGGTCTCCTGAGTCCTAGTCTAAATGCATCATCTGACCATTTTGTTTTAGTTGTTGCTTGTTGTTGTTCTCCCTAATAAATGCCTATTGTTAGAGGAGAACAATGGCGCCCTTTATAACGAGGGAGATATGGACCTAGGTGCTATGAGGTGGATTTTCAAAGGCATACCACAGGGAACGAGTCGATGAAGACATCAGCTGGTGAAAATTAGCCAGGCTCTGTTGACATCAGTGGCGTTATGTTGATTCACACACCAGCTGAGGGGCTGGCTCATGGTTCTCCACTTGTGTACACCTGATTCCAGTGGAACTACTCCTGATTCACCCTGGTGAAAGTGAGCAGGGATTCAGGCCCAGTCATTGATGTCTTTTCATGTCATTAAATAAAAATAACCCTGCTACACCTTGCTGTGCACTACCTTAGCTGAGTAGCAGCAGCATCTTATTGTTCGAACCCCTGCCTTGCCTCCCCAGTCCCCACCCTGTGATTTGGCCATTGTCCAAAATTCAACTGTTAAAAGAATCTTAGGGGCATGTAAAGGGGCTATGCTGGGGCTCGACCCTCTCCTGGGCGGCGGGGAACCACACTGGCTCGCTACACACAGTTAACTTTGGGGAATTTGTCTGGCCACTGGAGTCTCCCTCGGCAGCCCTTGCAGTAACTGGACGGAGCACCGTAGGCCCGAACCCTGAGTCGGGGTGGGGCACCAAATAGTCAGTAGCTCAGGCCCTCGGGCAGGGACTGAGCAAATAGCCCAATGTTAGCAGGCCAGGCCCTGGGTCAGGGCAGGGGGAACAAACAGTCAATAGCTCAGGCCCTCAGGCAGGGGCTGAGCAGCACCGCATGTGTGAGTTAGCCCAGGCCTCGAAGGACCTGGAAAAGGGGGAGACGGCCACTCACGAGTTGGGTGGCAGGGGGGACGCAGGCCCACCCACTCCACTGCGTCCCGGCCCGGGGCCCTAGCAGCGGCCAACGACCCGCTGCTGGGTCAGTGGGGATCCTGGCCGCCAGACACTGACATGGGCTCTGGCAGAGTTACAGCCGGGCTAGGGTCGGCTGCCCCCGGGCTACTTCCTGACTCCCCTCCTTCTGGTACCTGGGTCCCGGCGGTGCTCTCCGGGGGGTCCAGCACCAGGGGTTCCTCGGGGCAGTGGACAAGCGGCAGGGCCAGCCGCTCCCCCCGGAGAGCGGGCGCGGGCCGGGGCCGGCCAGTCCTGGCGTGGACCTGGGGCCGTGGGGTTTTCCCGGTCGTGGGCTAGGCTGGCTACATCTGGCCTCCCCGGCGACTGGTCCTCTAGTGAGCTCTGAAGCCCCCTCCCCTTTATACTTCCAGGTAGCGCCTTTCTACTTCCGGGTCGCCGCCTGTCCCTCTGAGGGGCGGGCTCAGAGCTTCCTGGCTCCGCCCACTCTGGTGTCCGGAGGGGCTCGACCCTCTCTGGGGCGGCGGGGAGCTGCACCGCCTCGCTACAGGGCAGGGACTGAGTCTTTTGATCTGCACTGTCTAAGAGGCAGGCTGAGCCAGCCAATAGGGCACCAGGCTGGGCTTCAGGAGACCTGGCTTCTATTCCCGGCTCTGCCACTGACCTGCTGTGAGACCTGGGGCAAGCCACTTCCCCTCGCTGGGCCTCTGTTTCCCCTTCTGTCTTGTCTGTTTAAACGGTGAGTTCTGCGGAGCAGAGATGGTCAATTACTGTGTGTTTGCACAATCCCTAGTGCAGTGGGGTCCTTGTCTGTACTGGGGCTTCTAGATGCTTCCCACTGAAAAATCAAAGGGAGATAGGGGTGTGTGCGTGTACCATTTGTGCCTTTGAGAATCCCCTGTTAAAATCCCTAGGAGAGGAAGAAGAACAGGTCCAAATGGTTTGAACTGAGAGATTACCATGAACTAACCCGCTTACTAAGGCAAAGCTGGATTTTCCTGAGGCATGCCCAAGAGAAATGCATAGGGAATCGCACCTCATCAGTTCATCCCCTACCTATCCTCATATCTAGTGGAAATCCCAGTGTGGGCAGCTGGGAGCTCATTGTGTTTGTGTCCATGGACACTGGGTAACTCAGGGGACAGACTCTCACACGCACACACTGGGGATGGGCAGGGGAGTTAAAAAAATATATCAGTACAGACCAAAAACCGTAATATAATCTTTGTCCTGAAAATCATTAGGGTTGTTTTTTTTTAATCTCACAATTTGTTCGTGGCTGACTCCTGATTTCTGAATCTTTGAGGTTGGCAACGCCACTGACTGGCCACGTGACCTTGTACAAGTCACAGGCCTCTCTGTGCCTCTATTTCCCCTTCTGCTTTTTGTCTATTTCGGCTGTAAGCTCTTCGGGGCAGGGAGTGTCTTTGTACACTACCCAGGACAAGGGAGGCTCTCATCTCAGTTGGGGCCTCTAGCTGCTACTGTTCTACAAATGATCAATCATAACAAAGTGCCTGGAGTCTAATTTACCAGGAAAACTCCACTGAAGAGATTATAATTACAATTTCAATGCATTTTTCTCCCCCGCGCCATGCAAAATCAGGTTACAGGAAATTCCGAACAGGCATAATTAGGAGAGATTAATACTACGGTTTCCAGTGTTTTCCCATTGATCCACTCGCCAGCACCTCCCCTTGTAATAAGAAGCATTCCATCAACGCATTCGGGATTTAGAAAGTTTCCAGTCTTGTTTCCCTTTCTCATTGGAGGTGGATTTATCTCTGCTTTGCAACACCCCAGTGTTTATTCTTCTGCTTCCTAACACTTGCCCCTCCCCTAGCTGGTCCCTTTTGCTTGTGAATGAAAAGATAGATCTATATTTTTTAAACGTTTGCGGCAATTACGTCCATTCCCCAACTGCTCTCCAAGGGAAGATCTACCCTTGGCTCCACCTTCAGCTACAAATCCCTTTTCAATATGTCAAGGGCTTCCAGCTGAGTCCTTGTCAAGCTGAAATATTGTTAATGCTTCCCCCATCCCCCTTAGTTCAAAGTTTCCCCTCAGGGTGCTGTCCATTCCTGCAGCATTTCTTTGCTCACATAAATAGCGCTCATCGCCGTCCTTCTCTTTCTAGATGAAGGGTGAAATTCACCCCTGTGCAGCAAAAAGTCCATGTGCCTCTTAAATCCATGTTAAGCATTCACTATAGGGCTTAAGTGGGACTTAAATGGTGTCTTTTTGTGGCTCTCTGCACAGAGGTGTATTTCTCCATCAGAGTGCATGGCAATCACTGTGGAGCCATGCCTGAAACCAAGCCAAATGATTAACGAGTGGCGTTTTCAAAAATCCCTCCCAATGTAAACAAAGCTGGTTTTGTTTGTCATCGTGACTTAATTCTAGGGCAGCCAGAAATATGCCTGATCCGAAGCCCACTGAAATCAACGGTGAGACTCCCACTGACTTCGATGGGCTTTGGGTAAGGCCCTGTCTGAATAACTTCTTTGCACTCTACAGCAGTGGTTCCCCAAACTGTAGGGACATGCCCCACTTGGGGTTGTGGAGGAACGTTTTGGGGGGCACAGTGGGGCCTGGGTCAGCCCTCATGGGGGCAGGGAAGGAGCGCCACCCAGCCCCACTCTGCCCCCAGCTGCACTCCTTCTCCTGGCCTCAGCCCCCCTGCCCCGACCATGGCTGAGCTCCGCTCCCGGCCCCTGCTGCAGCTCCGGCCCTGCTCCCAGCCCCGGCTCCTAACCACGGCTCCTGAGGGGGCACAGACAGATTCCATTACGGGTAAGGAGGTGTGGGGCGACATAAAAAGTTTGGGGACCACTCACACCTCACTCTTTTCCATGTGCTGCTGTCCCATGTCTTGTCTCATGCCTTACCCCGTGTTTATCTTGTCCGTGTTAAAATGTAAGCTCTTTGGGGCTATGTATGTACAGCACTATGTACATTTATCGTTCCATAAAATTATTTTTATTGATACTAAAGAGCCATTTATTGAGTATTTAGTATCCACTATGAAATATTTAATACTGGTTCCACGTTTGTGAATTTTCAAAGGGACAATCTCTCCATGAAAGTAGCACCATGACTCCCTTACCTCTCATACTAATCAGACCTTTGATATTTGAACCTGAAATGACTTTAACAATCCAATCTAGTTTTCACCATTTATACTGTTTGTTTGCTGTGTGCATTTCACTTTGTGAAGCCAGGCTGGTCAGTTTCGAATCCTGGTTATAGTCAGTTTCATTTTTCCAAGTCTGGTATTAATTTATTACGATTTGGGTTTCCAAAGCTGCAGAGCAAATTTACCCAAATTATTTCCCCTGAAATACAGATAGCAATTTTATTCCTATGGGGAAAAAAGTCTACTCTCGATGCTAACATGCAAATCCCTTTGTCTGACATTCTGCCACCCTTACAGCCACTTACGTTAACCGAACTTACACATGGTCAAATTTGGCTCAGAAGCTTTGGTTAAAACTCCCCTCCCATCCCAATTTTTCCTGGGCCCCTTCAATTCCCCCCCTACAGAGATCTCCCCTATAGTTTGCAGAGCAGATTGTACATGGAAGAATTAAACAATTTGCTATTATTTACATGGCAGAGTTTATGTGACTCATTGTGTAAATATATCACAGCATCTTAGAGAGAGGACCAAATGATGTTTAAGTAAACTGAGGTAGGATATGGGCATTTAAAGGGTAAACAGTCCGAATGTGAATAGAATTTTCTGTATATACCTTATCTCTGGGAGGGCTGGTGTGAAGTCACTGAGTAGATTTTTTATTATTATTAGAAAGGCTGGCTGCCATTCCAGACATAAAAGATATGTTGCTCATTCCTTGGGTTGCAGCATGAGTGTTTCAGGGCCTAATGGATTCTACCACAAAGGAATTTCCCAAGGGCTGTAGTTTAATTAGACTGATTAATGGCAGCTTCCCCAGGACAGAGAATCCTATCATACAATTGGGCTTAGCGAGGGCCTGGTGTCAATACAGAGGAAGCTTTCCATATTTTCCATGTGCATTCTGCATTTCTTTAATTTTCATAGAGAGACAAGGTGGGTCAGGTAATATCTTTGACTGGATCAATAAAAGGATTGATCATATATAATCTCCCCTCTTGTGGCTAGTCCCACTGAATCCAATGGAGCTGTGTGAGAAGCTGAATCTGGATTCATTTAACCCCTGTGCCAAGAGCACAGGCTAGGCCTCACTTGCATGTCACATGCTGACTGGGGCACAGGCTTTTGTGTATTAATTGTGAATAGGCCTGGCTGGGCCTTTGCACAGAGGGTGAATTTCACCCTTTGTGAGTAAGAAATGGGCCTGTAGTTTGTAGTAGGTTAGCCTTAAAAAGAACAGGAGTACCTGTGGCACCTTAGAGACTAACAAATTTATTTGAGCATAAGCTTTTGTGAGCTACAGCTCACTTCATCTGTAGCTCACGAAAGCTTATGCTCAAATAAATTTGTTAGTCTCTAAGGTGCCACTGGTACTCCTGTTCTTTTTGAGGATACAGACTAACACGGCTGCTACTCTGAAACCTGTCAGTTAGCCTTGTTATCCTGAAAGGTGCTAATGGCTGCCATCAAGTGAGTCTTTGATCACGGAGCTGGTCAAAGCCCATGCGAGTACCACGCACCCTTCTTACAGGCTCAGTGAAGGAGCAAACAAGCCCCTCAGTTGTGGTAGAGACAGCTGGAAACAACGGAGACTACTGCCCAAGTCACTAGGCTGCATGACAAGGCCTGAGCGAAGATATGCCAGGTAGATTAACAGGGGTTTGCCATTGCAGTGACAGCATTTATCCTGTGGGGGCTCCTACCTGTATGCATGATGCCATTTTGCTCTACAAAATGGCGTCCTCTGCACACCATGACCTCGCATGTACCGCATGGAGGAAGCCATTTTGCTTGGGGATCCATACAGGTATGATGCGTTCCGGCTCCATTACAGCTGTGTTTGTCACTAGGGTCAAGTACCCATGTCAGGGGCTCCCCTCACTGCCTTGGGGCCCCTGAAGTTGCACGGGTTGCATGTGCCTAGCACCACCACTTGGCAAACTCAGGGAGCAGGAGTTTGGGTTTGCAACCTATGTGTCGTTAGAGGCAGAAAGCCCAGAGAAGCAGATGTGAGTGGTAGAGCCCTGCTGCAGGACTGGGATCCTGCAGGACCCACTGCCAGAATAGTGGAAGCAGATAAAATGTCCTTTTCTGAGGGCAGGATTGGGTGGTCAAAAAAAGCAGACTGCGGTAATTTGCAGGAAAATACAAAATCTCTCATCAGTTTGTCATAAATAGAATTTCAGCAATGTGTAAAGCAAGTTTTTCTTTTTTGTAATACTTAACTTTAAGCGACCAATGGAAAGAGCTTTGATGTCTATTATAACAAGAGTAAAAGTATTTTTTACATGCTTTAAGCAAGAGTTGTTTTTTTCTTTTAGTGGTCAAAATTGTGTCTAAATTCTGTTTATATATATATAAAATATTAACTGACCATTGTGGGTCTTATTTATTTATTTTTGTAATAACATGGGGGAATCTGTCTCTCTTGCGGGATCTAAGGTTTTTGTGGGTGGGAGCGGGGTCAAAATGCTAGAAACAATGTGGGAGCGGGTGGGAGTGGGTATTGCAGAGCAGGATGGGAGCTGGATTAAAAAAATAGTCCCGCGCAGGGCTCTAGTGAGTGGGACCCTGAGAGGAAGCAGAGAGACGGAGGTTCTTGGGCACAGAGGTTACTAGAGGGGCAAACTTGGGGATTTCTGAGCAAGGAAACTGCCTGGTGTTGTTTTTACACTGTTCAGGGAACCAAGATTTGGTGTGTAAAAGTGGCAAAGAGTCCTGTGGCTCCTTATAGACTAACAGACGTATTGGATATAAGATGCCACAGGACTCTTTGCCGCTTTTACAGATCCAGACTAACACGGCTACCCCTCTAAGATTTAGTGTATGTTCTTTGTAAATAAACAAGATTACCCACAAAGAAATACCTGACTCACGTCACTGATTTCTCCTCCTAATGGAAACAACCCTGCCAGGCCCTGAATATTGGCTAACCACTCAGGCCACTGGGTCTGGTTTGAGAATTGGATCTTGCAGACACACAGCACAAATCTCACCTGCCTCCTCCACCATCTGGGAACAAATGGGATATTGTGGGAGTGAGGGAAATGAAGAACAAAGGAACAGCTTGTAGAGCCAACACGGGGAAAGAGCGAAATGCATAGATTTGCTCATTTACAAAGCCTTGGCTGGAGCAGTAAGAATTTAAAATAAATGTACAGCAGACAGAGTATGCCAGGTCACCATAACAAACAGCAAGAGATACAAGGATGAGTTCACTACAGCTTCATCCTGCCAGACTTCAGTGATAAAGCAAACGTCCAGAGAAGGGTAATGAAAATGATTAGAGGCAGTGGGGTTATGGGGAGGGAGGTTGGACAAGGAAAGATTAAAATGTCTGTGTCTCTTTGGAAAGAGACGAGTAAGACAGGTTATGATAAAGCTGTATGAAACCATGCCTGACAGATGGATGCGTCGTGTACCCTTTCCCATAATACAAGGGCAAGAGGTCCTTGGGATAATTTGTTTTCTCTGTTTAAATTGTCAACTCTTTGACGCTGGGGCTGTCTCGGTGAATACACAGTGTCCAACACAATGGTACCCTGATCACAGTTAAACCTCTAGCGTAATCATCAGCATTTCCTGTTTCCTGGGTAGGGGTGACTTCTAGGCTTTGGTACCTATACTGCTAGCCACCTCAAGTGTAGGCCCATTTTACAGATGAGAACTGAGGGACAGAGAGTCTAAGCAACTTGCCCAAGGTCACACAGGTAGTCTGTGACAAAGTGGAGACTTGAACCCAGGTCTCAGGTCAGTACCTTAACCACTGGTCCAGTCTTCCTATCCACTACTGTGGTACAAAAGATAAATAATAATCCATCGCACCTGTGACAGGTTGGACCCCCTTTTGGGATGCCACTTGTTGTACGGGGGTTTCACTGAGTCCCTCCTGCTCCACCAGCCTGGATTCCCTCTCCCTGTCTTGCTGAATTAGGCTCTCTGGACTCTTGTAGCACACATACACAGGTGAAGTCAGCTCTGTGTGAGAGAATTCACCCAGTACTCATGTGCACACCCCCTTTGGGGAATAAACCCAAAATAATACTTCTTGTGCTGTATAGAAAGATCTGCACAGGGGAAGTGAATCGAAATTCACCCTCTCCCTCAATGTGAAGAGAGAGATGCATAACTTCTTGCCCCCCAGTTAGAAATTGCACAAACTGGGTTTAATAATAAACAAAACAAATTTATTAAATATAAAAGGCAGATTTTAAATGATTATGAGGGATAGCAAACAGAACAAAGCAGATTACTGAGCAAAGAAAAGAAAACACACATACTAATCTTAAGATCTTAAAGAGACTGGTTTCAAGTAGTAATTTCTCACCTTAAATGTTATTTTAGGCAAGTTGCAGAGTTTCTGTAGCTCAGAGTTCCAGTTATTTCTTCTTACAGACTGGACTTCTGCCTCAGTCTGGACTCACCCCTGCCTTTCCCCTCAGGTTAGTTCCTTTGTCCCTTCAGGTACTTTCAGCAGTCTTTCTTCTTGGGTAGGTAATAGGGGAGAGTCCAGATTAACCCCCTCCCCAGCCTTAAAAAGGATTAACCCCAGACGGGAAACCTTTGTTTGATCCCCATCTCCCTGCAGAGGAAAAGGAGCAGCAGTGTCCAAGGTGGTATTTTGTATCAGGTGATATTATCACCTGACCTTGCAGTGTCAAAGCAACTATGAAACCAGGTTTATTTGCAATGTCCACAGGAAGGAACTCCAGGCAGATGGGAGAACCACATTGTCAAAGACTCATTGTCTCACATCTCTTGCAAGCAAAGCCTTGCATCTAGGGGGCTTTTCACAGTTCCCCAAGTCACTTAGGGTACGTCTGCCCTGCAAAACAAAAAACCTGCAGCAGCCAGTCTCAGAGCCCTGGTCAACTGACTTTGACTTGTGCTGCAAGGATAAAAATAGCAGTGCAGATATTCCCACTTGGGCTGGACCCTGGGTTCTGAGACACCCTGCTTCCCTCCCCTGTCCCGTGCCAGGTGTCAGAGCCCAGGTTCCAGCCTGACTGGCAACGTCCACCAAGACGATTAATGGGGCTGTGGGGTTGTTTTGCCATGTAGATGTTCCCTCAAACCCATGTACTCAAAGGTATTTCCAGGTTCCTGATTTCAATCCAAGGTTCGGTGGCTAATTTCCATTGAGGAAATGGGCCTTAAGCACTTTTGGACGTCCCACCTTGTGTTCACTGGGCCAGAAGTGGTAGAGAAGTCTCAGGGGCCCTAGAGGGTCAAATTAAAGTTATGGTTGAATGTTACTAGTCAGGAAAAACAGTGTAGATTTAAAGGGTTAAATGCAACAATGACACAAGGGCTGGTGTAAATTACACCTGGGCCTGAATCGTCTCTCACTTACAATGATTCTACACGATAGTACTGACTTCAGGTGAGATGGTCCTGATTTACACTGGTGTAAGAAAGAGAATAGAGTGTGAGCTGGTCAGTGAACTGATGTAAATGACAATGCACTGTTACTGGCATTGATCTGTGCAATCAAAATGAGTGTACTTTACACTGAGCTGAATTCTGTAGAGACCAAATTTGCTCTTTAAGTCAATGGGAGCTGCCCCTGCTTACAACAGGGATGAGCTGAGCCTTCGACCTGTTTGGGATGGTGCAAACCTAGGGTTTGTCTACACACAAACTGGAACCAACAACAATCAGTTTTAATTGACATCTTTTGTTATTGCTGTGAATGTCTTTGTGGGGACACTCCTATTTCAGAATAAAAGTGTCCTGTTTTGATTGATCACACGTTGATAAAAAATCATCTTAAGTAATATCAGTACTGGGCACGCGGATTCCAAAATAGGAATGTGCATGCACAGACCTGCACTAAAATAATTAAAGGAGCAAATTACACCCTTTTTAGTTATCTCCACTCCAGTTTGTTTAAAGAGCAGCCCACAGGTTACAGTAAAGGGCCTAGAGCTGTAAAGATATGTAGGCTCCAAACTTCCACTGAAATCAGTGGAAGTTAGGAGCCTAAATACCTGTGTGGATCTGGGCCAGGGAGCCTACTATATCTTACATGGTCTGTTATATTATTTTTCTGTTGCACACTCACCTTCTGTCACTGGGTTTTTGAGGCCATTGTTATTCACACTCACCAAATAGATGTAGCTTACACTACTATTACCCTACTAAAATACCATTTGTTCCCCATGTCATGAGCAGCTTACCTCACCATTGATGACATCACTGGATTTGGTCTAGAGAGTTCTGGGGGAGTTGCACCCACTTACACTAGGCTGGGTTGAAATGGTCCTGGAGAAGCTTTCTAGTAGAAATGAGGGTGAGCAGATGGCAGGGTTCTTAGTAGAAGTCAAGATCTCGATAGAAAGTTGGAAAAAGAAAAAGGTGCCAGGAAGTGACAACCAAACCACAGAGCTGCTGCAAGCAGGTGAGGAACACGTGGTAATGGTGATACACAAGCTCTTCAAGAAGATTAACAAACATGCACAAGTGCCGAGCAAATTGGGGGAAATGATGAGTACCCATCTATAAAAAAGGAGAAATGAGTGAGTGCAAGAACCACAGAGGTATCAGCTTATTGAGCGTGCTGGGAAAAGCATTCGCCAAGATATGCAGAGGAGAATGAAGAGGTATATGGAAGCAGTATGTGCAGAGGAACAGGCTGGATTTAGACCAGGACAAAGTACAATAGATCAGCTATTTGTGATAAGACAGCTATTATAGAATCATAGGACTGGAAGGGACCTCGAGAGGTCATCTAGTCCAGTCCCTTGCACTCATGGCAGGACTAAGTATTATCTAGACCATCCCTGTTTGTCTAACCTGCTCTTAAAAATCTCCAATGAGGGAGATTCCACAGCCTCCCTAGGCAATTTATTCCAGTGCTTAACCACCCTGACAGTTAGAAAGTCTTTCTTATTGTCCAACCTAAACCTCCCTTGCTGCAATTTAAGCCCATTGCTTCTTGTCCTAGCCTCAGAGATTAAGAAGAAGTCTTCTCCCTCCTCCTTGTAACAACCTTTTATGTACTTGAAAACTGTTATCATGTCCCCTCTCAGTCTTCTCTTTTCCACTTATTCTATCTATCACTTTTCTACTAATTGGAGAAGTACATAGAATACAATTGAACCTACTACAACAATTTTACAGGCTTTGGATAGCATCTGGCAGAAAGGGCTGTAGCAAGTTTTGAGAATGTATGGTATCCCTGAGAAATTGCTCAAACTGCTAGAAAAGATCTATAGCGAATCAATGAGTGTGGTGAGGGTAGACAGAAAGCTGATGGAATGGTTCAGGATGACTGTAGAAGGGAGACAAGGATGCATGCTATCACCAGCTTTGTTCATCTTGGTACTGGAAGCATTTAAGGCTGTAGCACTGAGAGATGAAATGGGAGGAGTCCTGATATGTGGAAGGACAGTAAAGAACCTTAAATTCCCAGAGAATATTGACCTGATGACACTGACCAAGGAGGATCTACAGAGAATAACTGACAAGGTAGACTGGGAAAGCAGAAAATTCAGACTGAAGATCAGCATGGAGAAGGCAAAAATTCTGGTAATTGGAAGACAAGAGGAAGAGGTAAAGATCAAAGCTGGAGACAAATAACTTAAACAATTTGTGTATTCTGGAGGACAAGTGTTGAAGAATGGGAAATGTGAAGATGACATAAAAAGAAGAATCAGACGAGCTGTTACTGTGTTCAGAAAAATTTGGAAGGCAAATGAGATTTTGATAAAATTGTAAATCAGCATGGGTAAGACAACTGTCATGCCGGTACTGCTATGTGGGTATATTAGGAAAGTTGGTGACCAAAAGGTAACGACTGCAGAAATGAGCTGGCTGAGGAGAATACTGAGAATTTGAAGACTACAGAACATAAGAAATGAAGTGATAAAAAATGGCTAAGGCAAGAAATCGCTGTCACTGAAGATTCATGACAAATGACTGCAATGGCTGGGACATATGTCAAGAATGGACCCAGAAAGGATCCCATACATGGCAATACATACAGAGTGCAAAGAACCAGAAACAGAGGAAGACTTATGGGTAGATACAGTGAAAAATGGCATAGACAAAAAGATCTGAAGATGAGTGAAGCCATGAAGCTGATACAGGACAGAAAGTGGTGGAAAGACTTCATTCAGCCCCATTGTTGCTGCTGAGCTTATAGGTTCATAGATTCTAAGGCCAGAAGGGATCACTGTGGTCATCTAGTCTGGCCTCCTGTATAATTGCCCAGGGAGGTTGTGGAATCTGTCACTGGAGATTTTTAAGACCAGGTTAGACAAACACCTGTCAGGGATGGTCTAGATCAGCGGTGTCCAAAGGCTAATAGGCTATTGAATTGTGGCTAATGCATGTGGCTTTTTTATAATGTGGCTAATAAAAAAAATTCAAAACCACAAGTGTGACTAGCAGTGTGGCTAGCATCGAATTTCTATTGGACCCAGCCTGTCTAGATAATATGATAACACGAGTGCAGGGGATTGGACTAGATGACCTCTTGAGGTCCCTTCCAATCCTATGAGTCTATGATTCTATAACACAGGCTGGAGAACTTCCCCCAAATAATTCCTAGAGCAGATTTTTTTGAAAAGCAGGCAATCTTGATTTAAAAATTGCCAGTGATGGAGAATCTATCATCATCCTTGGTAAATTGTTCCAGTGATTAATTGCTCTCACCGTTAAAAATTTACACCTTATTTTGAGCTGATGGGCAGGAATCAAAGAGGAAGACACCAGGCTGAACTTTTCCTGGAGAAATAATGCTCATTTTCTGTACTATGCAGTGTGAATATATTCCCTTCACTTCCAGTGAAAATGGAGAGAGATCCAAATAGGAACTAGCTGCAAAACTCAGATGTGAATCTACATTCCTCAAAGTTCTGCCCTGGGATTTCATCTTAGATCAATCGACCGATCTCAAATTTAAGAATAAAATATTTCATTCATCTGATTTTCCTTTCTGTTTTTATTTCACAGAAATGGTTTTTCTTTTATTTCTAGTCTTTAATGAACAGGAAGGCATTTATTGGCATTTTAGACTCCAACTCAAGGAAACAAAGACTTTGTCTCCATTTCAGTTCTCACAGAAGTCAGTAACAGTCTTCTTGTTATCTTCAGTGGGAGCTGGATCAGGCCTTGAATAAGGGTGGGGCAGGGAGAGGACAGAGTTGTCAGTGTAATAGAAGTGAAATCAGCATAGTCAGTGCATTAGACACTGAGAAATAAAGACGTGGGTCCCATCCCCAAGCTCTGCATGAAGTCACTTAATCTCTCACCATCTCTTATTTTTTTTCTTACCGCCCTATTGTCCTGTCTACTTAGACTGTAAGCTCTTCAGAGCAGGAATTGTCTCTTACTATGTACTTGTACATTGCCTAGCCCAATGGGGCCCTGATCTCAGTTGTGGTCTCTAGACCTTACCATAAAACAATACTAATGTAACGTGACAGCTGGAGTGTCCATGTCTTGGAACAGCAGATTTCCGGAGGCTTCTTGTTAAGGGCTAGGAGTGCATTAAAAATGGCAGCTTTTTCCCAGCTGGGGAACAAGGGCCAATCTCCTCTTCTACTCTTGGATGTTCACACATATACTTTCTCTGCTAAGAATGTGAATGCTCCCCACAGGGCTGCCTTCATGTCAGTGCGTAATTAGTTTCCTGGCAGATATTTTGTGCATATGGTGCAGATTCCTGATAGCGTAGCTAGAGTTGTTCTGTTACACTGGAGGTGACTTGTGAACCAGATTCTCGGCTAGGATTGTCATAGGTTTGGCATAGGTCTGCTGTTTACAACTGGAGGGGGCTCTTCCCTTTTTTTGTTCCATAGCACTCTGTACTCACACAGAGAAAACTCCTCTTGAGGGCCCATTGGCTACAGCGAGTCTGAAGGCTCAGGTACATTTTCCCTTGTTCTTCCCCGCAGTGGTGGAACCTAGAAAGGTGGGTGTTCACAAAGAGAAGCTAGGTGCCTTGACAGCTGATGTATGCTTGGTCCGGTTTAACAACACTGCCTTGACAAAACAGCACAGTACGATGGTGAAGGCACAGATCCAGGCAGCACGAACGATGAGAATATGTTAGATGGTTAGCTCTAGGGGATGAGGGCTGTGTCTTTGCATGCCTTGATGTAGTATCTAGCAGTTCCAGTGAGCAGCAATGCACCTTGAAGTTAGAAGCAACAGCCACCTTTAAATATGGCTACTGAGGAACCCGAGGTATCTCAACATGGAGTATGTGTAATGTTCCTGTTTATGAATGAAGAGCATGCTAGGTAGAGTAGGCATCCTTCAGTCTCAAGAGACCATGGATATGCGCCCCTGAGAGGTAAAGAATTTACTCTATTGGTTTTATGGCAGCCGAGCTATGGTTAAAGAGACCCATTCAAGAGAGAATCTCTGATTCTGCCGCATCTGTCACACTCAAAGGTGGTGCCTCGACCCTTCGGGCTCTGCCTTCTGCGAGCTCTTTTCTCCTCTGCTAGGCTGGACGGCTTCCTCTCGGAACTCCGGAGACCTTTTGTTAAGCTCTTGTTTCCAAAGGCTGCGGTCCTGAGCGTGATCATCCCAGTTATCCACGTCCAGGTCCATTTCTTTGAGGTCTCGCTTGCACACATCCTTGAAACGCAATTTTGAGTGTTCTTTGGGTCTTTTTCCAGACGCCAGTTCGCTGTAGAGAATCTCCTTTGGGATGTGCCCATCATTCATTCGGCACACATGCCCAAGCCAGCAGAGGCATGCCATGCTGGGTACATAGGGCTGAACTACAAGCTGAAGGAAAAGGTAGAAAGATTTGCTTGGTAACTGGAGTCTCTGATTTGGAGGCACCTGATCCTGACTGGGGCTTCTTGGCGCTGCTGAAACACAAATCATAATGATCATAAATAACAGAAGTAGATCATACACCATAAAGGAAAATCTTGAACTGGGAGGATGTGGGGTGGAGAGGACTAGAGGACCTCAGAGGTCTTTTCCTTCACTAAATTCTGTAGCAGTAAAAAACATCTGACGGCTCCTGCAAATTTATGGCCCAATCCTGGAAGAGTTGTTTATTTATTGTTAGTGTTAGTCCCTCAATGGGAGATCTGTACACGAAGCTCTTGCAGGACTGGACTAGGAATATCTTCAGAGCAGGTGTCTCAGCTCTGGAGGGGCAAGAGCAGTGAAGTTTCCTTTGTACCCGATATCAGCTCAGAATTGTTGGCTGGGATGTCTCTCTGCCATTTGACCGCTGCCCCCTCTTTTGCAGCCCCTCACCCCATTTCCTTATTCTTCTCCTTAGGCAGAAGTATATCAGCTTCACATCAGGCCAGGGCAGATCCAAATAACTTTCTTTCAGTGCCTGATTTAGAGCGGGAGGCAACGGATCATTACATCCTTGGAACAGAACCGTCTGTTGTTCTCACACATCCATCCCGACACCCCCTCGAAGACCTTTGAAGAAGCCCGCTGGCATGTGCAGAATGGCTTGGCTCAGACTGCACAGAGAGAGGGAGAGTCGTCTTACAGTGCTGGGGCCCGGCAGGGCAGTTTGTTGATCAGTCAGTATATCACTCCACATGGACTGCAACATGACAACCCCATCATAATATTTGTGAGGAATCGCTTCCTCGGCATCTTATGTTACACTAACATCAACGCTTTACAGTTGCAATGGGAGTGCTGGGGTTATGTGTTGCTAGCTATAGGTCACAAAACATAACAATCTGAATTCCTTTTTTTCATTAAAACATAACAACGTATGGTGAACAGACTGTTTCATTACAGTGAGGGCTTTGGAGGGGAGAAATACTACTGCCTTGAAACAGATGGACTGGCGCTGCCTGGAGTCTGCTCACTGAGGTCTTGATGTTGTTATTACACAATGGCTAAGGCTTATTAGTCTTAGAAGGCCATTCCTGGCTAATGGACCTCATCCCGTAAGAGGTTGGGAGAGCCCCCCCGTCGACTCCTGTTGATTTCAGTGGAAGCTAAGGTTGCTCAGCACCTTTCAGAACTGAGCCCTTAGGTCCTGCCTACAAAGGTAGTTGTTATCACTGTGTCTAGGTACTTATATATTGGCTGGACAGAATTTGATTTGTATTTTTTTTTTATTTTTTATTTTTACAATTTTGGTGGACAATATTGGTGTTTGTTTTTAAGCCTTTTTTATTTTTATCAATTTCAGTGTTTGCAGATGTGCAAAATTATGGGGTTTAAGTATTTTTTATTGATTTTAATTTTCACAGTGGTGGGATATTGTGCAGGGGGGTGAGCTCAGACAATAATTATTCAATGACAATAAAGGTTGAGATTCAAACAGCGAAAGCTTGGTAACTGTTAAAGCACAAATTGTCCACATCACATGTCCAGATATGCAAAGTAAATAGCCTTAAATCAAACTCTAATACGTTCTCAAGCAGCATTTTTTCATACTTTGCCTCACTATAAATTGTGATTATTACTGATGGGAATATTCCGTCGGTTTGCGTGTGTATGGTGAAATTGACATTTAGCAATAATAAATCAAATCCTTCCATGCCTACTTATGTGGTTCTCCTCACCATAATATCTGAGTGGCTCACAATCCTTTATGGATCTTACCCTCACAATGCCCCAGGTAGTAAGGGTATTATTCCATGGGAACTGAGGCACTGAGGGGAGATCAAGGGACTTGCCCAAGTGAAACAGGGCATCTATGGCGAAGCCAGTAATTGATCCCAAGTTTCCTGGATCCCAGGCCAATGTACCATCCTCCCTACCTACTTATGCATACAGGTAAATACTAGGGCTGTTGATTAATCACAGTTCACTCACGTGATCAACTCAAACAAATTAATCGACAATGTTTTACTACATTTTCAAATACATTGATTTCAATTACAACACAGAATACAAAGTGTACACTGCTCACTTTATATTATTATTTTTATTACAAATACTTGCACTGTAAAATGATAAACAAAAAAATAGTATCTTTTTACAATCTCTTTATGGTGAAAATGCAACTTACAAATGTAGATTTTTTTGTTTGTTACATAACTGCACTCAAAAACAAAACAATCCAAAACTTTAGAGCCCACAAGTCCACTCAGTCGTACTTCTTGTTCAGCCAATTGCTAAGATAAACAAAATTGTTTACATTTATGGGAGATAATGCCCACTACTTCTTTACAATGTCACCAGAAAGTGAGAACAGGCATTCGCATGGGACTTTTGTAGCCAACATTGCAAGGTATTTACGTGACAGATATGCTAAACATTCGTATGCCCCTTCATGCTTTGGCCACCATTCCAGAGGACATGCTTCCATGCTGATGATGCTCATTAAAAAAATAATGCGCTAATTAAATTTGTGACTGAACTACTTGGGGGAGAATTGTGTGTCTCTGGCTCTGTTTTACCTGCATTCTGCCATATATTTCATGTTATAGCAAGCTGGGATGATGACTCAGCACATGTTGTTCATTTTAAGAACACTTTCGCCACAGATTTGACAAAATGCAAAGAAGGTACCAAGGTGAGATTTCTGAAGATAGCTACTGCTCTCAACCCAAGGTTTAAGAATCTGAAGTGCCTTCCATAATCTGAGAGGGATGAGGTGTGGAGCATGCTTTCAGAAGTCTTAAAAGAGCAACACTCCAATGCAGAAACTACAGAACCCAAACTACTAAAAAAGAAAATCAACCTTCTGCTGGTGGCATCTGACTCAGCTGATGAAAATGAACATGTGTCGGTCCTCACTGTTTTGGATTGTTATTGAGCAGAACCTGTCATCAGCATGGATGTATGTCCGCTGGAATAGTGGATGAAGCATGAAGGGACATATGAGTCTTTAGCACATCTGGCATGTAAATATCTTGCGACACCAGCTGCAACCATGCCATGAGAACACCTGCTCTCACTTTCAGGTGACATTGTAAACAAGAAGTAGGCAGCATTATCTCCTGCAAATGTAAACAAACTTGTTTGTTTGAATGATTGGCTGAACAAGAAATAGGACTGAGTGGACTTGTAGGCTCTAAAGTTTTACATTGTTTTATTTTTGAATGCAGTTATTTTTGTACATAATTCTGCAGTTGTAAGTTCAACTTTCATGATAAAGAGATTACATTACAGTACTTGTATTAGGTGAATTGAATACTATTTCTTTTGTTTTTTGTGCAAATACTTGTAATCAAAAATAATTATAAAGTGAGCACTGTACACTTTGTGTTCTGTGTTGTAATTGAAATCAATATATTTGAAAATGTAGAAAACATTCAAAAATATTTAAATAAATGATATTCTATTATTGTTTAACAGTGAGATTAATCGCGATAAATTTTTTTAATTGTGCGATTAATCGCTCTTAATGTTTTTAATCGCTTGACAGCCCTAGTAAATACCATTTGTGGAGCGAATCCTTTAGGTAACGTCACATAATTGAACTGTTAGATGACTGCATCACACTGAGGAGCAGTAGCTGACCTGTAATACTATATATCAGTGGGTCTCAAATTGTGGCCCAGGGAGCACTGTTGAGCCACAGAGCACTTGCTGGTAGTCGATGGGAAAGCTAGTGAGTCACATGGTTCTAGTCCCTCCCTTTGTTTCCAGCTGGTAGGTCACATTATAAGACATAGCTCACAAGTATACTCAATGCATTCCTAATGTTGCTTTTCTGTGTGAGCAATTGCTATGGTTTCTGCTGGGCTATTATTATTCAATCAGCAGTGGGAGGGGAGGGGAATTGGGAGGTGGAGGTGTCCAAGAGACAAACTCTCCAATTAAACTGTGATCTGAACTATGGCAATATGAGAACCCCTGCTTTTATGTGAAGAAATCCATTTTCCACACATCCTGAATAAAGAGCGTGGGTCCTACACAGGCTGAGCCTAACTCGATTGCATGTAGAAGTAGCTTCCAACTCCCTACCTTAAAAGAATGCCAAAGGGTACGGCTTAAATAGTTCTGGGAATGATAGTGAAGAATCCATCAGTCATATTTTCAAGAGACCGTCATCTAGTTTGGAAAACAGATGCTCCTCGTCTTCTAACTGCTTAAATAATGCACTCTGGTCTGTTCACTTAGGCCCTGATTCTCCACTCATTGAGGCTGATGGGAGTTTTTCTATTGACATCTGTAGGCGCAGAGGTAGGTTAACCGTGAGATCTTTTGAAAATTCCACCCTTAAAAAATATTCCCCGGCCCTACCTGCTGTAGGTTACCCTCAGGACTGCCATGTCTAGTGTATATTGGAATTACCATTGGGTTTCCAGCATCAGTCCCTTTAGAATTATTTAGCAACTAAAGGCTTGATTCACAGCCCATCAAAGCCAATGGGACTGGCTCTGGCCACTGTTGGAAGACAGGATACTGAGCTAGATGGACCGTTGGTCTGATCCAGTATGACCGTTCTGATGTTCTTATGGCTCTCCATTCAGGTGAATAGGCTTTGGATGAGACCCCATAACTGTAAAGATGTGCATTCTTGGCTATCCTTTTTGCATCTTTGGATGAGACATAAAACCAAAGTACTTCCTACTTGTGGTCAGCAAGAATCTCCTGGGGTTTCTCAGAAGAGTAAGGGTGTTACTATACCGTGTGGCTAACAATGGCACTTCACACAGTGATGATGTGAGCTCTCCGACATCTAATTAGACAGGTTAACCCCACCATTTTACTGTTGGCCACATTCTAGCAATCTGCCTCCCTCAATATCTCCTGCAGTTTCAACTGCACATGCTATTGCTTTCCACCTCCTGTCCTACACTGCTGGGTTAATTGCCCAGCGCACGTATGAAGGGTTGTTGAGTGGAGCAAAGATGGAGCTGGGGGGCAGGCATTCCTGAATTCCATCCTGGCTCTGTCACTGACATGCTGTATGGATTCAGTTTCTCCATTTGTAAAATGGGGACAATATTGCTTCTCTCTCCCTCATTCGCCTTGTGGTGGGAGAATAGATTAGCGAATGGAGCCAGATAGCACAGCTACCAGAAGCCTTTCAGGTGTAACCTAGGATTGAATTTGGCCCTGTGTTGATAAATGCTTTGTGATCCTCTGATGAAGGATGCCGTGTAAGTATGACATATTATCATTACTCATTTTATTTAACAATTTATTTTACACAGGGTGCACCAGCTAATCCTTCAGTAATGCCAAAATGGTCCCTGGTTCCACTGCGGCTCAGTTGAGCCTATTACACTTCCTTGGTATCATTTTGTCACTTTATCTCTTTCCTTCTTCCATTTTTCCTGTGCTCTGTCTTTTAACTGATTGACACCTTTCATTTTAATCTTCTTCCTCCTTGTGAGACGGGGTGGGGGGGGCTTCTACACCAAGGCTTCTACTCCTGGCTTCTACACCAAGGTCTGTCACTGACTCCTCCCAACAAATCACTTAATTCTCAATTCCCTTATCTGTCAGACAGATAAGGCTTAGCCACTTGGCATAAAGTTTAGTGAGGGTTCTAATTACTGTTTGTGAGATGTTTTGAGATATTTGGATAGAAGGGATTACAGAACTTTTATTATTATTATTAGCCCCTCCACAGTGTGTATCTGTGACACCGGGTCACAATATCCTAACCCATGTAATGTGCCTACTGTTCATATTAAAGATATAATAATATATATTATTGTCAATGACATTCTAGGGAAGGGGAATTGTTCACACTTGACTCGACTATGCCTCTTTATTACATGCATAACATAGGGCCTTCACCACTCCCTTCCATCTTTGGCAGTCTCTTGCTTCTTCCCAGGTCACTTTGATAGCTTTGATGGCTTTCAGTTCTGCTTCTGTCATTTGTTTCCAAGTTGTCCTTGATCTACTCTGCTACCTCTTGCCCTGGGGATTCTAGTACAACATCTGTCCTGTCTTGTTTGGTTCTTTCTGTCATGTGTGTCCTAGCCATCCCCATTTTTGTTCCATAATTTCCTGTCCCATCAGTTTGTTTCGTTGTCCTTGAAAGCTCTTTGTTTGGGATTTTTTTCTGGCCATCTGATATTGAGGATTTGTCTCAGGCAGCTGTTTATAAAAACTTGGAGTGTTAAGCGTAAGCTCTTGAGAAGTCTCCAAGTTTCAGTGCTGTATAGTAAGACAGACTTTACAATGGTGTTAAATAGTCTAAGGTTAGTTCAGAGGGCAAGGTTACTGTTTCTCCAAATCGGTTTTGGGATTGTAAAGACATGTCTGGCTTTTGCTAATCTGGCTTTAATGTCTCTGTCTGTTCCACCTGTTTTGCTTACAATGCTATCACAATATGCGAAGTATTAGACCTCTTCTGTGTCACTCCCAGAAAGCATTATTGGTGTTTTTTGTGTGTTGATTTTCATGGTTTTAGTTTTCTCTGTGTTGATTTTCAGCCCTATTAACTATGCATTGGTTTGGAGATAGTTTGTTTCAGCACCTATATCTCTTTGGTATATGTCGTCTGCAAAGGGAAAGTCTTCTAGCTTCTTTGTGAAAGTCCATTGTATGCTCCTTGGTTGTTCTGGCATCTTTCTCTTTGCCTAATCAGTTATGAGTAGGAAGGTCATAGGCAACATAAGACATTCTTGTCTGATGCCAGTAGTTACCTTGAATGACTTTGTCAGTTCGTTGTTATGCATTACTTGACATGTCATATTTTCATAGAAGCTCTGAATAATATTCAGGCATTTCTAGGGAATTCTATAGTGCCGTAGCAACTTCTATAAGACTGTCCACTTTGTCAAAGGCTTTTTGGTAATCTACTAAATTCATAAAAAGAACAGGAGTACTTGTGGCACCTTAGAGACTAACAAATTTATTAGAGCATAAGCTTTCGTGGGCTACAGCCCATTTCATTGGATGCATAGAATGGAACATATAGTAAGAAAAAATAGGTTTCAGAGTAACAGCCAAAGAAAAGGAGTACTTGTGGCACCTTAGAGACTAACCAATTTATTTGAGCATGAGCTTTCGTGAGCTACAGCTCACTTCATCGGATGCATACTGTGGAAACTGCAGAAGACATTATATATACACAGAGACCATGAAACAATACCTCCTCCCGCCCCACTCTCCTGCTGGTAATAGCTTATCTAAAGTGATCATCAAGTTGGGCCATTTCCAGCACAAATCCAGGTTTTCTCACCCTCCGCCCCCCCCCCCCCCAAACTCACTCTCCTGCTGGCAATAGCTCATCCAAACTGACCACTCTCCTTACAATGTGCATGATAATCAAGGTGGGCCATTTCCAGCATAAATCCAAGTTTAACCAGAATGTCGGGGGGAGGGGGTAGAAAAAAGCAAGGGGAAATAGGCTACCTTGCATAATGACTTAGCCACTCCCAGTCTCTATTTAAGCCTAAATTAATAGTATCCAATTTGCAAATGAATTCCAATTCAACAGTTTCTCCCTGGAGTCTGGATTTGAAGTTTTTTTGTTATAGGATAGCGACCTTCATGTCTGTGATTGTGTGACCAGAGAGATTGAAGTGTTCTCCGACTGGTTTCTGAATGTTATAATTCTTGACATCTGGTTTGTGTCCATTTATTCTTTTACGTAGAGATTGTCCAGTTTGACCAATGTACATGGCAGAGGGGCATTGCTGGCACATGATGGCATATATCACATTGGTGGATGTGCAGGTGAACGAGCCTCTGATAGTGTGGCTGATGTTATTAGGCCCTTTGATGGTGTCCCCTGAATAGATATGTGGGCACAGTTGGCAACGGGCTTTGTTGCAAGGATAGGTTCCTGGGTTAGTGGTTCTGTTGTGTGGTATGTGGTTGTTGGTGAGTATTTGCTTCAGGTTGGGGGGGCTGTCTGTAGGCAAGGACTGGCCTGTCTCCCAAGATTTGTGAGAGTGTTGGGTCATCCTTCAGGATAGGTTGTAGATCCTTAATAATTCATTGGAGGGGTTTTAGTTGGGGGCTGAAGGTGACGGCTAGTGGCGTTCTGTTATTTTCTTTGTTAGGCCTGTCCTGTAGTAGGTGACTTCTGGGAACTCTTCTGGCTCTATCAATCTGTTTCTTCACTTCCGCAGGTGGGTATTGTAGTTGTAAGAATGCTTGATAGAGATCTTGTAGGTGTTTGTCTCTGTCTGAGGGGTTGGAGCAAATGCGGTTGTATCGCAGAGCTTGGCTGTAGACGATGGATCGTGTGGTGTGGTCAGGGTGAAAGCCGGAGGCATGTAGGTAGGAATAGCGGTCAGTAGGTTTCCGGTATAGGGTGGTGTTTATGTGACCATTGTTTATTAGCACTGTAGTGTCCAGGAAAAATATATATACATACAGATAAGTTGGAAGTTGCCATACAAACTGTGAGAGGCTAATTAGTTAAGATGAGCAATTATCAGCAGGAGAAAAATTTTTTTGTAGTCATAATCAAGATGGCCCATTTAGACAGTTGACAAGAAGGTGTGAGGATACTTAACATAGGGAAATAGATTCAATATGTGTAATGACCCAGTCACTCACAGTCCCTATTCAAACACAAGTTAATGGTATCTACTTTGCATATTAATTCAAGCTCAGCAGTTTCTCCTTGGAGTCTGTTTTTGAAGCTTTTCTGTTGCAAAATTGCCACCTTTAAATCTTTTACTGAGTGGCCAGAGAGGTTGAAGTGTTCTCCTACCAGTTTTTGAATGTTATGATTCTGATGTCAGATTTGTGTCCATTTATTCTTTTGCATAGAGAGTGTCCGGTTTGGCCAATGTACATGGCAGAGGGGCATTGCTGCCACATTGATAGATGTGCAGATGAATGAGCCCCTGATGGTGTGGCTAATGAGATTAGGTCCTATGATGGTGTCACTTGAATAAATATGTGGCCAGAGTTGGCATCAGGCTTTGTTGCAAGGATAGGTTCCTGGGTTAGTGTTTTTGTTGTGTGGTGTGTGGTTGCTGGAGAGTATTTGCTTCAGGTTGCGGGGCTGTCTGTAAGCGAGGACTGGTCTGTCTCCCAAGATCTGTGAGAGCAAGGGATCATTTTTCAGGATAGGTTGTAAATATTTGATGATGCACTGGAGAGGTTTTAGTTGGGGGCTGATGGTGACAGCTAGTCGCGTTCTGTTATTTTCTTTGTTGGGCCTGTCCTGTAGTAGGTAACTACAATACCCACCTGCTGAAGTGAAAAAAACAGATTGACAGAGCCAGAAGAATACCCAGAAGTCACCTGTTTGCTGGTGCAGTTCTAAAACTCTTGTGGTGGTGTCTGTTTTAACTACAAGATGTTCTAATGTGGGCATCTCTGTTGTACGGTTCTAATTTTTATTCTAAGTTTAGCTACCACTAATGCATGGTCTGTTCCCACATCTGCCCCATTCCTGCTTTGTACATCATGTGAAGTTCTTCTCCATTTGGACCAAATTGTAATGCAATCAGTTTAATTCCCTGTTCCGTGGCCTGGTGACCTCCAAGTTGTCTTGTTAATAGTATGGTGAAGGAAAATGAGGGGGTAATTTACTCCACCAAAATTAGCAAACATTTCATCATTTGTGTTCATTTCACTGAGGCCTTGTTTCCCCATAATTGCTTCCCTGCCAGTATTGTTGCTCCCCAGTTTAGCATTCATGTCTCCAATTACTCAGAGCACATCTCTTTTCAGGACCTTGTCTTCTATGCTCTGTAGCTGTTCGTAGAAGTTTTTCTTTTCCCTCTTTGTTGGCATAGCATTAATAATGGACAGTTTCTGGAACTTCGAAGTAAAACATTGTTGCGGGGCTGATACACCCTGTCACCCTTTGGGGAGAGGTGCGTTACAGCCTCTGATTGAGTCTGTAGGTAGTCTATATACAGGAAGGAGTCACTGGACGCCACACAGAGGTTGACAGCGCTGGAGACCAAAGTCCTGTGTTTGCAGAACAGGGACAGTACAAAGTGGTAGAGCAGGCCGCATTCACCAATATGCATCATCCCTTTTCCAAAGGGACCAGCTCTGGGGAGAGACAGTAGTTTAATCTCCTCGGCTAATTCAGTCTTTGGTTTCTGGGCTGAGATTGCTGAAAAATTCATCAGTGGTGTGGATACCTAGTCACTGTGTGACTCAACCAGTTCATTTCATACAGACCACCAAACAGCCACCAGCAACTTTTAGGACCAAGTGCAAGGGCTAGAGTCAAACCAGCAACCTTAGGATGAGAGGCTGTAGAGCCTACTACTGAGCCTCTAAGCCAGCCAGGCACTTCCTCTTGTGTTCTCCCCTATATATTATTCGTTTAGAGTTGGGATAGTGCAGATTCTTTATTAAGATAAATGGTTTTCTGAGCTGTATTAGAATTTCTGCAGATGATCATCGCCGATTCTTCACACGTAAGAGAAGCATATGCAGCTAACACTTGGGCTTTGCAACAGTAGTCTTTGAAATTGCCCTGAAATCCTCATCACCGTGATGTGCAGCTCATTGCCATGAAATGCTAATATTTATACATGAATAGCCTCTTCCAACCAACAATCGCAGAGCAATGAATTTACCTTCATGACACCTTAAATGGCAAGTATTATCTCCATTTTATAGATGGGTAAAATGAGGCACAAGGCAGTTAGGCGACTCATTCAAAGTCAGATTGAGACCAAGTGAGATGCGGAACCCCTGATTCCCAGGCTTGTGCCTTAAATCTGTCTGTTTACTGTGCCAGATACTCAGGGCTGTACCTTTCTGCTGGTTGACCCCTCTTACTCTGCCAAATTCCAAGATAGATGAGACTTCTGAGTTCAAGGTGCTGCACCATCAACAGGGCTGAGTGAAGCACTATCCATTAAAGGTCAGGTTCATTTAGGCACCTTGTTGTCAAATTCAGGCAGAGTTGTATTAGGTGGAATATATGGACTAAAGGTGTTAACGTAACCCTGTTGCTGTCCAACGTTAAATGGTGTTAAACAAAGTTCAGGGTTTAGTAGACAGAGAGCTCAGCCTGCTTAGTACCTTGGGAAATGCACCATTAAAAATCATGTAAACCCTTTATTAAAGATAAAGGAAAGAAGAAAAAACAGGTAAAGCATTTGAAATATAAAGTATGGACTAAGGCTTCCATTTTAACACCAGCCCTTGTTTCCTTTCCCTTTGGCAGGAGGGAGTTTTTAGAATGGAAAAAGCCCTTGTCTGGCAGTCTCTTAGACGGTACCAAATATGGCAAGAATTGTCCTTTTGGAGAACAGGAGAAGAAGTTAGTTGAGATGGGCTGGAGCTGTTCTTGCTGAAGTCCAATGCTATCTCATCCCTGCTGGTAGCTGGGATTCAGCTGGAAGTGGTGGCGATGCCATCTGGTACCTCTCTCAGGTTTGGTCGGGCCAGGACATCTCTCAGGAACAGACTCACAAAGGTTTGGGCTCCCAGGAGATGGTGGGCGTGGCAGCCATGATGGTAGAGCTTGCTCCCATAGCCAATTTTTATCCCCAAAGTCTCTCTCTTTAAGGGAGTGATGGGCAGAGTGGCCTGTCCCCTCACTATTTTGTGCACCAATTAGGCCTGGTTTACAACACACCAGTTCTGGTTTACTGATTTCTGGTTCCACACTGCTCTTGTTTATCAGGCACGGTCTTAACACAGTCCTTGAGTTACATCAGGAGGCCTTTTTGTCTGGACTGACACAATCTTTCTCTCTCTCTGTTGTACCTTTTTCCCATCAAGATTTGTTATTATAGTTCACTGCAACATCTTATGAACTTACACACATGCCTTACAGTTGTACTCACAATTAGGGTAAATTTGTAGGCCCAATTATTACAACAGCAGGGAGCTTTTCTTTCCAAATATTATCATATATGGAATCACAGTCTATCTTAAACAGGAGACGTTATTTAAGGAAAATAGCTACACCCTCAGACAATCAAGCAGCTTCCACACAGCTTGAGTTCCATTTTTGTCTCCCTTGTTTAACCAGAGACCACATCCAGTCTGGAACTCCACAACTCGTCCAGGTGTCTGGTGTCTGAATAATATACTGCAGATAAACAAGGTGATTATTCAGGTTGTTCAAACAATCTGAACCTCTAGACCAGGGGTGGCCAAACCACGGCTTGTGAGCCACATACGGCTCTTTTACAGTTAAATTGTGGCTCATGGCACCGCCCCCCTCATACTCTACCTTCCAGACTCGGGAGGGGGAAGCTCAGAGCTTCTGCCCTGCGGCAGGATGGTGGGGCTAGAGGCTTCTGCCAGAGATGACTGGTGCCTGTTGGGGGTGGGGGGGCACAATTTAAAGGTCCTGCCCCCACAACAGCTTGAGTCACGCCCCCCCCAGGCACGCCCCCCTCGTTATCTTCAGCAGCCCGTCCCTGCAGCTCCCACTGGGAGAGGCAGTGGCAAGCTGCAGGGAGGGGCTGCAGTTTTAGTTCCGTGGGAAGAGGCAGCTGCGACTCTCCCTGCAGCTCCCAGCTGTGTGCTGCAGCCTCTCCCCACAGCTGCAGCTCCCAGCTTGCTGGCTCCTGCAGCTGCCCTCCAGGGAGGGAGCCCAGAGGTACCATGTGACCAAATGGGGCCAGCAAACCCTGGAAAAATCTAGGGGGAAATGTGACCCCCAGGTGCCCCCCCATGCATCATCTCTGGCTTCCGCCCAGTGGGCGGGGGGTGTCTCATGGCTTCAGGCCAGCGGGGTGCACCTGCCAGGCTCAGGGCTTCAGCCCCGCTCCTGCTGAAGCCACAAGCCCCAGCAAGTACTTCCCATGGGGCTGAAGCCCCAAGACACTGCTTCCCACAGGGCAGAAGCCCCTAGCCCCACCACCTCCCACAGGGCTGAAGCCCCGAGACCTCTTCCCTGCTTAAGGAAAACAGCTACACCCTCAGAAAATCAAGCAGCATCCACAGAGCTTGAGTTCCATTTTTGTCTCCCTTGTTTAACCAGAGACCACATCCAGTCGGGAACGCCACAGCTTGCCAAGGTATCTAGTGGCTAATATACTGCAGATAAACAAGATGATTATTCAGTTTGTTCAAACAATCTGAACCCAGACATTGCACAATTTGGCTGGAAATCACATGAGAACATGCTTCTTGCAAGTTTTCCAGTGCCTGCTGCTCATAGTTAGGTTGGAAATATCAGAAGGTACAGCCTTCGTTGAACTATTTCAGCATTTCCAGCCCCAGACAGAACCAAGAGGCACAGAGAATGGCAAAGATGAAATCATGCAGTAAACCAGAGACGGACCCACAATTAAATTTCCAGAGGGAAGGAAGGAGAAGGGTATTGTTGAAAATCCAGATCTGCATTTTGTGACTTGAGGCTATTGCTAAGATGAAGATTACTTTAAAAAATAGATTAGCTAACCTTTTCAGAACTTTCAAAAATATTAATTTAATGAAAAGTTAATCTAATTTAGCCATTCTGTGCTCACCACTTGTATAAGTTTGAGCAAGTCATTGTGGTTGTGGGAAACATGAGGATCTCATTTTCACAAACTCCTAACCATCAAATCATCAGTGACCACCTTAAGCAGAAAGGCCCCAATACAGAGCAGGAAGATGTTTTGATAAATGACAGTGACAGAGATCCGGTCATGCTGTAGTATTTGGGTGAGGATCCAATTTTCCCTGAGGACTGGAACCTTAATGTTCTGAGGGATTTGTCCAGGTCTGTATTTGTCAGATCAAGGAGGAAGAAGGATATCACACCCCAAAACCAATCCATGAGGACAACAGAACATTGGCTTGATTGATTTGGGTGCCTCCATTTTTGGAGTCCAATTTGGGGCTTCTTACAGGGGCTTGATTTTCAGGAAGTACTGAGCACAAGCAGCTTTTGGGCATAATGTTATCAAACTTCTAGGAGACAAGAAGTCTTGGTTTGGAGGAGGGTGGCAAAAGGAACTGCCTGGAGCTGGGATTTTAGCAGCTCTCTCTGTGCAGTTCATGTGAAAGAGGCCATATCCAGTAAAGCTGTGTTGCACTGAACTAGGGCAGCCTAGTTGAATCACAGCAGCAGCAAGTGCATTGGTGGCAGGGAGTTTTATTTAGGTGCTCAGACAAGTGGAGTCTAGACAGAAAGACCTGCAATGTTAATCTTAGTAGGAAAAGTTCATTCCTTGTGTGGCGCGTTTATCACTCCACCCCCCTCCCCGTCCCTCCTGGAGGAGAGGGAAGGGAATGCTAGTGTGCAGGTCAGGGGAATCTCAGACAAGGGAGGCAGTTGTGCAGGTCACGTCTTCCCGGCCTGAGTGATTTATTTTTCTTCTGGGGCACATTGAAACTTCCAAGTTGAAATTAATGGGATAAAAACACTTTCCAGGTGCTCAGAAGTGCCAAAATACCATAAATCAAGGCAAGAGTCTAAGGAAGACGCTATAAGCCAAGGCATGGGTTTTTGTTTTTTTTTGGTGTGTGTGTGGAGGTGGGTAATACACAGAGAAAGCTAGGACAGGTTTGGTGGGACTATTTTCCTCCTCCAAGTTTGAAGTCAGCAACAGGAGAATGGGCGTACTAGTGGCACCTTAGAGACTAACTAATTTATTTGAGCACAAGCTTTCGTGAGCTACAGCTCACTTCATCGGATGCATCCGATGAAGTGAGCTGTAGCTCACAAAAGCTTATGCTCAAATAAATTGGTTAGTCTTTAAGGTGCCACTAGTACTCCTTTTCTTTTTGCGGATACAGACTAACACGGCTGCTACTCTGAAACCCAACAGGAGAATGACACCCTAAGGAACACCAGGTTTCCCTCTTCCCAAAGAGAAGGGAGGGAAATCCAAAGCCTTGTGCAGGCTCGAATAGCTGAGATATTGCCCCTCCTCCATAATTACATTTGTTTTGTTCCTGTTTAAAGGAAATAAAACTATTTTCAGGGGAGACGGACCCAAGGTATGTGCTAGGAATTATTTTGGGGAAGTTCTATGGCCTGTGCTATACAGGAGGTCAGACTAGATAATCACAATGGTTCCTTCTGCCATGGAATCTAAGACACAAGATCTGGATCTGGATTTCAAAGCTCTGCTCCCAGAGTTCAGGAGGGCTTGGACCTGGAGGTTTGGTTTGGGCACTTTGCTAGTTTACAGAGAAGGACAATTAATTCATATCGCACTGATGAACTGTCCCTCATCTTATATAGGGGCCCATTTGGATTTACATCATTTTGTAAGGTGCTTAGATAGCACATAGAGACAGATGTAGCATAAACACATTGCCCTTGATCCACCAAAGTATTTAAGCCTAGGCTTGAGCTTAATGGTGAGCACATGCTTAAGTGCTTTGCTGGCTTGGGGAGGTAGATTGGGTTGGTTACATCAGATAGATGGTGATCTGCTTCATCCAGGAGCGGAATTTCTTCTTGGTGTTATGAAAAAGGGAGGTAGAGCTGCTATCCTGCTGGCAATCATATGGTTTTAAAAGGTTCCCTGATGTAGGCTGATCGGAGGTAGGGCTGACATTATCTAAACTTTCAATTGTTTTTCCCAAAACTTTCTGGGCTATTTATAGCCAACATTTTCTTGAAATCATTTCTGATATCAGTAGCTTTTTTATTTTTTTACCCAAACCCACATTTTCTTACTGACAACCAGGTTTTCAGTTAAAAAGAAAAATCGGTAAATATCACAGAAAGGGGCCCATTTTGGACCCTGAAAAATGGAAACAACGTAGACTCTTTTTGTGAAATTGTTTTCCCATTTTAAAACCAGCTCTATTTATTATTAGTATTTATTATTATAATTGTATTATGTATTTGTATTGCAGTAGTGCCTAGGAGCTCTTGCCCTGGTCCTATGTGCCGCACAAACACAGAACAAAAACATTGTCTAGACCGTATTTTCTATTTCTCAAATTGCACTGGGCTTTGACCATTTCAGTGGGTCTGGCTGACATTTCTCTTAGCATATTAAGGGCATTAACGAATGAACTCACTGAATCACAAAGAACTATTTTTTTGCAAGTGTTGGATGTATTAGCAGGCTACATAAAAGCAAATTATTATTACTTATGATCTGTATTACAGTGGCATCTAGGAGCCTCAGTCATGAACCAGAACCCCATTGTGCTAGGGGGGCACAAAAAAACTGTCCTTGCCCTAAACAGTGCAACCTGAATGTGGTGTTGATCATTCAAAAAGAAAGAAGAGTGGTCCTTGCAACAGGAGTGAAATGGGAAAGTTTAGATTGGAAAAACCTAATCTTCCAGCTTTGGAAAAACAATGTAGTCAAGAAAAGAACTAGTGTGGACAAAGCAGTGGGGAAATGGTCTGTAGGGAGCCATGCTGCATGGGAAAGGAGATAAGTGAGATCACTCAGAGCTCGAAGCAGTCTCTGTTCATTGTTAGGTCAGTCAATAAGGGAATTTCATTATTTTGTTACAGAATTTTAGGGCTGGGACACCCTGTTCACATTCATTTATGATGCCCCTTTACTAGCAACCCGACAGCCCCACAGACCTTTGTTTATTTGTTTTTTGACCCCCTTGAGACCCAGTGTACTTTAAGCCCTGGCTGATCCTATTGCTTTGAGATGTAATATTTTAGTCGCCTCAGCTAATAACTTAAGCATTTGAGTTTGTTGGGATTTAAGCACACGCTTATGTGCTTTGTTGAATCGAGGCCCTCATGAACAGTATAAAAAGTGCAAGTGAAATTGCTTCTTATAGCATCCTGGAGTTTCTGAGGACTGAGGAGTTGACATTAGCACAACATAGATGCCAAGGCCAGAAGGGAGCATTATGATAATATAGGCTGACCTCTTGTGTAACACAGGTCATAGAACTTCCCCAAAATAACTCCTAGAGCAGATCTTTTAGAACATCATCCAATCTTGATTTCAAAATTGTCAGTAATGGAGAAGCCACCACCACCTGTGGTAAATTGTCCCAGTGGTTAATTACTCTCACTGATAAATATTTACCTCTTATTTTCCCATCTGAATTTGTCTAGCTTCATCTTCCTGCCATTGGATCATCTTACACCTTTCTCTGCTAGATTGAAGAGCCCATTATAAAATATTTGTTCACCAAATAGGTATTTATATACTGTAATCAAGTCACCCCTTAACCTTCCCTTTGTTATACTAAATAGATTGAGCTCTTTGAGTCTATCACTATGAGGCAGGTTTTCTAATCCTTTAATTGTTCTCATGGCTCTTCTCCGAATCCTCACCAATTGATCAACAACTTTCAATTCTCGTAGCTGTGAAGGCCTGGCCAATGCAGCACATTAGGATGTCCTGGTTTCCAGTGCTTTAACGGAGGAATCCTACCTACAGGGTGTGATCATCACTGCTGTTGAAACACTGCTGTAAAATGTAGTGTATGTGACTGCTGGGGTGAACTCAGATTAACTAAGCTGTAGAGTTTTTGCTTAACAATGCACACTGGGAAGAATTATAAGGATGATTTAAAGACTGGAGAGCATGCCTTTCGTGAGAGACTTGAGGAGCTCAATCTATTTAGCTTATTGAAGAGAAGGTTATGAGGCAACTTGATCATCAGCTCTAGTGACTACACAGAGAGTGTGACAGATTTCTGTTACCAATCTGCCTGAGGCATCAGGTGATCAGGCTGAGGCCACAGGATTATTTGGGGAGGAGATGACGGAGCACACCAAGTAACTGAGTTTTTAAAGCTTTATTGATAAAATAATAAAATAACAGCGGAGAGTGCTGCGGGGGCGGGGGGGGTTCCCCACTTCACTCAAAGGAAGGAAGAAAGCGTTAGTGCCCCAAGCCCTAACCCACTTTCATACTCACATCTGCACTACCCAAGGCTGGCCAAGCCTGGGTGTAACGTAAGAAGAAGAGGGGGAGGGATGGACGGGAGTTCTTGTCCCGTGCACGGGTCGTCCAGGATCCGCTGTTGATCTCCAACTTGCTTTGGCTCTCAGAAGGGTTTTTAAGTCCTGGGTTCTTTTAGGGGCGTTTCGTTCAGCGACTTCTGTTCCCCGTGCTCTTTGTACCAGTCCAAACCAGGTCTCTGTGGCCTCCTCAGCTTTCCCAAAAGACACCGGCTCCAGGAACGCAAAACTTTGTTCCCCCCCTTCTGCTGGCCTTCGCCATCTAGTTCGTTTTTGCAATCTCTGCAGTCCTGCTCAGCTTAGTTCTCCTTTTCTTACGGCTGGCTGGGGTTGGCTAAGATATGAATACAGCTGCAGACTTCTCATCGGGCTCTGTGACCTTGGACTGGGGCCAGTGTCTTATCTTCTGACAGAGCCAGCTGAAGTATTGAGTTAACCTGTTCTCTGCTCTCTTCCTCCCTACCCCTTTGGCCTCTCGCAGCCTGCAAAGGAATCTTCTGCTCCACACTCACACCTTTGACCCTCCCCAAAATGCTTTGCAATGCTTGCAACAGCATTAGCAACATGCAGTGCTGATCTGGGAACCCCCTGAGGGGGAGGGGCATGGGGGTGTGACAAGAGGATATCTGATAGTAGAGAGCTCTTTAATCTACCGGACAAAGGCATAACAAGATCCAATGCCTGGAAACTAAAGTTGGATAAATTGTAACGGGAAACAAGACAGATTTTTAAGTGAATGTAATTGACCGATGTGGTGGAACCTCCATCAGTGAAATGTTTAGATAAGGACTGGATGTCTTTCTAAAAGATATGCTCTAGTTCAACCATGAGTTATTGGGCTAGATACAGGAATTACTGGGTGAAATTCTAGGGCCTGGTGATGCAAGTGGTCAGACTAAATTATCATAATGATGACTTCTGGACTTAAAAATCTATGAGTCTATTACAATCGAAAGGACTGCTTCTGCGTCCATGGACTTTTTCCATCAATAGTCTAGTCCAGCTTTTTACCAGTGTACAACACATGGGGCAATATTTGGCAACCTTGCTGTTTTTTTGCTTTTGCTTTGTTTTTATTAAAGCAATCTTGATCTCTTGGTTTGAGCTTTCATATGTGGCTCACATCTGCCCTGCAGTTAGAGACAATTTGGAGGGGTGATGTACAGAACTAACTGAGGATAGAAAAGAGAACCAGTAACAAATGACTCTAAATAGAGAGTCAAACGCTTAATAAATTACGTCCAAACTCCACACATCGTAGCAAGGCAGACAAAATTAGCTGCCATGTCTGGTTGGGATTTGTTTTAATATTTTACCCAGAGAGAGGTTCTCAGCAATGGTATAACATTATCCTTTCATAGAATCATAGACTCGTAAGACTGGAAGGGACCTTGAGTAGTCATCTCGTCCAGTCCCCTGCACTCATGGCAGGACTAAGTATTATTTAGACCCTCCCTGACTGGTTTTTGTCTAACCTGTTCTTAAAAATCTCCAGTGATAGAGATTCTGCTACCTCCCTAGGCAATTTATTCCAGTGCTTAACCACTCTGACAGGTATGAAGTTTTTCCTATTGTCCAACCTAAATTTCCCTTGCTGCAATTTAAGCCCATTGCTTCTTGTTCTATCCTCAGAGGTTAAGGAGAATATTTTTTCTCCCTCCTCCTTGTAACAACATTTTTATGTACTTTAAAACTGTTATCATGTCCCCTCTCAGTCTTCTCTTCTCAGACTAAACAAACCTAATGTTTTCAATCTTCCCTCATAGATCATGTTTTCTAGACTTGTCATCATTTTTTTTGCTGGACTTTCTATAATTCATGCACGTCTCTCCTGAAATGTGGTGCCCAGAACTGGACACAATACTCCAGTTGAGGACTAATCAGTGCAGAGCAGAGCGGAAAAATTACTTCTCGTGTCTTGCTTACAGCACTCCTGCTAATACATCCCAGAATGATGTTTGCTTTTTTTGCAACAGTTACACTGTTGATTTATATTTAGCTTGTGATCCACTATGATCCCCAGATCCCGTTCTGCAGTACTCCTTCCTAGGCAGTCATTTTCCATTTTGTACATGTGCAACTGATTATTCCTTCCTAAGTGAAGTACTTTCCATTTGTCCTTATTGAATTTCATCCTATTTACTTTAGACCGGTTTCAGAGTAACAGCCGTGTTAGTCTGTATTCGCAAAAAGAAAAGGAGTACTTGTGGCACCTTAGAGACTAACCAATTTATTTGAGCATAAGCTTTCGTGAGCTACAGCTCACTTCATCGGATGCATACTGTGGAAAGTGTAGAAGATCTTTTTATACACACAAAACATGAAAAAATACCTCCCCCCACCCCACTCTCCTGCTGGTAATAGCTTATCTAAAGTGATCACTCTCCTTACAATGTGCATGATAATCAAGGTGGGCCATTTCCAGCACAAATCCAGGGTTTAACAAGAGTGTCGGTGTAGAGGGCTTCTACATCCATAATGGCCAGGATGGTGTTATCAGGAAGATCACCGATGGATTGTAGTTTCCTCAGGAAGTCAGTGGTGTCTCGAAAGTAGCTGGGAGTGCTGGTAGCGTAGGGCCTGAGGAGGGAGTCTACATAGCCAGACAATCCTGCTGTCAGGGTGCCAATGCCTGAGATGATGGGGCGCCCAGGATTTCCAGGTTTATGGATCTTGGGTAGTAGATAGAATATCCCAGGTCAGGGTTCCAGGGGTGTGTCTGTGCAGATTTGATCTTGTGCTTTTTCAGGGAGTTTCTTGAGCAAATCCTGTAGTTTCTTTTGGTAACTCTCAGTGGGATCAGAGGGTAATGGTTTGTAGAAAGTGGTGTTGGAGAGCTGCCGAGCAGCCTCTTGTTCATATTCCGACCTTTTCATGATGACCTATTCATGATTTAAAGCCTGGAGAGCATGCCTTTCGTGAGAGACTTGAGGAGCTCAATCAATTTAGTTTATTGAAGAGAAGGTTATGAGGCAACTTGATCATCAGCTCTAGTGACTACACAGAGAGTGTGACAGATTTCTGTTACCAATCTGCCTGAGGCATCAGGTGATCAGGCTGAGGCCACAGGATTATTTGGGGAGGAGATGACGGAGCACACCAAGTAACTGAGTTTTTAAAGCTTTATTGATAAAATAATAAAATAACAGCGGAGAGTGCTGGGGGAGGGGTTCCCCACTTCACTCAAAGGAAGGAAGAAAGCGTTAGTGCCCCAAGCCCTAACCCACTTTCATACTCACATCTGCATTACCCAAGGCTGGCCAAGCCTGGGTGTAACGTAAGAAGAACTGGGGGAGGGGTGGACGGGACAACAGCACCTCCTTTGTCAGCCTTTTTGATTATGATGTCAGAGTTGTTTCTGAGGCTGTGGATGGCATTGTGTTCTGCACGGCTGAGGTTGTGGGGCAAGTGATGCTGCTTTTCCACAATTTCAGCCCGTGCACGTCGGCGGAAGCACTCTATGTAGAGGTCCAGTCCGCTGTTTTGACCTTCAGGAGGAGTCCACCTAGAATCCTTCTTTTTGTAGTGTTGGTAGGGAGGTCTCTGTGGATTAGTATGTTGTTCAGAGGTATGTTGGAAATATTCCTTGAGTCGGAGATGTCAAAAATAGGATTCTAGGTCACCACAGAACTGTATCATGTTCGTGGGGGTGGAGGGGCAGAAGGAGAGGCCTCGAGATAGGACAGCTGCTTCTGCTGGGCTGAGAGTATAGTTGGATAGGTTAACAATATTGCTGGGTGGGTTGAGGGAACCATTGCTGTGGCCCCTTGTGGCATGTAGTAGTTTAGAAAGTTTAGTGTCCTTTTTCTTTTGTAGAGAAGCAAAGTGTGTGTTGTAAATGGCTTGTCTAATTTTAGTAAAGTCCAGCCACAAGGAAGTTTGTGTGGAAGGTTGGTTTTTTATGAGAGTATCCATTTTTGAGAGCTCATTCTTAATCTTTCCCTGAAGTGAGCTGTAGCTCACGAAAGCTTATACTCAAATAAATTGGTTAGTCTCTAAGGTGCCACAAGTACTCCTTTTCTTTTTACTTTAGACCATTTCTCCAGTTTGTCGAGATCATTTTTAATTTTAATCCTATCCTCCAAAGCATTTGCTACCCTTCCCAGCTTGGTATCATCTGCAGACTTTATAAGTGTACTCTCTATGTCATTATCTAAGTCAGTGGTTCTCAACTAGAGGTCTTCCAGGGGGTACATCAAATCATCTACATATTTGCCTACTTTTCAACAAGCTACATAAAAAGCACTAGCAAAGTCAGTACAAACTAAAATTTCATACAGACAATGACCTGTTTATACTGCTCTATATACTATTACACTGAAATGTAAGTACAATATTTATATTCCAATTGATTTATTTTATAATTGTGTGGTAAAAATGAGAATGTAAGCAATTTTTCAGTAATAGTGTGCTGTGACACTTTTGTATTTTATGTCTGATTTTGTAAGTAGTTTTTAAGTGAGGTGAAACTTGGGGCTATTCAAGACAAATCGGACTCCTGAAAGGGGTACAGTAGTCTGGAAAGGTTGAGACCCACTGATCTAAATAATTGATGAAGATGTTGAACAGAACCGGACCCAGAACCGATCCCAGCAGGACCCCACTCGATATGCCCTTTCAGCTTGACTGTGAACCACTGATCATTACTCTCTGGGAACAGTTTTCCAACCAGTTATGCACCCACCTTATAATAGCTCCATCTAGGTTGTATTTCCCTAGTTTGTTTATGAGAAGGTCATGCAAGACAGTTTCAAAACCCTTACTAAAGTCAAGATATTCCACATCTACCACTTCCCCCTATCAACAAAGCTTGTTACCCTACCAGAGAAAGCTATTAGGTTGGTTTGACATGATTTGTTCTTGACAAATCCATGCTGACTGTTACTTATCACCTTATTATCTTCTAGGCATTTGCAAATTGATTGCTTAATTATTTGCTCCATTATCTTTCCGGGTACCTATATTAAGCTGACTGGTCTGTAATTCCCCGGGTTGTTCTTATTTCTCTTTTTATAGATGGGCACTATATTTTAGATTTTCCAGTCCTCTGGAATATCTCCTGTCTTCCAGGACTTTTCAAAGTTAATCACTAATGGCTCAGATATCTCCTCAGTCAGCTCCTTGACTATTCTAGGATGCATTTGATCAGGTCTTGGTGACTTGAAGACATCTAACTTGTCTAAATAATTTTTAACTTGTTTTTTCCCTATTTTAGCCTTTGATCCTACCTCATTGTCACTGGCATTCCCTATGTTAGATGTCCAATCGCTACTAATCTTTTTGGTGAAAACCGAAACAAAAAAGTCATGTAGCACTTCTGCCATTTCCACAGTTTCTGTTATTGTTTCTCCCCCGCTTATTGAGTAACGAGGTAAAAATAACATGCAATAATTTAATACAATTCCTTCAGATAAACTCAATTTAGGGATAATGACCTCCAGATGGAAGGGGGTTTGCAAAAATCCATGCCACATGATATGTTCCCACCAGTTATGGAGGTGGCAAGCAATAGATTCAATGGTTGTGTGATAGCCTAGATGAGATCCGGTTTCAATTAGCCTAATAAACTTTTTTGTAACTATGCTATTTTCCCTGAAACTGTAGAGTGGCAGCACTTCGAATGTGTTAGCAGTAAGTTAATACACTAGACCCCGAATCAGCTAAGCAAAGTACGTGTATAACATTAACCACATGAGTAGTCAAGGAAACTAGTCATGTGCTTAAAGTTACACATTAATTTCTTTGCTGGGTTGTGGCCTTACAGAAACAAAACTAGTAACTTAAAAGAAACAACAGCACTGTGAGTTGAGTTCGGGGAGCTTTGAATGTTGTTATTTTTTTCTATTGGTTGATTAACGTTAGAGACGCAGGTCCAAAAACCGGTCCAGACAACATCAGCCAGACTGTTTAGTATTGTGAATCTTTGTGAGGCTTTAGTTTTGTGAAACCAAAGCTATGGTTTGTTTCATGCTAAGCCCCATTTGATCTCAGTCTCCAAGGTTTGTGAGAGCCAGGATACATGTTCTAATGTGGGCCCAGCTCTAATTCTATATCTTTAAATCCTCAGTCCGACTATTCTATGTTTGGAAAGGATCTTTCTTCTAGGCTCATACTCATCGGTCCTACTAAACTTGGCAATACCTGTTTTAGAGCTGAGTGGAAATCTGATCGAATGTTTTCCATTGAAGGATGCTGATACATCAAAATAGAAACGTTTGGCAGACAGTTTGATTTCAGCGAAGGTCTGATGGAATGTAGACAGTGTTCCAATGAAACCCAGTCAGAACCTGTCTGGCTTCCTGCCAGCTTGCCGTCCCAGCTCCTTGGCAGGGTCCCAGGCTCCTGGCTCATCTGCAGCTCTCCTGGAGAGCTGATAAGGACACACAAGTCGGGGAGCACCAGATTCCAGGCTCCCAGCTCCAAGCAGCAGCACTCGAACAGTTTTTGGAGTGGGAGGTGCTGACTGAGCTGTACCCCTCTTACACCTGTCTGCGCCCCTCACTGCCCCCTAGAGCTGGGGCTGGGAGCAGGGCCATGGCTCCGGGAGGGGGTGGGATGTGGAAGGGGTAAGGTAGCAGAGGCTGGGGCCACAGCTAGGGGCGGGTGCAGAGCCCCAGGTTTGGGGCTGTGGCTGGGATCGCGCATGCAGGGCCGGGACCCTGGGGCCAGCAGCAGAGCTCCCGGGTGCGGGTGAGGGCCGGCGGCTGAGCGGGACCCGAATTTGGCAGCGGAGCTCCTGAGGCCGGTTGTCGAGTGGGACCCTGGGCCATCAGCAGAGCCCCTGGGCATGGGTCCGGTGGCTGAGCGGAACCCATGGCCAAGTGGGACCCAGGGTCGGCAGCGGAGACCCCAGGCAGCAGCGGGGCCTGCGGTCAGGACCCCGGGCAGCAAGGGTGCGGGGCCGGCAGCTGGGATGCTTGGCACAAAACCCCCGCACCTCTACGTCCTGCGCCTATGGCTCCCAGGCAGCCGGGGTTTTCAGGGTCCATAACTCTGAGGCAGGCAGGCAGCCAGCCAGGTGCACTGTCCCCAAGTCAGGGATACCAGGGCTTTTCCTTTCACAGAGAATTTTGAAATTTTGTTTTCCCCCACCCATAAAATAGACTGACTATTCTCTGCATAGCTCAAATCTGCTTTTTTTTTAATCTAAAAAATTAAATCTATTGGAAATGCTGAACACTGAAATTGAAGTCATATTAAATATCAGTCATGGTATATAAGTCAATACCCTGAGAGGAAGGATGGCCTGGTGGCTAAGGCACCATACTGGGACTCAAGGAGATCTGGGGTTAATTCCTGACTCAATCTCTCCATGTCTCAGCTCCTCATCTCCTGCTCTTTCTTGTCTTTAGACTATACTTGCTGTCATAAAGGGAAGGGTAACCACCTTTCTGTATACAGAACTATAAAATCCCTCCTGGCCAGAGGCAAACCTCCTTCACCTGTAAAAGGTTAAGAAGCTAAGATAATCTCGCTGGCACCTGACCAAAATGACCAATGAGGAGACAAGATACTTTCAAAGCTGGAGGGCGGGGCGACAAAGGGTCTGTCTGTCTGTGTGATGCTTTTGCTCGGACCAGGTCAGGAATGCTCTTCAGAACTTTTGTTAAGTTAGTAAATAATCTAGCTGGAAATACGTTAGATTTCCTTTTGTTTAAATTGCTGGTAAATAAGCTGTGCTGAATGGAATGTATATTCCTGTTTTTGTGTCTTTTTGTAACTTAAGGTTTTGCCGAAGGGATTCTCTATGTTTTGAAAAAAGAAAAGGAGTACTTGTGGCACCTTAGAGACTAACCAATTCACTCTCCTGCTGGTGATAGCCCATTCAAAGTGAATTCAAAATTCACTTTGAATGGGCTATCACCAGCAGGAGAGTGAATTTGTGTGTGGGGGTGGAGGGTGAGAAAACCTGGATTTGTGCTGGAAATGGCCCACCTGATGATCACTTTAGATAAGCTATTACCAGCTGGACAATGGGGTGGGAGGAGGTATTTTTTCATATTCTCTGTGTATATATAAAGTCTGCTGCAGTTTCCACGGCATACATCTGATGAAGTGAGCTGTAGCTCACGAAAGCTCATGCTCAAATAAATTGGTTAGTCTCTAAGGTGCCACAAGTACTCCTTTTCTTTTTGCGAATACAGACTAACACGGCTGTTACTCTGAAATCTATGTTTTGAATCTGATTACCCTGTAAGGTATTTACCATCCTGATTTTACAGAGGTGATTCTTTTACTTTTTCTTTAATTAAAATTCTTCTTTTAAGATACTGACTGCTTTTTCATTGTTCTTAAGATCCAAGGGTTTGGGTCTGTGTTCACCTATGCAAATTGGTGAGGATTTTTATCAAGCCTTCCCCAGGAAAGGGGGTGTAGTACTTGGGGGGATATTTTGGGGAGAAGATGTCTCCAAGTGGGCTCTTTCCCTGTTCTTTGTTTAACACGCTTGGTGGTGGCAGCATAGGGTTCAATGACAAGGCAAAGTTTGCACCTTGAGGAAGTTTTTAACCTAAGCTGGTAAGAATAAGCTTAGGGGGTCTTTCATGCAGGTCCCCACATCTGTACCCTAGAGTTCAGAGTGGGGAAAGAACCTTGACACTTGCTCTGGAGCAGGGAATGTCTCTTATTACATGTCTGTACAATGCATAGCGCAAGGGGGCCCTGGTCTCAGCTAGGCGCTACTGTAATATCAGTAAATAATACTATATCATTTTAAGTTGTCTCTAACACTTTTTGTCATTGTAGGGTTTGGCCCAATGGTATGTCCCCCATTTGACCCTTGGCAAGATTGGTCAAGATTTAGTGTAAGGTTTGGAAATGACATTTGTTTGTCGGTCTCCTAAGGCAATAGTGTAGCCATATCATTAGCCACTATTCATTGTCTGTATTTTGGTAGCACCTAAAGGCCACAAGCAGGTTGGGCCCCTTTGTGCTGAGCACTGTAAAAACATATAATAAACGGGTGACTGCTCTATGGACTGATAGCTTGTTTACTGCACCCAGCATGCTGGAGGCACTATATAAACAACAGGCTGAGGGGCAGGTGGTTGTGGTAAAGGGATTTTTATTAATTTATTCTATATTTAGAGGCTAGTGTGGAAGAAAGTCGGGAGACACTGGGAGAAGGAGGTTAGTGGTGTGTTGAGGCTGGCATAACTGGGAGAAGTCACGTAGGAAGGTTGATAAGAGACAAAGGCAATTAAGGGAAGAGGGGCCTAGTGATGTAGGGGTTGAAGACAACCATAAGAATCTTGAAAATGCGGTGGAGAAGGGGGTTGGTCAGTAGGAGAGACTCAGTGGGGGTCATGGGGTCAGTGAGATAGGCAAAGAAGATGACCTTAGTAGTGGGATTGATTTAAAGCAGAAGCAGGTGATGTGAGTGCCAGGGAAACCATTGAGGAAGTGGTTAAATCAATGTGGCATGTGATGAGACCTTGTAGGAGAGTTTTAATTGTATGGATAGAGAGACAAGGACAGACCTTAACATGATGGGTAGGAAGAAAGATCAAAATTTGGACATTGCCAGGATACGTGGGAAGAGGAAGCGAGACAGAGAGGAATCAAATATGACCTGCAAGTGAAAGGCCTGATTGACAGACTCTGACACAAATGGGACCACTGGAGAAGTTTGCAGAAGAAATATCATGAATTCAGTTTTGGCTTGTTAAGTTTAAGTTGAAAACAAGATGAGGTCAGGAGAACCTGGTCCTGTGGTTAAGGCTGTGGACTGTCTAATAGACTGGAAAGGCAAGGTGGGTGAGCTAATATCTTTTGTTGGACCTGCTTCTGTTGGTGAGAGAGCTGCGCTTTCAAGCCACACAGAGCTCATCTTCTGGTATGGAAAAAGTACTCCTAGTGTCCCAGCTAAATGCCGGGTGGAACAAATTGTTTAATATATGTAGTCAGCACATATTCTCAGGGACTATTCAAGGGAGAGTGGACCGTTAACACTTCTGCAGTCATGGGACAAAAAAGAGGAGATTAAAAAGAGCTCTATGTGGCTTGTAAACTTGTCTCTCTCGTCAGCAGAAGTTGGTCTAATAAAAGATATTACCTCACCCATCTTGTCTCTCTAATATCCCGGGACTGACATGGCTACAACTACGTTGCATAGACTAATGGACTGGAAGTCCATTGATTAAACAGGCTATGGGTCAGGCCCAAAGTGAGGAAGGGGGAAAAGAACCAGGCCTGACTTCATATAGATTTTAATTTTTACAGTAACTACAGAGAGTAAAACTTTAAGGGCCTGTTTCTCCCCTCACATAAGGCCTCCCTCAGTAGAAGGACTTATATTGTTTTCAGTGGCTATCGGATTGGTCCATTATGCTGGCTCTACCCTGCTGTAACTCTATTGGCTTCATAGATTCCAAGACCAAAAGAGACCATTGTGATCATCCAGTCTGACCTTCTTTGCCCATAGAACTTCCCCAAAACAATTCCTTTTAGAACAACATCCAATCTTGATTTAAAAATGGTCAGTGATGGAGAATCCACCACCACCCTGGGTAAGTTGTCCCAATGGCTAGTTACTTTCAGTTTCAAAAATTTGCATCTTATTTCCAATCTGAATTTGTCTAGCTTCAGCTTCCAGCCATTGGATTGTGTTAGACCTTTCTCTGCTAGACTGAAGAGCCCATTATTCAATAGTTGTTCCACTAGTAGGTACTTATAGACTGTAATCAAGTCACCCCTTAACCTTCTTTTTGTTACACTAAATAGATTGAACTCCTTGAGTCTGTCACTCTAAGGCAGGTTTTCTAATCCTTTAATCATTCTCTCATCCCTTCTTGAAACCCTCTCCAATTTATCAACATCCTTCTTGAATTGTGAGCACCAGAACTGGACACAGGATTCCATCAGTGGTTGCACCAGTGCCAAACCCAGATGTAAAATGACCACTCTGCTCCTATTTGAGATTCCTCCGTTTATGCATCCGAGGATCGTATTAGCCCTTTTGGCCCCAAGAGTCACACTGGGAGCTCAAGTTCTGCTGATTATCCACCATGACCCTCAAATCCTTTTCAGAGTCATAGCTTCCCAGGATAGAGTCCCACATCCAGTAAGTATGGCCTATATTCTATGTTACTAAGAGTACACATTTACATTTAGACATATTAAAATGCATATAGTTTGCTTGTGCTGGTTTACCGAGCGATCCAGATCACTCTGAATCTGTGACCTTTTCTCTTCTTAATTTACCACTCTCCTCCCCACCCCACCCCAATTTTTGTGTCATCTTCAGACTTTCTCAAATGATAATTTTATGTTTTCTTTCAGGTCATTGATAAAAATGTTAAATAGTGTAGGGCCACTAACCGATCCCTGCAGGACCTCACTGAAACAGACCCGCCAATGATGATTCCCCATATACAATACATTTTGAGACCTATCAGTTCTTAATCATTATCAGGATTCTTTATGTTTTGAATATATTTTAAAAACTCCTTCTTATAGTTTTTTACGCTGCTGGCCACAGATTTCTCCTTGTGTCCCTTTTCATCCCTATCCAATTTTCTACAATTCCTAACTTCTGATTTATATTCATTACTATCAACTTCCCCTTTCTTCCATTTGTTAAATATTTTATAGCTGCCTTCACTTCTGCTCTAAATCATGTCAGTTTTTTATCCAGCACGGCCTTCTTTCTCGCTTGTGCCTTTTTTGGGAAGCTAATAAGATGTTCTTAAATGGTTCCCAATTATCATTCATATTTTTTTTGGATGCAATTCTTCCTAACAGCTGATTTGGCTCATAATTGTTTTCAACTTTGTGAAAATGGACCCATTAAAGCACCAAGTATATATATTACTGGTCTGCACTTTATTCTGCTTGCACGTTATACATCTGGTCAAGTCATGATCACTTGTACCTAAGCTACCATTAATTTTTTGTTCTGTGAGCAGTTCTTCTGTATCTCTTAGGACAAGGTCTAATAAAGAACTCCTTTGTGTTGGCTGCAACACTTTTTGAGTTAGGAAATTCTCATCTGTAAGGTTTAGAAATCCCAAGGATGTTTTAGCACTGCAGCGTGAGACGTCCAGCATGTGTCACTCAAATGAAGTACACAGCTTTTTTTCCCTACATATTATAGATAGGTGCAGTAAGGAGCCAATCACCCTGTTCCCTAGTGTGATTTGGTGGTCTGTAGCAAAGCATAAGATGGGGTATTAGTTGGTGTCTATCAGTTAGGACATTCACTGGAGTCATTCCTTTTATTGCAGCATTGGGTGGGAGACCAGAATCATGGCTTCCCAAATATGTGCTAAGGTGGCAAATGCTGTCCCTACCCCATGGCCACAGAAAGCCTAATAGCAGAATTTGGCATTTGAGAAGCCTGTGCAAGCACCCCAACTTTCAGCAGGGTCATTGGAGCAGGCATGGGAGGGGCGAGGGTGGTAGAGCCATCAGCAGTCAGCCATTTTCTCCCCATGCTGAGGATGAGTGCAGATGGCCCAGGCCCTATGACTGCCCTTTGCCCCTCCATGGCCTAGGTGGAAGACTTGCTTTCCTTCTGGCCATCAGGATATCCCCAGTGTACGGGGTGACTGCTTGTGCTGTTTTCTGGATGGGAGTTTGGGGCCATGTGCTGATTATTTATTTAAACCCTTTGTTATTGAACTTAACAATGGCAACAGATCTGTCTCTGTTACAGGGTTAGACACCAATGTGTTTCTAATCAATTCATATTCCAGTAACATTTAACAACTGTCTCATTAAATCGCAACCCCGGCGTGTATTATTTTAGAGCCCTTCATGAGATCGTTTTCCCCCAACCCCACCATGCCACTCTTGATTCCAGGTTCTCACCCCAGCAGGATAAGCCTTGATCACGTGGCCCTGCCCCCAGCTATTCCAGCAGTGTTGCAGAAATCCTGCCCAATCAGTTCCAAATGCCAAAGGCTCCCCATAAGCTGCCTTCCTCGCCCTCTGTTGACGCGGCAGATGCTTTTGGATGCTTTCCCAGATTCATCAGGTCAGTTCTGGGAAGGCTGGAAATTTGTATTTTGACTTATAGTCTTTAAAAAAAAAAAAGTATGCCAGCCTCAATGCTGCACATCAGAAACATGTGGACTGTTAATATATATTTATAGGCACATGTTTACATGGTTACTGGGAATGTCTTAGATTACCTCTGTCAAGGTTCCTCCCCCACTCTGAACTCTAGGGTACAGATGTGGGGACCTGCATGAAAAACCTCCTAAGCTTATCCTTACCAGCTTAGGTTAAAACTTCCCCAAGGTACAAAATATTACCCCCGTTATCCTTGGAATGGCCGCTACCACCACCAAACTAATACTGGTTACTGGGGAAGAGCTGTTTGGACGCGTCCTTCCCCCCAAAATACTTCCCAAAACCTTGCACCCCACTTCCTGGACAAGGTTTGGTAAAAAGCCTCACCAATTTGCCTAGGTGACTACAGACCCAGACCCTTGGATCTTAAGAACAATGAACAATCCTCCCAACACTTGCACCCCCCCTTTCCTGGGAAATGTTGGATAAAAAGCCTCACCAATTTGCATAGGTGACCACAAACCCAAACCCTTGGATCTGAGAACAATGAAAAAGCATTCAGTGTTTTACAAGAAGACTTTTAATAAAAAATAGAAGTAAATAGAAATAAAGAAATCCCCCCTGTAAAATCAGGATGGTATATATCTTACAGGGTAATTAGATTCAAAAACATAGAGAACCCCTCTAGGCAAAACCTTAAGTTACAAAAAAGATACACAGACAGAAATAGTTATTCTATTCAGCACAATTCTTTTCTCAGCCATTTAAAGAAATCATAATCTAACACATACCTAGCTAGATTACTTACTAAAAGTTCTAAGACTCCATTCCTGTTCTGTCCCCGGCCAAGACGACTACAGACAGACCCACAAACCCTTTGTTTCTCTCCCTCCTCCCAGCTTTTGAAAGTATCTTGTCTCCTCATTGGTCATTTTGGTCAGGTGCCAGCGAGGTTACCTTTAGCTTCTTAACCCTTTACAGGTGAGAGGAGCTTTCCCCTGGCCAGGAGGGATTTCAAAGGGGTTTACCCTTCCCTTTATATTTATGACACGCCCCCCAAATCTCAGCTAGGGTGAAACACTGGCTGGGATTTCTTCCTGGAGCTCTAGGAAAACAGAGTTAATAAGACACATGCATCTCTAAATATACTACCAAGTACATAAAGACTAACAATATTTTCCACATCTCAAGGACGATTTTAACCAGTTGATTCTGGGAAACTTTCACGGGAGAGTGCATCAGCCACTTTGTTAGAAGCTCCTGAGATGTGTTGGATGTTGAAATCAAAATCTTGGAGAGCTAAACTCCACCGAAGAAGTTTTTTGTTAGTTTCTTTGACGGTGTGAAGCCACTTTAGTGCAGCATGGTCGGTTTGCAGGTGGAAACGCCGTCCCCAAACATATGGGCGTAGCTTTTCCAGAGCGTAGACAATGGCATAACATTCTTTTTCAGTGACTGACCAGTTGCTTTCCCTCTCAGACAGTTTTTTGCTGAGAAACACTACAGGGTGGAATTCTTGATCAGGTCCTTTCTGCATTAAAACTGCTCCCACACCACGCTCGGATGCATCTGTGGTTACTAGGAACGGTTTGTCAAAGTCTGGGGCCCTTAGTACAGGGTCAGACATGAGTGTCGCTTTAAGCTTGTTAAAGGCCTTCTGACACTTTCCGGTCCACTGAACAGCATTTGGCTGTTTCTTTTTGGTTAGGTCTGTCAGTGGGGCAGCGATTTGGCTGTAGTGCGGTACAAATCGTCTGTAATAACCGGCCAAGCCTAAGAAGGATTGAACCTGTTTCTTTGACTTTGGGACAGGCCACTTTTGGATAGCATCCACTTTGGCCTGTAGGGGGCTGATAGTTCCTTGACCCACCTGGTGTCCAAGGTAAGTCACTCTGTTTAGGCCTATTTGACACTTCTTAGCCTTAACAGTTAGTCCTGCCTCCCTTATGCGCTCAAGGACTTTTTGTAGATGTTCCAGGTGGTCTGCCCAGGAATCCGAAAATATGGCCACATCGTCAAGGTAGGCGACTGCATATTCTCCTAATCCCGCTAGGAGACCATCTACAAGTCTTTGGAAAGTGGCGGGTGCATTTCGCAGCCCGAAAGGGAGTACATTAAATTCATACAGCCCGAGATGTGTGATGAAGGCTGACCTTTCCTTGGCAGATTCATCTAGCGGTACCTGCCAGTACCCCTTGGTTAAGTCCAAGGTAGAGATGAACTGGGCCCGTCCCAGTTTCTCTAATAGTTCATCAGTGCGTGGCATTGGATAGTTGTCTGGGCGAGTTACAGCATTTAGCTTACGGTAGTCCACGCAAAAACGTATTTCCCCATCTGGTTTGGGAACTAGAACCACTGGAGATGCCCATGCACTTTCAGAGGGGCGGATTACACCCATCTGTAACATATCCTGGATCTCCCGTTCTATAGCAGTTTTAGCTTGAGGAGACACCCGGTAAGGTTGGACCCTAATTGGGTGAGCATTACCTGTGTCAATGGAGTGGTATGCCCGTTCAGTCAGTCCTGGGGTGGCTGAGAACGTTGGCGCGTAGCTAGTGCACAGCTCCTGGATCTGCTGTCGCTGCATACGCCCAAGGGTCATGGAGAGGTTCACCTCTTCCACACCACCAGCACATTTCCCTTCGTAGTAGACACCTTCAGGCCACTCAGCGTCGTCTCCTCCCTGGGCTGTAAACTGACAAACCTTTAATTCTCTGGAATAAAAGGGCTTTAGAGAATTAATATGATACACCTTAGGCTTTCGGTTGGAGGTGGGGAATGCTATGAGATAATTAACAGCTCCCAGGCGCTCCTGGACCACGAATGGCCCTTCCCACGATGCTTCCATTTTATGGGCCTGGAGCGCCTTTAAGACCATGACCTGGTCTCCTACTTTGAAGGAACGCTCTCTGGCATGTTTATCATACCAGGCTTTTTGCTCTTTTTGAGCATCCTGTAAGTTTTCTCTAGCAAGGGCTAAAGAGGTTCGGAGGGTGTTTTGTAGGTTGGTTATAAAGTCCAGAATGTTAGTTCCTGGAGAAGGTGTAAATCCCTCCCATTGCTGCTTCACCAACTGCAATGGCCCCTTAACCTCACGGCCATATACAAGTTCAAATGGGGAAAACCCTAAACTGGGATGTGGTACAGCTCTGTAGGCAAAGAGCAACTGCTGCAATATTAGGTCCCAATCATTGGAGTGCTCATTTACGAATTTACGTATCATGGCCCCCAAAGTTCCATTAAACTTCTCCACCATGCCATTTGTTTGATGATGGTAAGGAGTGGCAACCAAGTGATTTACCCCATGAGCTTCCCAAAGGTTTTTCATAGTTCCTGCCAGGAAATTAGTCCCTGCATCTGTGAGGATGTCGGAGGGCCAACCTACCCTGGCAAAAATGTCTGCTAGTGCCTGGCACACACTTTTAGCCCTGGTGTTGCTCAGAGCTACTGCTTCCGGCCATCGGGTGGCAAAATCCATGAAAGTCAGTATGTACTGCTTTCCTCTGGGTGTCTTTTTCGGAAAAGGACCCAGAATATCCACAGCTACTCGCTGAAATGGAACTTCAATGATGGGGAGTGGCTGGAGAGGAGCTTTGACCTGGTCTTGGGGTTTTCCCACTCTTTGGCACACCTCACAAGACTGGACATAGGTAGAAACATCCTTGCCCATTCCCTCCCAGTGGAATGACCCCCCCAAACGGTCTTTGGTCCTGTTCACCCCAGCATGGCCACTAGGGTGATCATGGGCTAAGCTCAAGAGCTTGGCCCGGTATTTAGTTGGAACTACCAACTGTCTCTGAGGATGCCAGTCTTCCTGGTGTCCCCCAGAAAGAGTTTCCTTGTATAAAAGTCCTCTTTCTACAACAAACCTGGATCGATTAGAAGAGCTGAGAGGCGGTGGGTTGCTCCGTGCCGCCGTCCAAGCTCTCTGGAGGCTTTCATCTGCTTCCTGTTCGGTCTGGAACTGTTCCCTTGATGCTGGAGACATCAGTTCCTCATGGGATTGTGGACCTAGGCTTGGTCCCTCTGGAAGCGATATAGGGGATGGAGCTGTTTCTGTTGACGGTGAACCGCTCTCCGCTGGTGTACTATGTTGGGATTCAGGCTCCGGCTGAGCCTCTTGTGTAGGGTTATCGGCTGCTGCCAGTTCAGGTTCGGTGGGGCCCTCTGGTGTTGAGGTTGCAAGTACTGGATTCAGTGCTGACACGGGGTCTGGTGTTGGTTGTTCGGCTGGTTCCGGTTCTGGGACTGGTTCCGTCTGGGTCTCTGGGACTGGATCCACTACTGCTGTTGCAGACATTGGCCTGGGGTCCAGGTCCATCACCTCTGACTGGGTCCTGATAGAAGTTTCCGGAACAGAGCTAGGCCTCACGGCTTGTTTAGCCTGGTTGCGGGTGACCATTCCCACCCTCTTGGCCTGCTTCACATGATTGGCCAAGTCTTCCCCCAACAGCATGGGGATGGGATAATCATCATAGACTGCAAAAGTCCACATTCCTGACCAGCCCTTGTACTGGACAGGCAACTTGGCTGTAGGCAAATTGAAAGAGTTGGACTTGAAGGGTTGAATCGTCACTTGGATCTCTGGGTTGATTAAATTGGGGTCCACTAAGGAAGCATGGATAGCTGACACTTGTGCTCCGGTGTCCCTCCACGCGGTGACCTTCTTCCCGCCCACACTCACAGTTTCCCTCCGCTCCAAGGGTATCTGGGAGGTATCTGGGCCTGTGGACCTCTGGTGTGATTCCGGTGCAATGAACTGTAATCTGTTGGGGTTCTTGGGGCAGTTGGCCTTTACATGCCCCAGCTCGTTACACTTAAAACATCGTCCAGCTGACGGGTCACTGGGGCGAGGAGGGTTGCTGGAGAACGGGGGGGTGGGACGATAAGGGGTCTGGAGGGTTCTTTGGGAGGTAGGTGGGGCTTTGGGCGGCCCCCGGTAATAGGGTGTGGTCTGGGGTGGTCCCTTCTGGTCTCCGCTCCAACTGCGACCAGTTTTCTTCTTCTCTGCCACCTCCACCCATCTGGCTCCAATCTCTCCTGCCTCAATTACAGTTTTGGGTTTCCCATCTAGGATGTATCTTTCTATTTCCTCAGGAACACCCTCTAAGAATTGTTCCATTTGCATTAGGAAGGGCAAATTTACTGGAGATTCAACACTTGCTCCTGATATCCAGGCATCCCAATGTTTTACAATGTGGTAGGCATGTCGGGTAAATGACATGTCTGGTTTCCACCTTAGGGCTCTGAACCTCCGACGAGACTGCTCGGGTGTTATCCCCATTCTGACTCTCGCCCTGGATTTAAACAGTTCATACTTGTTCATGTGTTCTTTAGGCATTTCAGCTGCCACCTCAGCTAAGGGTCCACTGAGCTGCGGCCTCAGCTCTACCATGTATTGGTCAGTAGAGATGTTGTACCCAAGGCAGGCCCTTTCGAAGTTTTCTAAGAAGGCCTCAGTATCATCACCTGCCTTGTAGGTGGGGAACTTTCTGGGATGGGAAGTGGTACCTGGAGAAGGATTGCTAGGGTTTGTTGGTATATTCTGCTGGGCCTTTATCCTCTCCATCTCCTCCACATGCTTCCTCTCTTTTTCCTTCTCCTCCTCCTTCAGCCGCATGAGTTCTATCTGTCTTTCATGTTCCCTTTGTTTTTCCTCAGCCTGCAATTTGGCTAATTCCAGCTGTAGTCGAGCTGAGGATTTGGCCATTCTAACCTCTCTGTTTTTAACTAACTTTACACCCGAGGTTTAGAAATAAACAAACAAAACTTGGCTGTAAAATTTTGCTGTGCTGGAATAGAATACCTATTCTCTGATAGTGATTGTCAGCCTACAGAAAAAGACAATTCCCTTGTCTCTGCTCTGGGCCCAAATTAAAGCAAAAAACCTCCAACTACTTGGAAAACTGCTTACCCAGCCCAAAGAAAAAAAAAATTTCTTTTCAAACCTGTGCTCCTTGTAAAACAAAAAAAAATCAAAATCCTAAAAAAAAACCCTGCCACTTTTGTCTCCAGGCAAATGGGTAGAGCACACACCCCCTATTTACTTTTAGGAAGAAAAGAAAAAAAAAAAACCTCTGGGTTGGAAGACTGTGAATTTCCCTGCAGGAGTTAAGTACCCTGCCTCCAGGCAAGAAAACCTGCAATTCACAAGATAATCCCCTTTTGTCTCTGCTTGGCCACAAAGCAGAGAGAAACCAAGCTGCTTTCAGTTTCAAAGCTGCCTTCTGGACTTCCTAAAAATTCCTTTTTAAAATCTGTATTTCTAGTTCAAAAAATCTCAACTGGATCTCAAAATGATTTCAGGTTAATCCCACCGCTGCCACCATGTCAAGGTTCCTCCCCCACTCTGAACTCTAGGGTACAGATGTGGGGACCTGCATGAAAAACCTCCTAAGCTTATCCTTACCAGCTTAGGTTAAAACTTCCCCAAGGTACAAAATATTACCCCCGTTATCCTTGGAATGGCCGCTACCACCACCAAACTAATACTGGTTACTGGGGAAGAGCTGTTTGGACGCGTCCTTCCCCCCAAAATACTTCCCAAAACCTTGCACCCCACTTCCTGGACAAGGTTTGGTAAAAAGCCTCACCAATTTGCCTAGGTGACTACAGACCCAGACCCTTGGATCTTAAGAACAATGAACAATCCTCCCAACACTTGCACCCCCCCTTTCCTGGGAAATGTTGGATAAAAAGCCTCACCAATTTGCATAGGTGACCACAAACCCAAACCCTTGGATCTGAGAACAATGAAAAAGCATTCAGTGTTTTACAAGAAGACTTTTAATAAAAAATAGAAGTAAATAGAAATAAAGAAATCCCCCCTGTAAAATCAGGATGGTATATATCTTACAGGGTAATTAGATTCAAAAACATAGAGAACCCCTCTAGGCAAAACCTTAAGTTACAAAAAAGATACACAGACAGAAATAGTTATTCTATTCAGCACAATTCTTTTCTCAGCCATTTAAAGAAATCATAATCTAACACATACCTAGCTAGATTACTTACTAAAAGTTCTAAGACTCCATTCCTGTTCTGTCCCCGGCCAAGACGACTACAGACAGACCCACAAACCCTTTGTTTCTCTCCCTCCTCCCAGCTTTTGAAAGTATCTTGTCTCCTCATTGGTCATTTTGGTCAGGTGCCAGCGAGGTTACCTTTAGCTTCTTAACCCTTTACAGGTGAGAGGAGCTTTCCCCTGGCCAGGAGGGATTTCAAAGGGGTTTACCCTTCCCTTTATATTTATGACAACCTCGCTTCTTTATAGACTTTTATGCTTTCTGTTGCAAGTTGCACCATTTTTAAATGCAGGGGGTCAGATTCTGTGCTGTGCCTCCAGCCTAAAGGAACAGGAGGCTAAAATGGATTTAAACCATCTTTGTGCTGCCTAGTGTAAAATAGAGTCACGCCAAGGGTTCTAATTTCCAGCTGCCTATGGGCTATACCAGAGTCCAGAATCCCCATAGTGAGCTGTGCTAAGGGGAAGCCTTGGATATACCCTCTTCCATGCTCTGTCCTGCCTCTCTTAGGACTTGTAAGGGCCAATTGTACTGGCTCTATGCTGCACCTGTACTGGGAGAATTATCTCTTTTGGCCCCTTGCGGCACTTTTATCGGTCCTCTATATTGCTGGGAGCTTTCGCTGCTACTGTAGGGCCGATGTGCCATTTGGAGCCATTGTTGAATGAGTCTGTAACTTGTCCTAATCTCCCTAAGTTCCAAGAACTGGCAAGAGACCTTAGTTTGCTTGCTGGGCATGATAGCTGGATCTTTTCAATGCACGTCTGTATGTAACAAGAATGGTGACAATATCAAAAGCCTGCACTGATTGCTGTAAACTATGGGTCAAATCATCCACAGATTGGCGTAGCTCCATTGCCATCAATGGCACTGAAGTCAGGGGATCTTTGCTGATTACACCAGCTGAGGTCAAGGTTCATGGGTTGGTTTTTTGTTTTTGTTTTAATACCTGAATAGTCACCCAGCCCTTGTAATCATCTTTCCAGTGAGAAAAGCACTTCAGGTCTGACTTGATTCTATTTGTGTAAGAATCCTTCAGACGTTGAATTGGTACCTCTGTCACACAGCTACTGATCTCTTGATGGTGGAAGGGGGATGGCTAAGCATTGCGAGACTGCATATGGACCTCATTGACCGGGACTCAGGAATCAAGGGCTTGCTTTGTCTTGTTTTCATTGGAGAGGCTGGGGGTTGATCTCGGTCTTGATTCTCACCTTGCCACAAAAAAGGGTCAGGAAGTCAGCAGCTGAACCTAGCTGGAGAGCAGAAAACTGGCTACTTCTGAAACATATATCAGCCATGTGAGATTCACCAAGGAGAGCCGGGTGACAGAGCCTGTGGGGAAGGCGTACATGGCAGAGGTCGCATGACCAGGTTATGCTCTGAAACTGACATTTATGGTGTCTGCTAATCTTTCTTCTTTGAAGAGCACTGGACCATGTTACTCACTTAGCAGCAGGAGATGAGGATAAACTAAAACTGGAGGCTGACAGTGGCCCCTTAAACTGGCCAGCATGACAGCTTACAGCAATTCTTTCACTAAAGCAGTGGCCTTCACGATTCTTCCCCCTCCCCCCCCCATGGCCTCAATCTGCTAGGTAATGAGCACCTCCCGAGGGACTTGAGGGGGCTCAGCACTGACAGCTGTTAGATTTCCAAGTCCTAGCACTGGTTGAAGAAGAGGAAAATGATTTCACAAAAACATTTGTGAAGGTGTTTCTGTTCTGCAGAGTTCGAAATGGACCCGTTTCTGTTTTCCTCACACTTTTCCACAATGTTTTTTAAACCAAAGTTGTTTTTAAATTTTTTTGTTGCCTGAAAACACATTTTTTTATAAGAAAATGTGGGGGGTTATCACACAGTGGCTGGACCTTTAAAGGGAGATGGGTCTCAGGCCGACCGGTAACACCAGCCATCTGGTCTCCCCAAGTGAGGGAAATGGGTCGTGTGACTCAGTCAGGCCTCTGGCATAGATAAGGGCCTGGTCAATGAGTGAGGAGAGACTTCAGCAGAGGACTGGAGAAGCTCCTGCAGGAAGGCCTTGAGATTCCAGGGGAGAAGAGACTCCAGCCAGGTCGGGTCTGTGGTTTGGCCATTGTCCAAAATTCAACTGTTAAAAGAATCTTAGGGGCAGGGACTGTGTCTTTTGATCTGCACTGTCTGAAAGGCACCAGGGCACCAGGGCACCAGGCTGGGCTTCAGGAGATCTGGCTTCTATTCCCGGCTCTGCCACTGACCTACTGTGAGAGCTTGGGCAAGTCACTTTCCCCTTGCTGGGCCTCTGTTTCCCCGTCTGTCTTGTCTATTTAAACACTAAGCTCTGTGGAGCAGAGATGATCAATTACTGTGTGTTTGCACAATCCCTAGCACAGTGGGGCCCTGGTCTGTGTTGGGGCTTCCGGGTGCTACTGTAATATCAATAAATAATCATTGTTACAAGCCTGGTCTACTCCTGGCTACTGCTAATCAATAATCATGATACTATTACACTGACAAGGTGGGGAGACGAGGATTTGTTTTTAATATCTGCATTAGTCATGTATTCCTCAGGGCTCTCTGGTGTCTAAGACAAGAAGGAATTATTGCAAGTAATGATGATAACATATATGTGGGTGGGTGGGTGGGGGAATATTTCATTCATGGAAAGCCATCAGTTCCCTATGCAAGCCAGGTATTTATTTGTGGCAGCATTTAGTGCCCAGTCCAGCACCTGCTGAAGTCAATGAAAAGACTCTTGTTGGTGTTACTGGCTTTGAATTAGGCCCTTCATGGGCTGTCCCTGTGCTCCTTATGATGGGGTCACTTACTGACATTGTACATCGGTAGGAATGGATGGAATGGGTTCCATTCCTATGGGATATATGCTGTAACATTTGGATGGCACCACCTTAGCTTACCATGAAGTGAAGGGAGGGTAAAAGGAGGGAGGGTTGTCTAGGGGTTAGACCAGGGATCTGCTTACCAAGACTCCTTTATTCTATCCCCAGCTTTGCCACTGGGTTGCTGTGTGACTCACTTAACTCCTCTCCATCTCAGTGTCTCTAGCTGTAAAACAGGGCACGCTGTTACAGGGCACTTGGGGTCATTAACGAACTCACAAAGATTTTCTTTGCAAGAGTTAAAGGCATTAGCCCAGGCGTCCTGGCCTGGCCAAAAAAAAATTCCAGCTCACATTCTGCTGTTGTGATGAAAGGGGATGTGTCAGCCATAGAAAATGCATGTTAAGCAAGAAAGAGGAGACTTCTGGGAAAGCACTTCTCCGCTGCAAAATTAGTTTTGCTGAGTTTACAAGGTGTCGAAGGCTATGAATGCTGCATGCTTTCGTACCATGAGATGGTAAACAAAGTTAGCAATGTGCCTTTCTACAGAGCAGTTTATCAATCTCTCTCCTTCCCTGCCTGGCTTCCTTCCATCTTTTCTCATACTTTTCCTTTGTCTCCTGGACTTCTTCCCATTCTCTGGCCTGTCTTATTAATTTTCCTCTTTCTCAAAGAAAACCAGGCTTGCGGCCTGGAGACTTTACAATATTCTCTCATTGTCCTGGATTTAGAATGCCTGGCTGGGGGTCTGGAATGGACTGACACTGACAGACTTATTATTAAACTAATATTCCTGGAATTTTTATGAACTACAGAACTCTGCAGTCGTTTCTAACAGCATGGCATGGTTGCCGAAGAATTAGTGGACTTTGGTGAACCTTGAAAGCTACTGTAGCTGCATTTGGCAGCTTTGTCAACACCTGTGAGAGCTGCTGCCTAGATGAATGACCAAGAAGAGAAGGCGGAGGATGGTGGAAAACAAAGGAATGTGATCAACAGCCAGAGGCAAAGTTTCTCTGATTGAGCCTGTTTTCTTTCCTTTTCCTCTTGTGTGTTTGTCTGATTTTATCCCAGAGTTAAGTATTGTAACTAGAGGAAATATCATGACTGAAGATAGGCTACTCTGGATATTAGATGGGGTGGGATCTGAGTTACCCAGGAGAGAGTTTTCTGTAGTATCTGGCTGATGAATCTTACCCATATGCTCAGGGTTTAGCTGATCGCCATATGTGGGGTTGGGAAGGAATTTTCCTCCATGGCAGATTGGAAGAGGCCTTGGAGGTTTTTCACCTTCCTCTGTAGCATGGGGCACGGGTCACTTGCTGGAGGATTCTCTGCTCCTTGAAGTCTTTAAACCACGATTTGAGGACTTCAATAGCACAGACATAGGTGAGAGGTTTTTTGCAGGAGGGGTGGGTGAAATTCTGTGGCCTGCGTTGTGCAGGAGGTCAGACTAGATGATCATAATGGTCCCTTCTGACCTAAATATCTATGAATCTATAAACCTGTGTAGGTTCCATGCTTCTGTTTCAATTTCCCTTATGGAAGTAGAGAATGAAGGCCAAGATTTTCAAAAGTGACCAGCCATTTTTGGTTCCCATCTTGAGACACTTTAAAGAGACCTAATTTTCGGAAGAGGAGGGAGTGCACAGCACTTTCTGAAAACGAGGCCCCTTTACGGTATCTCAAGTTGGGCCTCCAAAATCACCAGTGACTTTCAAAACTCTTGGCCAAAGTTTGTAACCTCAAAATAAGTTGTGTTAGGGAGTGCTTTGAAAGCCAGGGTACCATCCACTTTATTTAGTAAAATACAACCACTCAGCATGATGCTGCTCACCTGCATCCCCCTTGCAATTGCAATTTGTATACAATGTGTTTCAGTTCCTGTCTTAAACAGCTAGGTAGCCAGGCTGGGTGGTGTTAAACAGATGCTGTGTTTCATTCCAGAGGTGGAGGCATTTCAGTGGTGGGTGTCTGTCTGTACATCCTTTAATAAAGCTCATTAATAACCTTCAGAAGGAACGATGATATATATATGTAAGGTACTCTGTTATTCACCGCTGAGGAAAGGCCTGTTGCAGTTTAGTGCCAGATGGGTAATCTTCTTTAATGTGATTTATAATATTGTACTGGTTGCCATCTTATGAGATGTTTCCTTCTACGGCAGTAGGATCATGGGTCTTCCACCCACCCTGTCTGTCTACTTGTCAATCTGTCCATCTTTAAATATTTCCTATCTAGAAACAGTAATTCTGAGGAACACATCACTTGGAGAGCTCTTAAACATACTGGGCCACATTCTTCATCCATTTATGCCTGTGAAGCTACACTGATTTCAGTAAGGTCACATGTGACCTGAGACAGAAAATGACTCACTATCTTCTTCAATGCGGTTGCTGGTGCACTATCGTAACACTGGGGGTATTCTGTGGGGAACAGACACACTGTGCTGAAGATGCAATACCGGATTCTATAAAAAGGGGAGAATGGGAAAAGTGAAAATCTTCCACCAGATAATCAGCAATAGCTGAGCATTATGGGGCGCCCACAAGAAGTAACCCAGCCACAGTGGTGATTCACGCCACGTCCCACATTGTTGCTTGCCTCTCACATCTAAACAATCCGACATGTTCTGTCTTAATGTGCACATATGGCTTCCTTACGCGTGAGGTTCCTGTTGCTCATCGAGACAGATGGCTGAGGGAGACTCAAGATTTTTTTTTTTTTTTACTGTAACTCAGCAAAGAGGCTGGGAAAGACTAAGGGGCGAGGGTGGTTTCCGGTGAGCCTCCTGAGATGAGAAATGGGTCTTTCTCTGTGCATCAGTAGCATGTCAGGGTAATTGGAAACAACAAGGCTGCATTGCAAAGCACCCGCATGGGTATTAAAAGCAAAGACTTTGTGGAAGTAACTATGTAACTTACAGAGGGATACAACAATTGACAATTGCTATGGATGTCTGACATGTCAGGTTGCTTTTCCCAGCTCCCTCGCTGAGGCCAGAAATGGAAAATTTAATGCATTTGGAAGGATACAAGTCCCAGGCCTTCTCTGTAAAGCAAGAGGCAGAGGGGCTGTTGAATGATGGTCATTTTTAACCAGTGAAGGAGCCTCATTGCAGAGGCAAAAATGCAAACACTTCAAGTGCTTGCACTTGTCCATTCCACTGTCGGTGTGTGCTTGCCTCGTGCACAATTATCGGAGAACTTTCTTTCCCTCAGTGGTAACCGTTGGGGCAGCTGGCTCCCCCTCTGCTGTCTGATGCCACTGCATGCTGGTATGAGAGGGCAGAGCCACCCTGACCCCTGTCAGTTCCTTCAAACCACCAGTGATGGTTGTCAGAACGATCTTAGAATGCTTATAATACATTCTTCCCTCAGTCCTTTGTATATATAGCCTCTTCATTTTTAGTTAGTAGTTAACTAGCAGTTATACTGGTAGTTTAGCCTTAGGTCTTTGGACTAAGTTTCCCTTGGCTAGCGTCTGAGTATCCCGAAGATGACACCATCTGTACAAGATTGCTTGGGTGCCTATATTAGTTTAGTCATCCCTGGATTGGTGCATAGACCCTCTGAAACTTTGGGAGGGTCCCTCTACTTCCCCCCTCTCCCACCAACCCTGACTTTAGTCATGGACACTTCAGATCTGGAGTGAGGAGGTCACATGGGTTCCGTGCAGACTGAAGGTCTCTTGACATCTCAGGAGATAATGACTCATATAAATGGCAGAGTTAAGAACTGTGTGACTAGCCTGTTCAGCCTTCCTCCAACGTATAGTATGGAAGAGCTTATTAATGCTAACAGGCAATTCTGCAACTGTGTTTTACATAAAGAGGCAGGGAGGGCTATAGTTGTCCCAGCTATGCTGGGAGACAATCTGCGTCTGGAACTTTTGCATAGCCAAATTAATTCCTATCAAGCAGCTTTCCTCCCAGGGAAGCAGAACACGCTGGCAGATCGACAGAGCGGGACCTTTTCCACTACAGCTGGACATCGCCAGATCCATCTTCCTGCACTGGGGAGGTCCCCAGTTGGATCCGTTTACATCAAAGTCCAAGAGAAAATGCTGTCGGTTTTGATCCCAGAGAGGTCTCAGCCCAATCTCCTTGACAGATCTATTCCTGCTGCCCTGGAAAGGCCCCCTCCTGTATGCCTTCCCTCTGATTCTCTTGCTGCTCATGATCTTGTGCACAGGCAAGCAAGACAAGGCTCATTTCATCATTATAACACTGGCATGGCCTCAACAACACTCGTACTCAACTCTACTATCCTTGTCAATCAAACCTCTGCTGTCTCTCCTGCTGGATCCAGACCTAATTTCTCAAGTCCACTGTTGTCTGGACCACCCCAGCCTACAAGACCATCACCTGACAAATTGGATGCTTCATGGTTGATGCTAGACAAAAGATCTTGTTGTAAGGATTTCCTGGAAATACTCCCCAATAGTAGAAAACCCTCAACTAGAGGCACTTACCTGGCTAAGTGGAAGCATTTCTCCATTTGGTCCCAGGAGAAAGATGTATCCCCAGACAACGCATCCCTGAGCCTTGCACTGGACTATCTTCTTCACCTGAAACATCAGTTTACCGATTAGCTCTGGAAAGGTGCACCTGGCTGCCATCTCGGCTTTTTCACACCCCAGTGGATAGTAGGTCCCTTTTCTCCAACCCAGTCATTACCAGGTTCATGAAGGGCTTCATCAGACTGTATCCACAGGTGCAAGATCCTCTCCCACTTGGGATCTGAATTTGGTCCTAGCAAAGCTAATGGGACTGCTGTTTGAATCCCTTGTAACTTGCTCTCTCTCTCTATGCAGGTAGCATTCTTAGTGGCAATTGCCTCAGCCGGAAGTGTGGGCAAGTTGAGAACCCTTAAGTACATGAGCATGGGGATGAGGAGAGGCTTCACTCGCTGGATGGTGAGAAAGGCTTTAGCTTTCTACTTGGACCATACTAAGTCTTTTAGATCCTTCACACAGTTGTCCACTAAGGTTGCTGACAGGGTCTCCACTTAGAGGATCTCATCCTGGATCTAACTGTGCATTTACTTGTGCTTCCAGTTAGCCACCAGCTAGAGTATTGGCGCTTTCTACCAGAGCACAGGCAACCTCAGTGTCAGTCTTAGATCACTGCAGAGCAGTGATGTGGTCATCAGTCTGCATTATGCCATTTCCCATCAGTTCAGGGATGGTGCCAGTTTCAGACAGGTTGTCCTTCAATCACTATTCAGGTAGACTCGAAGCTCACATTCATGTTTGTCCACGGGTGAGTCACCTGCAGTGGAATGGACATGAGCAAGCACTCGAAGAGAAAAAAACAGTTACCTTCCTTTCTGTAACTGTTTGTAAAGGGGCTATGCTGGGGCTCGACCCTCTCCGGGGCAGTGGGGAGCCACACTGGCTCGCTACACACAGTTAACTTTGGGGAATTTGTCCAGCCACCGGAATCTCCCTTGGCAGCCCTTGCGGTAACTGGACGGAGCACCGTAGGCTTGAACCCTGAGTCAGGGCAGGGCACAAAATAGTCAGTAGCTCAGGCCCTCAGGCAGGGCTGAGCATATAGCCCAATGTTAGCAGGCCAGGCCCTGGGTCAGGGCAGGGGGAACAAACAGTCAATAGCTCAGGCCCACAGGCAGGGGCTGAGCAGCACAGCATGTGTGAATTAGCCCAGGCCTCGAAGGACCTGGAAAAGGGGGAGACGGCCACCCATTAGTTGGGTGGCAGGGGGGACGCAGGCCCACCCACTCCAGTGTGTCCCGGCCCGGGGCCCTAGCAACGGCAAACGACCCGCTGCTGGGTCAGTGGGGATCCTGGCCGCCAGACACTGACATGGGCTCTGGCAGAGTTACAGCCGGGCTAGGGTCGGCTGCCCCCGGGCTACTTCCTGACTCCCCTCCTTCTGGTACCTGGGTCCCGGCGGTGCTCTCCGGGGGGTCCAGCACCAGGGGCCGGCCACTCCCCCCAGAGAGCGGGCGCGGGGCAGGGCCGGCTGCTCCCCCCAGAGAGCGGGCGCGGGGCAGGGCCGGCCGCTCCCCCCGGAGAGCGGGCGCGGGGCAGGGCCGGCCGCTCCCCCCGGAGAGCGGGCGCGGGGCAGGGCCGGCCGCTCTCCCTGGAGAGCGGGCGTGGGCCAGGGCCAGCCAGTCTTGGCATGGACCTGGGGCCGTGGGGTTTTCCCGGTCGCGGGCTAGGTTGGCTATGTCTGGCCTCCCCAGCAGCTGGTCCTCTAGTGAGCTCTGAGGGGGCCCCCCTTTATACTTCCAGGTCGCGCCTTTCTACTTCCGGGTCGCCGCCTGTCCCTCTGAGGGGCGGGCTCAGAGCTTCCTGGCTCCGCCCACTCTGGTGTCTGTAGGGGCTCGAACCTCTCCGGGGTGGGGGGGAGCCACAGCGCCTCGCTACACTGTTGTTCTTGGAGATGTGTTGCACATGTCCATTCCATGACCCACTCTCCTTCTCCTCTTTATCAACCCATCCAATATGAAGGAACTGAGGAGGGTCAGGGCAGCTCCACACTCTCATACCAGCATGCAGTGGCGTCACACAGCAGAGGTGACTCGAGCTGCCCCGACAGGTACCGCTGAGTGGAGAAAAGATCTCTCGTAACCGTGCACGAGGCAAGCACACGCTGAGAATGGAATGGACACATACAACACATCTCGAAGAACAACAGGAACAAAAAGGCAGGAAACTGTTTTTTTCTCACAGTTGACATCTGACAAGTAGGAGTAGTGACTAAAAATGACCGAGGGCAGTTGCACATCTGCAGAGGAGTAGCTAGTCAAAGCAAGATCCGTTAGTAAAATGCAACATAGCTGCACTGGATACCAAGATCCTTTAGGCCACAATCCTGCAATCAGATCTTCATGGGCAGACCCTTGTGCCCACACAAAAATCCATGCAAGTTAAGGTTCAATCCACACTGACTCTGTTGCAGGCTAGGGGTCATATAAGTCAATTTCTACACTCATAATCCAACCATGTTACTACACGCTTTTTTGGGCCGTGATTGTAAATATCTCTTTAAATAAGGACTGTGAACATAAGAACAGCCATACTGGTCAGACCAATGGCTCATGTAGCCCAGACTCGTCTTCCAACAGTGGCTGGTGTCAGATGCTTCAGAGAGAATGGCAGAACAAGGCAATTATTGAGCGATCCATCCCCTGTCATCCAGTCCCAGCTTCTAGCAGTCCAAGACTTAGGGACACTCAGGGCATGGAGTTGTATCCCTCATCATCTTGACTAATAGCCGTTGATGGACCTACCCTCCACGAACTTACCAAATTCGTTTTTGAACCCAGTTATACTATTGGCCTTTACAACATCCTCTGGCAAGGAATTCCACAGGTTGACTGTCCGTTGTGTGAAGAAGTACTTCCTTATGTTTGTTTTAAACCGGCTGGCTATTAATTTCATTGGGTGTCCCCTGTTTCTAGTGGTTTGTGAAGTGGTAAATAACACTTCCTGATTCACTTTCTCCACACCTTTCATGATTTTACAGACCTCTACTGTATCCCCCCTTTGTCATCTCTTTTCTAAGCTGAACAGTCCCAGTCTTTTTAATCTCTCCTCATATGGAAGCTGTTCAATACCCCTAATCGTTTTTGGTGCCCTTCTCAGTACTTATGCCAATTCTAATATATCTTTTTTGAGAAGAGGCAACCAGAACAGCAGGCAGTATTCAAGGAGTGGGCGTACCATGGATTTATATAGTGACATTATGATATTTTCTGTCTTTTTATGTATCCCTTTCCTAATGTTTCCTGCCTGTTTTCCAAGAAGATTGATGTCCTCCTTTCACTTTAAAAACTGCTCACCTCACTTGTAATCTTCCTGTTTTGTGTTGTTCTGCACTGGGAGTTATATGAACATGCTGCAAAGGGATGGAAAACAAGAGTTTTCAAACAGACAGTGTCATATGTTCTGGCTGGCTGATAATTCCAGCCGGGAAAGCTTATAAAGCTCCAGACCCCAGTCCTTTGATCACTTGTGAAAATATGGTAGAAGGGAGGCCTCTGCTGATGACCCACTGCCCAGGCCCAGCAGGGTAGATGGAAAATGATGAATTAGTCTGAGGTAAGATGTCCTACTGAAAAACACATGTTTTATAGATTCCCCCACCCCCACCCTCTCAGTACTACTTGAAATCTATTATGGCAACTGGATTCTCTTTATGCCGAGGTATTGTAAAAAGGTGCCCTGGACATAGTGATCCCAATGAGTGTGCGATACTGCTCAGCAGGGTCTCTTTCAAGTCAGTGTCCATGGCAGGTGAGTCGTGCTTTAGGAATGAAAACCGTGTTTCTTCTGTGGATGCCTGATTCCTGGCGGCGGAGTTCCACCAACTCTCCAAGGGAGTGCAGTCCTTCCTGTGGCTGCTCCCTACGAAAGCTGTTGTCACAGGAGTAAAAAGAACAGGAGGACTTGTGGCACCTTAGAGACTAACCAGTTTATTTGAGCATGAGCTTTGATGCATCCGATGCAGTGAGCTGTAGCTCACAAAAGCTCATGCTCAAATAAATTGGTTAGTCTCTCAGGTGCCACAAGTCCTCCTGTTCTTTTTGCGAATATAGACTAACACGGCTGCTACTCTGAAACCTGTCATAGGAGCGTGTGCCTGGATCTCCTCTCACCTATGTTGGGGGGAGGGATGGCTCGGTGGTTTGAGCATTGGCCTGCTAAACCCAGGGTTGTGAGTTCAATCCTTGAGGGGGCCATTTAGGAATCTGGGGCAAAAATTGGGGATTGGTCCTGCTTTGAGCAGAGGGTTGGACTAGATGACCTGCTGAGGTCCCTTCCAACCCTGATATTCTATGATTCTACGCTGGTGTAACCCTATTGACTTCAGGGGAATTGCTCCTGCTTCATGCTGGTGTGAGGGGAGCCACGCCTAAGGGCTCTGTGGTAAACACACATTCTGCCTGGCATTGCATGTGTGCCAAAGACACGTTTCTATTACAATAGAGCCTAGAGGCCCCGACCGAGATAGCGACCTCATTGTATTCTAGGAGCTGCACATATACACATTGATATAATCCCTGCTCTTACAACGCATATAGACAAGACAAAGGGTGGGAGAAAGGATGTCTTATTATCCCCATTTTACTGATGAGGAGCTGAGACACAGAGAGATGAAATGACTTGCCCAAGGTCACACAGCAGCTCATTGTCAGAGATAGGCTTGGTCTTGACCCAATGTGTGCTAGAACTATTCAATAATTTGAAAATGTGTACTGAATATTGGCATTGTTTCAGTGAATAATAATTCATGGATTCATTTCTTTTTTTTTTTAAGTTATTCAACCAGCTGTACTAAGAACAGAACCAGTTTGGCCAAGGCAGAAATCAAGAATTGGACCAAATAGCTGCTGTCGCTGAGTGGTAAGGAAAACAATGATGCCACTGACTCCCCTTATCAAATGAGGTAGAATGGTAGATCCTCCCCTGGCTTCAGTGTTGCAGCATTTGGGCACATAATGTCTTTCAGGGCAGGGGTTATCTCTTTGTTATGTGTCTGTACAGTGCCAACAGGACCCTGATCCATGACAGGTGCAGGTGTGACAGTTGCCATCTTGGCCAACACATTGGGGACTGAACAAGGGGTCTCCAGAGAGAAAAAGCAAGAGCTACTACAGTTCACGCTAAAGAACCCAGGCTCTGTAGCAGGGGGTGGTAACAACTTGTATCCTCTGTCATTTGGTACCAAGGGGACCCTGTTACACACACTCACCAGTGGGTTACACATTAGTAATAATGATATAGAGTCTACCAGCCAGATTACATAGGTGTGGATTGCAGAATGAGCTTGTAAAGGTAAAATGCTAAAGCCAATCCACATTTAATGGCAATAGGAAAACAAAATGAAACTCAGTCCAACCAAACTTTGGCCTTGATTCTGATCTGATTGAAGCCCCTGTACAATTCGAGCTAACAGGAAAGACTCCCTTTGACTTCAGTGGGAATTGGGTTGGGGCCTTGCCCCGATGTAAATTGGATTAATGTCCGTGAAGTCACTGCGGGGTATAAAACTGAGGTGAGCAGAATCAGAATCAAGCCCAGTCACTTCACTTCCTTTAGCTACTGAGTTTGGTGACACTTCTGCCTGAAATGAAACCGGGAGCTTGGCTACAGAGTATTTCTACAGGAAAACTACCCAGGGCGACTCACTTCCTCTGAGGAGCTAGTGCTGCACCTGTGAAATTAGCCACAGTCGGGCTGGCAGGGGGGCTGTTGACTCATTCAAACTCAAGCTTGAAAGAGGTACAACCATCGATTCTTCAGTTTAAACATGACCCTTTGTGTGTATTGGGAGACACTGGTCTTTCCTTCCAACACTAGCTGAGCTACAATCACCTTAAGTCATTCAGGTGTTTAGTTCATCTCCCAGATATGAGGAAAAAAGTTCCCACTTCTATCTTAGGGAAGGAACTGGAGAGAGAGAACATTGTAGCAATTTAAAGGAAAGAAGAGGAATAATGACATACCTTATACATACACGCTGTCTCTTTGGAGGGGGAAAGAAACCTCCAGTACCGTTACATCGTGGTTGTGACGTTATTAATGTAATCTGTAACTGTATAGATCACTGTTGCAACCACTTTTATACAGTTGCAGCAAATATTGTATAAAGGTTGTAATGTAAGGGATCTATGAAGAGGTTATGATTTTCTGGTTATGATTATGCTATCTGTATGCATGCATCATTTTTGTAGGTGAAGTTATAAATATTGGCTATGTACTTGTAAATCAATGGTTTTGATTCTAAGAAGCCTTAGTAAAGCATTTGGTCTGCTTCTTGAGAAAGAAATGTGCAAGTTAAGAGCCCAATCAAGAAACACTTAACTAACAATGGATCTTTGAAGACTCCAATCCACATAATGACAGGTTTCAGAGTAACAGCCCTGTTAGTCTGTATTCGCAAAAAGAAAAGGAGTACTTGTGGCACCTTAGAGACTAACCAATTTATTTGAGCATGAGCTTTTGTGAGCTACAGCTCACTTAATCGGATGCATACCATTTCCACGGTATGCATCCGATGAAGTGAGCTGTAGCTCACGAAAGCTCATGCTCAAATAAATTGGTTAGTCTCTAAGGTGCCACAAGTACTCCTTTTCTTTTTCCAATCCACATAAAAAGTCTTCCTGGGAACATGCAAGGTAGCATGTGAGCAATGGCTGCCACCTGTAAAAACTGAGTCATGCATGGACATGACTTGCCCATGTGATTCCAAACTCCATCTTCCTGTAATTTCCACAGTAAGAACAAAAAGGTGTTTTTACACCCGGAGGAGACTGTAAAAGGCTGATGCCTCATGTCCATCTGGTCTTCAATCCTGTTTCATATCTTTGGAGGAACTTTCTGAAGCTTTGAACAAAGGACTGAATGACCCATTCCAGCTGTGGATGTACTCCAGAGACTTGATTTAAACCTGCAGTTTATTCTATCACTGCTTCAAGCCTGAACCAAGAACTTTGCCATTGCTGTATGTAATTGATTCCATTTAACCAATTCTAGCTCTCATCTATATCTTTTTCCTTTTATGAATAAACCTTTAGATTTTAGATTCTAAAGGACTGGCAACAGCTTGATTTGTGGGTAAGATCTGATTTTTATATTGATCTGGGTCTGGGGCTTGGTCCTTTGGGATCGCGAGAACCTTTTATTATTTTTACAAGGGTATTGGGTTTCATAACCATTTGTCCCCAGAACGAGTGGCACTGGGGGTGATACTGGGAAACTGGAGTGTCTAAGGGAATTGCTTGTATGGCTTATGGTTAGCCAGTGGGATAAAACCGAAGTGTTCTCTGTTTGGCTGGTTTGGTTTGCCTTGGTGTGCACAGAAACCCCAGCCTTGGGCTGTAACTGCCCTGCTTTAAGCAATTTGTCCTGAACTGGCACTCTCAGGTGGGTCCCCACCAGAACCAGCATTGTTACAGTGGTATTCTGTGTATTACTGTTTACCCAGCAAGATAATTTCTTCTGTTTTCATTTGTACTGCTGTAGTGCGTAGAGGTCCCAGCTGAGGTTAAAAGTGTATGATGTGCTGGGTATTGTATAAGCTCCTAGTGAGAGACAGCACTGCCCCAAAGACCTTACGGTCAGCAGACAAGACAGAGAAAGGAAGGATTTATATTGCTGTTATACAGGTGGGAAACTGAGGCACAGAGGTTAATTGACTCACTCAAGGTTACATAGGGAGTCCATGTCAGAGTTGGGAATGAACCGAGTTTTACTGAATCCCAAGCAGTGCCTTAACCACAAGATCACACTGCCTCTACACCGTTGTTCCTGAATTCTGTTTGTCAGGGGACTGAATCATAGGAGATCAGGTCTAGTGCTCAGAATCTGAATGGCAGAGCAAGGGTTGAGACAGAGCTGGAGTCAGGAAGCAGAGCCGAGGATCAGAGCTGGATTTCCAGGAGTCAGGGAAGGCAGGAGCGGGATTGATTCTGAGGCAGGAGTGAGGCTGGAACAGGATGGGAATAAGGCTGGGTGCAGGACAGGGTCTGGGCTGGAGCAGTAGAGGAAGAGGGCTTGGAGAGAGATGAGCACAGGGAGACAGAGTCTGTGGGTGTGTGCGTTGAGCAGCCGGCGAGGAGCTGCTGCTGCTGGGCTTAAGAACCGGCCTGTTGGCTTCTTCATCCAGTCAGGCAGCCTAGCCGGTGGGTTAGGGTGTCAGGAGTACTGAGCAGGCATAGCTGCGGGGCTTTACTTCGGACACTGTTCCATCCAGGCAGACCCCGGTACCTATATGGAGCCCCACAGCTGTGCCGGAGCAGGGGGCCGCTGCACATATCCTGTTGCAGGATGGGGCTTGAGAAGAGCTGCATGCCATCTTCCGTGGGAAGAACTGTACAAGGAACAAGTCCGGAAGGCAAATAAATTGCAGAAATGCTGCCTCCAAAGTGTTCCCCACCCACGGCTGGCCCTCAGGGTGAGAAAACAGGAGTGGAGCTTGAATTGGAGTCTCCCGCATGGGAGTGCAGGGCCACGTCATGAGGCCACCAGGCAGATCCAGGGTTTGATGTGGGCTTTTAAATTTCAACATGAGACATGGAGACTGCATTCTGTGGCTGATTTGGAAGTTCCACATTACGGAGGATCCTTTAATATCTTGGCAAAATTTCCACTGCAAACACCCTTGCCCAGAGAAGGAGGAAGAGCAGTTGTTAGCATTAGTCCATGCCCTATATTATTATCCCACTTCTGTCCTGGCTAGGAAGGTTCCCTTGTTTCTCCATCATGAAATGTAATGGGATTCTTCTAGGCTTTTCCAGGGCAATCTTTCATCATAGCAGGAGACCCAGCTGTGTTTCCAGGGATGATGTCACATGACCATTATTTGTCATGGTCATGGGTGGATCAGTGGTTAGCACCAATGAGCAACAAATGTTACTAGTGCATGGAATGTATTTTAGTTCTAGTTTATCTCCAGACAATAGGAACACAAGAACTGTCATACCAGATCAGACCAATGCTCCGTCTTATCCAGGGCCCTGTCTGCGACAGCAATCAGTACCAGCTGCTTCAGATGAAGCTGCAAGAAACTCGGAAGTGGGCAATTATAGAATAATTTGCTCCTAGGGAAACGTACTTCACTGATGGCTGGTATTTTTGGCTGTGTCTGCACTAAAAGTGCTACAGCGGCACAGCTTGTGTCAGCCTAGTAGTGTCTACATAGCGGCATAGGTTGGCTTAACTAAATTAATCACAGCCCTGAGCAATGTCGTTAAAAAGACCTCAGTCTGTAACGTAGACCAGCCCTCAGGGAGCAAGAGAAAGAAACAGAAATAAGGCGGAAAAGGGAAAGAATAGGGCCCATGTTTTTCAAAAGTGACTAACAATTCTGGCTGTCCAACACAGAGACACCTTGAAGGGGGCTGATTTTCAGAGGACTTTCAGCACTCTCTGAAAATCAGGCCCTTTCATGGTATCTCAAGCTGGGCACCCAAAAGTTAAGGCACCCAAAATTACTAGTCACTATTGAAAATCAAGGCCAGGTTCCCAATATGATACCTTTCTACCTCCTGGCATGCTCCCTGAACTGATAGGCAGAGGTAGATCTGAACCAAACCCTAGGAAAGAGGCCCCGATTTCTTGTGTGTTCAATTTCTGTCTACTAGACACTTTCTCTTTTTTTAAATTGAGTGGGTCTAATATAAAGGAAAACATTAGCAAGCCTATTCTGATATATGCCTGGATGAGTTTGAAATGGCAGCCCCCACATCCTCTGTTTAATGTGGCTTTTGATGTTACCTAATGTACTTGGACCTTCTAAAAGGTTCCATTTAGAGGGCTTAAATCTGGAAACCATTTGACAATTAAGCCAGAAGACGCGACAGGGTGTGTTTTATAGGACCCATTAATGGACGCCTCAGGGTGTGCTGCAGTGTGGCCTCCTGCCTTCACCCACCCATGCTGGGTATTAATGGCCTGATAAAACTCACCCCAGAGTGTTTTATTGCTGTGATATCATTTAAAGGGGGTGGGGGGAAGATCAGCTTATTGTTCTAAGGGAAAGCGCAGCCAAGATTTAAAAAAATAAAAAGAGCAAATCCAAACAAAACGGCTTCTTTCTGTGCTCTTTCCTAACATGCGCAGCAAATACAGCGCCAGCCACTTATTTGTGATCAGGCGCTTTGCGTCCTGGAACTGCTGGCATTAGGCCTGACCCTGCAAGATGCTTCAGAGTACTGAGCACTCCCAGTCAGGTGCATCAGAACGGGGGGGGGGGGAGGGGCAGGGGACATGTCCCCATCACTTTTAAAAGTGGGAGGGCTTAGCGCTTTTTATCGCCCGTAAGGGCAAGCGATGGGGGGGAGGGGCGGAGAGGAGTGTGGGGGGCGAGGTATTGGAAGCAAGAGGCAGCATGGGGATGGAGCCTCGGGGTCAGGGTGGTGCAAGGGCGGGGACTCAGGGCGAAGGGGTGGCTTGGGGGCGGGGCCTCAGGCAAGAGGATCTGGCCCGAGGGGTGGATTTATGCACTTAGTTGCTAGAGGTGTGCTGCCTCTAGGGGAAATGGAGCATTCCTGGCTGTGAGTCATTTCCCAGAACCAGCCTCTTGCCCAATGGCAGCATGGCTCTGGCCAGGAAGCTCCATGGCTTGGTGGGACCCATGCTGCCGTGCGGCACCCATTCCTGTGAGCACGTGCTGGAGGTGCCTGTGTGTACAGCTGCTGGATGGACACTGGCCATGCTCCGTTAGGTAGGCTGTACCTCTATGTGCACAAGGCAGTGGGGGGCCTGGTCCATGTCCCTACTCCCAGCACTGTCTTGCCAGCTTTCCCATGGCTGGCCATGATGGAAATGATCTACTCATACCTTATGAAGAACATGGTTAGAACCAAGGGCAGGCTTTGCGCTCTGTAGAATACAGATGGGGTGGCTTTGGAGCCCTCTCCTGCTAACCAGCAGGTCCGTGTGGCTGTGGAATAGCCTCCCTGAGGAATTGGAGGCAACCCCAACACTTGGCAAATGTAAAGACAGAGCAGGCTTGTAAATGTACAATGGGGAACAATCTGGCACTGGTAGGGGGATGGAATGGATGGTCAAATAGGTCTTTCCTATCCCCAGCCGCTATGGGCCACGTAGACTCTGGCCTTTAGCCCAGGCCATAAGTGCACAGCTGCATTGCCCTTGGAGGAGCAGCTGGGAGATAGTGCCTCTGGCATGTCTAATTTCCTTAGTGCTGATTCCTGTGCAGGAGGGGTGAACAATTTGCTTTGTCCATTGGGATGGAACGTTTCTTCTGGAGCTGACATGGGTAGTACCATGGCCCTGCCTTCTTACTCCTCTGGGCCCAATTTCAGCCATATGCATTGACCCAGTTTAATGGCCTGATGTACCGGTCTGAATCCAGCTTGTCACCAGTGAGTGGAATTCTGTCTGGAATTCTGTCTGTCTGTCTGTAGCCCTTGGTCTACCTCGCACTGAAGTTACATAGGGCCTTGAAGTCAAGGGCAAGAAGTTTAAACCTGATGTAACGGGCCATAGGGACTGAACTGCTTTGTCACCCTAGTGGTAGGTTCTCTGGGTCAGGTTGAGGTACTTCAGTGTTTATACTTTGTCCTTTGCTGGGGCCAGGGCTGGATTACCCAACAGGCAGACTAAGCAGTGCTTAGGGCACCAGCAAAGCAGGGGTCACAAAAAAAAAAGAGATTTTTTTTTTTTAAATCTGATGTTTGATATTTCAAAAAAAGCATAGAAGTAGTCATCATGGGAAAAATCAGAACTTCGTTAGACTTCCTTACACTCCACTCCACACTCAGAGACTGGCCCTTCTTCTATTGATGAAACAAACACCATTCCAGAATATGTGGCTGTGTCAGAGACTAACTGATCATCCTACTCCTGGTGGTAAAACAGACCTTGTTCTAGAAGGTGTGGATGTGTCAGAGACTGAACCTGCTCATGCTGTAAATAATAGGAGAAAAGATCCTGGTATGTGGGTTGATTTCGAAACCAATGATGTAGTTTACTGGATAGATCGTGGACCAAATGACTGTCAACACCACACTGGGCCATTTGAGAAATCACGTCGGACTTTTACCAATGGCAAACAAACAAGATAATGTCCACAAAAAATATTTTTCGGCATGAAAGTGAATGTTGAGAAATACACTTGAGAATGGCTACTGTATTCACCAACAGGGTCTGTGTACTGTTTTGTTTGCAAACTTTGTGCATATAAACCTTCAACATCCTGGTTTGCTGCAGATGGATTTAGCGACTGGCGGAATACTGTTTTAATTGAACAACATGAAAATAGCACTACTCACTGAGATTCAATGTTGACATATTTAAATCGAAGACAGGGCTTTGGATTGACACAAAATGGAAGAACAAATTAAAGGGGAGCGTGAATACTGGCAACATGTCTTGCAGCATGTTATAGCTGTTATTCAAACATTAGCTGAACGTGGTCTGCCTTTCCGGGGATCAAATGACACATTTGGATCATTGCAGAATGGAAATTTCTTGGGATTGTTGGAGCTTGTGGCTCAGTTTGACCCATTTTTAGCAGGCCATATCTCAAAATATGGGAATGCTGGCAAAGGTAACCCATCATACTTATCCAAGACAATATGTGATGAACTCATTGGTCTAATGAGTGACAAAATTCGTTCAACTATTGTGGATGAAATAAGTACTGCTGGGTACTTCAGTTTATCTGTTGATCCTACACCTGATCTTTCACATATTGATCAGTTGAGTATTGTACTAAGATATTTGTCTCCCACAGATGGAAAACCAGTTGAATGATTTATAACATTCCTCAATTTGAAAGGCCACACTGGTGAAGAAATGGCAAATCAAGTACTGCATTATCTGTGCCAAGTTTGCAAAATAGATTTCTCAAAGTGCAGAGGTCAATCTTATGACAATGCTGCCAACATGTCAGGGCGTTATCAAGAAATGCAGAAGAAGCTTTTAGAACAGAACAAATATGCCAGATTCGTATCAAGTGCTGCACACTCTCTCAATCTTGTTGGCCACAGTGTTGGTGATTGTTGTCCGGTGGCAGTAAGTTTTTTCTCAACAGTCCAGTTACTTTATACATTTTTTCTCTGCCTCAACACACCGATGGGCAGTTCTTAAAGCATATTTGGGCAATGATCGTGTGTTGAAATCTCTTTCTAATACTCACTGGGAGGCACATGCAGTGGCAACAAGTGCAACTCTGGAGTCCTACTCAAAGATTGCGGATGCATTAGAAAGTATAGCTGAAGACCAATCACAAAAGGGAGAAACTATACGAGAGGCAGAAAACACTGCAAACAAGATGCAAGAACTAGAGTTTGTGTTCATGTTGATCATATGGAATGAAATTTTACAACACTTTTACCACACAAGTCAAGCTCTCCAAGAAAAAGAATTGGAATTGAAAACATGTGCAGACCTCTGTCAATCATTAACAGACCACTTACACACTTTGAGGAATGATTTGGAAAGATCTGAAGACGTATCAAAAGATATCTTGCCTGATACTTACTACAAAGAAGACCAGTCCCGCAAGCGAATCAGAAAAAAACAAGCAAATGACAGCAGTGCACCAGAAACAGCATTGAATCCTAGAGACAAATTTTGCGTATCTACTTACTACGCTATAATTGATACACTTGAAGCTCATATGAGGAGGAGAGGTGACATGTATAAAGAAGTATTAAGTAGATTTTCTTTTCTAAATGATATGGACTTATCTGACGAACAATATTCACAAGGTTCCCAAAACTTGTTGACTTATACCCTGTTGACTTGAATATGAATCTCTGTGGAGAAGTAAGGCAGTTGCACTGTTATATGCGCGCAAAGTTTAATGAAACAGGAAAAATGAAATTCAGTCACATTGATCTTCATGACACAATGTTGAAAGATGGAATACAATGTGTACTACCAAATGTAGAGATCGCACAACGTATTTTTCTTACACTAATGATTACTAACTGCTCCACGGAACACTCTTTTTCTCAGCTGAAAAGAATAAAAAACGCTTAGAGAATAACAATGTGTCAGGACAGACTTGATTCACTTTCCCTATTGTGTATGGAAGCGGACATGCTTCGCTGAGTCAGCTTCAATGAACTTATCCAGAATTTTACAATCAGAAAATCTAGAAAGAAGCTATTTTAATTTCACCATACGTGTAAGTTTTGTGTCATTTCGAAAAATAAAATTTTATTTTACGGGATAGTATTGTTTTTATTTTGAATTACATCTGGGGGGGCACCATAATCTTTTCAGTGCCTAGGGCCTCTAAAAGTCTTAATCTGGCCCTGGCTGGGGCTCCTAGGCGCTATGGTAATACAAATAATAATACTGGATAGAGGTGTGGATTTCCAAGGCTAACTTCTGAGCCGGCTTTTATCAGGTTTCTCGCATTGCACCCACAATAATCATGTAGTTATAATTTTCCACCCCTGTTTACTGGCAGAAACTTAAAAATCTAAGAACCTGATTGCGGCCACAAAGCAGGTTCCTAGATAATCAAGTGACAGTAATTGTAGGTGTAATAACTGCAGCACCAAATTGCACCTGTACTTCTTTGCACCCATATTTAGGTGTTATCACACTACAAATAATAATAATTGGCTCATGCTGACATTATACAAGTTCTGCGATGAGAGGACTTCAGTCTCCAGGAGGGCCCCTCTGGTATTGTTCCCACAACTAAATCCACACAGAAAGGTATCAACAGTGCAAAGAACCTAGGCTGACACACACAGGATTGTAGAGTGACTCAGGCTGTTCCATTCCACTTCTGTCTGTGGCTGCTGAGCCACGTGGCTGCGAAAGGTTACTCATTCTGAAGTCCAGGACGTGAATACGTTTTCTGTTTGGAAAGCTTTCGGAGATGAGCCAAAGCTGTTTCTTTCCAGCCGGGGAAGGGCGCATCGGGGCAAACACGCCTGAAAGGAGAAATTGAAAACAGCCTAGAAAGAAAATGTATATACATGTGGCATGACATTTATTTATTATCCTGGGCTGCGGCACTTTTGCACAGGCAGACTTAAAAGCTCCTTAGTGAAAATGGTGGATTTTTCTAAGCTCTACCAGGGTTTAGACCCTCCAGTGAATGTATAAACAAGGCAAATTTTCAAAGCCCTCTTTGGCTAATGATTATTGGTACCTATTTTAGGGACCTGCTGTTCTGTCTGAGTGGCAGTGCTGAGAATGGAAAATGACCCCAGAATCCAGCCTTTCCACTGTAGGACTTGCCTAACAGTGCACACAACACACAAACCAATTTTCAGCCCCTACAAATAGTTTTAGGACCAGCTAGGTAGTGAGGAAGCTTAGGAGACTGGAGGGAGATGGAACTTTTTATCTCTAGGTTGTATTCAAATTCCAGTCCTTGTTCATGGTCTGTTAAAGTTAATACTATCTGATGGCTGTGTGAAATAAGTTGAAGGTCCAAGACCAGTGTCCATCCACTATTTCAGCTGAAATTCTTGCTAGCAGCTTCAGCAGATGAGCCAAAGGCTGCATGGACTGAGAAATTGGAATAGCTACAGGGGAGAAGTTGGTTTTGTGGTTTAATTCCAGGACTGAGAGTCACAAAACCTGGCATCTCTGCCATTGATTTTTTGTGTGACCGTGGGTGAAATCACTTAGTCTCCCTGTGCCTCAGTCTCCCCATCTGTAAAATGGGGATCATTATCTTTTATCCACCTCCCAAGAATATTGTGAAGCTTAATTGATTAACATTGCGGGGTTCTCAGGCGCTATGGCAGTGAGCACCGTGAAACGGCATAGAAATAGGAGATCCTCATATCTCCTAGATGTGAGGTATTCCAGTTCAGAATCGAAGCCCATTGGCAGGTTGGTTTTGTACTCTCTGTGGGTGAATGGAGGACTGCAGCTTCCAGAGCTGTCAGTTTGGCTCCTTTCCCTTGTCCAGAGTTCTCTGATCATTTTCATCCTCTAGCATCTTTCTGAGCTCCCACCCCTCCCCGTCCTGAGTTGTCCCCAAGCCTTCAGTTGACCCCAGTCTTTATTAAGCTGCTCTTCTTCTCTGAGAGTGGGCCATTGTCATCTGTGCAGGAGGGCCTTTGCCTCCCTCAGCAGCGCTCACACTGACTGGCACCTTTCTCTGGCACTACATTCCGGGGGAGGGTGTGTGAGTCCATTTCCCTCTTGAAGAATGATGATCCCCAAATGTCCGTTCCCACTCACAGAGTTCTGAGACTGTACTCCTCAGTGTGTTGAGTGTAGTGTAGCCCTTTGATGATGATCAGCAAATGTTGCTGATCCCGACTGTTGTCCCTTTGGCCCAAGCGGTGAGCCAACATTCGAAGGCTCTCAGGATTCTGTTTCTGGTAGGTTTGATTGTTCTCTCTGTTGAGCCTGAAAGAGCGTGACTGGCACACCCATGGGTTTTAATGAGGACTGGGATTGTCTTTGGATCCAACACTTACCTGCAGTGCTGGCAGCTTTCAGCACGACAACTACCAAACAGATCATCTAAGCACATCAGCCTTGGCCGACATGAGAAACACTGGCCCAATCTCCCCCTGCCCTTTTGGTGAGATGCCACCTCACATTTATTGTTTAAAAATATGAAAACCTCTCCTGGAGTGGGAAGCCTTTGACAGTCGCAGTCAGATTTTGTAACTACTTGTGTCTCGACTGTTTATCCTCCCGGTGACAGGCAAGAAAGGCCTTGCTGAGATAACTTTACCCTAATGCTTTCTTAAAGTAAACCAGCATTACAGGTAAGGAAGCTATGAATTGTTGCTAATGCTCAACTGAACAAAGCTGGGTATTAAGCAATAGAAATATAATCTAACTGATGTTTTCAGATGTTTTAGTCTTTCTGTCATAATCTGCAGCATTCCCCTCTGGGCCTGTAGCAAAGCACCTTTTTTGCGAACATAAAGAATGGGATTTTTTTGTATTGCCAAATCAGCTGTACACACATGGCTTTCTGCTGGTAGTTCCATGTTTCTATAGGACTCCCCCATTTGTCAGTCTCAAGCCATCAGGCTCATGAAGGGGGCTTGAGGTTTCGCATTAGCATCGTGCGTAATGTGAGGGTACATCTACACTGCAATAGAAAACCTGCAGCACCAAGTCTTAGAACCCGGGTCAATTGCCATGTAGGCGGTCAAGCTTGGGCTCTGGGTCCCACCCCCTTCACAGGGTTTCAGAGCCCAGGCTCCAACCTGAGCCCGAATATCTACACTGTAATTTTCAGCTCTGCAGCCCAAGCCCCGAGAGCCTGAGTTAGCTGACCTGGGCCGACTGCGGCTGTGCCATGGGTCTTTTATTGCAGTGTAGGTGTATCCTGACTGAGCTACCTTCAAAACAGTCTGATTATGAGGTAATACAGTCATGGATTAGGAGTGGCCTGTGACCTGAGCATCAGTTGTGAAATACCTCAAATCACGCATTCAAGTCCCAAGCCCTTCCTCCTCCTATGGTAGGTCCATAAGTGCTATGCTATTTGCTCAGTGTGACTTCATGAAAAGACTTTGCTGACTGAGCGTCTGTGTGGAAAGTCAAGATCCCATGTCACTTCTGGTAGGAATGTGGGCATCCCTCAGTGTCCTTGTCCAAAACCTCTCACTATTATGCATGTGTGGCAGATAAGGCATTTGGCTGGGACTCAGGAGAGCTGAGTTCTGTTCCATCCTCTGCCACAGACTTCTAATGTGGCTTCAGGTGAGTCACTTAACCTCTCTCTGCTACAGTTCTCCATCTGTAAAATAGGAATGGTTCCTATCTTCTCTCCCTTTCTGCCTTGTATATTTATATTGTATTCTCTTGGGAGAAAGGACTGTATCTTATCATATATGTACAGCTCCTAGTATCCTGGGGCTTGGAGGTTCTGCCATCATACAAATAATGCACTCTGAGCTAATTGGCTGGCTTTCCCCCACAACCACTAACAAAACAGCCATTTGAAAGAAATACTCTTTTTAGTATGATGCAATGCATATAGTTTGTGGAGTACTTTGGCAGCGTTTGAGGTGAAAGATTCTACAGAAATTCAAAATATCAATCACTGGCCTCTTATTCACCATGACTGACATAGGAGGAACAAAGTACAGCAGTCCCTATATTATTCTGATTCGTTTGTAGATAACATTGGCAAATGGAATCATGTGATTTTCCCTCTTAAAAGTTGGCCTCAGGCAGCATTTCTTCACTCATTCCACGCCCACCTGTGATTTCATTGGATGGCTGATGCTAATCAAACCTGGGCCTGATGACCAGTTGCAGACTTGTTCCTGCAAAGTGTTGCGCGCCCATAGCTCTGACTGGTCTCCAAGGAAAATCCAGATTCTGCAGGATCTTGGAGCTCTTCCTTCTGAGTGGAGATCACTAAGGCATCCTAGCATCGTGCTTGGGGGAGCTGTGCTCTTGGGGATGCCAACTTTCAAATGGATGTAAAATCGATACATATTGACCATACATGTTCCTTGAAACTGCCAATAGCACTCTTGGATGTGTTGGGGTGTCTGGAAAAATTCCAGCTCTCGGCATGTTCTGTCTTCTTTATATTCAACTGGCTCTGTGTTTTTCAATTTCCTTTCTAAAAAGTGTTGTGTAACTGACACAGAGTGGCTAATTCATTCCACCCAAGCTGTATTAGTGGGGTGGGTGAATGATCCCTCTTATGCAGAGTCTTTAAAGCACTTCAGGATGAAAAGCACCACATAAATATCAGTTATTAGAAGGCATCTCCGGTGAGTAACCTTATTTTGACTGGATGGCTGAACTTAAAACTATAGATCTCTCTTTCATCATCTACATTTCTCAGGTTGTATCTGCTCAAACTCATGATCATGAAGAATTTTCCAACCTTCCTTTTCAGTTGCTGGCATTCAGGAGAAATTCATACAGCTGTGTTTAAAAGGGTGTATGTGTGTGGGGGCAATGAAAGACATAGAAAATGAAGACACTTTTCATGCCAGACTAGATTTTTTTGAAGTTTTCAGGGTTTGGCAGTAATAGTGACAGAAAGTTTTGCTTTCAGCTTGGAAGGAAGAGAGTGAGTCTGATGGGCGGGGGAATCTAAGGTTTTTATTTTATTAATTAAGCAGATGAGCTAGTTTTTATATGATAGTTTATTGAAGATTAAGGCCAACATTTTCAAAAGTGGCTTATGGTTTCAGATGCCTCAATTTTTAGGTGCCCAGCATTAGACACTAAAAGTCTGATTCTTCAGAGGGACAGCAAGGTTTAATAAATTAGTTTTGCATTTGGGTTTGAAAGCAGTGAGGTCTGTGATTATTGTTACTGCTTGCAGGAGTGAGTCCCAGGGTTGCCAACTCTCATGATATTTAGTGTATTTCTTAAAGCCTCAGCCCCTGGAGTCTTGTGAATATGTGGAAAATCTCAGACTTCATTTTTTTAAAAGTAACTTTCTAGTTCTCATGGCTGCAGAGAGAGGCTTGAAAAGGTGAATATAGTTCACCCTAAAGGTTCAAAAACTTGAGGATAAAGAAAAAGAACCCAATTTTATTTTTTTAAACTAATGATTTTTAAGACAATTTCATGATTTTGGGGGGACCTGTGAGGAAAGGTTAAAAAACTGGGTATGTTTAGTGTCAAAGAAAGGAGACTAAGAGAAGACCTGATCGTCTTCAAATATGTCAAGGGCTATTGTGAAGAGAATGGGGATCAATCGTTCTCATGTTCACTGAAGGTAGGACAAGAAGCGATGGGCTTAATCTGCATCAAGGGAGATTTAGGTTAGATATTAGGGGAAAAAATTCTAATTATAAGTGTAGTTCAGCACTGGAATAGGCTTCCAAGGAAGGCTGTGGAATCCCCATCGTTGGAGGTTTTTAAGAGCAGGTTAGACAGATACCTGTCAGGGATAGTCTAGTCCTGCCTCAGTGCAAGGGGCTAGTAGGTTTGATGACCTCTCGAGGTCCCTTCCACTTCCAGCCCAACGTTTCTATGATTTCTGTGGCTTTTGTATGTGTGAAGTTGGCAAAGCTGGAGTTCTATAGTCTAGGCCCAGCTCCTGGGGAAGTTCCATCTGCTACCAGCTGGCAATGTCATGGCTCCAGCAGAATTCGCTGAGTGGGAGGCTATGGTCACAGAGGGAGACATGATCTGTCAGGTAGCTAGAGACAGTCCTCTTGGAGTCGTCAGGCAATCTGTGTTGCTAAACCAGCAGTTCTGTACCCACGAAAGCTTTTCAAAGTGTATGGCTTTGTTCTTAGACATAATGAGTGGAAACGATAAAGCCTGGAGGTCATGAATGCATGGATCACCAGGGCCAGGTTTGTGTCTAAGAGGATGGGGCAAAATCTTCTGGCCACCGATGGAAGTGGGTGTGTTTTGCCTCCATGCTATGTGGGCAGGTGAAAGATTCCAAAGGGGCCTGGGGGCTGTGGAGCTATGAAGGATGAAGCAGATGGTCAGGGAACTAGAGCATGGATGGAAGAACTGCTCTGAACCCAACAGGCTGCATCCCATGGGGTGTGTATGCTCCTGTGCAGAGGCTGTGAAGGAATATCTGTAGCTCTTGACCAGCTGAGGTGTTGAGTGTGTACACAGAAGTCTAAAACTTCAGCTGGTGTAAATGAGCATAGCCCCATGGAAGCCAATCCTAATTTACAACCAGCTGATGGTCTGACCCTCTTTATTTAATGTGTTGGAATATTGCACAGTCAGTTTTCTCTGTTCCAGGTTCCTACACTCATATTTCAGTGAGGATTCTCAGCCATGATGCTTGGATGTGAATTTCCCCCAGGGCTGAGATCTGGGATTCCAGCTCAGTCCTGTCGCTATAGTATAGGAAGCCAGGTAGAAAATGATGCACAGCTGGGCTCCCACAAAGCTTTCTTTGAAATATATGTCAGACTGTGGAGCAGGGAAGAAATATTTCCTACCCTGTGATCGGCCAAGCAAAGCCAGTGCTACGTTTTTCTACCTCAAATGGCGTGGAGCAGGCTGTGTTGTTAGAACAAAGGGACGGAGAGACAGAGGTCTGTTTCTGAGCTTAAATGTTTGTGAAGGGCCGATGGATAGTTGCACAGAAAGGCTGCAGAGATACCATTGGCCTCTGAAGGATTTTACCTGTCCAAGCTGTATTCTTTTTCTCTTTTACTCTAAACTTTTCCTAGCAAGCCCTTCCTTACACATAATACTTACACAAACCATAGCACCATCTACAGGCCATCTCCAGTATTGCATTATTTCACTGCAATGAAACTCTCCACTTAAGCAAAAAGAAAAGGAGTACTTGTGGCACCTTAGAGACTAACCAATTTATTTGAGCATGAAGTCGATTCTTCTAAATGACTAGCGATATCAGGGTATGCAACTCCTTCTATAAGTTAACAGTTTATCAGTAATTGGTGACAGTTCTGTATTATATCCATTATGTAGCAGCAAGAAAATTTAACGGGATGGTGCTTCAAAATGCTGTATTGCTTTAGGGGTGATTCAGTGGCTGGGTGGTAAGAGGCTGCAGAGTCAGAGACTTGGAATCCCCATTGTCAGGATTGAAAACCTTCTGCTGAGCCTGACGGCTAACCGGCTCAGCCTCCAGGCAGATTAATGAGCTCAACTGGGTTGCAATAGGACTGCCTGATTGCCCGGACCACCTGATTGGCTGAAGGGAGCCTGCAGGCTGCTTTTCAGCCCAGCAGTAGGTAGCTGGCTGCTCAACATTTATGCCCACAGCTGTGATTGCTCCTGTACCTGCCTTGTTCCCAGCCTTGCCCTAGCATAGAACTGCCTTATTCCCAGCCTCCCTCCAGCCTTGTTCCTGCCCTGATTCAGTTCGCTCCGTCCCTGTTTCCCTGCTTGATCCTGACTCCGGCTCTGATCTCTGGCTTGACTCTTGGTTCCCAAGTCTGGTTCTGACCCGCTGGCTCAATTCCTGGCTCCCAACTCTGGCTCTGACCTCTGGCTCGACTCTTACCTCCCAATTCTGGCTCTAATCCTTGGCATAACCCTGGCTTCCGACTCTGACCAGTAGCTCCTGGCTCTGACTGTAGTCATTAGGTCTGATCCCCTATGTCCCCGTCATGATACCCACCTCTGCAAAATCCAGTGGGAATCAGATGAAGTGCAGTAGTGAGGCTCTGAGAGTTGTGCATATATATATATATATATATATATATATCCACACACTTGCATATGTGGGGCTGAAATGTCACCCCTGTGCAAAGAGGCAGCACAGGCCTGTGCACCATTTAAATCCCCACTAAAGCTTCATTTTGAGACATTTGAAAGAGGCACAGGCCTTCTGTTAGCCCTCTGCATGGAGGTAAAATTTCATGCACTGTGAAATGGGCAATTGGCCAAACTAGAGATGTGCAGCTGTGAATGGGATGTGTTGCCTGCACGGCTATAAAAGGCCTTTCCCCATCTTAGGTGGGCCAAATTCAGAGGTGAAGTAAATGATGGTTACACATAGATAAGTCAGAATAAACAGTTACAAGCGGGTGTAACTTACACGCCCAGGGGACAGAACAGAAAGGCATAGCAGGTAAAGCAACTAATATGAAAGTGTAAAATGCAGAATGGCCCTAACAAGATAAAACACACCTGTATGGGTTTGTGATGGGATGGACTATGCCCTGAGGCCCCCTACTGGAGGCCTTGTGTCCCTGCCACTCCCTACTCCAGAAAAGGGCAGTAGAGAGATCCTCCAAGCTGCCTAGAGAGGCTGTGTGGGAAGCAGCCAATCAGGACCCAGCAGGCTAGTATAAGAAGAGCTGCAGGGCTAGTATGAGTTCAGTTCAGATGCTTGCCAGCTATGCTTTGGTTTCAGAGAAAACGTGGGATTTAATCAACACCCGTACACCAGAATCTGCTTTGCAGTAATCCCAAACATCTGGTGAAGCTGCTGACTCTCTGCAATAGGGCCTTAACACTCAATTCCTTTGCCGCATTTTGGTTCCCTCCCTGAAGCCAGATCGCTTGTCCCCACCCTTTTACTGATCCAAGCCAGATTCCTGTCCTCCACCCCAGTAGAACTAGGTACTCCACCACCATCTCTTCTTGCTTATTGGACCTTCATGTTGCCATTCAGATTTGTGCTCAGTATAGCGTCTAGCCTCATTCTGAAAAATATGGATGGTCATGTCTCTAAGATAAAATGTGACTGACCGGACATACAAATGTATATTAAATCGTTGGGATCTGATCCTCAACTGGTATAAATCTGTGTAGCTCCATAGGCTCCCTGGGCACTTTCTGGGGAGTCAAATTATGAAAAATAAACCACAAGTCATCATCAGAAGCTTGCAGAGGGATTTGAGGGCTCAGCAAAAATGATCTGCTTCACATCAGCCCTCTGACCCGTTCATTTCTCCATCAACAACAGGCTGCTCTGTGATCAGCAGAGAGGAGGGTGAGTGACTATGTCTTCCTGGCTTACCAAAGCTGGTTTTAGTTAGTTCTCTGGTAGTAAGTGAAGTCTTGTAGGACAAAAGGAAAGCAACAACATAGAAATCTAGGAGGAGAAACAGGGAAGGCTAAAGTTTGTCAATGCCTATTCCTATCTCATGCAATTACAGGAAAATTATCTAGTGAGATATGCCCACCTGATTTTAGCAGATGAGCCTTCTTCATAGGTCATAGAAATTAGAGTTAGAATAGACTTGGTAAGCCATCCAGTCTATCTCCTTGCCAGTAGAGGAGTATTGTATTTGGGGTACATGTAATAATGCTTTGTCCCATGTTAGAGGACATACCCTTCACCCCCTCCCCTAATTCTTGTCACGCAGACAGAAAGCAGAAGTCCAATGCTCAGACAATGTGATGTTTATTGGGGTTAGTTCCTAGCAAACCTATCCATAGCTCTACACGCTGGCAGAGTCTGTTTCCCAATGTTCCCTTCCCAGCTCTGACTCTGCAGAGCCTTGTCTGTGTCCCTGTTTTCCCCCTTCCGATTCCCCTCCCCACCTTAGCAGGCCCAAATAGACATGCAATGCATGCCTTTAGTCCCACCCCTTTTGTATCCCATGGGAGGAGTGAGGTTGTGCTGGTCAGGTATAGACATTTCTTTGGTCTTAGTATTTTATACCTTCCCCCAGGGCCAGTGCAAGGATATTTTGCGCCCCAGGCGAAACTTCCACCTTGCGCCCCCCCGCCCCCCAGCCTCTCCCCTCGACAACCTCTGAAAACTAGTAAACTTAGCATTATAAACAGCCTGTCAGAACGGGTAACGGCTGTTGTAATGTTTCTTTTTTACCTTTAAGGCGTTTCAGTTATTTGCCATTGCCTCTGATGGTGTCCCATTCAAAGTCTTACTTTTGTGCAAAGCTAAACAATTGAGCCTTGCATTGCATCACCAGTCAGGTTAGGCAGGGTGACACATTATCCCCTGGTGACTAATTTCTAATCCAGGTCTGTAAAGCAGACTTTTAAGGTAAATATATTATTCCTTCAATATTACCCATGCACACATCTCACAAAGATTCTCACTCTTGACACGTTACCAGCCTTGTGTAGATCCCTTCCACATTCCTCTTTGTGGATAAGTGCTCAGTGTGGGGTGCACTGAGTTTGTCAGGCCTGCGGTAACAGCTGTTTGTGAAGATCAGGGGGCCCTTTGTCAAGGAGTGCTGGTGTCACAGTGAGCTTGGGGTGGCTGACAGTATGGGGCAGGGCACTGAGGCTGGTGGGACAGGTAACACTCACTGGGCTGGGGGGCAGGCGGTGCCGGGATGGGGCAGGAGCAGGTACCTGTCAGTCTCCAGCACTCGGGCCACACCAGGGCCAGCAGCCTCTTCACCTTGGAGTCTCCCCCACTTGCCTGGGGGCCACTCTCCTCTCAGGCTCCCCGGGCGGCTGCCACCGCAGCCACCCGGGAGGACACAGGCGGGGAGCGCCACCAAGGAAGAGACGCAAGGGGCTTGGCTCAGCTGGGGCCCTGCACCTGCTGGCCAAGAGCAGCAGGAACCAGGCACCGCTCAGGGGCAGCTGGATGGCCCAAGCCCAGGGCACCTACGCTCCCCGCCTGCCCCTGCTTCTGTGGAGGCTACCGCCACCCTGGGCTCGGGCCACCCGGCTCCCCTCGAGCGGTGCCCAGTTCCTGCTGCTTTCGGCCGGCAGGTGCGAGGTCCCAGCCAAGCCCGGCCCTTTGGATCTCCTCCACGGCGGCGCCCCCTGCCCGCATCCTCCTGGGAGGCCGCGGTGGCAGCGGCCGGGGAGCCTGAGAGGAGAGTGGCCCCCGGGCAAGCGGGGGAGACTCCGAGGTGAAGAGGCTGCTGGCCCCAGCACGGCCCGAGCTCTGGAGACTGACAGGTACCTGCCCCGAAGCAATAGAGTAAAAAACAATTTGGGGCACTGCTTTTTGACGTCCGCAAATCTTGGCGCCCTAGGCAGCCACCTAGTTCGCCTAGTGTTTACACCGGCCCTGCCTTTCCCCCAAACCCTTTTTGCCCCTCCCAACTGGTCGCTTGACCTTGCCTTGAGTTCGGGGTTGAGGCAATCCTAAAGTGACCACTTTTATCTGTTCCCGTTGTACTAACAAACCCATCTGACTAGGCAGAAGCAACATACACCATCTTTGTCCTTTGTTTACACATATTAGTGTAAGATATAAGAGTATCAAAGTCAAACCCAAAATTCTATTCCAGGCTAACAAATAGACCTATATACTAACCTCCAGTGCCACTTTTAATGTACCAAGTGATTGATGTGGCTTCCCTCACATCCATTGAAAGTCTGTCCCAAGGCCTAATAGATCACACTGTTAAGAAGTTTTAAGGTTTAAAATCCATGCACGGGGAAGATGTCTTGCCACTGACAAGTGTGACAAACAATTTTACCTTGTGCTATGAACAGGAGTTGCTGTGGCTGCATGTCTAGCCCCAAGATACTGTTGGGGTCCAAGCTGTGCTAATGGCATCCCCTATGGCTTGATGGTTACTTGTTTTTCTGCATCTTTCCTACCCCTGCACTCTGGGAAGGTTGAGTAGAGCTGTTTGTTCAAAGGGGATAAGACTTTGGTTCAGGGCCTTGGATACACCCCCTTTGCTTCCTGCCACTCTCCTGGGAGACAAGTGTCTGCAAAAACCTACTTAACCAGCTACTCAAGGACCCTCCTTGCCTAGGAGAAAGTCTGGGTGGCAAAGAGTCATCCGCATGGCTCCCATACTGCTCCCAGGTCTAGGAGGTGTGGCCAGGGTGTCCTGACTCTCCAGCAATCCCTGGCTGCTGGAATGGGCTGTTGGGAACCAAGAGCAGCTGAGTAAAGTTAGAGCAGCCCTGAGGCTTCTGCGTTTGGGCCTGATAGTTGAGGAACCCCAGGACTGGAGGGATACCAAGACACCCCTCCTGAGCTGGGTTGGGCTCGGCACGGTTGCAACTCAAATATGAGCCTTTGACCTATCCCTGCCACTTTGTTCACATCTCTGCTGTGTCTCCTTTTGAGCTCGAAAACAACCTGTTCCCCTTCCTAGAGGCAACAAGTCCATTTTCCCTCACCACGGCTTACAAAGCACATTCCACTGCAAAGCAATGTCCTTGGAGATGGGGGCTGTTGGGAAAGTGTCTAACCGCTCAAAGGAACATGTGGGAAGCCAGTGTACCGTGCCCACTAATCGGCTCCCTCTGCTTCTCGTTTGTGCTAAATATATTTGGCTTGGACACTAGTTATTGGTATGGAAAATTTAAAGCTGCTTCTGAAAGCCGGTTGGAGGCTATGTTGTGTAACAGAGTAGTGCAATAAGTCATCAGAAACAAGCTAATCCTTTCCAGTCCCATACTGGATGTCATTGTGAATGTTGTTTTTAACCCAGCCACTAATTATACATGGATTCTTTTTGTTTTTTTAAAGCAGAGTGTAGCACTTGTGATTGATGCTGGACCAACCACCCTGGAGCTTGCAGTTTTTTGGCTGTGCACAGAATGGATATAGCATTGGGCAGCTGCAGTTCAAGCTTCCCTGGGACCACCGGTGTGGCAGAAGATTTGCCCAGGCAAGACCGCCCCTATGATTATCTATATGGCACCATAAGCTTGCATGGTGGTTTATGTACCTGTAAAAAGATTATAATCTCTATGTCAAGAATCTCTCTGAAAATACGGTATACAACCTCTAGGGGTGAAGGAGTAGATTCCATGGTTCATTGATGGTTTGCCTTCTCTGATGGGATTGCCAAGTTTGGGGCAGTTTTTATTCCACATTGGTCACCAAATGGTAATCACTGGTGACAAATAGTACTTACCATTCACTTAGGCTGGATTCAAAGTGGGGAACTAAAGGCTGTGTAGTCTATTACAAAGACACATAGTTACCTCGGCATAGGGGGTTTGTGTTTTGATTTGAGATGTTTTCAGCATGGGCAGCAGGTATAATAGGCTAGGGAACGCTTTGCCTTCACAGGCGCTGCTGCCAACCCACCATCAGACAACTGGGCTGTGGTGCCTCCCTTCCCTGAGACCCCCACTGCCTCCTACACACCACCCCCCACCCCCAAAGGTCCCCACTGCTTGCTGCTTCCCTCCTCCTTGGGATGGGACGGTGGAGTGAGGAGGCTCAGGCGGGCACTGCTGGTAGCTTGGTGGGGGGGGGCGCGGCCTTCAGGGATGGGAGGAGCTGGCGCTCAGGGGGGCTGCCAGTGGCTTGGCTCTGCCCAACTCTGGGGCTCAGCACCGTGCTTGGCGAGACTGCCGACCCCACTCTGGCAGCACTGGGGCCGGCCTGACGAGCAGGGGGCTGGAGGCTCAGTCTGGTACTGGCGGTGGGGGGCACGGTGGGTGGGGCTGGGCGGTAGCTGGGGTGGGCCGGGGCTCCTCTGTTCAGGGAGGTCCCCTCAGGGCTTTTCCTTTCGGGGGTGGAGGGGTTGGGGCTCTGGCATCTGGGGGGGTGGGGCTTTGGGCAGAAGGAGTGGAGTTGGCAGGCTAGCCTCCCAAAGCGGGAGTTCACCCACTGCCCATGGTCTTCAGGATTCTCCCAGTCTAAAGATTATTGGGCATTCTTCATCCAGAAGGCTGACAACATTTTAGCCGTTCTCTAGCAGTGCAAAACAGCCCACTGAAGCACCTACAGAGGGATTCTCGTTGTGGCACAGAGTTGGTTGGCATAGCTGGCCCTACCTCTCCAATCGCTCCAGAATAGAGGGTGGGTCAGCCTGTGGCTAAGCAATCATCACTGCACTCTGGCTGTCCCCGGCTGCAGAACTGACCCTTAGGGGCTGTTGCAGCCATACAGAGTATAAAGCAGCCTTGAAGATGTTTTCATTTGTGCTGGGGGCTGATTCCACCCTAGCTTGTGAGGGAGGGCAAAAAAGGTGACATAAAACCACTATTGTTCCTCCCCACTCTCAGCCAAGCCAAGTTCTGCTCCTGCTCAGTTGAGGATCTAGCTCATAGTCCCTTGCCGGAGAAGGAGGCTAAATTCTCCTAGCAAATTGCTGGCTTGAAACAATTGTCCCTGACTCTCAGCAGAACCTTATACAACATTTTCCTGACATCTAGAGGCAAGGATCACAGAATAGTCAAAGAGGATGACATGCGATAGCATCTATTAGCCATTTTCTTTAGTACATGTGGATCACTTTCACAATTGTATTTTTCTAATGCATATGCTAATAATTATCTCTTTTTCACTGAGGGGGAGAAAAAGTTATAAACAGAGAACGACTGCAGAAAATAAACACTCCTGATCAAGTTAATGATGAAGCTGAAGGAAAACAAGGTTCCAAGATTAAAATCCTGGACTATAGTATTGGAAAACTGGAAGAATTTCTCTGATACGCAGCTTGATCATCTTGTTGCTTAGTGACTTTACTCCCCTCTTCACCCCCAGAATTGTAGTACCGTGATCCAGCGTACATAGCATTCGGGATGGGCTAGAGTTGAGCTAACCACTGCCTGTGGCTGAGGTTGAAAAGCCAGCGTACATAGCATTCGGGATGGGCTAGAGTTGAGCTAACCACTGCCTGTGGCTGAGGTTGAAAAGCTCGGAGAAAACTGACAGCCATGGTTAGAGATATGACAGGCACATAGACACAGTGCCTAGCACAATGGAGCCCAGATCCTGGCTGGTACCTTTAACCATTACTGTAATACAACTGTTAATGTAGTTTAGGAGCCTAATTTTATGCCCCTGTCTATACATGAGGGAGGGAGAAGAGCTCCTGGAGCTAAAGGACAATCTTAGCACAAGAACAAATGGGGATAAACTACCATTAGCAAATTTAAGATGGAGATTAGAAGGTTTCTAACTATCGGAGCAGTGAGGTTCTGGAACAGTCGCCAAATAGGAACAGTGTGGGCAAGAAACCTAACTAGTTTTAAGATGGAGCTTAATAGATTTGACCAGGAGTATATGATAGGCTTGTGATAGCAGGGGATTGGACTCTCACCTAGGAGGTCCCTTCCAGTCCTGTGGAGTGTGGGGGGCACTGATGACGCTTCATTTCCCAAGCCCAGATCTTGCATGTAACGATGCTTCTTCCTCTTCATTTCTGTTAAACTATCATGTCTCCTGTTTCAAAATCAGTGTGAACTAGCCATTTCCTGGCACTCCCAACTGTCTGGCTGCTCAGAGCTGATGCATAGTAATCTCTAAAGATAACACAGAACTCCCAAGGAAACATACAGGCCCATCTACCACTCATGAGATGTTATAAAGCTCTAGTGATATTAATGGATCGTAGATGCTTTCTCCCCTTTTTCATAACATTATCTGACGTGTGGCAAAGGCGTTATGGAGCAAAAGAATTCACTGCATTTAACATCTTAATTGCTGGGGCTGATTCTCTTTCCACCCTGGTGTGAACCAGGAGTAGTTCCACTGATGTCAATGAAGTTACAAGGGTGTAAGTGAAGAGCAGAATCAGCTGAGGATCTGGCCCTTGCTAAGCTGTCTGGAGTGGCTCAGGAGCGTAAGTACCAACCTCAGGACAGACTGTTAAGAAGCAGGGCACAAACCCAAACTGAACTCCTCAGATACTATAACAGCCTTAACTCGGAGTCAAAGACAGTCCCCTTGGGTACTCCAGTCTATCTTGCCACCCAGGTAAGCTTGCCTTAGTGAAAGATGGTCCCTTACAAAAAATCACAACAATATTCAGTCACTTATCCCAGGTCCTTGCACCTTAGATGGTACACCAAAGACAACGCTTGTATCCAATCCTATAATAAATTAACTAAAGATTTATTAACTAAGAAAGAAATGAGTTATTTACAAGGTTAAAGCAAGTAAACATACATACAAATGAGTTACAGTCTTAGGTTTCAAAAGGTAATAGAAACTGCTGTAATATGCAAGTTCTACATGTCCTTTAGGACTAACCCAAGCTAAGCAGTTGGGGTTCCCTTGCTTATGCTTAGAAATCTTTCCCTCCCAAAGTCCAATCATAGCGATCCAGTTTCGTCTTGTCAGGGATTTTTATTCCCTTCTTCCAGAGTTCACACTGATGGGATGAGTCCTAGAGTCTCCTCTTCATGGGTGTCGTGGGGAGAAATCAACAGAGCCTTTGTCCTTTGTTTCACAATGGTTCATTTGATTTCAATGGGCTTTCTTGGGTGCAGAACCAAACACCTTCTGTAGGAAGCCAGCTGTTACATTAATTAATTAATTCTTTCCTATTACAGTTACAGAAGTTTACAATGCAAATACTTAATATAACCTTATAACATGGGGTACAGTTGTTAAGTGAGATTAATACATACAGCATCCTACAAGCATTTCATAAAGACTAAACATGTTTATAAATCTAATACCTATTTTAATAATGCTAACACACAGGTGAGCCAAATTCATTTCCAGCTATGCATTTGTCAGTGTTCAGCTGGGGTGTAAGGGCCTTGGCATGAGCTGGCAACTGGTCTGCCAGCATCACATCCCTATTCCTCAAAGGGGGTAGTCTTTTTCTGTATTGTTGGGCTAATAAAAATCCAGATGTCTGGAGATGTTCAGTTGTTCTGCTGCTAGGTTTAATTCTTAATGCTTGGTGGTCATTGTCTATACAGAGTGTAGGAAATCTTGTGATATCCAAAAGCCTGTTATTGGTGTAAAGTGGCCAACATGTACTCACCATTATAGTTAGTACTGTTATTTGTTCTTATAACATATTGTAAAAGATTTGGGGTCAGATCCGCACTTGATGTTCATCAACTTGATGTTCATCAACATAACTCCTTTTAGTCTGATGGTGCTATGCCAATCTACACAAGCTAAGGACCTGGCCATTAGAAGAAGACTATTAGTAGCTTAATTCTGCCCTCTGTTACATCAGTGTAAGCCTGGATTAACTCTTGGAGGTAGTGACTGTCTGTTGTTATGTGTTTGTGCAGGACCGAACACAAGAGCACCCTGATCATGGCAGGGAACTTTGGATGCTACCGTAATATTAATAATATTGCTGTCCATGGAGTTTTGCTGGATTTATGTGCTGTAACTGACAGAAGAAGCTGGTCCCAGGTCTCAAAGATGGTATTTTGTGCAAAACAAAATAATCACTTACATCTGTCTAATCTGGTCTGTGGATCACTTGCTGGTGGTCTGCGGAGAGCTGGCTCCTCCTCTGTATTTCCAGCTGCTAAATTCCAATAAATTAAGCTAAACTATACTTTAAAATACTTTCCTAATATTATTTTAACATGTAAAGCAACTGCAATCATTCCCTGAGGGGGCCTTATGTGATGGGAGGGGAGGTCACCCAGGAGACGATCTCTGTATTAAAATGTAGTCTATTCTACGTAGAAGCTTGAGAACTGCCGATCAATTTAATAATTACTATTTGTGTTACAGTCCCACTCAGAGCCCTATGATGCTGAATGTTGTACAAACAATTATTAAAAAGATGGTCCCTGCCCCATAGAGCTTACACTCTAGGTTACAATAGTGGATGGGAAAGTAGAGGTGGAGAACAAGGTAACAATAAGACAAGCATATTTTGGCACAGTGAGCATTAGTCATGGCTCATCAACTGTCCACTGATGCTGTCATGTAGGCATCCTGGTTTAGATCAGCCACCATGTGACACAACTAAACTGTATCAGCTACTCCTGCCATTCCCCAGCTGGGATTTCTGGTCAGCAGCTCTGATGAAAATGTCTTTGTTAGACTGACCTGGCAACCTGATCTGGAAAAGCATCTGGCCACGATTCCCCAAATAAATGGCTACTGTCATCTCTCTGTAGGAGAGACTAATCGGGGGGTTTGTATAGTGCTTATCCTAGTGCCTATATGGCATCTTGCATCCTAGTATCTTTCATTGCACATCTTGGAAAGTAAGCACTCAATCTGCAAACACACCCCCACATAACTTTACTCATTGCAGTTGAGCCAGGGACTTGCAAGCATATGCATTTGTTGGCTCGCACCTTTAGGAACCACTTCACCCACCACTGAAATGCAGCAGCTACTTACCAACTTGCAGCAACTCTGTACAAGAAGGTGAGGGTGGAAACTGCAGAGGTAATGCAAGGAGACAGAGTGGAGTTATCCACACTGAGGTCCTGTGACCAATACCCATGTTCTTGTAAGGAGTGCAAGGGGCTAGCTAATCACCACCAGGCCCTGACTGCTCATCTGGAAGCCTGAAGCTCCAGCAACATTTTAAGAGGATGTTGTGGTATTGAATCATAGAATCATAGAATATCAGGGTTGGAAGGGACCCCAGAAGGTCATCTAGTCCAACCCCCTGCTCAAAGCAGGACCAATTCCCAGTTAAATCATCCCAGCCAGGGCTTTGTCAAGCCTGAAGGGTTCAGGTCTGACTCAGAAAAGTGCCATCTGCTGAATCAAGAGAGAGATCTTGGAGTCACTGTGGAGAGTTCTCTGAAACCATCCACTCAATGGGCAGCGGCTGTCAAAAAAGCAAACAGAATGTTGGGAATCATTAAGAAGGGGATAGATAATAAGACAGAAAATATCATATCGCCTCTATATAAATCCATGGCACGCCCATACCTTGAATACTGCGTGCAGATGTGGTGGCCCCATCTCAAAAAAGATATATTGGAATTGGAAAAGGTGCAGAAAAGGGCAACAAAAATGATGAGGGGTATAGAACAGCTTCCGAGTGAGGAGAGATTAATAAGACTGGGACTTTTCAGCTTGGAAAAGAGGCAACTAAGGGGGGGATATGATAGAGGTCTATAAAATCATGAGTGGTGTGGAGAAAGTAAATAAGGAAGTGTTATTTACTCCTCCTCATAATACAAGAACAAGGGGTCACCAAATGAAATTAATAGGTAGCAGTTTTAAAACAAACACAAGAAAGTATTTTTTCACGCAACCCACTGTCAACCTGTGGAACTCCTTGCCAGAGGGTGTTGTGAGGGCCAATAGTATAATGGGGTTCAAAAGGGAGCTAGATAGATTCATGGAGGATAGGTCCATCAATGGCTATTAGCCAGGATGGGCAGGAATGGTGTCCCTCGCCTCTGTTTGCCAGAAGCTGGGACTGGATGACAGGGCATGGATCACTTGATGATTACCTGTCTGTTCATTCCCTTTGGGGCACCTGGCATTGGCCACTGTTGGTAGACAGGATACTGGGCTTAATGGACCTTTGGTCTGACCCAGTATGGGTCTTATGTTAATACTACCCTGTAGTTCTCCCATCCAGCTATTAGCCACACCTGTCGTTGCGTAGCTTGAAACCTAGCAAGGCTAAATCTGGTGGTGATATGATGACTGGTAGTAACTGCTGGTTCCTACATGTCTGAGTGAAAAGGCATGAACTGGTTCCTGAGCGTGGCACTGCCAGGGTGTGCGTGTGTGCGTGTGTGTACAAAGTCAATGTAAATCTCACCTTTGTGCTCCCTCAATCCTGAGGCTGCTGGGGATCCTGTCACCTCCACTGCTTGCTAATGTTCCAAAGAGCCAGAAGGGCAGCCTGGGATTGGCTCTAAGCTGCGTAGGTGCACAGCGGGGAAGGGCACCTCTTGTTTTTGTTCTCAAGCCCTAAGTACTCCTGTAAAACAAATAATAAATTCAACCACCAAAGTTGGCCTACAGCGCAGTGAAAAGAAACTTCTCCACACCTTAGGATCTGGCCCGATATCTTACAGAGTCTTTGGGTCAAATTCTCTGCTGGAGTTACTCCATGGAAGTCAACGAACATACACCAACAGGGAATTTGGCTCTTTGTTGTATTGTTGTACTCTGTTGTATTATTCAGTGATAGTTCAGCTAAGATTATTGACTTCAAAATTCAGCTCTCTGCCTTTTATGTCTGATGCTAAATGAAAAGCCCAGTGACTAATGGGCCACTTTAGTGCCAAGGGTGACGTGCTACTTCTGTTACTTCTAAACCACCTAGCAATTCCGATGTAAACGACCAAAAAACCGAGAAGATTCCAAATACACCAATAGGTTTGCCACATGTCAGAATGATTCATGAGCAAATGATGAAAGAAAAGAGAGATCTAAAAAGTAAACAACTAGGAATGCATTTTATGGGTGAGGGGTCCCCCCGCCATTTTACTTGTCTTTCGAACTGAGGTTGAATAGAAATGGAGAATTTAGAGGGTTTGGGGTTAAATGAAGCAGGACTTGGTTCCTATGTCTTTAACACCACAGGATTTCCACATTCTGGGCAATTTAGTTTAGCGGTGCTGCTCAGAGATGAGACCAGTAAGTTGCAGTGGTGTCTGGGGGCCGCAACCAAGATGCGGGCCCCATTGTGCTCGGTGCTTTAAATATCCATAGCAAGAAACAGTCACTGCCCTCAAGCGCTCACAATGGACAAGACAGACAAAGGAAGTATCATTATCTCCACTTTATTAATGGGGAACTGAGGCACAGCGAGAGGAAGTGAGTTGTGCAACATCACACTGGAAGCCTGTGTCATGAGCGCCAGTCCTAGCTCCTTAACCACAAGGCCATCCATTTTCTCTTCATTTCAAGTTTTTTCAGATATCTCTGACTAACAGAGAGAGAGGACTTGCCAGTTTTCCATCTGCATGATATTTCCTTGTCAGTGGTGGGTCTGTCACTGTGAGGATCACTCTTAAACTGGGTCTGGTAGTTCAGACACTGATCTTGGCAATTTTTGATTGGGTTTTGGCTGCTTGGCAGCTGGTTTTGGCTTCTTTGTTGGTATGTCCTGCGTACTGCATGTAAGATGTTGCTTCATGGAAGAATTTGACAAGCCACCATTTGAGAGTGTTTGACAAAGATTTTCGTGGAAGTTTGTCATTGTTTACACAAGAGTCCAGTTGGGAGGATGGGGCTAAAAGAATGTAAGCATGATGCAAACCACCAAGCTAAAACCTAGTTCCAAGGGGAAAATGTGAAATGTAAACAGAGGACCGGGCCCTGCCTTTGTTTTCATTGAAACTAAATACCAGGAGGGAGGGGCGGGGTGGGATAATCCTCTACTTGTGAAAATGTATCTAGGTGCTTATCTGGCCCTCAAGGGTATGGTATCTGAGCGCTTCATGGTCATGAATGGATTTTATCCTGACAAGAACCTTGTGAGGCCGGGGAGTATCCCCATTTTAAAAAAGGGGGAATGAGGTGACTTGACTAGTCTGGGTTTGAACCCAAGCTTCTGAATTCCTAAATAGCAGCCAATTCCACCTGGAGCTACATCCAGCATAGCTTGTTGACTTCTGTCATGAGTATCAGAAACTGGTGCCTTTCCTGTTAGGAGCACTGAGAACCCCCCGGCTCGATCTTCCTCCACTTCTTCTTACCTTTGTCACGCCCCTGGGTCCACTGAGAGGAGTAACTTCAATTTGCTATCTAATCTCTAATGGGAGGACTAGGTCAGTGCAGTCCTATGATGCCCAAGCACAGAGATTATGTATCTACACAACTGTGATAAAAGATCCACGTCAGGGCCGCAGCTGGCCCAGGGTTTGGGTTGCAGGTCTATAAAATTGCAGTGTAGACATTGGGGCTCGGCCTGGAGCCTGGGCTCTGGGACCGAGTCAGCTGACCCAAGCCAGCCGCAGGTCTTTTATTGAGGTGTAGACGTAACCTGAGACAGGGAGCACTGATAAGACTACTGTAGCCACTTCCAGCAGCTCTGTAGGGGGAGTGTTAGGAAAGGAAAAGGCCATTGCCCTTATTGTGGGGCTAATGTGGATTTTTTTTTTCATGTTTACCTACTTGGCTGCTCTCACTCTTGATCCTACCATCCAGGGAATGGCTCAGTCTGTGTTATCTCTTTCTTCTTGGTCCTCTCTCTCTTCCCTCCTGCCCCTTCCTCCCTCTCCCCGTGGGTTTGCCCAGCAGTAGTTGACATTGTGCTGGATCTTGTTGCCTGTTAGTGCTCACAGCGTAGGCATTTGGTCAAATTCATGTGGTTGCTTTTCTCTGCTTTGATGGGCTTGGAAGCACTTGCCCATCACCTCGGTGGCTCAGGGGTCAGTGGTACCACTGCCCCTCCTGCTGCTGCTTCTCCTCCGAGTGAGTGAGTCGTGGGTCACATTCTCACAGCACAGGAAATTGTCGCTGCTTTCACAGCCTCTTCCTCCGAATCTGTTTGGTGGCGGGGGGAAGATGGCAGAGCTGCAGGTTTTCCTTTGCCCACGCTTGTCGATGAAGTACTTAGACTGTAAGTTCTTTGAGGAAGGGACCATCTTTTGGTTCTGTGTTTGTACAGTACATCGCACAATGGGTCCTGATCCATGACTGGGGCTCCAAAGTGCTACTCCAATGCAAATAATTATAATGGCCTCAGCTGACTACTTCCTGGCTACATAGTAATGTTGTAAACAGCAACAAAAATTAGATCTCTATATACTTAAGTAAATGTAACTATATAGGACCAGATCCTCAGCTGCTATAAATCAGTGCAGCTCCATTGAGGTCAGTGGAATTTACCACTAGCTTATGATTTGGCCCTTGTTAATTCATAGTTTCCTGTTTGTTAGTATCCTTAGTATAAGGATCAAAACATAAGTGCCTGCCAGAATGGTCTTGGATTTCACAGGAAACCATTGCCAGCATCAGAGCCCATGGCACCATGAGATCAGAGCTAGAACCAATGCACTATAAATATTTAGACTGAGCATCGTTAGCAGACTGATTGCAATAATGATACTTTATATGAATCATCCCGAAGGTTCCCAAAGCTCATTACAAGCTTAAACAAATATATAACCGCTACACAAGGACCACAGAGTCCAGTCAAAACTTGGAGAGGAATCTGTAGTATGTAATTACCCTTGCTGAAATTTGGCCAGAAAAAAAACAGGCTAATCTTCTTCATATCCTGTTACCTTTCCAACAAATGCCAGTAGTTCCATATCTCACCAGAAAGGGCACCTTCAGCAGCTCTGTCCTCTAACAACATGGTAGGACATCGGTTGAGTGCCACTGCAGACCACCAGCAGCACCTGAGTAGAGCGTGCAGGTCTCTCAGCCAGGTACTGCCCCTGTCCTAGCCTGTTTAACTTCAGCTATGACAACAACAAGATGACATAGCTGCATAAATATGAGATGGGCAATGACTATCCAGAATGAGTGTGATCAACATTTCATCTCTATGACATTCCAGGGTGCAATCTGGACCAGTGAAGGGCTGTGTCTCACCTCTGCCCTGCAAACTTGGGTGCCTCATGCTGCTTAAATGCTGTAGCTCCCACCTGGGCTGCTTGCAAACAGCCTTCCAGCATGCAGGTAACACCCTGAGTGCCTGTGTATAGCTGCAGCCTGTCAGTCACACTTGGGCTTCCACCAGCCTTGCTTATCATTTGCAGGGTGACTGCAACACACTCCCAGTCCCAGATTTTCCCCAAAAATTTGTGTTCTGCACTGTCCGGCTCTCTTCTGGACAGCCCAGATATATTGGGTCCATTGCCCCTCTAAGGGGATCAATATACAACAGTTTGCTACTTTAAATGAAGTTACCCACACAATTCAGTTTAAACACAACACTGGATTATTTTTGATTAAAGAATAAAACAAGTTTATTTAACTACAAAGAGAGAGGTTTTAAGTGAGTACAAGTATAAGTTAGAAATGGTTACAAGAGAAATAAAAATAAAACACTTCCTTGTACTAAAACTTAACAAACTAGACTTGGTTCAAAGAGAAGACCTTTACCACGTGTTCCCAGTAACCTTGCTGACCAAATTCTCAGGCCAGGATCTGCTCCCGAAGTCTGTTTCTTTTGTCGTCTTAGGTGAAAAGGAGAGAGATGGATAGGGAGAGATAACTTGGGCTGTTTTTTGCACCCTCATTTTTATAGTTCAGTCTCCTTTTGAAAATGCATTGTCCTAAGGGTTACCCCTAGATACGTTCTTTCCCACTCTGAGGTTAGAGACATGGCATCTCGTGGTGAAAGAGGTTCCGTGTTGCTGTTTGGTAAGATGCAGATCTGTTTGTTCCTGCTCCCCTTCCTTGCCAAAGAATGGCCACTTGAGTGCCCATCAACTTTGAAGGCACTTGCCTAGAGGCATCAGTTTGTGCTTAGTCTCTGAAAAACTGGCTTACCCTGACTTGTCTGGTAAACACATTTCAGACCTAATTTCAGCTTGTGTTTAAAACTTGACAGAGAATGTTGCTATACACATTTCGTCATGGTATGGTTGACCTCTGAGTTATTAGTTTTCAAATGATGCCTCAGGAGGCATATTGTGTACAAAGATTATTACAATAGTGCGTTGGGTGTGAGCACAGGGGTGCTTTCAGTCACAATCTCCCGCTATGTTGTTTAGCTATTTATGGGGATGCTTGGATTGTACTGAAGTTGTAGCACTGGTTTTAGAGAGTCTTGTGATCTGTGGCAAATGCCACGGACTGGAAAAGACTGTCAAGAAAGGAGAGAGAATGCAGAGATGACTAAAAAGCTGTGAAAATAGTAATAGGGAGGGAAAGAGAGTGATAGCTGATGGGACTTCCCCATGTAGTATGTTTTCCCCAGGAGTGAAATCCTGGCTCCAGGGAAGTGGTTGGGGAATTTTGCCATTGACTTCAATGGAGCCAAGATTTCCCCACAGGTTTTTAAAGTTAAGGGGCTAGATCCTCAGCTCGTGTAGAGTGGCATAGTTCCATTGACTTCAATGGAGCTATGCTGATTTAAACCAGCTGAGAATCTGGCCCATTGTTTAAATGACTACGTCCCAGGAAGAAAAGAAAGCAGAGACCCATCTGAGTATTCCTTCTTTTGTAACATCTGGATTCTGCGCTGTCATTATGCAGCTGCTGTCAGCATAACTTAAACATAGGCTGAACCTGGCAAATATCTTTAACTGATGCCCTCCACACTCACATCCATTTAAATAATTGTCAGTGTAGGAACCTCGAAGTCATTGCAATCAATGTTTTGCAGTTACCATATGAGAGCCAAGCTGTTTGCATTTAACTGGTGAAAAGTTAATCCTCTAGCACCTGATTTATCTGCATTCAGAGGGGGTGTGTTTTTGTTTGGGTTTGTGCTTCTCACGCTGAAAGCCTGCATGTTTCCTGTCGTTCAAATCTGACATCGAGACACTTTCCTGGTGCTCATGGTGTGTACAGCTTCACTTGCTCACCATCAGATGGCTCTTTGATGGCTTGTGTGTCATGAGTTGGTAGCCTCAGGGTGGCTCCTAAGACCTGAAGTCAGTGTACTGTAAACACTTCCATTGACTTCAATGGGCTTTGGCTTAGACAACTGCACAAATATCCACGTTGCAGAAATGACCATCACAAAGGCATTAATTGGCCCCTATTGTTAGCCATTTCAGTCCAAGAAGGCCAAGCAGTAAATACCCATGCAGATTGTTCTACTCTCCTATCACTCGGTGAGGCCCCGGCTGGTCAGGATTGAGGCTGGTTGCTGAGGAAGCATAGGCCAAATGTGTACATCAGCTGCGCATGTTGTCTATTCCGTGGCTAAATAGTCTAAGGGACTGAAGGCCTCTGTAGACTTGGTGCCTTTTTCCAGCACTAAATTAATTTCAAGTACCAAATGTCAAGCCCAAAACATAGGATGCCCAGGCCTAGTGGCTAGCACAGGGTGGGAACTGGGTTCCCATGCCAGCCAGGGTTCAGAACGGGAGGACAGGAGCTGAGGTCAGGGACAGAGTCAGATACAGGAATCAGGCCAAGTCAAGAAACCAGGGGTGAGAGTCAGGAGATGACCTGGAGATCAGGAACCACAAGTCAGATAGCAGGAATCAGGCCAATGCAAGAAACTAGCAGGAGAGGGGAGGTCAGGAGCAGGTAGTGCTGGGTGAGCGACCCAAAGCAGGGTAGAACCCAGTTGTACAGACGATTTGCTGTTCTTCCTCATGACTTAAGTCAGGGAAGCAGGTCAATCAGGGCCCGAAGATGGAGCCTTCTATCTGAGCTGGGCTTCAAGGAGGCCTTGTTCTAGTCAGTCACTGTGTGGTGGGTTGGAGTGTAATGACTCTGTTTCCCCAGGAACTCTGTGGATCTGGGTTGAGACCCATGGGTCATGACAACCACAACACTAAAAAACCCACCGTGGCCTCTATATTTTGCCTTTTTGTGGTTGGGGAGTTTTTCTGCCTTCCATTTTATTACTAGGGACAGATTCCAAGTTCGAGGAGACAGTCACTCTGATCGAGCTATCACGCTAAAAGTAGAGCAGGGCAGTGGGAGAAGCTAGGCATACGAATACATACCCATCCAGGATGCTCGGATGTTCCATGGAACTGAGAGCACCATGGTCCAGACTTCCAAACCCCTGCATGCTAAGATATGGCTTTAGCATGTACCCAACTTGCACACGTGTAACCTGCTGGTGGGCGTAGCACGCACTGACCCTGACCAGTGGATTACGCGTGCACAATGCCTGATGAATCAGGATTTGCTCTTGTCCAAGCCTGTCTGAGCATGCTCTAAGACCTCTGCATGTAAACCCATGAGCCTCAGCTGCCTGAGCTGAAAGACTTAGCTCTCTTAGTCCGTGCTGGAGCAGCAGGCTCATCAGCCTCGCTCTGTGGCTCCGCTGTCACCACTAGAGGGGGACAGAGCACCACACTGAGTGGGCTGCACTTGCATCAGGGCAAGAGAGCTGTCACAAAGTTGGTTGCCTGCTTACAGGGGGCATTGCAATGATTTCCATCAATACGGTAAAAAGGAGCAGTGAAAGCTTCTGCTGATGAAATGTGCCAGCTCTTTCTTCCAGTATTTTAGGTGTTGGCCTCCTTAAGGCTAAAAAATAAAGGAACTAGCACGGAGCAGCATCATATAAGTTATTGTTTTCTGTAGTACCCACAATGTGCTGGGTGCTTCCCAAACCTAAAGGAAGGCATGACTCCTGTCCCAAGCCTTTTTCATAGATTTTAAGACCAGAAGGTTTGTAAGGTAGTCCAGTCTGATCTGTATATAACAGGCCATGCAATTTCACCCAGTAATTCCTGAAGCAAGCCTATAACTTCTAGGCAGAGAAAGGGTAGAGGGAAAGGAGTGCAATGAACAGGCAGAGTCGTTAGGGTGGTGTCTTGAGAAAACAGTGTCTTGTTAACCCAATTCTAGAAATATAAAACTACCCCTAATTGCCACTCTGCATGGCCACTATTAGTCAGCCAACTTATCGCAGCAGTCACAGTACAGATGGGTGTTCAGGGGGGACTTCTAAATGGAAAAGACCTGTGAGATCTGGGAGTCTATCCAGCTGCATTGTTTGCAATGAATAATGACCACTGGGTTTTAGTAAATCTGCGGGGAGGAGAGGATTATGAATCATCACTAGGTTAAACTGGTTCATTAGACGCTTGCTGGCTTCAGACAGGTGATATGGAATGTCTCATTGATGTGATATGAGTAAGGCTGCAAGTCTGTCGGAGAGGTCATGGAAGTCACAGATTCCGTGACTTTCTGTGAATTCTGCAGTGGCTGGTGCTGGCTCAGGGGCTGCTCCCCTGGGCCAGCAGCAGCAGTTTGGGTGTGTACGAGAAGGGTCAGGGCTAGGGGCATGGGGTTGGAGGGTGTGGGAGGGGCACTTACCTCGGAGTGGGGGGCTCCCCCAGCTCCCACTGGCATGGCCCTGCAGCTCCTAGGCGGCGGAGGGGCCAGGATGTTCTGCACCACGCACGGCCTGCGCCTGCAGACCCTGCCCCTCCCATTGACTGCGGTTCCCAGCCAATGGGAGCTGTGCAGCCGGTGCTTGTGGTGGGAGCAGCATGCGAAGCCCCCTGGCCCCTCTGCCGTCTAGGAGCTACAGGGACACACGGAGCTGTGTAGGGAGCCCCTGCCAGCCCCACCAACCCTCCTCCCCCGCATTAGCGGGGGTCCTGGTCAATGAGATGCAGCCTGCCCCCCCATCCCCAGCACCAGTGGGGGTCCCGGCCCACATGCTGCAGCCTGTGTGCTTCCCTCCAGCACCAGTGGGGTCCCGGGCCACTGCCCCTCCCCCCTGCCCGGAGCACCTGCAGCCCCTGGCCCAAGTTATAGTTAGGGATATATAGTAAAAATCATGGACAGGTCACGGGCCATGAATTTTTGTTTACAGCCTGTGACCTGTCCATGACTTTTACTAAAAATACCCATGACTAAAATGTAGCCTTAGACATGAGTAGTCTGGGGATATGTGTTCGCATGTGTACAAGGTCAATCCCCAACGTATTCTTTGTTGGTCGGGTGCCAAACACATTGGCAGTGTGGTCTAATGGATTAAGCACAGCACTGGAAGTAATGAGCTCTTGAGGTTTAAGTCCAGTTCTGCCACTGATTCCAGCTGAGGACTGGAAGGGGAGGGTGCACAACCTTGTTCAGACCGGTTGTATTTTCTTTTTCAAATAATTTTTATGTTAAATGAGGTGTGGGCTAAACCCAGGTGGTCCACAACTGATCGAACTTGCATCCTTGTTGGCAGTGCCCAATGAGGGGACAAGGATTCTGTGGGACGGGGCATGACCAGCTCATATTTAGGGTTTGTATAAATCTTTTTAAAAATCCAAGGACTGATAGATGGTCTTGTGGTTAAGGGCCTGGATTGTCCGGGCTCTGTTTCTAGAGCTGCCCCAGACTCCCTTTATGACTTTGGCAGTCATTTAATCTGACCATGACCTGAGAAAGAAAGCTGTAGTGGTTTGGGTATGTTGTACGGATGTCCAAAAAACTGTATTCCAAGACAAGCCCTTGCCTAGACACCACTTGGTGGAAGATGGAAAAGACGAGGACAACAGATGACCTGTAAGCAAACCATTGAGAAAGATGTCATTGTCATGGAAACAGACTAAACTGGAGCAAGACAGGTGACATTAGACAGTGGTGGAAACACCGGGTTACCTCATGTGTCATAAGGCACAAGAGCATCTAATCTGAAAAATAATTAATGTCACTTAATGACAGATTCTGATTCCCTTTCCCATGCTGAGTGACCCCCATTAACTTGTGGATTTGATGTATTTATTAATATGAGTAACATTATCAGCATCTGACCCAAGCACTCTGCCTCAGTTTCCCTTTGTAAAATGAGGCTAATGGTCCACTACATCATGGAATGTTGCCAGGTGCTCATCTCCTACAGTAATCAGAGCCATTGGAAAACCAATAATATGTAATATTCTAATTAACACAACAAATGCCCCTTTCCCTGCAGTGCTTGCAACCCAAATATTGCAGCATTGTGCTTGTGCCTAAGAACCTGAAGGTGAAACTGACTAGAAATTGTATAAACAAAAATGAGAGACTGGAAATTGACTATGACTCTCTTTTCATTGTCTGAGCTGAAATGCAAAAATTCAACAGCACACATAGGGAAGGAGACAATTCCACTTCTCATTGCATTTCTGTTTCAGTTATTTATGGTACAATTGGTAGTATAAGTAGGACTCCTTTTAAAAATATGATTTCTATCAAGACAGTGTCCCTTTCTTAATTCAAAATATCCATTAGCCAAGAAACCAGTCCAGAGGCAAAGAGGAAATAACCCCAGGCTCCTTTGAGTTGGAAAAAAGTAATAAAAGAAATGAACTTTAATACTACACATTTGAGGGTGGATACAACACATCTATAGTATACAAGGATTGGGTAGGATTCCTTTTAAACTGAATGATGATAATACATTAATAATTTGTAATGTCCTTGTACAGTAAAGGGGGAGTAGTATGTAGTGTACAGGAATTGGGTAAGATCCCTTTAAATAGTTTGAGAGAGGTCTAGTGGTGTTCACTGTGTACTATGTTTTAGTAACCTGCTAGAGCAGCAACCTTTATACATAAATAGGCCTTGTATGTTGCATATCGTTAGTAGCATGGTTAGTTGGACCTCACTGTGCCTGTGTGGTTTATTTCAGTGGCTCTCAACCTTTCCAGACTACTGTACCCCTTTCAGGAGTCTCATTTGTCTTGTGTACCCGCAAATTTCACCTCATTTAAAAACTACTTGCTGACAAAATCAGCCATAAAAATATAAAAGTGTCACAGCGCACTATTACCGAAAAATTCCTGACTTTCTCATTTTTACCATTTAATTATAAAATAAATCAATTGGAATATAAATATTTCTACTTACATTTCAGTGTATAGTATATAGAGCTGTATAAACCAGTCACTATCGTATGAAATTTTAGTTTGTACCAACTTGAGTAATGCTTTTTATGTAGCCTGTTGTAAATCTAGGCAAATATCTAGAGGAGTTGGTGTACTCCCTGGAAGATCTCTGTGTACCCCCAGGGATACATGTACACTTGGTTGAGAATCACTGGTTTATTTCATAGTATTATTGTTGTGTGAAGGGAAAAAGAAGACCTATCATCGACGGGCCAGATGCTCAGTTGATCTAAGTTTGTATAGCTCCTCTGAAGTCAATGGAACTTTGCTGATGTATCTGGACCATCTGATTTTTTTATAAGGGTCCCTGCTGATGTTTATTTTTAATATTTTCTAGAGAATGAATGAATGAAGTCATTTTCAGTTGGTAAAGTATTCTCGTTGCAGGGATGGTGGCATTGCTTTTTTCTCTGGTGAAAAACGTGAAAGGAACAGGGCAAGAGCCGCGGGGAAGAAATCATTGTCTGACTCCAGTGGGGATGGAAAAGTGGCTGAGATTTCAAATGGGGATGAAAAATCCTTGAAGAGCAAGACCGGCTGCTGCAGAATTTATTGGCTTTCCCCTTCAGAACGAAAGGCTTGACATCAATGACATGCCTCTGTCCCTCACTTGTATTGGCAAAGCTGCATGTGACAGAGAAGAGCTGCGATGTAAACCCCTCCTGCTGCATTAGGGTGCTAAAAGGCGGGATATAAAAATGCTGAGATGGTGTCTCTGAGAGTGGCTTAATGTGGCTCCAGGGAAAAGAATGATCATGGTAAATGGAGCACCGGTTACAGGGGACAAAGCAAACGGGGAGGCTACATTGCTAATGAAAAAAGAAGGAAAGAAAGGAACTAATGAGGAAAGGAAAGGGGGAGTGCACCACATGTTCTCCGGGGAGCATTTTAGTTGTCATCAGCAAGCTTTCCTTACACATTTTCAACCCTTTGGGCCAAATTCAGCCCCTCTGTAAGTAGGCACAAGTCCATTGATTTCAAAGATGAATTTGACCCTCTCACTGTAAGTCATGGCGAATGATGTCCATTCAGTTTAGTGAGAGAGGGAAATCACCAGCAAATCAACAGCAGCCCTGGCAAATCAGCAGCAATTTGAGCAGTTCTGTGAAAAGACTGAAGGTCCAGGAGGCCGATTTTCATAGATTATAAGGCCACAATGGACCTTTGTGATGCTCTAGGCTGCACAAAGCAGGCAGGGGTGAAAGTAAGCCAGTATAGGCTGATACAGTGTACAGGTCAAAAGTGGCTGCCGGTACCAGCCCATATTCAGCTGATGTTAAAGCGTGACACTGCCCCTTGCGGCAGGGCTGCCAACCGGGGGGGGGGGGGGCGCAAAAGGGGCAGTGACATTAAAGCGGCTTTAACGTCATTGCCCATTTTGCCCCTCTTCCCCCACCCCAACCAGGGCTGTGATTTAAAAGGGCCCGGGGCTCCAGCCAGAGCCCCGGGCACTTTAAATTACCGCTGGAGCTCTGGGCAGCGCACGCCAGGCACTGCGGATGGGCTGGCTGGGGGACTTCTGCCCAAGGCCCTGCCCCTTTCAGGGGCCGGAGCCGGCACCCCATACCTCTAAGTGTTGAAAGTTACTTTCACCCCTGAAAGCAGGCCCTAGGGCTTGCGTGAATTAATTCTTGTTTGAACTAGAGCATGTCTTTTGAGGTTCCATGTTTTGGATCAGATGTTTTCACCCAAACATTTGGATGTCATTTCTACTCTTAAAAAAAAAAAAAAAAAAAGGCCAGGAGCCGGGTTCGGGCTGATTAGTGCAGCTGAGGGGAAGATTTTGAAAGCCCACTGCATGTGCCATCAAATGTTAAGCATCAGCAGGAAGTTCAAAGTTGCGGCACAGCCTGGAGGTCCCTTTTCAGTGCCATGCTTCCTGTTGTCTCGTGCACGTAGAGCTGCAGAGATCGAAGGTCTGTCTATGTTGCAATTAGATGTACGATCGCAGCTCAGTCCGCAGACTTGCGCTGGCTGTAGTTTAGCTCATGTGGCTAAAAATAACAGTGACGGTGCAGCGGCACAAACCTTAGGCTAGGCTTGTAACATGAATAAGTAGCCAGACTCCTGGGTGGGTTTGTACAACCCATGCTGCATCCTGTGCTGTTGTGTTCACAGTCTACCCATAGAGAAACTGGATAAAAACATAAAACACTCTTGCTGGAAGGTTAAGAGCATAAGAACGGCCATACTGGTTCAGACCAAAGGTCCATCTAGCCCAGTATCCTGTCTTCCAACAGTGGCCAATGCCAGGTGCCCCAGAGGGAACGAACAGAACAGGTAATCCCAAGTGATCCATCCTGTTGCCCATTCCCAGCTTCTGGCAAACAGAGGGTCGGGACACCATCCCTGCCAATCTAATAGCTTAAGAACCACTGATGGACCTATCCTCAGGGATTTTATCTAGTTCTTTTTTGCAATTTAACACTACTTTTATTCTTATAATCCACAACAATAATACACAGTAACCAAAACCAGAGAGAGACAATGCAGGCTGCTCCCTACAGCAGTGATGTCCAGCTCACCCTGTGATGCTTTCAGAAGAGGTGCCAGCTCATGCCAAGGCCCTTGCACCTCACTGAACAATGCATAGCTGGAAAACAGTGTTAGCACTGTTAAAATAGATGTTAAGTTCATAAGAATGTGTTTAGGGTTTAGACTTGATGAAATGCTTGTAGGATGCCACATGTATTGATCTCATCACACCTGCTTTCCATGATATAAAGTTATACTGAGTGTTTGCATTGTAAACTTCTGTAAGTGGGTAACTCACCAAAAAGGAAAGAAGCATTATTGAATGGAAAGAGCTGATCCTGTGCACGAGAAGGCCCACTGAAACCAAGTGAGCCATTGTGAACATCAAAGGACAAAGACTTCATTGATTGCCCCCTCTCCCATACTGATGAAGAGGAGATGGGCGCCAACACTTGTCCCATCAGTTTGAACTCTGGAGGAAGGAAATAAAAATCCCTGCCCAGAAGGAACTGTATCCCTGGGCTACTTGATCTCAGGGAGAGGCCAAGACTTCTAAGCATAAGCATGGGATCCTCAGCCACTTAGTGTGGGTTAGCCCTAAAGGACATAGAGAGCCTGCTTATTACAGCAGCTTCTAGCACTTTTTGAAACCTAATACTGAACCCATTTGTGTGTGTCTGTTTACTGGCTTGAACCTTGTAAATACCTCTCATTGCTTTTCTTAGTGAATAAATCTTTAATTAATTTATTATATGACTGTCAACAAGTGTTGTCTTTCGTTTGAGATCGGAGGTGCACTTGACCTGGGGTAAGTGACTGGGCCTTTGGGACTGGGAGTAACCTGAATATTCCTGTCATTGTTGGTATAAGGCAGTGGCTCTCAACCTTCCAGACTACTGTATTCCTTTCAGGAGGCTGTTTTGTCTTGTGTACCCCCAGTTTCACCTCATTTAAAAACTACTTGCTTACAAAATCAGGCATAAAAATACAAAAGTGTCACAGCCCCACTGTTACTGAAAAATTGCCGAGTTTTTAATCATATAGTCATAAAATAAATCAACTGGAATATAAATATTGTACATACATTTCAGTGTATAGTATATAGAGCAGTATAAATACGTCTGTCTGTATGAAATTTTAGTTTGTACTGACTTCGCTGGGGCTTTTTATGTAGCCTGTGGTAAAACTAGGCAAATATCTAAAGGAGCTGATGTACCCCCTGGAAGACCTCTGTGTACCCCCATGGGTACGTGTACCCCTGGTTGAGAACCACTGCTCTAAGGGGCCATCTATCACAAAGACAGGTTTGCCTGGGTGGCAGGACAGAGTGAGTGCCCAAAGGGACTGCCTGTGACACCATGGTAAGGCTGTTGTAGTGCTTGAGGAGTTCACAATTGACACTAGGTTGTGAGACCTAAGTGTAGAACATACCCAATTTGGGGGTTGTGCCCTGCTTCTTAGCAATCTGCCCTGAAGTTGGCCCTTATGGTGGTGAGCCACACCAGACAGCTTGACACACCCCTTCTTGTTTTAGACTGGCTATTTGCCATCTGACTCTGCATGCTTCCCTGCAGAGCCTGCAAGCAGGAGCAGGGGAACCCTCCCCCCCCACTCCCCCCCTACACAGTCTTAAAGTGAGAGCTTGTAATTCCGACACAGCCCCCACACATGCCACTATGTTGTCACTGCTATTTTTAGACACACAAGCTCGATTAAAACTAGCACGGGTTTGCTTCCCTGAACTGCAGTGACGCCTCTGACTGCAACGTAGACGTATCCTGAGACAAAGACCGCAGCCAGGCTAGCTAGGTGGGGCATCAGGACTGGGTTGACTTCAGATGCTGTGTCTTGTTTAGCTGAGTATGCATTACCCTGAAGCTGGCCTCAGTTCTCTTGGAAACACTGCAGTGTAAATATCATTGCAGAAGTCAAGGTGTGAGGTCACAAGCATGTTCCATGAATCTTGCTGTATCAAAGTGAAACTTGGGGCCCTGTGAGATGTTTATGAGACGAGGTCTGCACATGGGGAACGGGGATAGAGGAAGAAAGCTGATATTCAACTCTAAACATAAGGGACCCCTTAAAAACTTGCCAGTGTTGTCTTAAATTAACTTACTGTACGTCAGTATTGCCAAAAATTCCATAAATAGTTAGCACTGGGGCTGCCTGGGAATACTGCAATTCCTGGAGTTATGGCCCGTAGGCCCCATTCGTAAAGGTGATCACTATAGGTGTGCCAATCAAATTAGTGGCAAGAAAAGAGGGCAGAGAAAACGAAGGCAGTTGGGAGGGGTCTGAAGAGAAGTGAATATTTCATAATTAATCGGGGGGAATCGGCTTTCATCCCAGAGGAAACAGGGACAAGACAAGGGTTATGGATATACAGGGGAAAGGAGAAATACAATGCGTGTCACCAGCATATAAAAGATATCATGGGCTGTGAGCTGAGTTAATGTCCCTGTGGAGAATTAGGTTTTAGTCAGAGTCCTCTTCCTATTCAGTTTCACTGTCTATGGTATCTTTGCTATAGATTGTTGGAAGAGTTTTTGTCTGCCTCAGTTACCTGCTGTCAGCGGGGGAAGGGAGGGGTGACGGCCAGTAATTCAGCCATCGTGAGTTACAGAGAGGGGACAGGAAAAGGGAGATGCCACAACAGCAGCTTGCTCTGCCACATCCAAGAGGCAGATCCTCAAGCAATGCCCACTGTCAGTGACTGGTCCTGGCTGAGCCAGCTGGGCTATAGTAATTACTGACCCATGCCGTCACTCGGAATCTTCTCTGAAGAGCGCACGGTTCAGATAAGTGTCTCCTCCCCATTGCTGTCAACTTTAAGCAATTCTAAACTCCCTCCTTCAGAGCTGGGTTGGAATCACAAACACCTCCCCCACCCAGAGGGAGATTTTACACTTGGTGTCTAACCAAGGTTTGCAATCTGGATAAGCATCCAAACTTTTCGCTGCTTATCGAAACTAGACAGAGCTACATCTCTCTCGGGGTTGGGGTGGGGAGCCCCTCACTAGTTGAGATCAGAGAACAGAAGATGGCACGTTCCCAGTAGAGAGTAGGGATCAGCATTAGTGCCAGTTGCTGAGCTACTATCTATTTTCAGGCCAGAATATGGGCAAGACCATGACAGAAGCAGCATCGTCTAGTCTACTAAGCATCAAACTGGGAGTCAGGGTTGCTCTGACACTGATTTACTCTGTAGCTTTGGGCAAGTTACTTAATAATAATAATAATAGCTAGCTCTTAAAGATCAGTTTTTCTGAATAGATCTCAAACCACTTTACAAAGGAGATCAATATCTTTGTCTCCATTTTACAGATGGGGAAACTAAGGAGCATGAAGGTAAAGTGACTTGCCCAAGGTCCCCCAGCAGGCCAGTGACTGAGCCAGGTATAGAACCCAGGTCTCAGGCCAGTGCTCTAACCACTTGGAAACACTGCCTCCCCTTCATTAATGGATTTTTATCCTCAGCAAACCCTCCGTAGGCTAGGGAAGCATTGTCCCATTTTACAGATGGGGAACTGAGGCACAGAGCAGATTGAGTGTCTTGCCCAAGGTCACACTGGAAACCAGTGGTTGAGCTGGAAATTGAACCCCAGTCTCCTGAGTCTCAGTTCAGTGCCCTATTCACTAGACCTTTATAGCAGGAAAGCTTCACTGAACGGTGGTGTTTTATTGTAGATGGGCCTAACTCCGACTGCCCTAGGTCTGAGTACCCCTGCGTGTGGAGGAAGTTCATATCTCAACCTGGATCTGAACTCTGTGGCTGACCCATAGCTCTGGAATGGCTCAAACCATAACCCTGGACCTGAACCCACTTGAGCTTTGGGGTTCATATGCTGCATCTCATGCCCATCTCTGGCTTTCATTTTAACAGAGAGTGTTTCCGAGCACTGAAGAAGCAGCCCTTGGGTTTGCTGTCAGATCTAGGATCCCTGCATTTTGTCTCCCTTTGACTAGAAGGAGAAAGCTAAGACACAGTAATATGGTAGCTGTGCTACTTCCACGGGGGCCGCTGACTCCCAGCCAACCTGACAAACCACTGCTGAGACATTGATTGTGGCTGTTTTTCCTCGCCGAGCTCAATGAACGATGGAGAATAATGATTCTGCCTGACTTTCTTTCTCCACACCAGCCAGTAGCTTGCAAACAGCTCAGTGGGCAGAATGCCACGAGCAATCATCTGGCACCTGAACAAATGGCCAAATTAGGGATGACGGGTGCAAAGCACCACACCAGCGAATGATTTCGCTTCAGCCAAACCACACTGCAATTTTCATCTAGTCCACGAATAGCCTGTTCCATGGTAGGACATGTCTGAAATATTATGTCTGCCTGCCTCGAGCCCAAGGTTCCTTTGTGAGCTAGGACTTCACCATGTATGATCAGATGCTTCCCAGAAGAGGCATGCATGGAAACACATGACTGCAGCCATTACAGCTAGGGATGTGACCTTTGCTGCTTAGTGACGTTGTACTCCCTATGTTTTATGGAAATATGCTTATGTGTGTGAATATGATGTAACTGGAATATGCTTTACGCAAAAGTTCTCCTGTAAGATATCATAACAAAGGTTATAACCTATTGAATATATTCCTCCTATTTGTATGCATATATCATCCTTGTGTCTGAACGTAGAAATATGAAGCATTACTCTGAGGTCCTATTGTAATTATGCAAAGTGTGGGCCATTAATGGTGGTTTAGAATCTTGATGGCTTCCATTTACTACGACAATTGGTTGTAAATGGTTTATTTACTGTGTAGGTGTGGGCTAACCCAGGAAAAATGGAGACTAGGGTTCTTACAGTGACATGTGACCATGTCACACGATACTGGAATCCATCTTAATCCTTGTACTTTTCCATTGATGAGGCAGGGGTGGGGACAAGCACAGACAAAAGATGCCCGCCTTGTGCCAAAGGTATAAAAGGGGGTGGAGCAGGACAAGGGGGATTGCCAGTCATGAGAAAACCCCTGCTTACCACCTGAGATGTCTGCTGGAACTAACAAGAACTGTACCAGGGGAAAGGATTGGGCCCAGACTAGGAAGGAGTCCAGTTTGTGAAAGAAGCTTATTGGAAGATCTCTGAGGGTGAGATATTACCTGTAATCAGTTTCTTAATATATTAGGCTTAGGGTTGCATGTTTTTGCTTTATTTTGCTTGGTGACTTACTTTGTTCTGTCTGCTATTACTTGAAACCACTTAAATCCTACTTTTTATACTAAGTAAAATCACTTTTGTTTATTGATAAACCCAGAGTAAGTGATTAATACCTGGGGGAGCAAACAGCTGTGCATATCTCTCTATCAGTGTTATAGAGGGTGAACAATTTATGACTTTACCCTGTATAAGCTTTATACAGAGTAAAATGGATTTATTTGGGGTTTGGATCCCATTGGGAACTGGGTGACTGAGTGCTGCAGATAGGTGACCCTCTGAACAGTTTTTGGTTAAAGTCTGCAGCTCTGGGGGCGTGGACCAGACCTGGGTCTGTGTTGCAGCAGACTAGCATGTCTGGCTCAACAAGGCAGGGTTCTGGAGTCCCAAGCTGGCAGGGAAAACAGGCTCAGAGGCCATTTTAGCACATCAGGTGACAGTCCCAAGGGGATCTCTGTGACCGAACCCATCACAACAGGGTTGGTACCTGAAAGGAAACTTGAAGGGGAAAATTGTGGCTCTTGGTGAGTCAGTTATGAATCAGTGCCCCAGCCTGGTGTCAGCAGGTGCTGTGCTGTCATTCAGACAAGATTGGCAAGCTGCAGGCTGGAGCTGGGCAATGTTCAGTGGGTCAGGTATGCCTGGACCTTGGGGAACTTTGTTTCATGGGGAGTTCACATCCATTGAATTTTGGGCTGAATTTCAGGCTTGAATGAATCCCCGAAGCAAAACTTGGGTGAAGCTGCCAAGCTCCAGCTGGTTTTTGAAATCACACATGTTTCATTAGCGCACCTGGAGAATGACTGAGGCAGGGACTGCAAAGGCTGGCCCCGGGGGACTGCTGGGTAGCAAACCAGGGCTGAGTTAAGGGTTTATTTAAAAAATGTTTGCACAGTCCTCCTCTAGCATGACTGACTTGGTGGTTGCCTGTTTCCCTAGCACCCACTGTTGGCATTGCTTCATTAACCTCTCTGGCCCAAATGCTCATCTGTGTGGCGTACTAGTAATCCTTTAGCAACCAGCAACTGCCAATTAATAAATAAATGTCCGGATGCCCAATGAATCCCAGAGATCTGAGCTATACAGCTGGGGAGGTGTAGGCACCATCCTGACTGTGCACCTGGCTAGCATTTCTGTCTGGAGTGGAAGGGCAGGGCCCACCTTTCCCTTAGCCACTGCGCCTTCCCTTGGGGTGGCTTTTGCCTCCAGGAGCAATGCATGGTCACAACCTGGCCCTGTGTTACTGTGATTTCCTACTGTGCAACCTTAATTTTGCATTAACATCATTTGACCCTTGTAATATGCAGTTTGTAGTGTTTGTCGATCATTTGGGGTGAAAGGCCCAGTGTGGATGTCTGTTGTTATGGTAACCTCACAGAAAAACACAGAAGAATTGGTGGATGGGCTGGTAAGGGGGTTGTTTGATATCAGGAACCATCATTCCAGTTAAGTAGGTTCACTTCATTGGGACACTGACGCCTGGAGTAACTGGTGGTGGTGGTGGTGGATTTCAAGTAGGGTCTGGTGATGAGTTAAGCTCTAAACATTTAGAGGCTTGGTGTGTTGCAGAGAAGCACCAAAAGGAACCTTTTTGTTCTGCGCCATAAATACAAGACTCTTTGGGTCTGCAAAACAGGGCTGTAAATCTCCAAGAACTGGCTTTTTCATGAGGTTTCCAGTTGTTGTGCAAATGCCATAAGAACAGTTTTTCTCGGTGTGTTTGTTTCCAGCTGAAAAGATAATTGAATAACAGGTTGGTTTGCCCCATCCTAAGCTGTTCTGGGGTGCACTGGCAGAAGCACATTGGGGAAATTTACATGGAACTGACGTTCTGTCTGGGATTGAGGAGAAAGTGAAGAAACATAGGAGTGGCTGGTCTGTGTGAATTTCTGCATTATATCTGGCTCTGGCGGAGACTAAGTGATCCCCTTACTTTTACAATCACATGCAAATTTAAAAGAAAAACAGCCACAGGGCAGATTTCCTAGAGTTCCTTCCCAGACGGCACATAATCACAGCCCTAATATTGCACCTGTCCTGCAGGAAGGCAATGCCTTTTTTTAGATACAGGAGCTCAGTGTTATTCAATGGGATTCACCCTGCAGCGAAAGAAACCTCCCTGCAGGACAAATGAATTTCAACGTTCCCGGGCCCTATTGTCATGCGTTCTTGCAAATTAGGAAGTTACAAAGGGCTATAGCCAGCCTTGGCCTCTTTTGCATTCAGTTATTTGAGAGTGCAAATGCTCAGCTGATTGCATATATCAGGCACTCAACAGCAGTCCAGAACACCCCACAAATTAAATCCTAGGTGGCAGTGACTTGCAAATCTGTAAGGCCCTGTTCAAGGAACACACTTAAGCATTTCTTAAATCCATCCCTGTTTAGGGGCATACTTAAGTATGTGCTTAAGTGCATTCTCTGTAGGGATGCTTTCCTGAATTGGGGCCTTACCTGCTACTTGTTGCAAGCAGGAATGTTCCTGCTGCCAGAATGAATCTGACCTCTACTCTCTATTCCCTCTGCAGTTTTATTCCCCCACTGCCATAAATTCCATCCTGTTTGGTTCCTGAGAGCAGAACCAGCCTGGTGAAACGTACAGCAACCATCAGCATGACAGCTGCTGAAACCATCCACCCTATTAGTATAACCCTGCTGCACAGGCTGCAGCATGTATGCAGCCAACCTGACCCATTGGGGCGATTTATGAATATAACCACAGCAAGGAATGAAATCACCCATCATCCTTCAGGGTTTCTACGCGAACTGGAAAAGAGATATTTTTAAAGCAATTTTTTTCATATTTCAATTGCAATAACTCAATATCCAGAAGACAGATTTTAAAAAAAAAATCTACCGGTTTCAAGGTGGGTTAACAATGTGCAAAGCACATGCCAGAACACGTGTTATTAGCAATAAAAAAGTCCTTTATTTTCCTCCCTTGAGTATTTCTTTCACACTCACTTTTTTAACTATCTTTATTTGTTTCCCTTCTCTCTCTCTCTTTCCCCCTCACAACCAGATCCCTTAAACAAAACAAAGTTTTATTTCATTCCAGACAGGGACGCCTGCCAAAATCTGGGCCTCCCTTTATATATATATATATACACATACAGACCAGTGCTGAAAACACACACAAATCCTCCTCCCCCCACCACCCCAAGCCAGTAGGGTGGCAGACAAACAAGACACAGGGTGAATTATCCAAATGGTGCTGTGAAGGGATGGCTTTTACTGGCAGAGGTGAATGTATTTTTGCAAATGTTTAGAGAAATTCCTCTGTTTCTCTTGAATTTTTTCATGGCTGGAAGTTCTAGTTTGGAGAAGAGCTTGAAGCCTGATGTTTCAGATGTCACAGGCAAAAGTTCCCCCCATTTGTTTATTTGAATCTTGTATTTACAGTGTTGATCCCTGTGAATTAATTTGCACTAATTCCGTGGCAGAAATCCCATTCACTGCAACTTTCCCTGCTAAATATGTAACCGAGATTGGCTCCACTGATATAAAGTTCAGATCAGCGAGGAGAACGTTGGCTTAAAATTGCACTCTGTATTTCACATCCACTTGAGGCCCTTGCACAACTGGTTTTGTTAGACTCCCATGCATACAGGCATTTTCCATAGCAGATTGTACCGTTTGTCCATCCAGTCTGGCACCCTACCCCCCACCCCCCCACATCCAGCATCTGATGGTTTAGAGCAAGTTGCTACATTCTCAGCATGCACCCAGACAGCTGCAGGGAAAGATCTTCTTCCTGGTCCCTTGAGGTGATGGGCGTGAGAAGCGGTGGCTGTGCGGTCTGTCAGCCCGGCTTTCATGAGTTCTTACCCCATTGCGGCCTCAGACCAGTCATCTAACTACTACAGGTCTGGGGTTAGCTCTCAGCTAGACTGATGTAAGTCAGGATTAACTCTGCTGAGGTCAATGGAGTTACACTGGGGTAAACCAGACGTGAAAGCAGGCTCTGGACCTACAGCTCCATTTCCTTATTTGCAAATTTGGGATAATACTATTTACCTATTATAATAAGGGCTTTGGGGCTGATCCAGTTCTCCAGGGAACCACTTATGTGGGCATTCGATTGGGTCCTTTGGTAGGGCTAATTTGTTACCATGGGTAAGCTAAGAGCACGGTATGAGTCTGAGTACCCTTAACTTAGCACACACCCACCTAAAAAAAGAAAAAAGGTGTTTTCCACAACATATTTGGGCGTTTTCACTTGAGACATAAGCACTAAGGAGACTCGGCTTCCCAAGGCAGCTGAATTGAAGGGAAACACATACTCAAGGACAAGCACCATATGATACTTGGCAGTAACAGGATCATCGTTCCATACTGGTGCCAAAACTTGAGCGTGAGAGCTTAGCGCGCACACTCGCTCGCTGAAAGCATTTGGACAAGTAAAAGTCAGCTGCTCAAACAGGGGTGGAAAACGAATGCGTGAGAAGGGCACGAGGGAGCGTGAAGCAACTGTGACAAAGTGGGAATGTTCTTAATGTTTTCTCTGAATACTGTGTGGGTGCCCCAGTTTCCTCTAGGCATTTCTTAAGTATCAGGGTGGTGGGATAAGGGTGTGTGATTGTTGCAGAGCCCTAGAGGGCCAGTGTGATGCTGTCTGCACAGAGAATGGCCAACACCCTGTCTCCTGGCAACTGATGGCCTGGGCCCCTCCTCTGCAAAGGTGCCAACTGAAGGTGTTGGAGAACAAAGAGATCAGGTGGCCTCCTGGCCCGGGAAAGAGACAAAGGCCAGAGGAGGGGCCAGAGAGTTTCAGTTTGGAGCTGGCTGGGGAAATGGAGGGAGGCCCAGATGGGGCTCTGGCCTCCCTGCCCCCCAAGATGGACCTGACTGAGAAGTCCTGTTCTCTGTACCTACAAGCTCTGTTTTAGACTGTGTTCCTGTCAGCTAATAAACCTTCTGTTTTACTGACTGGCTGAGAGTTACATCAGACTGCGGAGCTAGGGTGCAGGGCCCTCTGGCTTCCCTAGGAGCCCCGCCTGGGCGGACTCGCTGTGTGAAGCGCACGGTGGGGCAGGGGATGCTGAATGCTCCGAGGTCAGACCCAGGAAGGTCAAAGCTGAGGAAGCTTCTTGCCCTGGAGACAGTCTGCTCACAGAGAGGAGGCTCCCCCAGAGTCCTGACTGGCTTCGTAGGGAGTAGTTCCAGAGCATCGCCCGGGGACTCCGTGACAGCGACTACATTGGTCATTCTGAGCATAGACTCCTGAGAATGTTTGGGGGAATTTGCCTCGCTCTGCAAGTCCTGCAGGGCCAGACTTTCACATGCTCATCACTCACCATCTGGGGCAGATTTTCAAACGAATTCAGTTCCCATTTAGGCATCTAAAAAAGGTTTAGGTTTCCAAATCAGCTCCCACTGTCACACTCCTGGCCAGATTTTCACAAGGAAATTGTGCTGAGCTCTTCTGAAAAATCTGTCCCCCCATTCAGTTCCCAGGTACCGGGACTCTTTTGAAAATCTGACCCGTAATGTGTCTGACCCTGTGTACACTGACTGTAAACTGGCTGCTGGCAATTTTACTCTGTCAGCTAGACCTGGAGCAGGTCTGGATGGCATGGGGCTTTAAAAAGCCGGCAGCCAGTCTGGTGCTAGAGCAATGGAGGGAGAATTTGAGAAAAATTCTCAGTGTGCAGATGCAGCCTCTGTGCTTTGGTTTCCCCATCTTTAAGATGGGGACAATGCAAACCTACCACTGCTGACTGGAGCACAGAAATAATCTCTTCTCCTTCCTTACACTTCCTGCCCTTCTAGTTCCTTTCCTTTCCTCTGCTGCTCTCACTTAGTGACCCTTTCCCCTTCCTTTCTTTTTCCTACTCCCTTGCTCACATTTCTCCTCCGTCCACCTCAGCCGTCATTAAACCCCCTCCACCAGGTAGCTAGCAAGACACGTGCTGATCATCCTGCTCATTAACTTGTGTGTTATATCCCTGTCCCCTGCCCGTCATCTGTGCTTGTGCATTTTAGGCTCTGAGTCATCTCCCACAGAAATCAATGGCAAGACTCCCGTTGGCATCAGGAGGCATTGGTTCAGGCCCTGCGTTTGCCTGGCAGCCGGTACAATGGAACCACAATCCCGACAGGTACTTTTGGCTTCCGCAGCAGTATAAATAATTGCTCAGCTGATTGCATACATAAGGTACACGAACTTCTCCAGCACAGTGGGCTGAAGTCTCCATTGACAGTGCCTTTGCACTTCTGAGGCTATGGCGGCAAAAGCGACCTTGTTTAAGGTGATGGGACATTGTGAAGCTTAATTGATTCACATTTGCTCAGTCCTTGGGTCAAAGGGACTTCAGAAGTGCCCAAAACAATGGTCTATGGCCCATCACAAGTTTTTCTGAGCAAACCGTGTAATAAGAAGGCTGACTTTAGATGCCAGGCTAGAGTGGAGGAGTTGGGGAAGACGGGGGGAGTTGAATTACGCATATTGATTGGGTTAAAAACTAACCTGGGGATGGAGCGGGGGGTGCCTGTTGCTAGAAGGAATGTCAGGACGTGGAAAGGGAGCGCAGCTTATTTAACAGCCCTCATAGTCACCAGGCATTCTGGACTCAATCCGTGGTCTGAAGATGAGGGGCGTCTGGGATCAAGTGGAATTGCAGCGTTGTCAGATTTGCAAAGCGTGTGAGGAGTGAAGTAGTGGAGGAAGCAGCATGGAAAGTTGTTGACCTCAGCCACACTGACTCTGAGGGAAAGCAAAACACCCGGAGGAATTTTGATTGGAATCCTGGCATGTACAGAGAATTTTATGGCAGAAGAGCAGGAGTGGCTGGGCGAGACAGCAATTCAAATTCTTCATTGTTAAATCTAAGCAGCATTAAAGGGCAGCAGCGGCCACACGGGCCTGAAGGGAAGGGGAAGATTAGCATAGGAAGCAGAGTCGGAGGGGGGCCTCTGAAAATAAGCAGACGCCAGTTCAAAGGATAATTTGATGAACAAATAAAAGAATACACAAGAGAGCGAGAACAGCAATAAATGCCAAGGAAAAATAATACCAGCCTAGACAGAGGACTGAAGAAAACCCATTTTTTAAGAAGACTTAGCGCTGCCGTAAGCAGGAGCTGATGAGTTTCTTAGGTATATCGACAGTGGGTAGCATGGCTCATAGCTCACAGACATGCAATAGTGCTGTTCGAGCTAGTGCCCTAAAAATAACACTGTTGTCGGGGGGAGCACGGCTAGCAGCACAGGCTAGCTTCCTGAGCCCCACACCATCAGGACCCCCGGGGTATGTGCTTGGGTGGCTATCCCTGGCTTCACTGTTGTTTCAAGCTAGCGCGTGTCTGCCTACTCAAACTGGGAAGCATGAGTGTAGACATAGAATCATAGAATATCAGGGTTGGAAGGGACCTCAGGAGATCATCTAGTCCAACCCCCTGCTCAAAGCAGGACCAGCCCCCAATTTTTGTCCCAGATCCCAAATGGCCCCCTCAGGGATTGAACTCACAAGCCTGGGTTTAGCAGGCCAATGCTCAAACCACTGAGCTATCCCTCCCCCCTACATACCCAGGCTGGCACAGGGTGGAAGTAGGCACCCCCCGTACAGGGTAAGCAGTGTCCTATCCTTGGAAGGGGTAAGCCAAAGGCCCCATAAGGGTTTTTATCTGCCAGCCCTGAGACTGCTCTAGCTTGTGTGTTGACTCACTCTCCAGGATCGGGGGCGGGGGGCGGGGTAGAAAGCCACCCATATCTCCCCTCCTTGGTCATGCTGAGCTCTGCTCCGGCACTCATCCCTCATCTGCTTGAGTTCAGCTAATGTCCCCTGCTGAGGTTTGGTAGGTGCTGAGGGATGTGAAGTTTGTGAGTTAGATCTGTCCCCCTCTTAGCAGGTGAAGGCCAACGGGACATTACTGGAGTAGAACTCTCAGTGCCTCCCGGCACAAGGGCTTTCTCACTCAATAAACCACCTCTTTATGCCGACACTTTCTCTCCAAATGTCACCTGGTCTCCAAGCTTCCTTTTCGGTGGGGAAACAACTGAGAAGGTTGCAGTTAGGCAACTCCCACCATATCTGGAGTCCTCAGATGTCTTTGACTCGAGGTCGTTTGGTTTTAGCCCTGTGTGGGTTGTCTGACGATTTCCTGGAGATGGAAGATAGAGGGAACATTTGAGGTGATTTCTTTTAAATCTGGCAGCAGTACAGGTCATTGAAAAATGGAGGGGGAAAATGATTATCCACGCAGAGATTTTTGATATAATTGATTGTCAAATGCTAGCTGGCCTGGGGACTCTAGAAGCGATAGGATGAATTTCTCTTCTGTGTCTTGTTCCTTTCCCTCTGAGAGCTCCCAGAAAGTAGTAGTGAGCAATTGCATTTCTGCTCCAAAGGCTCCCGCGTGGGGTTCTGCAGGGTTCCATTTTGTCATCCCTTCTCATGGAGTCCTGCAGGGATCAGTACTAGGCCCAATGTTATTCAACATTTTCACCAATGATGGAAGTTGGTATAAAATCACTGCTGATCAAATATGTGGATGACACAAAGATTTGCAAAGTAGTAAATAATGGTGAGGACAGGACAGTCATACAGAGAGGTCTGGATCAGTTGGTAAGCTGGATCCATTCAAACAAAATGTATTTTAATACAGGCAAATGCAAAATTATACATCTAGGAGCAAGGAATGCAGGTGATGCCTACAGAATGGGGGGCGGAGGGCTGTATGTTCAGAAATAGTGGCTCTGAAAAGGATTTAGGGGTTGTAATGGATATGCAACTGAACATGAGCTCCCAATGTGATGTTGTTGCAAAGAGGGCTAATGCAATCCTTGGATGTATTAAGAGGGGAGTAGTGAGTAGGGAGGTGATGTTGCTTCTGTATATAGCATTGATGAGATTGATACTGGAATAGCATGTCCAGTTTTGGTGTCCCTGTTTTCAAAATGATGTTGAAAAATTGGCAAGGCTGCAGAAAAGAGCCTCCAAAATTATTCAAGGCCTGGAGAAAATCCCTTATCATGAGAGACTTAAAGCACTCAATTTTTAAGGCAGTTTAAGGCACTAAAGGGCTCTGTAACCTAGCAGAAAAGGCCTAACAAGAACCAAAGGCTGGAAGCTGAAGCTAGACAAATTCAACTGAGAAATAAGGCACAAATGTTTAGCAGTCAGGGTGATTAACTGTTGGAACAAATTACCCAGGGAAGCGGTGGAGTCTCTGTCTCCTGATGTTTTCAGATCAAGACTGGATGCCTTTCTGGCAGATCTGCTTGAGCTGAACACAAGTTCTTGGGCTCAGTAACTGGGTGAAATATATGGCCTGTGTTCTCCGGGAGGTCAGGCTAGATGATGTAATGGTCCCTTCTGGTCTTAAAGTCTATGAATCTGTGTAGCGAAAACCCTTGCACTTGCAGCTTTTTCAGAGGGTTTCAGTTGCTGGCTGTTAGTCCAATATATGTGCATTTAAGTGATATTATATAGATGTTCCCAGCACCCAGAATGGATGTATGGCATATGGCAACCAACAGAAAAGTTTCTTCTCTTCCCCCAAAATGAGGAATGCCCCCCTCAAAACTACACAATGGGAGGGGCAATATTCACTCAAGGACCCCTTGCCACCAATTCTCTTGATTTTATTGTGAGTTTCGTGAGATTTAGTGGGGTTTTTTGAAGACCTAGCTGCTCGGGGTGTCGGCTACATATGCAATGAATGCATCGCATGCCCCAGGGCTGGCTGTGCCCATGGGATGATTCCATCCAGTCCCCAAACGCACATGGACGATGCCATTTGGGAGAACAAAATGGCATCCTCCCAGCAGCGTGACCTTGCATGCACTGTATGTGTGAGGTCACCGCCTTGCATGCCTTACTAAAAATGTCATGGCATGCCACTGCAGCTGCTGGATTAAAGAGATTGCATGAAATCCCAGCTGTCATTTAAAAAAATAAAAATAACTTTCCAGCCTTCCTGACTGCAGAAAGAAGCTTTAAAATGTGAAGCAAGTGTATGCTGAAGGCCCAGATGCCAGAAGGCAAAGGAAAAGACCCCAATATTTATTATTTAAAAAAAAAACTCTTGATTTTTTTTAAACCAGTCTCTTGATTTTGGGGGCCTGACTCATGATTTTTAAATGCTTGGGGTTGGCGATGCTGAGAGGTTTAAGGCCCAATGTCTTGTGACACATCCAAGCCAGAACGGGATGGTTTAACCACTGGAAAGAGAAGGTTCGCAGCTTTCCAACGATATACATCGCTCTTGTTTCTAGTCCTGGAATGTCCTGAAATGTTGGTCCTTAAAATAACGGCATTAGGCATGAAAAAGCTACTTTTGGTCACTTTTAGAGGTTTCTACAATGTATTAGTTATGGGGACAGATCCTCTGACTTTGCACAGGACTGGGTAGAGGAGGGAGAAGCAGCTTTGCAGCACCTTTGCAGCTCCACACTCCACACTGGTGGCTAAAGCCAGTGCAATTTCGAGCCTCTCACTGGATGGAGCAGATTGCTCCTCCGCCGTGCACGAGGAGCACCACTGCTCTGAGGCACCATCTCTCCATTGCTCTTCCTGGGACGGGGTAGCTCCACACCACCTCCGCCCCCTTACTGGTTCTTAAAAGCCACAGCCTAGCCCACTGTCCACAGTGCCTAAGTAGTCTGGGCAGTAGAGATGTTAAGCATAAGCTACAACCAAGTATATTGGCTTATTCTTCACTGCGAGTGGCAAGGATTTTCAAACGTGGCTAGTGAGTTTGGGTGCTTCGGTTTTGGGACCTTTTAAGGGCCCTAATTTTCAGCTGGCGAGTGCTCAGCACTTTCTGAAAATAAGGTCCCTTTAAAGTACTGTAATTTGGGCACCCAGAATCACTAGCCAGTTTTGCAAATGTGGGTTTGTAGATTCACAGGGTTAAAGCCTGTCCCCTTTGATGTCAAGTGGAGATTTGCTGCTCTGCTGACCAAGTGAAGAGTCCTGAGCCCAGTAACTTATGGCAGGACTGTAGAAGATCTAAAGGTTCTTGTGATGTCGCTCTAAATGCGATCGGCCGACCGTGCCTCCTCATTTACCTGCCGTAAGGTGAATTGGCTCACACCACCACCAAGAAAATAAAGTAACAAAATAATAGCAAAACGAGAGGGTCCTTGTTTACCCCCTACATCCAACCCTGCTTTCTTTTTTAGGGGTAGGGCTGCAATTCCAGAGGCAGCTCAACCCAATCTGTCACCTAGGCAACACTTCAGTAAGCTGCGCCCCACGTCATTCAAACGTGGCCCTGCAGTCCCTCTGTCGTGACCAAACCAACTCTGAGTGAGTGGCATTGTGACCCGGAGCCCAGGATCAGAGCACCACTGAGGTTTAACCCAGTGTCTCTTCCGTAATGATGGAGGTGTGGCCCGGCCAAATCTGCCATCCAAGGCAACCGCCCAGCCCTCTGCTGCCCTAGGCAGCTACCCAGCTAAACTGGCCTTTGTGCAATTCCAGCTGCCTTGGCAAGCCCTTTGAAATCCGCCTCACAGAATGCTCCTGCCCTTCAAGCTACAGTCACTACAGTTCTGAGAGCTTCATACACCACGGCAGGAGCTTTCATAGGCAGGACCATTAGTTTATCTAATCTGACATGTATGTCACAAGCCATTCAGTTTCACCCAGATACCCCTTATATTAGGCCCAATCACTTGAATTAAACTAAAGATTTCAGTCCTCAGGAGACTGAACAGTCGTGTGCCACAGAAGAGACCGATGTGCGTCAATTCCCAAGGCCCCTGCAATAGCAGGGAATTGATTAGGTGAGATACACTCAGATGATCCCAGCAAGCGATCCATGTACTGCGTGCAGCGGAAGGCAAAACAAACAAACAAACAATTAACCCCAAAATCCTGGCCAATCTGACCTGGGGGGGAAATTTTTTCTTGAGCCCAAATCTGGCTGTCAGTTAGAGCAAGACACACCAGACAGGCATCTAAAAAAGAGGATTCTCTGTATCAAGTCAGATCATTAGTCCACCTTGTCTAGTGTCCTGTCTCCAGATTAAGCTTCAGAGAAAAGGGGTGGGGAATAAGAGGATCTATCTGGTCAATTTTGCATCGGGGGAGGGGGGGGGAATCCTTCCTGACCCCTGAAGGTGACCAACTGAAGCCTTGATGCATGAGATTTGCTTATAACCATTGTCTTAATGCAGAGCTGCAAGCTTGCTGAGGGCAATGCCGACAATCTTTTTCTCCCCAAGGCCCACGAAGGAAGGGGATGATCAGGTGAATTAATGGATTCACAATCTCCAAGGCCAGAAGGGGTCATTACAACCATCCAGCCCAGCTCCTCCTCTTCCCCCTCCCTGCCTGGCTGTAGAATTTCTCCCAGGTGCCAGATTAAAGCATGCCTTTTAGAAAGATAGCTCAGTTTGTCTTTTGTTAAAGCTCCATAAAACACTTGTTTGTAACTGGGTCACAGAGTAAGTAGAGACACTGATTTTCAGAAGTGCTGAGCACCTGTTACTACAAAGGAAGTTCATTGGAACTGTGAGCGCTCAGAACTTCTGAAAAATCACCCCTTCAGTGACTTGCCCATGGTCTGTAGCAGAGCTGCGGAGACAACCCAGCTCTGATTCCCTGATTTGTTCTTCAGCTGGAAGGCAATCCTTCCCTGCTTTGAAAAGGGCTGTAAGCACTGGGGAGTCTTGGCTCAGGTGTGGGGCAAATAGCTTGCTCAATAGAAAACTGGCCTGTGACCAGAAAACATTGAGCAGCTGTATATGGTAACTTCTGTCACAGGGAAGGAGTGTTCAGATGGGGAGAGAGAGTAAATGGGAGAACATAATGGAGTGAAGGATAGTGGCAACTGACACTCACAGTAAAAGTGGGATAAGATACACTTACGCTTAAATCTGACCTTCTTTAGCTAAGAACCCTTTCCCTCTACAGCAATTCCTTATGATCTGTATTATCCTGCAAGCCATCTGGGTCGTGCCGTAAGCTTTTGAAGAAGCTTGTTAGCACACAGCACTTTCTTGTCCCCCTCCTTGTTAAGCAGCCAGCCATTATCTTACAGGAAACCTCATAACCAATCAGTGTCCAGCCCTGTGAGATGCTGAGTCCCTTTGAAGTATGTGAGAGCCAATGAGAAGTGAGGGCCCTGGGTAGGTGCTCAGCCTCTCACCAGATCAGGCCCAACAGTTGGTGAGGGAACCAATGGTTTCAATTTTGAGCAGACTGCTCTCCTCACCCGATCTCTTGGAATTTGACATATTGCTTCAATACTGCTCGTTTTATTACACCTTTCCTACAGGGTCAAAGGGCACATTCCCTCTATCTACCCTGCGTGCAATTTTCATTCTCTTGTCTTCAATGCTTTATAGAATGTTTTTTTCCCCCTCCTCCTCCAGGATATTGTGGGTTATTACCTCAATCCTTTTTCAGCTGAGGAAGGCTTGAGGTAATGACCTGAAACTTCCTGGAAGAGATCCCACAAAGCCCCGAATGGAAACCACATGCAACATATTAGGGACTCTCATTGTACAAAGAAACATTCTTTCAAGTAACGAGAACGTACATTGATCAACTACTTATCTCCCACCTGGTAAACGCCTTCTATGCTCAACAAGGCACAGAAACTGGTAGGGGGGATTATTTGATACGCAGAAAGTTGTAACAAGAAAGATTTTTTTTTTGTAGTTTCCTTAATTACCTTCCCTAGTCAAACCTCAGTGGGGCCCAGTGCCTATATCTCTATGGGATTGTATATAAATCTGGAACAGATCCATGAAACTTTCATTATGTAAAGATGTTGTCCATTGATGAATCCATGGAGTCCCATTGATACTTGCTTGATGCTATAATATCAATGAGGAAATGGTATAGAATTTTTTTATTATTATTACCCAGGGGAGAAAAGTCTTTTCCTATATACTGTGCCTACAGAAAACAATATCCTTTTTCATCAATAGCAAAAACATTTTTTTCCTGAGATCCTTGGTGGCTTTAGGGAGCAAGGAGGAAAGAGGTTGAGGATAATAACCAAAATATGAAACAATCACCTCAGCATTACAGAGCCAGAACCTCAGCTGATGTAAATCACACTGTGCTCTCTCATGGAAACTTTACTTTTGTTCTTTCTTGATCAGTTGTTACCCATAATCTAAATCACATCACTGAGCCTGAAAGTAAGTGGGTCTTTTCTGCAAGCATGTGGCTGTTGCCCTCCAAAGGCTTCAGCTGCATCCTTCCACTGCTGGTGGGTCGATCTGAGAAGAGCTGGAGAGTAAAGTTTGCGTGCAGCAAACAGAGAAGGAACCTGTGCTTAGTTAGCAACACCTGTCCTTCTTAATAAAGATGTGACAGAAATGGATAAAGAACAAAGGCCTGATCCAAAGCCTGTTAAAGGACCCTAATTAAGGCAGTAGAGGAGAACTGGCAAAGAACTGTGCAGGGGAAATAAACAGTTTGGTGCCTCTGTAGGGAAAAGACTCTCATTTTAAACTCCTATTTCCCTCTCTCCCATCCAAATCAAATCTAGCCCTCATGGTTGCAGAGAAAAGCCTGAAAATGTGATCTGAATGTAACCTAAGGGCTCAGAAACCAAAGAGTCAGATAAAAAGTATCCCAGATATATTAATCTGCATGATTTTAAGTGCATCTCATTATTTTTGAGGGGCCCGGCTCATCATTTTTGAATGGTTGGGTCTTGCTATCCTGGGTAGAGGAAATGAAGAAGACGATGTAGTCTAGAAAGCAAATGACTGGAAGATGGGGCTGCTGGGTTCTTATCCTGGCCTTCCAGAAGTTGCTGGGAGGCCTTGGATAAGTCATTTGATTGCATTGTGCCTTTGGTTAGCCATCTGGACAAGGTATTGTGACAGACCCAGACCAGGGGGTACAGGAGTCTGGTCCTATTGGGATCCAGGAAGTGGGCGGGCGAAGCTCGTCCACTACAAAAGGAGCCCCCCCCAGCCTAAGGGGGAGATCCACAGGGCCTGGAGAGCCAACTAATTACGGGGGACAATTAATGAAAAACAGGGACGGGAGTGTGGTCAAAGGGTCAAACGAAGGGAACCGGACGGGGACATTGAGCAGAGAACCCCGGACAGCGCCCACCGCTCCTCAAAGGCGTCAAGGGAGTCGGTGGACGCCGCCCAGAGGAACTCCGCTCGGAGGCGTGAACGGACAGAGGATCGGAAATAGGCCCCGCAGTCGCAGGAGACTCCATCGGCCAACCTCCTTACCCTGGTTTTATAGATGGCCGCTTTAGCCAGGGCTAGGAGGAGGTTGACCAGGAGGTCCCGCGACTTAGTGGGGCCACGGACAGGGAGTGCATAGATGAGAAGGTGAGGAGAAAAGTGCAACCAAAACCGTAACAAAAGATTGGTGAGGAGCCGGAATAGGGGCTGCAACCTGGCGCACTCCAGATAGATGTGCGCCAGGGTTTCCCTCACGCCGCAAAAGGGGCAGGTGTCCGGAATTGAGGTGTACAGGAGTCTGGTCTATTGGGATCCAGGAAGTGGGCGGGCGGAGCTCGTCCACTACGAAAGGAGCGCCCCCCAGCCTAAGGGGGAGATCCACAGGGCCTAGAGAGCCAACTAATTACGGGGGACAACTAATGAAAAACAGGGACGGGAGTGCGGTCAAAGGGTCAAACGAAGGGAACCGGACGGGGACACCGAGCAGAGAACCCCGGACAGCGCCCACCGCTCCTCAAAGGCGTCAAGGGAGTCGGTGGACGCCGCCCAGAGGAACTCCGCTCGGAAGCGTGAACGGACAGAGGATCAGAAATAGGCCCTGCAGTCGCAGGAGACTCCATCGGCCAACCTCCTCACCCTGGTTTTATAGATGGCCGCTTTAGCCAGGGCCAGGAGGAGGTTGACCAGGAGGTCCCGCGACTTAGTGGGGCCACGGACAGGGAGTGCATAGATAAGAAGGTGAGGAGAAAAGTGCAACCAAAACCATAACAAAAGATTGGTGAGGAGCCGGAATAGGGGCTGCAACCTGGCACACTCCAGATAGACGTGCGCCAGGGTTTCCCTCACGCCGCAAAAGGGGCAGGTGTCCGGAATTGAGGTGTACAGGAGTCTGGTCTATTGGGATCCAGGAAGTGGGCAGGCGGAGCTCGTCCACTACGAAAGGAGCCCCCCCCAGCCTAAGGGGGAGATCCACAGGGCCTGGAGAGCCAACTAATTACGGGGGACAACTAATGAAAAACAGGGACGGGAGTGCGGTCAAAGGGTCAAACGAAGGGAACCGGACGGGGACACCGAGCAGAGAACCCCGGACAGCGCCCACCACTCCTCAAAGGCGTCAAGGGAGTCGGTGGACGCCGCCCAGAGGAACTCCGCTCGGAGGCGTGAACGGACAGAGGAGCGGAAATAGGCCCCGCAGTCGCAGGAGACTCCATCGGCCAACCTCCTCACCGTGGTTTTATAGATGGCCGCTTTAGCCAGGGCCAGGAGGAGGTTGACCAGGAGGTCCCGCGACTTAGTGAGGCCACGGACAGGGAGTGCATAGATGAGAAGGTGAGGAGAAAAGTGCAACCAAAACTGTAACAAAAGATTGGTGAGGAGCCGGAATAGGGGCTGCAACCTGGCGCACTCCAGATAAACGTGCGCCAGGGTTTCCCTCACGCCGCAAAAGGGGCAGGTGTCCGGAATTGAGGTGTACAGGAGTCTGGTCCTATTGGGAATCCAGGACGTGGGCGGGCAGAGCTCGTCCACTACAAAAGGATCCCCCCACAGCCTAAGGGGGAGATCCACAGGGCCTGGAAAACCAACTAATTACGGGGGACACCTAATGAAAAACAGGGACGGGAGTGCGGTCAAAGGGTCAAACGAAGGGAACCGGACGGGGACATCGAGCAGAGAACCCCGGACAGCGCCCACCACTCTGCAAAGGCGTCAAGGGAGTCGGTGGACGCCGCCCAGAGGAACTCCGCTCGGAGGCGTGAACGGACAGAGGAGCGGAAATAGGCCCCGCAGTCGCAGGAGACTCCATCGGCCAACCTCCTCACCCTGGTTTTATAGATGGCCGCTTTAGCCAGGGCCAGGAGGAGGTTGACCAGGAGGTCCCGCGACTTAGTGGGGCCACGGACAGGGAGTGCGTAGATGAGAAGGTGAGGAGAAAAGTGCAACCAAAACCGTAACAAAAGATTGGTGAGGAGCCGGAATAGGGGCTGCAACCTGGCGCACTCCAGATAGACGTGCGCCAGGGTTTCCCTCACGCCGCAAAAGGGGCAGGTGTCCGGAATGGAGGTGTAAGGAGTCTGGTCCTATTGGGAATCCAGGACGTGGGCGGGCAGAGCTCGTCCACTACAAAAGGATCCCCCCACAGCCTAAGGGGGAGATCCACAGGGCCTGGAGAACCAACTAATTACGGGGGACAACTAATGAAAAACAGGGACGGGAGTGCGGTCAAAGGGTCAAACGAAGGGGACCGGACGGGGACACCGAGCAGAGAACCCCGGACAGCGCCCACCGCTCCGCAAAGGCGTCAAGGGAGTCGGTGGACGCCGCCCAGAGGAACTCCGCTCGGAGGCGTGAACGGACAGAGGAGCGGAAATAGGCCCCGCAGTCGCAGGAGGCTCCATCGGCCAACCTCCTCACCCTGGTTTTATAGATGGCCGCTTTAGCCAGGGCCAGGAGGAGGTTGACCAGGAGGTCCCGCGACTTAGTGGGGCCACGGACAGGGAGTGCATAGATGAGAAGGTGAGGAGAAAAGTGCAACCAAAACCGTAACAAAAGATTGGTGAGGAGCCGGAATAGGGGCTGCAACCTGGCGCACTCCAGATAGACGTGCGCCAGGGTTTCCCTCACGCCGCAAAAGGGGCAGGTGTCCGGAATGGAGGTGTAAGGAGTCTGGTCCTATTGGGAATCCAGGACGTGGGCGGGCAGAGCTCGTCCACTACAAAAGGATCCCCCCACAGCCTAAGGGGGAGATCCACAGGGCCTGGAGAACCAACTAATTACGGGGGACAACTAATGAAAAACAGGGACGGGAGTGCGGTCAAAGGGTCAAACGAAGGGAACCGGACGGGGACACCGAGCAGAGAACCCCGGACAGCGCCCACCGCTCCGCAAAGGCGTCAAGGGAGTCGGTGGACGCCGCCCAGAGGAACTCCGCTCGGAGGCGTGAACGGACAGAGGAGCGGAAATAGGCCCCGCAGTCGCAGGAGGCTCCATCGGCCAACCTCCTCATCCTGGTTTTATAGATGGCCGCTTTAGCCAGGGCCAGGAGGAGGTTGACCAGGAGGTCCCGCGACTTAGTGGGGCCACGGACAGGGAGTGCATAGATGAGAAGGTGAGGAGAAAAGTGCAACCAAAACCGTAACAAAAGATTGGTGAGGAGCCGGAATAGGGGCTGCAACCTGGCGCACTCCAGATAGACGTGCGCCAGGGTTTCCCTCACGCCGCAAAAGGGGCAGGTGTCCGGAATGGAGGTGTAAGGAGTCTGGTCCTATTGGGAATCCAGGACGTGGGCGGGCAGAGCTCGTCCACTACAAAAGGATCCCCCCACAGCCTAAGGGGGAGATCCACAGGGCCTGGAGAACCAACTAATTACGGGGGACAACTAATGAAAAACAGGGACGGGAGTGCGGTCAAAGGGTCAAACGAAGGGAACCGGACGGGGACACCGAGCAGAGAACCCCGGACAGCGCCCACCGCTCCGCAAAGGCGTCAAGGGAGTCGGTGGACGCCGCCCAGAGGAACTCCGCTCGGAGGCGTGAACGGACAGAGGAGCGGAAATAGGCCCCGCAGTCGCAGGAGGCTCCATCGGCCAACCTCCTCATCCTGGTTTTATAGATGGCCGCTTTAGCCAGGGCCAGGAGGAGGTTGACCAGGAGGTCCCGCGACTTAGTGGGGCCACGGACAGGGAGTGCATAGATGAGAAGGTGAGGAGAAAAGTGCAACCAAAACCGTAACAAAAGATTGGTGAGGAGCCGGAATAGGGGCTGCAACCTGGCGCACTCCAGATAGACGTGCGCCAGGGTTTCCCTCACGCCGCAAAAGGGGCAGGTGTCCGGAATGGAGGTGTAAGGAGTCTGGTCGAAGGCAAATATACTGGCCACTGGGTGAACAGTTTTCTGTTCCCCGAGTGACTAGAGCAGGGGCTGTCCTAGAGCAATCAGGAACCTGCCAGAACCAGTTAAGACAAGCAAGCTAATCAAGACACCTGGAGCCAATTAAGAACTTTCTAGATTCAATTATGGCAGGCAGGCTAATCAGGACGCCTGGTTTAAAAAGGACCTCCCATCAGTTAGTAGGGGGGCGTGCCAGGAGCAGGGTGTGAGAAGGTGTGCTGCTGGAGGAGGGAAGAGTTCAAGCGTGATCAGGTTTCAGGAGGAAGATCCTGCAGTGAGGATAAAGAAGGTGCTGGGGGGGAGGCGGCCATGGGGAAGTAGCCCAGGGAGTTGTAGCTGTCATGCAGCTGATACAGGGAACATTGTGGACAGCTGCTCTCCACAGGGCCCTGGGCTGGGAACCTGGTGTAGAGGGCAGGCCTGGGTTGCCCCCATCCCCCCCAGCTCCTGATTGGATGCAGGAGGAGTTGACCTGGCCTGTGAGAAACACCAGAAGGGAAGGTCTAAATTGGAAAGGGATCTGCCCTGTCTCCGACCCATTAGGTGGGACACAGAGACTGCGGGGATTGTTCTCTGTTTCCCCCATGCTGGCCAGTGCATGAGGCTAACTGAGTGAATGGCAGATCTGAGCCACGAATGTGGCCAAACTGGGGGCTGCCGTGAACCTCTGAGGTGAGAAAATCCGCCAATCAGCTTAGGACCCACCAAGGCAGAGGAGGAACTTTGTCACAGTAGCTAATATCACTTTTCTGCAGCAGAGATAGAAATATGGGTCTCAGTTGGCAGTGTGTCTGGAGACCCTTGGATCAATGTGGTTGAATTGTTGCAAACTATTATTACATTTCATTTTATTAAATCAATTAATGCCACCTCATTTTAAGCACTGTTAGATTTTTATTACCTTCATTTGGGTCTTTGTCCCACATTTGAGCCTTCATGCAGGTTAAGAGGCATGAAATAAATGGATAATAAAGGGAGATCATTTTTTTTCTTTTCTTTTCTTTTCTTTTTGGTGTAAATGGCAAAGAAAAGGTTCTGGTGTCTGGGTGGAAACCTCCCAAAGCATCGCCCAAGGAATCAGCCCGTGCGCCAAGCAGAACAGCTGTGAGACAGCTATATGAAAACTGAAACACTCAGCTGGAATAATTTATTCCGGCTGGTTTGCAGAGATAATAACAAAAAGAAGTCCAGCTTTTTTGTCTGCCTTTGCAGCAGTACAGGTCCCGTGCCAGACTTTTGAAAAATGTAATTTTCAGACTGCAGGTCTAGGTTGACCTCGTCTGTGCTGAGTGGGTAAACTGACCGGTGCAACGGGTGTCTGTATCGATCTAAGGCACCACATGGTATCTATGCGGCCTCCTTTACTGGAGCATCTAAGTACCTCACCATTGTTATCCTCATAGGCGGTGACTCCGTGGGGGCTCCGGGGCTGGAGCTCCCATGGGAAAAAAAGTAGTGGGTGCTCAGCACCCACCAGCAGCCCTCCAGGTCAGTACCTCCCCCTCTCCCCCCCCCCCAGCGCCTCACTCCCATCGCAATGGAGGAGGCACTGGGGCAGGCTGGTGGTTTGGGGAAAGGGGTGGAGTGGGGGTGGGGCCTGGGGCAGAGGAGGGTTGAGCACCCCCGGGGAACAGAGGAAGTCGGCACTCATGGTTATCCTCACAACTCCCCTATTGGTATAGCTCTATCTAAGGTACTTCTGTGGCCTCCATTGCTGTAGCATCTGAGCGCCTCACCATCTGTCTCTTCATACCACCCGAGAGGGAAAGATTGCTAGCCCTATGTAACAGAGGCACAGAAAGACTAATTGGAGGAAGAAGATCATAGTCTGTGGCAGAGGATGGGAATTGAACCTAGGTCTTGGGAGTCCTAGGGTAGTACCCATCCTAGGTAGCCTCTGCCCTCAATTATCCCAGGTTCCCAACAGTATCCTCTCCACACAGGGAATCCTGACTGGGGCTCAAGGGAAAGCCATGAGATGCTACCTTGGTCCACAGCTTCATGAGGGCATGGTCCATTAGCTAGAGGCATGTCCACCACAACAGCCGCTCAGCAAGTATACTGCCATCTGCAGCTGTAGTCTCCCTCTGCTCCTTTTCAGAGAAGGGGGAATCCACTGCCCCATGCAGCTGGCCAACTTGAGCCACCCTGCCTCGCACTGCTAAGAAGGCTCTTTTACTTCAGGTGCTGCTGCTACCAATCTGCTTCTGCCCAGCGTGGCTCCTGTCGGAAAAAGCAGCATATTGCCCCGTATCTCCACTCATTTACGTGCAGCTTGCATCCTCTTTCCAGCACTGGTGTCTCTGCTGTTGATTCACAGGGGCATGCTGAAGCTTGACTCATCTGTCCGCCCCTGTTTTAAACTTGTGTGACTCCACTGATTTCCCCGCAATAGTTCCCGATTTACATGAGCGAAGGCGAATCAGGCCAGGAGAGCAGGATTTTAAAATGTCAGTTACATTAATCTGAAAAGCAGTGAGTACGGGTGGAAACCAAACCAAACACTTACACTCAGTAAAGAACCTTTTGAACTTTCATCCCAAACTTATCTGGGACGTGATCCTCAAACACAAACAGTCAATTAACTTCCTGTTAAAAAAACATTGTTTGCCATCTTCACAGGGTTCTGCACTTCCAGTGCTAGCCAAAATGGGAAGCAAAAAGGGCCAAAATACCCCAAGAAAGGGTGATCCTGCCATACTACCTGGCCCCACCAGAAACAGAAAAGTCCCTGAAATCTTGTGATGCAGCTTGTTGCTCCTCAGATTTCCAGCCTGGGTTTGGAGTCTTGAGAAGTTTGGACACTTGTGAACAGGACAACAAGATTCTGATAAGTATCTGACCTTTTGTGAACTCAAGCCTGACTCCTTGAGATTGTCCCATCAGGATTGCAGCTGGAGCCTGTTCTGCCACCTGTAATTAAGGTTGCTGAACACACTTTCCATTATAAACCCTATTTTCGGTTGCGTATAATTTTTCCAAACTTTAACTATTCGGGTTTTAATTTTCCATGCTGGGTCTCTGCCTCAGGCTGAACTTTCTTTGGAAAGTTTCATAAAAACAGTTCACCCATTTCTGAGAATAAAGGGAGGGAAAAATGGGTCGTATTGCCAATGTCAAAACACGTTGAGTTTTAAGGTCAGAGCCTCAGCTGGTATAGATCAGCATAGCGCCATTGACTTCATTGGAGCCAGGCCAATGTCCAACAGCCGAGCATCTAACTAACCCATTGTTTGTGTTAACTGTGTATAGCGTAAGCTAGTCAGAGAACCTTATGCTTTCATGAAAGTGACATTTCAGTTTTCAGCTAATCATGGTCAAATATGTTGCCATAGGACTTCTGTTCTGCACAGGGTGCCCTTCTGGATTCAATGCCTATGGAACGCACCTATCTTTTGATGCTTTGGTTTGCATATTTCATATAATCTCTTTTTTTTTTCATTTTAACCTGAAAGTTGCAATGTAACTTACAGATCGAGGGCCCAAATTCTCATCTCAGTTACATCAGTGCAATTGCCATTGACGTCAGAGGAGGACGTGCACCCATGTAATTGAGAGGATGATCTGGCCCCATGGGTATCAGACAGCTCTTAGCTTACATATGGAACTCCTGCTGACATGCGTAAGAATTGCACATATGGAATGAAAGCATATGGGCCAAAATATAATTTGAATGTACATAGTTTCCTCTTTCCCAAGTCAAGTACATTTTCCCCCCCACAAGTCAGATCTTTCGGCCTTAGTTTATGTTTTCTACAAATATTATTCTTTGGTTTAAAAGTCATGTTTCATCTGTTAAAAATAATCTTCTCAAGGGCTGAAAAAGCTCTAATATTAAACAGATTTTTCCTGTTAAAATACATGTATTCCTCGCAAGGTCAGTCAGTTCAATCTGCGCACTGCAGTAAAAGAAAGGTCATAATGACTGTACCTGGTAAAAAATTAACTGCGCTCAATTAAGCCTATAAGGCACTCTAGGGTGCGGGGTTGTAATGTGATAACTGCCCACTCAGGGGTAGTTGTACAGCAATAGGTGGAGCCAGGAGTCTTAAGTCATCCTAGCTGAGCGGTTATCACATTATTACAAAGTAGATAATAGATTTGTTAACATGGAAACAAATAATTTTTCAGATTTATGTGATGGCTTTATAATTGGCCCGATAAGTGGCGGAAACACAGTGCAACAACCACTCACCATCAGCTATTTGCATAACGTCTTCAGTCAAGTTCTGGTACGCGCCCCCCCCCCACCCAACCGCCCCGATGCCTGTAGTGTCTGAGTGCCTTCCTGTGTCGCAGTGATACGGCCCGCTTCTGTCACGTGTGGGTCGTTCTTCCGCTCCACTGCAGACAATTGTCTGGGGATTGTTTGATTGATGATATTATAGGCACGCTGTTCTGGGTGTTTACGCGTGTCCTGAGCTCTGCTAGCGGTAAGCACTGTAGAAGAACTAGGTATTATTGGTATTTGATTACATTAGTAAAGGGAAGGCTGGAGAAGTGAGAGGAAGGTTGGTCCAGTGGCACATGCCTGGAATACTGGGTTCAAGTCTCCACTCTACCAGGGATTTCCTGGGTGATCTTGTGCAAATCACCTAGGGCACGGCTCACAAAAGTACTAAGAGCCTAAACCCCTGACTTGGGTGCCTAAATCCCAGTCTTAGACCATGCTGCCATTCACAAAACTCCCACTAAACCCTGTAAGCACCAAAACTCACTCAGCGGCTACATTTTTGCAGCAAAAGTTCCCTAAACACTTATGTTTGTGCCTCTGGGTGTGTGTCCTGCTGCCTCCCTCCTGCTGTCCAGGCACCTGTCTCCTGCCTAAGCCCCAGAGCAATTCACAAGCCATGGGAAGTTTGTCTGTCGCAGTCATGTGCAGGGCCCAGTCCGGTAGGGCAGCATCATCATTTCCCTCATAACTTTTAGCCCTGTGGTTAAGGTACTTACCCAGGATGTGGGAGAACCCCAGTTCAAATCCTCCCTTCGCCTGATGAGAAGGGATTTGACCAGGGTGTCTGACTCCAAAGAAAATGGCCGTGAATCGCTAGCAGAGATAGGCACTTCAGCTTTAGGCACTTATGTCTAAGAGAGGGGCAGGGCTTAGCACATACCCCTCTTGTTGGCGTCTCCCATAGGCTATCTGAGCTGACTTCTCACCTAGAACCCTGGCTTTTGTGCATCGCAGTGTAAGGTGACATCTGTCCCCATTTATTGTATCGGGACCCTAGGCTCCGAATTTCAGGCTTTGTGAATCACAATGTGTGCCTGTGGTTTTCTATGTGACACTCAGCATCGCTGCACCTAAGTGCCTTTGTGAATCTAGGCCTTAGTCTTTCTGTGCCTCAGTTCCCCATCTGTAAAATGGGGCTATAATAGCAATTCCCTACATCACGGGGCTGTTTCCTGGATAAATATGTCCACGATCGTGAGGAGCTCAGATACTATGGTGCTGGGGACCATCTAAGTCCCTAAGACAGATAGATAGAAGTGGACCTTGCCCTGGCAACACAAAGTGGTGAGGTCTGTGGCGGTGCATAGATCTTGGTTAAGCAATGACATTTAAGCGAGCGCACAACAAATGCTCATCAGTCAGAGGCACCAAAAGTGTTTGTCCAAACCCCTTTCCCTCCCATCTCCACAATGTTGGGGGCTAGGGTAAAAGGAAGTGAGTGGAAGCCATAGCTGCTCAGTACCTCTGAAAACCAAGCTGCTTGTTTAAAGGTTTCCATATGGCTTTTAAGTGACTCACTTTAGGGGCCCATGTTTGAAAAGTTTGCTGACATTTTCAAAAACAAGTTCCTAAATTTAGGCTCCTAAATGCACCTTTAATCACTTAACTCTGTGGCTGCGAGTATCAAAAAGCTCCCCCGGACGTCAAAGGGAGTACTTGTGGAGTAAGGCCGAAGCACTGGGTCCTTACATCGAGATTAGGTTCTCAGGCCCAAATCTTCAATGGTATCTAACTCCCATTGATTTCAATGGGCACCTGGTGTGTAAATACTTTTGAGGATCTGGGCCTCAGCACCTCCCAGGATGTGTCCTCCCTGCCTCAGTTTTCCATCTATAAAATGGGGATAACTGTAATTACCTATCTCATTTGGGGGGTTGGGAAAATTCATTAGTTACTGTGTTTGAAAGGGCTACAAAAACACGAGCTGTCGTAATCAGGAGGCACCATTGTCAGGCCACTGGAGTGGGACTCCGAAGAGCTGGGTTTTATTCCCTGCTCTCTCACTGACCTTTGTTATGCCACTTCCTCTCTCTGTGCCTCTGTAACCCCTGCAACGCTCTGTCTGGCTGATCTAGTTAGAGTATAAGCTTTTCAGGGCAGGGCCTATCTCCTGCTCAGTGTATGCATGCTTCCCAGCACAGCGGGGGAGAGGGGATCGTCTCGGTTCTGCTGTACTAAAAATAATAATGGTTGTGTTTGATGTGGGCCTATCGGGAAGTCAATACCACGGCTGCTAGAGAGGAGGGTCTGACCCTGCTCCCACTGAAGATCTTTGCTAGGGAGCAGGATGGGGCCCAAAGCTAGACACGGTGAGAGGCGTCAGCTCTTTAGCCAGTTTCTGTATTTGTCTCACTTGCGATTCTCCTTCCCCCGCCCCCTCCCATCATCCTACTTTGGTTAGATAAATAAATAAATAAAAGTCACAAGGCGATCATTGTCGACATCCTCTCAACACTTTGAAATCATTCCTGGGCTAGGCCTGGAGTGTGCTGTCTCCCCGCCCCTCCCGCTGCCTTTTTCCTTTCTTGAACAATGTTCAAGAGCAATATTGAAGTGGTCGGTGAACAATATTTTCTATTCATTCCGCCGAGCGATGATGTCAAAGAGAAGCGAACCGGTTTCAACCGTTCCCCAGTCCGCCCTCCGCTGCACATGATCAAATATAGCTTAAACACGTCTGCACCGTGCTGGAGCGCTTTCGGCCTTCAGCCACTGCTCTGGCATGGGCCACACAGTGTGCATTGTAGCCTCCTGTTAATGCTGCTTCGCCTTGCCAAGACCTAAGCCATCTGAAATATCAGCTTTTTGCATCAAGTACCAGACTCAACCGAAAAACGGTGCCAAGTTTTTCTTTTCTCATCTGTTTTAACACTTGCCGTTGAGAAAACACGGACTCCGCGTGGGCAACAGAAGGTCCTGCTTTCTGCAGCTCTTCTAGCCAGGGCACACTGTTCTGTGGTATAACTGTACAGGTGTTTTGGTAAAGGTGGCCATTCTCAATTCCAGAGACAAGGTGGGTGAGGTGAGATCTTTTATTGGTGAGAGAGACAAGCTTTCGAGCTTCCACAGAGCTTGTGTTAGGTCTGACCTGAAGACAAGCTCTGTGTAAGGTCAAAAGCTTGTCTCTCACACCAGCAGAAGTTGGTCCACTAAAAGATATCGCCTCACCTGCCTTGTCTGTCTAATATCCTGAGAGCAACATGGCTACACAACCGCTGTAGTTGCGATGGCAGACTTTTTAGTGTTACGACAAGTGGCTCCTTAATCCGTCCCCAGCCCCATAAAGGAAGAATGGTACAGTGATTAAGGCCCTCGCCTAGAAAGTGGGAGGACTGAGTTGAATTCTCTGCCCCACCACAGCCTTCCAATATGACTGTGGGCAAGCCACTTTGTGGAAAATCTTCAAGAGCGTTTGTGTGCCATTGATTTTTCACCTTAGGTAAAAGTGGAAGAGGAGCTGCTTCAGTGGTTCACCTCCTTCCTTTCCAAATGGATCTGATATAATTGCAACGTGATTTGATGCCACCATACGTAGTTTACAGGTCCTTTTGTATGTAATATCATTCTACTCCCTGATTCAAGCATTTCCTGGTCTAGTTGCTTGAGCAAACAGGCTCCTCAAATGTGGTCTTCATCCTTCTGGCTTCAGTATAAAATGATGAAAGGAGCAGTCAGCAATCAAATTTTCGATTGATTAACTTAGTGAGCCTAACTTTTTCAGCCCTCAAAAATGGGTTTATTGATATGAAAAAGGTTCAGAGGTAGGAATTTCTAGCCTCTTTATAAATCACAAATCACCCTCCTTTGTGTTACTACGCCAGGAACACAAATGCTGTGTGGTAGGCTTGTCTGCATGTCTGTATCTGAGTTTTCTTGCACACAGCTGAGTTTCGTGACTGGTTAGAGCTCTGGTTGTGTAACAAGCTTGCATGGTGTGTAGTGTGTCCCCTTCTAGTTACTGGTGTTCATGGAGGATAACAACCTACTACCTCTGCCAGCTAATAGCGTTATTCTTTTAGCTGAAGCAGAAGTCTGCACTTTTCTGAAGTTCTTGGGTTCAAACCCCACTGATAACTCATGCTGAGGATTATAATAATTACAGGCTCATTGAATCATTTTCTGCATGCTTTGGTTTCTGCTAATATTTCAGATCCAACTTAAAAAAATCATATTGGTCACTAAAGTTATTGCCTATGTAGCCCCTCCCTAGCTTCCTGAGCTAGATAGTTGTTTTCACTCCCCAGCATGCACTTTATAATGAATGGCTGATGGGTTACGGACAGTTTCCCCATAAGACAGCAGGAGGAAGAGCTATCCATGGCTCTGCTCCACTGCTGTGGACTGATTTCTCTGGGCAGTGATCCCATCGACTGCCTTTCGCCCTTTGGAAAGTTATAATGTTTAAGTTAGCCTTCACATGATGCCCCAGCCTGGCTGACTTTCTCTCAGGTCCACTGGGTGGAAGGAGCAGAACAGAACATTTCTTGATTGATTAGGAATGACAGGTTGTTGAATGCAAGTTTGCTTCCTGATAATCAAAGACTGGAGGAAAATGTGGGTCCACCAGAAGCCCCATAATAATAAAATTTACAAGAATGTGATTCTTTTTCCCCCCTCCCTTCATATTTACTTTAAGCATATTTCTGCCCTTAATTACATCTATACGTTAATAGATTTTAAGGCCAGAAGGAATCGTTACAAGCTTCTAATCTGACCTCCTGTATAACACAGAACATAGACTATCACCAAATAATTTATGCATCAAGCCCATTGTGATGTTACACCCCCATATTCTTCATAGAAATATTGTTATGATAGGAATATGGCATAACTAAGAAATGTTTTTGCAAGAGGGGACATGTGAGGTATCATTGGAAAAGTTATGATTTACTGAATATGATTCTCCTATTTGTATGCATGTATCATTTCTGAATCTGAAGTTAGGAATATTGACTATGTAACAATTACAACTGTGTGTGTACTTGGGGAATGCCCACCAGACAGAAGGCAGTCAGCCTGGGTGGGCCATTAGGAAGAACAATAGAATTTTGAAGATACTAATCTCCCACCTTCATGAGAAGCTTCGTGGGTTGCTGCTTTGACACTGCAGTATCACGTGATCGTGTCCCCTGGTACTAAACCCCCTTCTTGGGCTTCCAGTGTTTTTCCATTAAAAGAGGATGGGGGTCAGATTGGGAAACAAAAGGTTCTTGCCATATGTAAATCCTATTCAAGGCTGGGGAGTGAATTAATCAAGGCTCTTCTCCATTGCCTCCCCGCCCAAGAAGGAAGACTGCTGAAAACACCTGAAGAAGCAAAGGAACTAAGCTGGGGGCTGGGGGCTGAATCCAGGCGAGACAGATCAGCCTGTGAAAGGAATCCCTGAAAATTTAAGCTGAAAGCAGTGCAGTTTACCTTCAAGAAACTCTGACGCGTGCTTGAAACAACATGTAGGGTGAGTAACTATTGTAGCCAATATCCCTTAGTGTATTAAGCTTAGTTTGCATGTTTTTGTTTTATTTGCTCAGTAATCTGCTTTGCTCTGTTTGCTATCTCTTATAGTCACTTGAAATTTACCTTTTGTAGTTAATAAACTTGTTCTTTATTTATTCCAAAACCCAGTTGGTGCCATTCATAACTGGGGGGGAGGGGCAATAAGCTGTGCATATCTTCCTCCACACTGAGGGAGGGGGCAATTTTCATGAGCTTACACTATATAGATCTCTATACAGTGCAAGACAATACAATTTTGGGTTTACACTCCAGAGAGTGTGTGCACAGGAGTGCTGGGAAATCCCCTAGCTGAGTCCTCCCACACAGAGCTGATTGCAGACTCTGTGATTCTACAGGTGGGTGTGTTCCTACCTGTGTGTGTGCTGGAAAGGGGCTTGAGAGCCTGTCACAGTACCACGGAATAAGGGGAGCCCAGGCTGGTGGGACAGGCGGGCTCAGTGGGACCCCAGTACGTCTGGTGGCACTCTGAAAGGGGAGTCCAACCCGTCACACCCATATCTTGTGCAGCCTGTATTTTAGAAAGGTAAGCAATCTTTAAGGTAAGCAATCCATGTTTAGATTTAAAGACTTCAAGGGATGGAAAATCCACCACAGCCCTCAGTAAGTTGTTCCAATGATTAATTACACACACTGAAAAAGTTTTGCCTTATCTCTAGCCTGAATGTATCTAGTCATTGGATATTATTAGGCTTTGGACTGTTAAAGAGTTATGGAATCTCCCCGGAGTTCTGTGGAGAGGTGTCACTGAGGGCAAAATGCTGCTTGGTGGTTCCAATTATTCCCTTTAATGTAAAAAACGTACACAGAGAAATATGGAGCCTGAATTCTCATTTACACTCAGGCTTTTTTACACTTCTAAGATCACATAGCGTCAAGGAGAATTGGATGTAATATGTCCAAAACATTGTGCTGAAATAGAGAGTGAGTGGCACATTATATTTGCACCCTCACTGAGAGGCTCATCAGCCTGCCCAGTGGGCGGCAAGGACGGGACTGGGCCAACTTGGCAACAGCTTGCCCACATAAGGTTAAAGAGATGTTGTCAGACGAGCTGTAAAAGGACCGACAGCGCTCACAGCCACAGGAGGAACCACAGTAACCCAGAGCTGCAGTGGGAGGCATTACAGCACCCACTGGACCATTGTAGCTCAGTTAATGTTTATAGACTAGGCTGATTTACACCAGCCTAGGATCTGGTCCTACAAAATATAAAGATTGAAACCCTGGATCTGAAAACCTCCAAACATCAGTGTTCTTGAAATCCAACTCTCACTCTCAGTTTTGCAGCGTGGATCTATGTTTAGAGTACATTTGTTGCTTATTCAGACCTGCTAAACAACTGGGATGCTGTACAATCCCTTAAAATCACTCAGATTAATAGATAAAAAATAAAGCTATGAGCCAAAATATAAAAAAAACCTTAATGCAATTAATGGAGAGGGCTAGTCTGAGATAGACGATGTCAAGGGGGATTGCAAGTTTCAAACCCAGGGGGCTTCTATACCCAAAGCTTGGTCACTCGGTGTAAGTAGCAATGGGAAATGGTTCTCTTCTCCAGCTATTGAGTTTATTGCTAAATTATTGTTGTGGTACATATGCATGTATGTGTGGTTGTGTGCACATATGTACTGCAGGAAATTATAGCAATTAAACAATAGGAAAAATATATATACACGTACACACATGCAACAATGCTGAAGCTTTATTCCTGTGCTGTTGGTTTTGTAATACATGTGATAATACACAGCACATTAAGGCCTTCTGTTCAGTGGGAGGATCCCAGTGTTAAAGTCACAATAGACTCACATTATATTGTTCTATTTTATCTTTTTAAAGAGAGTGTTCAGTAATCAAGTCTCCTGCAGGGTTTTTATAGCCTCTGCTAGTGCACCTTGTGGCTTTATGCTCCAGAGATCTTGGCTAAGTTCCTTTCCAAAGTATGAGCTAAATTCATCTTGGTGGAACTCTATTGGTTCAGCAGAATTACACCAGGGATGAATGTGGCCCTAGGCATTTTAACAGTAACCAGAGCAGTGCTCTTGATACAAAACGGCACACTGTTTTCCTGACCTCTCACTTCTAATCAACACTGGACCTATTTGTCCTTACTCCAGGAACTTTCATTGCATTCTAAATTCCCCAAACAACAAAGCAGGGGCCAAATTCTCCTCCGTCTTACACATGTACAGTCTCACTGAAGTCAGCTAAGGTTGCTTTAGTTAATTAAGTTATATGGGGTGCAACTGAAGGCAGAATGTGGGCCAAAATGTCTTGTCACTTTCAGTTCTCCCCCTGTCTCAGACACAGCATTTCATTCTGTGAATAAAATAATAGTGTCTCTATCTGATATAGGACTTTTTATCAGTAGGTTGCAAAGCTATTCCACAGTCTTTAATGTATTTAATCCTCACAGCGGTCCTCTGAGTTAGGGAAGCATTATTCCCCGCATTGCATAGATGGGGAACTAAGAGGCTAAGTGACTTGCCCAAGGTCACACAGGAAGTCGTGGGCAGAGGAGGGAATTTAACCCAGGTCTGCCACATCTCAGGCCAGTGCCTTAACCTTTGGCCCATCTTTCCTTCACAAATTTTTCTACCCAATACAAACTAGTGATGAAATTCTGTTCTCAGTTATATCAGCACAACTCGGCTGATTTAAATGGGATGGCGACTGAGAGAAGGATTTGATCCAATCCTGATGTAATGGGATTACTTACATGAGTAAAGGTTTGCAAGACTGAAGCATACCTCTGAGCTTATGTTTGATCTATGCTCAGACCTCTTGTTAACTTCAGGAGGTTGCTAATTACATGTGCTGCAAATGGGACCCTAAAGAGGTATATTATATGCTCATCTTGATATACAGGGATGTAAGTCTGTCTCCCCCATCAAGGTTAATGGCCACTGAACAACGTCTGTGCTGCTGTTCTTAACGAATGCACAGATTAGGCTAAAATACCTTTTTCCTGTGTGTGCTCTCCACAAAGGCCAGCTCAGGGGATTGGTAGTGGGCTACCAGGCTTTCCCCCCAAGATTTCTTCTAGAGCTGTGTGAATAATGGCTTTTGTGGTTCACCGATAATGATGAAAACTTGGGGAAAAAAACATTTGGGGCCAAATTAAAAAGGAAATTATTTTGAAACAATTTGGCAACATTGACTCAATGCCACGCACGCCTCATTTTTCACCAAAGAAAGTTTCAGTTGAAAAACATCACCTGGCTCTGGTTGCGACTGCAGATTCAGCTCACGTAGGCAGTGACCAAAGGCTCATGAGGGATCTCAGTGGCCAAGTGCCCACATGCCAAAAACCAGACGCACAGGAAGTGTCAATCTGCATGGTGACCGTGGATTCGAATGGGCATGGGCACTGAATTCAGGGGTAGTCCTGCTAAGGATACTGCTACAGTGCAGCTGGGAGCAGGCTTCCATGCTTGGCTAAACAGACACGCACTAGATCTGCTTGAGCTAGTGTGCTAAAAATAGCAGAGGGTAGCACAGGCCGCAGCTCGGGCTACCTGCCTGCGTGAAAACCCAGCCAGGTATGTACTTGGGTGGCTAGCCCAAACTGCCACCCGTGCTACCCCAGTTACATGGCTATTTTCAGCACGCTAGCTCGAGCAGAGCTAATGGGTGTCTGTCTACCGGAGCTGGGGAGCAGGCTCTCGGCTGCAGTGTATATTTACCTAAGGTTACGTCTAGTCTGCAATCACAGGGTGTGACTGCAACTTGAGTAGACATATCCAAGCTAGCTAGCTTGGTTATGGAAGCAGTGAAGGTGTGGTAGCATGGAATTCAACACAGGCATTGCCCGGGGTTCCAGGTGGGCGTATACAGCCTGCCCAGAAGCACGCATTGTCACCACTTCACGGCTCCAATGCCCGAGCTAACTAGATGTAAGCTAGTTTGGGTGCATCTATTTGAGCTGCAGTCACACCCCATGCAGTGTAAACATACCCTAAGTCTGGTATTGAGGCTCAGTGGCAGGGTAATTGGAATTCTGCCTTGCAACTTTCTGCACGGTGTTTGTTCAGTGGTTAAATCAAGGACTTGTCAATCTGCCTGCTGTCACAAGTGTTGTTTTTTGCCAGGCACAAAGAACAACTGCATTCTTTGCATCTGAATGACTTTTCATTTTAGATGGAGAAAACAACAAAGAACAAAAGTAAAGTCTCCATGACAGAACACAGTCTTTGTTTCTTTTGTCTATAAAAGGCTTCATCAACTCTAGGAACAAAACTGTAACTCTTTATACGGAATGCAATGTGGCCTAGGGGCTAGACTGCTGGACAGGGATTCTGGAAACGGGTTTTCTTCCCAGCAATGGATAGCTGGGTGATGTTAGGCTTCACTGCACCGTGCCTCAGTTTCTCCATCTCTGAAATGGGGATAACAATACTGACTCACTTTGTTAACCACTTTGAGATCTACTGATGAAAAGTGCTAGATAAAAGGCAGTTGTTATTATTATTCTTTGCATGCAAGTTGAGCTAATCCAAATGTGAAGATGCAGCAAGGAGAGAACAAAAGTTGTGGTTTCATAGCACAAATATACACATGACAAGAATCTAACTATAAGTACAGAAATACAAATGTCTCTTATAAAATAAAAGGGTAATAACTTCTGCATCAAAAAATGATCTCAGATCAGAACGGAGTGACAGACAGCAAATCATTTATGACACATACTGCAAAATGACCATTATGTCTTATCTGTCACTTCTCACCTGTTGTTGTGTTTCCTCTTCCTTGTGTTTGTGCAGGGTTTTGTAGCTACCTAATATAGTTGCTTTTGTTCGAGAACCAGACAGTTTGCCCCATCTTGTAACCAGGACTTTGTCATAAATAAGCAAACATCTGTTAAATTGAGCTGTACTGTGTGTGGGTTGTTTTTTTTTAAAGGGGAAAAACACAATAGAAAATTGAGTGAGTTTCTTGTGCGGCATATCCAGCAGGATATACTCAGGAGGAGATTTATAATTTGTAACCTGTTGCAGTTAAGTGTCTGAAAGAAGCTGAGCAGAAAAAATAAATCGACTGAACTGAGCTGTTCTTCTGCAGGGCTGTTTTGTGCTCCAGTGGGAAATGCCCCTGTTTCAGTGCACAGAACGAATGTACGGCACAGAGCATTAATAGTGTGAGTTGCTTTCAGAACAACTAAGATGACACTAATTGTTGAGAGTAAAATTAAGAATATTATAGCTTTCATCTCTGTGTCCTGCCTTTTATCCACAGCCGCTCTGGTCCAGATCCTCAACGGGTGCAAATCAAAGTAGCCCTGTTGATTTCAATGCATATTAGCAAAAAAAAAAAAAAAAAAAAAAAATCGTTGATTCTAAAGTGAGAAGGAACAATTGGGATCATCCAGTGATCTCCTGCAAAACACAAGTCATTGAACTTTCCTGAATTAATTCCTTTGGAACTAAAGCATCTCTTTCAGAAAAACATCTTGATTTTAAAATGTCCAGTGTAGTAGAATTCACCATAACCCTTGGTAAATTGCTCAATGGTTAATTACCCTCACTATTACAAATTTATGCCTTATTGTGATTCTGAATTTGTCTTGCTTCAGCTCCCAGCCATTGCATTTTGCTATGCCTTTGTCTGCTAGATTGAACAGCTCTCTAGTATCAAATTTCTATTCCCCACGTAGGTACTTATAGACTGTGATCAAATCACCCCTTAGCCTTCTCTTTGTTAAGCTAAGTAGATTGAGCTCCTTGAATCTTTCACTATAAGACATGTTTTTTAATCCTTTAATCATTCTCAGGGCTCTTCTCAGACCCTCTCCAATTTATCAACATCCTTCTTGAATTGGATGTAGCAGTTGCACCACTGCCAAATACAGAGGTAATATAACCTCTCAGCTCCTACTTGATATTCCCCAGTTTATACATCCAAGATTGCATTAAGCCTTGGGCCAAAGCATTGTATTGTGATCTCATTTTCAGCTGATTTTCTGCCACAACTCCCAGTCATTTTCAGAGTCACTGCTTCCCATGATAAAGTCACCCAGCCTGTAAGTATGAACTGCGTTCTTTCTTTCTTTCTTTCTTTCTTTCTTTCTTTCTTTCTTTCTTTCTTTCTTTCTTTCTTTCTTTCTTTCTTTCTACATTTGGCCATATCAAAATGCATATTGTTTGCTTTTGCCTAGCTTACCACGCTATCTAGATCTTTCTCTATTAGTGACCAGTCCGACTGATTATTGACCACAAGCCCAAACTTCATGAGTAATGATTTTTATGTTTTCTTCCAGCTCATTGTAATTCAGAAAAATATATTTCCAGTTTTCCTCTTCGTGGTCCCAATCCTGCTCCCTTTGGAGTGAATTGCAAAACTCCTTCTGACTCTGTATGTGCTGCATCAGACCATATGAAAGGAGCGTGTCATCCCAATACAGTAGTACTCTGGGAAGACTGTTTTTAATGGCTGTATTTTCCATAGGTGAGACTATCACAGGCTTTACATAGGTGTTTACTGCCTTGTGCAACCATGAAACTGAAATTCACTAGTAAGTTCTCTAGCAGGTTTGTTAGGGGGCTTATTCCTTCACCCACTTACTTCCCTGGTCCTTCTCGCATGAACAGAGAGCAACAATACCCGAAGTCCAAAGGTGCAAACAATTCGATGTTTATTGGGGTGAACTTCCAGCAAGCATGATTCCAGTTTCCTTCCTTAGTATCCTCCTTCCCAGCTCTGACACCACAGAGCCTTACACCTGTGTCCCTGATCCCATTCCTACCCTTAGCCAAACATGATTCCATCTTCCTTACTCCCATTCCCTGTTCCCATTTCCCCCTTTAGCAAAACATGATTCCAATTTTCTTACCCCCATTCCCTGTTCCCATCTCCCCCTTTAGCAAAACATGATTCCAATTTTCTTACCCCCATTCCCTGTTCCCATCTCCCCCTTTAGCAAAACATGATTCCAATTTTCTTACCCCCATTCCCTGTTCCCATCTCACACACCCACCCCCACCCCCACCCACACCCCATCACTTCCTCATTGACTACAGATTATATAGTAAAACTTGAGTTCTGCTTAGCTATACCTTAACCAATCATTTTCCTGAAATTTAACTAACCAATCCTAACATATTGTAACATGATTATGTAACCAATTATATCCCACCACCTCAATTAGTTTACACCCAGCAAAATTAATTATACAGCAGACAGGAACAATCACAGAACCAGACAGAGATTATACAGACAAACAACAGCAAAGTGGGAACTATAATGACAAAACAATACAGAAGTGAGGATTTCACATCCCAGCTATTGATAAGTGAGTTCTTGCCAGACAGGATGCTATCAAACTAAGTTTCCTTTTACATTTTCTAGGCACTTCCCTTTCTCTGGAGGTGATAGGAATACAGTCCTGTCCTGATAGTGCCTAACAGCCCAATAGCACCTTATTTCAATGTGACTAGTTTGGAATGTGAGGATGTGACCGTTCGCTTCCCAGCTTATGGCTGCCTCTGCTGCTTAGCCAAAGGCCTTAGCCTAAGAACAGGGCCTCAGACTGTCACAGTAAGAGAAGGCCCTTACACCAGCAGACAGTGATTTTGATTCTTTCTTTTATATCTCTATCACTAGCCAAGTGATAAGAATACACCTAAATTCTCAGAGTACAGGCCTTTGCAGACAGGCCTGAATATCTATATCCTAACAAGGTTTGGCACCCAAGTACGTACCCAGCGGGTCTGGGTGGGTTTTTGCACAGGCACGTAGCCCGAGCTGCTGCCGGTGCTACCCTCTGCTATTTTTAGCGCACTAGCTCAAGCAGATCTAGTGCTGTTCAGCCAAGCTGGGAAGCCTGCTCCCAGCTGCACTCTAGCAAAGATAGAGTCTCAGGAGGAGAAAACAGCTCACCAACTTTAAGATTACAAGCCTGAGCCTGCTTCCATTGAAGTCAATGGCAAAGTCCCACTAACTTCAATGGAAGCAGAATTAGGCCCTTTCTGTCGGTGTCTAGGTACCACTTCAAAAAGTTGGACCAGCTGCCCAACTGATTTCCAACCCCACCCTCCCTGGATCCTCTTTGGGCACAAGAAAATGATCTTAATCAACTATTATTGCAGTTTCACCGCTGAAGGTGGGGAGGAAGTGGGAAGAGAGGTTTTCTTTAATCTTGTTTTCTTCTCCCAGTGCTAACACTCGTCTCAGAAATAAGCAGCGCAGACGGCTGTGGAAGCAACCGCCCCCTGGGCTTTGGCAAAGGATAATTAGAGAGAAGCTGCACTCATCGTGAAAACTGCCATAAACCATTTGCCGAAGGTTACGCCATGACGGAGAAGTCTGCATCTTCTCCCCTAAGGAGCCCGATGAGAGGACAGACATACTGCATTGTTCATTGTCTTCAATCAGGCCAGATCTGAGGGCAACCCATAAGCTTATCTGCATGAAATTAAATCGCCAGTTCCCTACCCCACCCCCAGATCAGCTACAAGCACCAAGCCAAATACAGATAAATGCATGACAGAGTTCATTAAAGTGGCTGAAAATCAAGATGGAGCAGCACAGTTTACATCAGCACTATCCCAGGAAATAAAGATAAATTCCCCCACTTCATATTTTAACACAGCTTATCATAATCACCGGTAATAGCAACCAAATGGTTTTCATTTGTTACACTGGAAGTGGGCTGGGGGAGCAGTTTCCTGGGTTTAGGCTCATCCAGTTTAATTTTAAGCTGGTGTCAGGGGTCACTTCCACATTGTGTTGTGTTTCTGATGAGCGTTTTTTGCTGCAGTTTGTACATGTGTAATACCTGGGCTGGATAAGCCACTGTAGAGAGAAAGTGGCTATAGAAGGCAAGGGAGGAGAAAATGGTATAAACCCACTGAGTTTATAAAAGAAAAAAACAAACACAAAAACCAAAAGATGTTGCATGGCTCACATTTCAGAGATGGGTCCAGGGGACCAATTTATTGCACGGCAGGGACGAGAGGTCTGGGGTGGACATTGGTGTGATATGATGAACTAGGTGAGCGAGATGGGGGTGGTTACTGTATATTCATGCTGCTAATAAGCATTAGAGAGGAGCCCTAGCCAAAATGCATGTGGGTGTTTGGATCCCAGGTTTGGTTCAGACTCATCTCTATATAAAATACAGCCCTTCCTCTAGAATGGTTCCTTACAGACATCTTTGCTAGAGAGGGCGGTGGGAACTAGGGACCAGGAAGTCCTGAGTTCTAACCCTTGCTCTAGCGTGACTTTGCGAAAGTCATTTAAACTGCTTGGAGTCCAGTTTTCCCTGACTGTAAACTGCCAGCAGTGACGGCTGCCTCTGGCAATGGAGCATTGTGGCGATCAGCATGTGAAGTGCCCTGAAGATCGCAGATGCTAAATTCTGGGCTGGATTGCACTCTCTTCTGTTAAAACCTGGGGGAGAAGGCTGTGAGCATAGGCGCCAACTCCGGGGGTGCTCTGGGGCTGGAACACCCACCAGGAAAAATTAGTGGGTGCTCAGCACCCACTGGCAGCCCCATGGGTCAGCACCTCCCACCCGCCGAGGGCCCTGCTGATCAGCTCCTCCTCCTCCCTAAATGTGCCTCCCACCTGCTGCGATCAGCTGTTCAGAGGTATGCAGAAGGCACTGGGGGGGAGGGGGAAGAGGAGGAGCAGGGGCGGGAAGAGGCAGGGGTGGGGTGGGGGCAGAGCAGGGGTAGAGCACCCCCGGGGGAACAGAGGAAGTCGGCGCCTGGGGCTTTGAGAGGAAAAAACTCAGTGAGGATCCCTTCCTGGGCCTTCCATCAGCGAGTCCGGGATCTGCATGGCCAGTAGCTCCTGGCTGTGTCCCCAGCACCCCTATTCCCTGGTGGTGTGGCTACACTGGAGTTGTACTGCCAGGTGCTCCCTCTGGCTGAAGCGATCAACAGGATCTGCATCCCTGGAAGGGCAATCCCCACCATGGACGAGTTGAGGTCCACGTGCAAAGTGTCCCCATAGTGTGTAGACACGGAGGGCATGATCTGGCCCATTGCAGCAAAAGGGCCAGTGTGTATGTGCAACTCTGCCTTCTGTTGTGTAGACTCACAGCTGCTGAACTATGAGTCTTAGGCCCCACAAGAGGGATAGGTGCCTGTGCTTTTGGCACCAGAAGATCTGAGCTCCAGGCCTGGTGCCCCCACAGAATGGCCATAGCGTAGAGCACAATGGCAGCCATGAAATCCTAGGCAGTCACCGTACTAGTATCGTTTCCTGTTTTAACAGAAACATTCTCAAGCTGGTTGACACTATTAACAGAACTATAGCAAGTCCTTCTGTCCAGCGGTGAGAAGTCATTCCAATGACTTTACACAATAACACAGTCTGCAGATCAGGAAGGGGGGCAACCCCCCGCCCCATTTCTAAGCCTGGCAGGAGGAGGATTCCATATGTCAGAAATGAGCAAGTTGCATGGTAGCAGGGAACTCCACTCTTGTGCATTCCTGCCAAAACCAAGACCTTGTGCATAAACTCACAAGGGGAGCATTGGAGCATAGCAGTGCAATAACCTCACACAATTGCTGGACTGTTTTTAACCCTAGACACCGACAGAAAGGGCCTAATTCTGCTTCCGTTGAAGTTAGTGGGACTTTGCCATTGACTTCAATGGAAGCAGGCTCAGGCTTGTAATCTTAAAGTTGGTGAGCTGTTTTCTCCTCCTGACACTCTATCTCCACTTCATCACACAGAAACCAGGGTGGGGGACCAAAACTGGGGGATACCACATGCCAGACTCCAACCATACATTTCAGTAGTTTATAAAGCAATAATAATACTAATAAAAAAGGGCTTTAGAACAGAACGTTCACGTGTTGCATCAACATCTGGCGTGGTTTTGTCCTGACTATGGATTGGCAGCAGTAATCCACAGGGGACAAGAGAGGTCATGACTGGACAAGTAGGGGAGTTTTTTTCTTAAGGCCAGAGCGGGAAGAGTTGAAAGGTAATATCATCTGGTGATAAGCTACTACTACTTTACCTTCTGGCCAAACAAACAAGAGAGAGTGAGGGGAATAAAACACTTAAATCTTGGGAATTCAAAAGGATAAAACGAGAACAATTTGAACCCAATCCTTGATTTTTAAGCACTCATGTTTCCAAGATGAGTAACTCAAGGGGAAGTGATATAGGGCTGGATTCAGCTCTCAGTGAAGTCAGTATGAATCTGGAGTAACTATGGACGTCAATGGGGTTATTCTGGGTTGAAACTAGTGTCAAGGGGAGAAACTTACCCACGGGTCCCCATCCGTCAGCATGTAGCCACGCAAGAGGAATCAGTCTGATGGCATTCGAATGAAGGCTGCAGGACAGAACCGTAGTTCTTCTGAAGGACACCCTAAGAGGTCGGGCAGCTCAGAAAGTTCGATTATTTTGTTTTAAACATTGACCTGCCACTCTCTGTTTAGCAAACGTATTGCTGAAGGGAGAAAATAGTAGTAAAAATGAAACGCTTGCTTGGAAAGAACAGTGCAGCTGGAGCGGAATGAGGCCGTGCAGAGCAGTTCTACACAACAGTTCAGGACAAGAAGTGAGGAGCCGTTCTACACAACAGTTCAGGACAGGAAGTGAGGACTATCTTATCCAGTTAAACCCGCAAAAGAAAATTTAAGGGAGGTAGATTGTACAGTACTTATCAGAGCTGAAATTTTGCCAGGATGTTGAGGGTCGTACACATACGCTTGCAAAGAAAAGTGGCCTGGATTCTGTACTGATCACAAGTGACCAGGAACTTGGCTTTGCATCTCATCCAAAAGGCAACACCTCCAAGCAGTAGTTTTCCTTAACACTATGCTGGGACATGGGTTGAGTCCTGGCTCAAAGGGAAGAGTGAATCCCCAATAAAACTTCCCGAAGTCCCGGCTGTGCCATTCACAGTGACTCAACCTTACTTTAGTGAGCATGGAAGTTTGCAGATTTTCATTAGAAGCAAACAACAAAATCACAGCAAGGTAGTGAAAATGCTCTATTCCCCACCTTTTTGTTACTCGCCAGATAAAATTTACTGCAGATCTAGAGGTGCAGTATATATTATGTGACAAGACTAAAAATGCATGTTAAATAATAACATATTTACAAGTCATAAAGTTGGGCCAGATTCCCTATCTATCTGATTTTTCATACCACTCCTGGCCATGGGATTTGAGCCCACTGTTGCAGTCAGTAGCGTTACTCTGGATTTATGCCAGGCTAAATGAGAGCAGAATCTGGCCCACCAGGTGGTAGGACATTTTAGATATTTATCAGCTGACTATTGAGGGATGGTGATGAGGGGTTTGATGACAGTCAGATGTAGCTAATGAGATGAGCAGGAACAATTTGCCATGTTGCCCAACTGGGCATCTTCAGTCATTTTCGACTGCTCTTAGATGCCCAGTGCTAGAGCAATAAGCTCTGACTACATCTCTAAATCAATAGATATACAGTTCTTCAATACTGACCTAGGGCCAGTTTCCCTAAGAGACCATCTCATCATCTCTGCTGCCCCTCAGTTCAGAGGTTCATCTGTATAGTTCACCTCCCACCCTGGGTGGAAGGGGGGGTAAGGAGGCACCTTACATGCTCCGCTGCTCAGTCACTCACTTGTCTCCCCACCAGTCGATTGCCGCGCTTCTCTGCAGGATTCTGCTCTGCCCCCTCCATCAGCCTCCCTGCCGTCCACTCGCCGCGCCTCTCCGCCAGCCGCCCTGCTGGCTGCACCTCTCCATCAGCCACCCGGCTGGCCACTCACCAAGATGTTTTCAGGGCCCACCGCTTAACGCAGTGGTTTCATCTGTTATCTTCATCTTCATCTTTCATCTCAGTGATTTCATCTGTTAGTGGGGGCACCTCACTGCAGTCTCTTGCAATAGAGACACTGTCCCAAAGTAGGTCTAATACTTAAACCTAGGTATTAGTGATTTCAGCTCTGTACCGTATAACAAAACTCTCAGCTGAGTCTAAATGAGCTCTTTTATTGTGCTGTGGAGAGAGAAAGGATCATATAGTGTCTAGGACCATTAAACAGGACCCACACCATCACATACAAGTACCTGTCTCCACCCGCTCTCAACTCATTGGGTTTTGGAACCCAGGTCCCCTGCCCAGCAAGTGCCATTCGGATGAGGGCAAATCCCTCCATCGGGGTATGCCAGGTACAGTTCTGCTGCCCTTGGTTCACACAACAAGGGTAACAACGCTTTATTACTCCTGCCCAATAACAAGGAGACTGGGGCTCTAACACCAGCCACAAGTGATCATTTGGCCAAGCAATCGGGACCGGCTCTAGGCACCAGCAAAGCCGGCACGTGCGTGGGGCGGCACATTTCCAGGGGCGGCCTTCCGGCCACCCTTTTTTTTTCGGGGCAGTGGCGCTCTCGGAGCTGCGCCACTTAGACGGGGCGAGGGCGCCGTGCCCCTGGCCGCAGCGAGAAGGGGAAGCCCCAGCCCTGGGGTGCTGAGCTGCCAGGGCCCTGCCACTCCCTGGGGACGAGAGGGCGAGTCCAGCCGGGGAGCCGGGGCTGCACCGCCTCATCTGTGCCCTGGCTGCTGCGCTGCCTTGTGCCACCCCTTATATCGGGGCTTCTCCGCGTGGCCGGGCGGGGGAGCGGGGAAAGCTCCTGCAGGCGCTGGGAGAAGGTGACATCACTCCCTCCGCATCCAGCACTGCCTGCGAGCCCCAGCCCCACCTGAGCTTGGGGGCGGCAAAAAGCCTAGAGCCGGCCCTGCAAGCAAACCCCTCATGCTGAGCACCTAGGCAGGGTGGGTGTTTCCATGCCAACGAGATCAGCTCCTGAAGTCCTTTTCCACAGCTCACCGCTAGACATCAGGGGAGAGCTCATTCAGACTCTGCTTACATATTGTATCACCTGCATGTTACAAGGATATACAAATCCTCCTGAAACACAATGCAACAAATACTGCACCTGAAAATGGGCCTTTGGATCTGTATATTCACATTATATACTGGAGTACTGTCATGGATGGTTATAAACTGTTCAGGAAGGACAGGCAGGGCAGAAAAGGTGGGGGAGTAGCACTGTATGTAAGGGAGCAGTATGACTGCTCAGAGCTCCGGTACGAAACTGCAGAAAAACCTGAGTGTCTCTGGATTAAGTTTAGAAGTGTGTGCAACAAGAGTGATGTAGTGGTGGGAGTCTGCTATAGACCACCGGACCAGGGGGATGAGGTGGATGAGGCTTTCTTCCGGCAGCTCACGGAAGCTACTAGATCGCATGCCCTGATTCTCATGGGTGACTTTAATTTTCCTGATATCTGCTGGGAGAGCAATACAGCGGTGCATAGACAATCCAGGAAGTTTTTGGAAAGCGTAGGGGACAATTTCCTGGCGCAAGTGCTAGAGGAGCCAACTAGGGGGGGTGCTTTTCTTGACCTGCTGCTCACAAACCGGGTAGAATTAGTGGGGGAAGCAAAAGTGGATGGGAATCTGGGAGGCAGTGACCATGAGTTGGTTGAGTTCAGGATCCTGACGCAGGGAACAAAGGTAAGCAGCAGGATACGGACCCTGGACTTCAGGAAAGCAGACTTCGACTCCCTCAGGGAACGGATGGCCAGGATCCCCTGGGGGACTAACTTGAAGGGGAAAGGAGTCCAGGAGAGCTGGCTGTATTTCAAGGAATCCCTGTTGAGGTTACAGGGACAAACCATCCCGATGAGTCGAAAGAATAGTAAATATGGCAGGCGACCAACTTGGCTTAATGGTGAAATCCTAGCGGATCTTAAACATAAAAAAGAAGCTTACAAGAAGTGGAAGGTTGGACATATGACCAGGGAAGAGTATAAAAATATTGCTCGGGCATGTAGGAATGATATCAGGAGGGCCAAATCGCACCTGGAGCTGCAGCTAGCCAGAGATGTCATGAGTAACAAGAAGGGTTTCTTCAGGTATGTTGGCAACAAGAAGAAAGCCAAGGAATGTGTGGGCCCCTTACTGAATGAGGGAGGCAACCTAGTGACAGAGGATGTGGAAAAAGCTAATGTACTCAATGCTTTTTTTGCCTCTGTTTTCACTAACAAGGTCAGCTCCCAGACTGCTGCGCTGGGCATCACAAAATGGGGAAGAGATGGCCAGCCCTCTGTGGAGATAGAGGCGGTTAGGGACTATTTAGAAAAGCTGGACGTGCACAAGTCCATGGGGCCGGACGAGTTGCATCCGAGAGTGCTGAAGGAATTGGCGGCTGTGATTGCAGAGCCACTGGCCATTATCTTTGAAAACTCGTGGCGAACCGGGGAAGTCCCGGATGACTGGAAAAAGGCTAATGTAGTGCCAATCTTTAAAAAAGGGAAGAAGGAAGATCCTGGGAACTACAGGCCAGTCAGCCTCACCTCAGTCCCTGGAAAAATCATGGAGCAGGTCCTCAAAGAATCAATCCTGAAGCACTTGCATGAGAGGAAAGTGATCAGGAACAGCCAGCATGGATTCACCAAGGGAAGGTCATGCCTGACTAATCTAATCGCCTTTTATGATGAGATTACTGGTTCTGTGGATGAAGGGAAAGCAGTGGATGTATTGTTTCTTGACTTTAGCAAAGCTTTTGACACGGTCTCCCATAGTATTCTTGTCAGCAAGTTAAGGAAGTATGGGCTGGATGAATGCACTATAAGGTGGGTAGAAAGCTGGCTAAATTGTCGGGCTCAACGGGTAGTGATCAATGGCTCCATGTCTAGTTGGCAGCCGGTATCAAGTGGAGTGCCCCAAGGGTCGGTCCTGGGGCCGGTTTTATTCAATATCTTCATAAATGATCTGGAGGATGGTGTGGATTGCACTCTCAGCAAATTTGCGGATGATACTAAACTGGGAGGAGTGGTAGATACGCTGGAGGGGAGGGATAGGATACAGAAGGACCTAGACCAATTGGAAGATTGGGCCAAAAGGAATCTGGTGAGGTTCAATAAGGATAAGTGCAGGGTCCTGCACTTAGGATGGAAGAACCCAATGCACAGCTACAGACTAGGGACCGAATGGCTAGGCAGCAGTTCTGCAGAAAAGGACCTAGGGGTGACAGTGGACGAGAAGCTGGATATGAGTCAGCAGTGTGCCCTTGTTGCCAAGAAGGCCAATGGCATTTTGGGATGTATAAATAGGGGCATAGCGAGCAGATCGAGGGACGTGATCGTTCCCCTCTATTCGACATTGGTGAGGCCTCATCTGGAGTACTGTGTCCAGTTTTGGGCCCCACACTACAAGAAGGATGTGGATAAATTGGAGAGAGTCCAGCGAAGGGCAACAAAAATGATTAGGGGACTGGAACACATGAGTTATGAGGAGAGGCTGAGGGAGCTGGGATTGTTTAGCCTGCAGAAGAGAAGAATGAGGGGGGATTTGATAGCTGCTTTCAACTACCTGAAAGGGGGTTCCAAAGAGGATGGCTCTAGACTGTTCTCAATGGTAGCAGATGACAGAACGAGGAGTAATGGTCTCAAGTTGCAGTGGGGGAGGTTTAGATTGGATATTAGGAAAAACTTTTTCACTAAGAGGGTGGTGAAACACTGGAATGCGTTACCTAGGGAGGTGGTAGAATCTCCTTCCTTAGAGGTTTTTAAGGTCAGGCTTGACAAAGCCCTGGCTGGGATGATTTAACTGGGAATTGGTCCTGCTTTGAGCAGGGGGTTGGACTAGATGACCTTCTGGGGTCCCTTCCAACCCTGATATTCTATGATTACTTTCTCTTGCATGGCTCAGAACATGTCACTCTTTGTTGGCAAGGATCAATTAAGCCCAGAAGGGTTTTGCTAACTGAAAGGGGAGTGAGTTTGAGAGAGGAGTTTGTTATTGTTTGCATCTTGAGCATCTTGATAACCCGGAGAGAAAGCCCAGCACAAAGTGAGGAAATACAACCTTTCACGACCGTGTCTGTGGAAGTACCCCGTTCCCCCCCAGCTCTGATGGCTAATGCACGCTGAATTCATGGCACCGATCCCAGGTCACCCTGAGATGAATGGTTTGGGAGAGTTGGCAATACACTGCACACGACATCAAAGGGCTTTCGCTTCAGACAGGCCTGCACTGTGTGCAGCGTGGGCTCGCAGAGTCGGAAGCGAGAACTGAATGCTCAGATTTATTTGGTCGGTAGGGTTTTTTTAGAAAGAGAAGTAGAGGAAAGGAATGTTTGGGGGAGGAAAGGGAGGTTGGGCACCAGGATGTGATGAATGCTTCAGAAATATTTCATAGAGACAGGTTGGCTGGGTCCTAAAACCAGCAGATAACTGAGCTTTGGCCCTGTTGTGGCAGCTACAACACCAGGTCATCTACCCAATAGCTGAACTAATAATCTGGCCCAGGTATTTCGTCCTCACCTGGGCCCGATTCTGCTCTGACAGAACTCGGGTCTGCATTCTCCTAATCCTGCCATGGGGACAGATCCTGAGAGCTGCTAAAAACCTTTAAATTAACCCATTGATTTCAGGGAGAGCGACGGGCACCCAGCACCGCTCAGGGTTAAGCCCTTCTGGTATGTCTACATTGCCTCTGGAAGTGAACCTCCCAGCCTGGGTAGACCAAGTCATGCTAGTGAGGCTCGGACAGGAGCTTGGGCTCCCAAACCTACGGGGTGGTTGCGTAGGATTCAGAACCTGAGCTCCAGCCCATGCTAGCTCAAGCCCTGAGGTTCTGTCTACCCCAGTTGGGAGGCTCACTCCCAGCTTCAGTGTAGACATACCCTTAGAATCCAAGCCAGTGCCCACCAGAGTTGATGGGAGCCTTTCTGCGGGAGTTAGACTGGGTCTCCGGTTGCTTGGCAATGTGGTATTATGAAGAAGATCTCGTCATCCTGTTTCCTGGGCTTCTGAGAAACCAGGAAGGGATGTTTAGGGAAGATCATATGATGACCTCCTGAGGGATGCAGCAGAAGAGTTCACATCACGCCTCAGAAGCCTCTGACAACCAATCCATCCACTGTACAGTAGGTGGCTGCACATGGTAAGGACTACAGGAAGGAGGGTGGGTACTGTAGCAAACAAAATGCCATTTCCATTAACAAAGGGTCTGATGAAAAAATATATCCTGGGATATCACTTGGACTCTACCCAGGCTGAGCCAGAAGGGTCACAGATGGGGCATTTCCACCCTGCTCTCCCCTCTGACGCGGAATGATTAAATCCTTCGAGGCGGCGAGATAATTCAGTCCTCATGCTCAAAAGGGCCCTTCGTGAACAGACCATGGGCGATTATTTTTGGGAACTGAGCTCAGAGCAGCTGACCTCTCATTGTACAACAAGACCTCAAGCCAGGGCCAGGGAGGTTAAAGAAAAAAATAGTGAGTGAGAGAAGCAAATGCTTCGTTCTTTCAATCATTCAATCCTCAGGAGCAAGGACTAGCTTAATCTTCAGTGCAGAGGCTGATGATGAATGGTTTTACTAGCAATAGTAATTCAAGCCATGTGCAATGCAGGGTATATTAGCTGCTTGTTTCACTGCCATCAGCCAATGGAAGCCTGCTCCACTATGGGGATGCTGTGTGGGGTTGGGTGGGGAATGAGGGGAGGGGGAGGATCATTACAAAGTGACTGAGACACCCCCAAGAGGCCCTAGTTGCTTTGGGTTCCCCCCTCCCCGCCACCTTAAATCACTTTCCTCTCCTTTTAAAAACATGCCAGACATCTTAAAAACATTTAAAAGTACATGTCCTCTGCTGTAATCCATTATCTAAGGCTCCCATGTGGGCTCCATCATCAGAGAGTGCCAGATTGATAATGTGGTCTGTACGGGGCCCCAGACGAGGCGGATTAGAAATAGGATTATAGCACTCGAAACATCCCACGCGTTTCCACCTTAATTTGAAAGGGGGGAATGGATCAGACAAGGGGAGGGGCCTCAAGGAGGTTACAGAGCAGTGTATGGTATATAAGGCAATGTGGAGACTCTGGGAAGTCGGAAATGAGAGGGATGTGTGTATGTGTGTGTGTGTAGAGTTTCACGCTGAACTAGTTGAAATGGCAATATTCCCGCCTGATTATTTTCAGCTGTTTGGGTCCATCTGGAGACGCCAGATTTTTGTGTTATTAAATACTGTCAGTTGGTCATAAAAGCTTTGGGGCCTTCAAAGCAACATACACATTAGAGATGAGCATAAAATGAAACCCTAAACTGAACACCCCACACATCAGGGAAGTTCGAGTTTGGATCCTGATTGAAACTAGGTCTCTGTCTCTGTCTTGTATCAGAGACAATGAATATATATGGTGGAGTGAGGTGGGTGCTAAGGTATAAAGGTTCAAAATTCAAGATATATTGCTGTGGTTGTGATTGATCAGTAAGTCACACGATACGGTTTCTGTTCCCTTACTGGCTGGATGAGCAGCATGTGCTTCTGGAGTAAATACTCTTGTGTAAACGTAAAATTTGCTTTCTGTGAATACTTGTACAGTCATCTTTGAAATTCACTTTCCACAAACTTTTGTGACTGTAATACTTGAGCCGATGTTGCAGTTCTTGAGATTTTTATGGTGAATCTTATGATATTTAGTGTTTTTCTTGATGCCCTGGCTCCTCGTCAGGTGTTTACAAAAGAATCTCAGCTTCCATTTTTAAATTGTTTCTAGTCTTTTTGGCTCCAGAGAAAAGATTGCAAACTTTAACCCTAAAGGTTCAAAGCTCAGAGGACAAATGAAAAGAACCCAAATGTATCACTTTCTAAAATCTCATGATTTTAAGCCAAATCTCGTGGTTTTTTGGGATCTGACTCTTGATTTTTTGAATGCTTGGGGTTGTCAATTCTATTGATCTTAAAGACATGTATGGAAACTGAAAAGGCATGCAAGTAACCCATGGTGTAACTCTACCTTGCGCTAGCCTGCTGCACACCAATTGTCTGCATGGACCTGCTGCCGTGCACTAAAATTCCGCTTGTGTGCTTTGATCTACTCTGCTTTCATGTTAAGGAACTTTCAGTGCATGACAGCAGGGTCCACATGGACAGTGAGTGTGCAGCAGGCAAGTGTGAGATAGATTTATACTCCAGCTTGCTATGCATTCACTGTTTGTCTAGATTAGCCCTCAGAATCATGATTCCAATCGTACAGGCTTTGAAAGGAGATGAAGATTATTCTTTCCAGGGTCCACTACCTTGCATGTCAACAATGAATCTCATCTGCCGTCACAATGTCTATTCACCAAGCTTGTTAGATCCCTCTGGAGTTCTTCACAGTCTCCTCCAGACTTGACTATGCTAAATATTTGAATGCCAACTATTCTGTAGATTTTGCCACATCATTGCTCATGCTCTTTTCCAGGTCATAATAGATTAAACAACATCATCCCTATGGAATCTTGTGGCACTTTATTGATAACCTATGGCCAGGTTGAAATTTGATAATTTATTCTTACTCTTTGCTTTCTGTCACTTAGCACATTTATAATCCATGACAGTACTTTATCTCTCACCTTATGACTACTCAGTTTCTATTATATCCCATTCTATTCTTATACTGTGCTCATCATCATAGTATTTGATAATCATAGCCTCTTATGATGAAATTTGTAAAAAGCCCAATTAACTTATATCAACTGGTTCTTGTTTATCCACTATTTTGTTGACATGCTCAAAGAATTATAATAGATTTGTGAGGCACAGTATCCTCTGGAAAAGCAAAGCAATTTATCTGTTACTAAAGGGAGGTTATGGTCTGAAATTTGCAGGTACATTTGCTATATAGATAGGCGCAACATTTGCTGCCCTCCACTCTTGTGGTTTAGGAGCTGATTTTAAAAAGAGATTGCATATTTTTGCTAGCTAGTTCCTTCAGAAACCATGGATAAATATTGTGGTTCTGGTGACTTGTTGCTGTTTAACTTATCAGGTACATGAGTAGCTATCTCTTATCATGCTAGGTAGTAACTGGCAATGGCTCAGTCCAGCATCTACTGTTTATACCTGAACCCCTTTGAGGAAGACTTGGGAAGCTTGATAACAGCAAAGATAAGGTTTATTTCCCTCTGTCATAAATATAAAGAGAAGGGTAAACACCTTTACATCCCTCCTGGCCAAAGGAAAAACCCTTTCACCTGTAAAGGGTTAAGAAGCTAAGATAACCTCGCTGGCACCTGACCAAAATGACCAATGAGGAGACAAGATACTTTCAAAGCTGCGGGGTGGGGGGGGAACCAAAGGGTTCTCTCTGTCTGTGTGATGCTTTTGCTGAGACCAGAGCAGGAATGCAGGTCAGAACTCCTGTAAAGGGTTAATAAGCAATCTAGTTAGATATGCGTTAGATTCTGTTTTGTTTAAATGGCTGATAAAATAAATTGTGCGAATGGAATGTATATTCCTGTTTTTGCGTCTTTTGGTAACTTAAGGTTTTGCCTAGAGGGATTCTCTATGTTTTGAATCTGATTACCCTGCAAGGTATTTACCATCCTGATTTTACAGAGGTGATTCTTTTACTTTTTCTTCAATTAAAATTCTTCTTTTAAGAACCTGATTGCTTTTTCCTTGTTCTTAAGATCCAAGGGTTTGGGTCTGTGTTCACCTATGCAAATTGGTGAGGATTTTTATCAAGCCTTCCCCAGGAAAGGGGGTGTAGGGTTTGGAAGGATTTTGGGGGGAAAGACGTTTCCAAGTGGGCACTTCCCCTATTCTTTGTGTAACACTTTGGTGGTGGCAGCTTTCAACCTAAGCTGGTAAGAATAAATTTAGAGGGTATTTCATGCAGGTCCCCACATCTGTACCCTAGAGTTCAGAGTGGGGAAGAAACCTTGACACCCTCTTTCACAGAGCTCACATTCTTCCTTTCTTTCTCCTCTTTCTCCTCCTCCTACCCCAGTGCATCCTGGGAATTGTAATTCCTCAACTCAAAGTGATAGGAACTGCCAAGGAACAAACTTACAAACACAAACTGGGGTAGTTCTCTGGCCCTCGCTAGATTCAACAGAACCCTTGTATATGCATCTGTATATATAACTGAAAAGAAAGGAAGTGATGGATGCACAGCTGGGGACAGAATTTGGCCCTAAACATATATTAGAACGAGGGAGATTGTAATTTCACTAGTACCATCAAAGAATGACAGTATCTGATTCCAGAGGTGAAAGTAAGCCAGTCCGGTCCAGTCCGGCATACTGGCAGACAGGACCGGCTTCCCCAGGCCGGCGATTTAAAGGGCCCAGGGCTCTCAGCAGCGGCTGGAGCCCCAGACCCTTTACATCGCTGCCCGAGCCCTGCTACCAGAGCCCTGGGGTAGCGGCAGCAGGGCTCCAGCGGTGATTTAAAGGGCCCCAGGCTTCCAGGCGTCGTTACCGCAGCAGAGCCCCGGGCCCTTTAAATCTCCGCCTGAGCCCTGGCGTAGCAGCGGCAGCCGGGAGCTCCTGGGGCTCCATCAGCGATTTAAAGGGCCCGGGGCTCTGCTGCGGTAGCGGCGGCTGGAGCCCCGGGTCCTTTCAATTTTCTCTGAGCCTGGGGGCTCCCAGCTGCCTCTGCAGCTGGTAGCTCTGGGGGTGATTTAAAGGGCCCGGGGTTCCCAGCCGCTGCTACCGCAGCTGGAGCCCCAATGCCATTTAAATCTTAATTTAAAGGGCCTGGGTATTTAAAGGCCCTGCCTCTTCTAGTTGAGGCCACGCCTCTTCCAGTTGAGGCCACGCCCCCTGCTCAGGACTTTGGTGTGCTGGTAAATCCTTTAAGTTACTTTCGCCCCCGTCTGATTCTGAATCAAATTCTTACTGAAAAGCATCACACATGAGTCTTTGAAAATGTAAAAGCCAAACTGAGCTCTTCTGTAACCTGGTGAAACTCCTCTCAGACAAATTCAGACCTGGTGTGAGCGGATGCAACTGCATTAAGTTCAGTAGAACTGCTTCCACTTACAACAAGTCTGATATTTGTCCCAGTAGAGTCGCACCCATTTATAAACTTCTCTGAATTTGAGCCTATATGTTTGCTCTCTGTAGGTTGAGAGGATAGTCCAGTGGATATGGCACTGGACTGGGATACAGGTGACTTAGGTTCACTTCCTGCGTGAGTCTCTGTGTAATTGTGAGCAAATCACTTAATCTACCTCCCTGTTCCTCCATCAGTAAAACGGAGGAAGTATCTTCCCTACCTCACAGTAGTGTTATGAGGACTAATGATTGTGCTCAGAGAGTAAGATGACGAAGGCCAGCTGTCTCTGTAGCTTATGCTCCAAATATATGCCAGCATTTTACCTTGCATCAAAATAGGTTGTTTCTAAGGCTACATTTATATTTGCTCTGGGAGGTGTGATCCACCCACGCTAGCTCTGGTTAAGCTAGCACACTAAAAATAGCAGCGTCACTCGGGGGAGCATGGGCAGCAGCTCAAGCTAGCCTCCTAAGTACGTACCCACCCGGCCCCCTGAGTGCAGACTCACTAGCCCGAGCTGCTACCTGTGCCACCCCCGCTACACTGAGATGCGAGGTAGCACGGGTACATCGATGCAAGCTGGGAATCACACCTCCCCGCTCAAATGTAGATGGGCCCTAAATGTAGTTATTCTCTAGTGTGTGTTTTATAACTCCGATGAGAGATCGACGGCTCTCGAATGCAGCCCAGCTGTGTGGCATCCATTCAGAACTGATGATTTGTTTATCTTGCTGGATGGGGGTTGAGGCTAGTTGCCGTAAAAAGTGCTGCATGGGGCTCTCAGCACTGATATTTTAAGTGTCTTTCTGCATCCAAACCCTATGAGGGCTTGAGTTTGGGACGGTCTCTATCTTGTTTCCATCTTCAGACTATGTCGGTTAGAGAGGGGATTCGCCATGCTCCGATGCAATCTGAATTTAATTCAGATTAAGATTAATCTGCAGTTAATTCACTACATAATCCTCTTTCAAGATTCCACATGCCACCAGACATGTTTGGCTACACCTAGCAGGTCATTAATAGAGCTTATGAAGTATGAAAGCAATGAAGTATGACCCTGAACAGAAAATTATTGCTGATAAATAGAGATGGGCCCAGCACCAGCTCCAGAACATCTCTTCTCTTTGGGGGTGTTTTGAAATCCAAACCCACACCTGGATCCTTATTTTGCAAATGGACCCTGTTCTATTATTTGTATTACGGTGGCACCTAGAGGCCCTAATGGAGATTGGGGCCCCAGTGTGCTAGGGACTGTCCATACACATAGGCTGTGCCTACACTTGGAGTTAAGGATGCGATTCCCACTTGACGCAGACATACTCGTGCTAGCTCTCATTAAACTACCATGCTAAAAATAGTAACATAGCCACAGTAGCCAAGGCAGTGGCAAGCGGCAGCATGGGTTAGCCGCCTCAAGAACACACCCATGAGGTCCAGGTGGGTTTGGACTCGACACAGCTAGCCTGTGTTGCTGCTTGCCGCTGCCCGTGCTATTGTGGCTACACTAATATTTTTAGCACACTAACTGAATGAGAACTAGTGTGAGTCTGTCTACACAAGCTGGGAATCACACCCCTACCTCTTAGTGTAGATCTAGCCATAGGGAGAGACAGTCCCTGCCCTGAAGAGTTTACAGTCTAAGTAGACAAGATATACAGCTGGTGGGAAGGGAAACAGAGGCACAAAGCGGTGAAATGACTAACCCAAGGTTACACAGCCAATCAGTGGCAGAGCCAGGAATAGACCTCAGTTTCCTGAATCCCAGTCCAGGGTACCAGCAATTTGACAATGCCACCACTCTATTTTGATAATGGGCTGGAACCCAAAGCCAAGATTCACCTAAAACTGGACTTTGGGGTGTTTGAAATCTGGATCTAGATCCTAATTTTACATCTAGAACCCATCACTTCTCACAAATAATTCTCCAGAAGGCATCTCCTTCTTCCCTGCCCTCCCTGCTGCTGCATCAGGCCTCCACTGCTTAGAACTGGTGTAAATCTGCTGTGGGTGGAGAGAGCCCAGGCAGGGGGTCTGCACTTCCTGTCATACTACCATACTAATGGGAAGCAATGCCGATATATAGGGTAATGCCTGGGAATGTAGAGAACTCTACTTTCAGGAAGTGCTTGATAAGAGAGGCCTACATATGAGGAGGAAAGAATAAAGCCTGAATGTTGCATTGTCTCATCTCTCTCTCTTATTAGGCCTGAACACTGACTATGGTGTCAGAAGTGAGTCAGCTCCCTGCATGTGTGTGAAAAGCAGGAACTAAGAATATTGCAAAGCAAACAAACAAGGGGAAAGCAGTAATCATGGCAGCATACCAGATTGCTGTCCCCTGGCAGATGGACTTGGAAGGGGATCTTGTTTCGCAATTGGACATTCTTTAGATCACAATGGGAAAGCTACAACATTGCACTAGGCTGGATCAAAAGCCAGGGAGAAACAGCAGCCCTGTCATTAGCTGTAATGGGCAAAGGCTGCCGCGTGCTCCAACAGCATCTGGCTGTGTCAACAGGGAAAATCCTAGAGGCACTCCAAAAGTGTTTTCAGCCCTCAGAAAATGTCATCAATGAAAGGTATCTTGTCAACAATTGTGATCAAGAAACTGGAGACCCAACAGATGGGTGTATTGCCAATTTACGCAAAATGGTCAACTCGTGCAATCAGCAAATCTTTAAAGATGAACTAATTTGTGATACATTAGTAATAGGGATGAAAGACGCAGGAGCGGCCATCAGACTGCTCACAGAGCCCACACTAACTCTCCCGTGAGCTAGAGACCTGTACAAAGCTAATGAACAAGCTCATGTCCAAATGCAGAGCATCAGGGAAGCAGACACAGAGCCAACTTTCCAAAGCATGAAAATAAAAGAGGTGAGAAGCCCCACCTTCCTCTCGGGAAATGATTGAGACACGAGCTATGGAGACACTCTGAGTGCACAAGAGAACATCGCATATTCAAGCAGTTGCATCATAAAATCCAGCTAACCAAGAACAGAAACTCTCTCAAGAATATATCAGAGCCATTGTGGAACAGAAATCTGTATCCAAAAAGCCAAAAAGACCATATACTGTCCAAACATGACCAAGGATTTCCAGACCTGGTAAACAGATGTGCTACATGTGGGGAAATACAGGTCAAGCAGCAAGAAAAGACAATGAAAATACACAGCATCCCCAAAAGACCTTGGAGCAAAGTAGGATAGGATCTTTTCACTGCAAACCACACAAACTACCTCATTATTGTAGACTACTGTTCAGACTTCCAGGAACTAGATGAATTATCAGACACTACCGCAGCAATCATCACAGACAAAGCAACGAAGCATTTCAGTAGGCCTGGTGCCCCACACCGTGTAATGTCAGACAATGGGCCCCAGTTTACTTATGGTGAATTTGTGCTGTTTACCCAGGAATGGAAATTCGGTCACATCACATTATTACCAACTCTAGCCGGTCAAATGGCAAAGCCGAATTGGTCATTAAAATTGCGGCGTCGGAAGCTCCGGCATTACTCTAGCTGGCAGCAGTTGAAGGAGTAACAGAGGCAATGGAAGAGAGACACACCAAGGCCAAAGCCTACGATGCCTGACAAGCTAAAGACCTCCCCAAACTACTAACAAGAGACCCGTGTCAGGAACAAATTATTTCCTCAGGATAAATCATGGACTTAGAAGCAACACATTTGTGTTGAACAGATACATCCTCATTCACACAACATAGCAATGGATGGGTGTATATTCCCAGGAAACTGTAAATACATTTACCTAGTAAGAATACAAGACATAAACATGGTCCTGGAGGAGGGTGAAATATGCACGTGGCTGAGACTTGGTCAGCAGGACACAAAAGGAACACAGGCCGATGAGTGACTGATAGACATCAGAGCAGAGACTCGACACACCATGCTCCACCAGAAAAAACAAGTGCAAGGCATTTTCCTGTTATCACAAGCAACTCTCGCACTCACTCCAACATCACACTGCCTGAAAGGTATGCACAGGACTTTGTACATACAAACCATGAAAGAACAACCCTCCCAAACTCAGAGGAAAGTACCATAGTTCCCAAGCAAGTTAAGAGTTAATTAAAAAAGTGGTGGTGTTAGGTTTTTATATATATCTATATCTAGATAGATATCTAGATATAGATAGATAGATAGATAGATAGATAGATAGATAGATAGATAGACTTCAAGGACTCTCTCTCTCTCTCTCTTATTATGCTTGAACTCCAAACACTATGCACTGCTGAGATCAGCTTTGTGAGGCTTGGGGGATAAGCTAAGAGACGGGCCGGAGTGTGTTCATGGGACCAAAGCAGCAGCAACTACTGCTGCCTTGGAGTAGCTTCAAAGGCATTCTGATGCTGTGGCTGGAGGAGGGGGTTCCTCCTCTGAGCCCTCCTACACCAAGCCAAGCTACTTGGGTTTGGGGTAGAGAAACCTATTTGGCTATCTAGCTATCTAGCCCGTGTTACCATGCGATAGCTAGATCGACTGATCTATTATAGAATCTTTGCATCTAAGTATTAGAGTATTTTCTCATTCATACAGAAGGTTTAGCTGGTAGGAGATGATCATATGCAATGATTTTAAAGTGCTTACAGCACTGAATAATGCTGTGTAAAACCCAGGGATGGTGAAGAACGCTCATTAGTGCAACACGCCTAGCTGTATGTTTAACAGTAATGGAACATATGAAACACAATTGGGACTCACCTGTTGAGAAAGGCAGATAAAGTCTCCCTTCAAAATGTCATAGTTCTATAAATAGCTCAGTCTTTCGTGGCAAGGACTCTAGAAGAAATCCCCTCTATTATTCAGCATGAGGATTACACTACTGGGATTATCTAGAATGATACAGCTCACTGTAGCTCACGAAAGCTCATGCTCAAATAAATTGGTTAGTCTCTAAGGTGCCACAAGGACTCCTTTTCTTTTTGTGAATACAGACTAACACGGCTGCTACTCTGAAATCTAGAATGATAAACACTGTGGTATGAAAGCCCTTCTCTGTGGGGCTGTGTATATCTTTTCCAAAATGTGACTAAAGCCAAAATTTTCAAAAGGGACAGGATATTTTGGGTGCTCAATTTGGAGCACCCCTAAAGGGGCCTGATTTTCAGAGGGGCAGGTGCACAGCACTTTCTGAAATTCAAGGTGTCTCAAGTTGGGCATCTGAAAATCATGCCTCAAAATCACTAGCCACTTCTGAAAACTTGGCGCTAACTATTAAGTGGAGGCAACATGTATAACCCAGTTATATATGCCTAGAAGCATTTGCAATGCATTTCTTCATCTCTCAAGAGATGGAGGAACCCTGGGCAAATTTTGCCATAGATTACTGGACAGGGGCTCAATAGATCAGTGGTGAAATTCTGGCTGCATTGAAGTCAATGGCAAAACTCCTATTGCTTTCAATGGAACCGACTTGAATGCATCTAACTTATTGAAGTATTCTTTAACCAGTTCTTTCCTTAATTTGGCTTGTGTTCCTTCCCCCTTGTTGTTAATATCAATTGTGTGGAGTATCTGGTCACCATTACCCTCTTTAGTGAAGACTGAAACAAAATAGGCATTAAACACTTCCTTTTTTTCTCAGGCCTGGTCTACACTGGGGGGGGTGGAATCGATCTAAGATAGGCAACTTCTGCTACATGAATAGCGTAACTGAAGTCGATGTATCTTAGATCGACTTAGAATCACTTACTTTGCGTCCTCGCGGAACGGGATTGACGGCCACTGCTCCCCCGTCAACTCTGCTTCCGCCTCTGGCCGTGGTGGAGTTCCGGAGTCGATGGCAGAGCGATCGGGGATCGATTTATTGCGTGTACACTAGACACGATAAATCGATTCCCGATAGATTGATCACTACCCGCGATCCGGCAGGTATGTAGACATGGCCTCAGCTTTCTTGGTGTCATCTGTTATTAGATCTCCTTACCAAGTAAATAGAGGACATACACTTTTCTTCATCTTTCTCTCCTCTTGCTATTTCTTTTATGTCCCTTGCTAGGTATAACTCATTTCATGCCTTCACCTTTCCAATTTAGTCCTTATGTGCTTGTGCTTATTCTTTTATACTCCTCCTTAGCAATTCGTCTATATTTTCACTTTTTGCAGGATTCCTTTTTGATTTTCAGGTCATTAAGAAGCTCCTGATAGACCCATATTGACCTCTTACTTTCCTTCCTATCTTTCCTTCACCTCGGTACAGTTTGTAGTTGTCCAAACTACGCTGCATATTAGTCTTGAGCGTCACCTACAGGCACCTTATCATTAACTAAATATTTGCGTATATGTGTATATATAGATCGATCTCATTTATAGAGCACGCCTGAACCAGAAATAACCAAGGGGCATCTTTTCAGATGAGTCTAGAAGATTAGTCCCTCCTCCCCCCTCTCCCAGTCACCAGAGAACTCTAGTGAAACTGAGGTTATTTTCCCTGCTATTTTTCACCACTCTAAAAAGAAACTAACCCATGAATGAACAAATAATCTGAGTGGGCCTGACTCTTCTCTCACAGTCAGGTTCACACCAGAGATGCTCCATTTCCCAGAATGCCCACGCAAGCCTCTATTGCCTCCCCATTATTCCTTCCTCCCTCTTCCTTATTTCCGAATTCGGTCCTTGAACGTATGTGTAAACATTAGTAGCAACGGTAATAGGAGTAATAATCAAATAGAGCAAAGCTAGTCATAGCACTGGTGGGTGATGACACCCCATCTTCCGTGACAAAGGTCCTGTTGCTTATTTCAGTCAACGATGTTCATTTTTATTTATGAATAAGCAATTTTCTAGAGGATGAGAAATGATGAAGTCAACTCAGGCTTGGAGTCAGCTGTCTAGGGATACAGGAATCCATGCTAAATGGGTTCCATCCGTACAACTGTTAGTGTAAATTAAGCAGTTTCTTGTTTAAGTGCCCTGAAATACACATGCTTGTCAGATACTAATAGTTTTAAGTAAATGATGACCCCAGTGAGACTGTGTAATCTCTGTCCAAACCCTAACATGTCTCAGAATCATTCAGACCTTGATCTAAGATCCACTAATTGGAAAAGTCTTTCTGACAGACTAAATATTTGCAGATTCTCTTTCCCTGGAGTTAGAGTCCAATTCTGGAATCTGTAGCACTGACATCCTCCTGGCTTTGTGTCTTAGGTATATCCCAGGGGAGAGGAATATTGAACTTGGAAATTATTTAGAATTGATTAGCATCAGCTTTTCTGGCATTGATCCCGGTCTTTCTGTCCATACATCTTACGTGTGCCTTTATTTTCATTTCCTTTAATAACAGGAATATTTTGTGGGTAATCAGACAGTGCAAGTGAGGCTCCTTTCAAGCTTCAAGAGACTGCTGAGCTGGTTAACTTTTCTGAGTTGCACTTTTTGGGGGAGGGATTTTTTTAAAATTATGTTTCAGTGATTTTAGTGCTGGTAAAGGCATCAGCTTGACCTACCTATCAGCTGGTGTTGTCTGGTGAGTAGCTTGGCTCAGTGGAAGGCTGGCCTTTGTGTTTAGCTGCTTGACTCTTAGACGCTAGAGCAATGCTTCTGAAACTGTGGGTCGGGACCTCAAAGTGGGTCGAGACCCCGTTTTAATGCAGTCACCAGGACCAGCGTTAGACTTGCTGGGGCCCAGGGCCGAAGCACAAACCCGAGCCTGAGCCCCACCACCTGCGGCCTGAGCCCGAGACTGAGCCCCACCACCTGGGGCCTAAGCCCAAGCCTCACCATCTGGGGTCCAGCCCGAGCCCCACCGCCTGCTTCAGCCCTGGGCAGCAGGGCTCAGGCTTCGTCTTCAGCCTTGGGAGGCAGGGCTTGGGTAACTTACCGCTCCTCCCAGGGCTGAAGTCCTTGGCCTTCGGCTCTGCCGCCCCCCCCCCCGCCCCCCAGCCTGGGGCAGCAGGGCTCGGGCAGGCCCAGGCTTCAATCCTGAGGTTGTGTGGTAATTTTTGTTGTCAGAAGGGGGTTGCGGTGCGATGAAGTTTGAGAACCGCTGCTCTGGACTGCTGTGCTCAATTCCAAGCACTGCCATAGACCCCCTCCTCCGTGACACTGAGAGAATGACTTTATCTCTCTGCCTCAATTCCCCGGCTATAAGATGGCGTTCAAACGTCCTTTCCCCCAAACCTTTGCTTTGTCTATTTAAAGTGTAAGCTTTTCGTAGTAGAGGCGGTCTCTTACTGTCAGGTTTCAGAGTAACAGCCGTGTTAGTCTGTATTCGCAAAAAGAAAAGGAGGACTTGTGGCACCTTAGAGACTAACCAATTTATTAGAGCATAAGCTTTCGTGAGCTACAGCTCACTTCATCGGATACTGTGTGTCTGTATGTTTCTGCCCCACCAGCTCCACCATTCTGGAGGAGGGGTTTAGAAAGTCTTTTATTTTCCATGTTCAGGTTGATCCTTGGCATTTTGGCTGAGACTGTAGGCTGGGGGAACAACTCGTGCCAAATGTGATGACAATTTTGTGGTATGGACCAGTGTTCACTAGAAATTGGGTTAAGAAGACAATTCATTTCACACATGTAGCCAAGCAGACATCAGATGGAAACAGCTTTCCGTCACTACTAACCTCAAATACAAAAGGCTCTTGTGATCCATTAGCTGATCCCTGAGCTACCTGGCCCACATTTCTCAGGATTGCATCTGGCTTCTAGTGAAAATTGCTAGGGACAAATAGTAAATGCAGAATATCCATAAGAATCCAAGGGGGAAATCTGTATCTGCTTCACTTGTACTTTCTTCATCAGTTTAAACAGCATCTGTATTTCTCTAGTGAGAGCCATCATCCTGCTGAATGTCTGCAGATTCCTTGCTGCTTCCCAGCTTGCCAGCACCCCAGCATTAACACCTTGTTCCTGTGTCATTTCAGCAATCACCAGCATGGCTGCACAATCACTGTTTTGGGGGGCCCCCCATAACACAGAGCCATGTGCATTATCTGGCTCTGTTTCAACTAGCAGAAAATAAAAACTGGGAACCTCTGGTCTTATCCTTTAGGGACGGGATTCCTGAATTAATAAGTCACCAACATCTAATTCACTTCTCTGTCCTTAGGAGCAAATGTAATAATCCCCTCTAACAAAAGCAATAAAACCTCTGAACAATGCATTTATGCTACTAAAACCAATAAGTGAAGGTACATCCATGGTCTTGAAATTAAAGCAATCCAGACAAAGAATATGTCGAGATGTGTCCTGCTTCCTGGTGCAGTTATTCCTAACATTTGGACCCAGATCAGAGGCAGCAGCAATCTCTAAAAATACAACGGTGGAGTGGAGAGCTATTTCAAACAGAAACGCATCCCAAATCCTGCCAGGAATTTATGAGGCTGAGAACAGGCCAAGAGCAAAATATGTTCTGGCTCGAATGACGCTGCAGAGGTGGTTCTGACTGGGGTTGTCAGTGAGGAGATGAAGGAGGAATCCTCCAGACGGAGGAGGGCAGGGACATTTATTGATTTGAAGAAAAAAAAAGATGAAAGCTACAATGAAAAAGGCACCAGCACTTTAAAACTCAGGTTTCATCAGACAGGGCTAGTAAGGAAATGACATTAACAAGTCTAGATCCCATTATTCCTTTTATTGTTTGCATTATATTAGCACCTACAGCCCTCAGTTGAAATCAGGAATCCAGTGTGCTGGGCACTGCACAAATACCTAACAAGAGGCAGTCCAGGCCCTGAATAGTTTGTAGTCTAAATAGACAAAAGATGGGAGGGGAGACGGAATGACGGAGTGACATACTGTTTCCCCTAATTCCTCACAACTTCTTCTTTCCCTTCTGATTGTCCCGCAGTGGTGCTCGCTACCTTTAAAAATATTGTCCCAACTGTGTCTCTGAAAACAAAGGCTTGGTTCTGTAGCCTCCTGCCTCGTTAGCCTTTACCTAGAGGTTAACGATGCTAGGGGTAAAAAGGGAGAACCCTCTCTCCCACCTGTGTTGTTTTAGTCTCCGAACAGTGCAGCTTCAGACAGAGAGCAGATTCCAGCAACTGACAACTTCTTTAATGAGCAACCTGTTAACGTAAAACAGCAGCCCAATGTCAGAGCAACTCCTGCCTGTCATTCCAAGAGCTCTCGTTAGGGCAGGGTAAGTCTCCTGTGTCTCCGGGGTGCCACCCCACCTGCGACTTTAATAGTGCTATTTCTGCAGTTTGCGGGTGTCATGAGATATCTGGGTTGCATGCCTGGTTTTTGCAAGGTTTGCCTGGGTCTTAAGGGCTTGATCCTGCAGTTCTTGCTCATGGCAGTAGTCCCTTTGATGCCAGTAGGGCACTGCACATAAAGAAAGGAGTTACGGGATGAGTAAGAGTTCCTGGACTGCAGCCCAGCAGGGCATTTCATTCATTATGAGAGCTTCCTGGTACGACCTGATTTTCAGCAGTCAGGCTCTGCTCGGACAGGGACGTGCACCACCATCACCAGATGTGCATTTTTGGTGCACTCGTGCAAGTGATAGAACCTGCACACGCAAAACCCGTTTAGCCAAATGTGCTTCTTTCTTGCATACAACTCTCCCTGGGCAATGCAGGCTATTTTTATTACAGTAGCACAGAGTCCCCAGCCAAGAGCAAACTGCCATTGTGCTAAGTGCTGTACAGTCCCTGCCCAAAGGAGTTTACAGTCTAAATAGACCAGGCAGACAAAGGAAAGATTATTATCCCTATTGTAAATATGGAGAACTGAGGCACAGAGGGATAGGCCAAGATTTTTAACAGCAGCTAGTGATTCTGGATGCCTCCTTTTTTGGGTGCCCAGATTGAGACACCTTAAAAGACCCTGATTTTAAGAAAATTCGCAGAATCCCCCATCTGGAAAGCAGGCCCTTTAAGGTGTCTCAAATTGAGCACCCAAAACCTGAGGCTAGTCACAGTCCAGTACCTTACCTGCGAGGTCGTCCTTCCTCTGTGCTAGATTCTATCAGCGTTCAGTGCACAGACAAAGTTACACAGACTCAAGCAAAAGCCAAATGGAGGCCTGGCTGAAAATCGAGCCTTTAGCTTTCTTAGCATTTGAATCAGCTGGTGAGAGACGCAAGGGAGCAATGAAGGAAAAACAGACTAATACGAACTGAAACAAACATGAACGAAATTTAAAAGGAAAGACTTCAAATAAAAGGAACCAAATGGCAAAAATGACCTGCCTGTCCCCACCGTCTTCTCTGGGACCCTTTCATTAGAGCGTGTCCAATGTGGATGGATCTTTACTGTACTCTGGAACCACTATAGGGCTGAACAGGTATTTGTACCGCATGGTTTTGCATGTGTGTGTGTGTGTGTGTGTGTGTCCCACTGGCAAACACCTTCCTTTGACATCTACTTGCAAAGGTGGGTGTCGCATACAGGACTTCAAGCTGGGGTAATTTACATGCTGAAGGCCGAGTAGAGAGGGGTATAGCATGAAAGGGAGGATGTAAATTAAAGTCGCCCTTACCCCAGGGCAAAACTCTGCTTTTGCTTAATCTCTTGGTTTCAGTGGGATTACCTGACTAGAACTGAGGGCAGACTTCTGTCTGATATATATGCACTTGTGATTGCTCTGCTAAGCATGTGACTACCACTCACATTGGCTCTCTCCCCACTGCACTTCCCTTTCCCTTGGCTGGGGAAGGGTCATGTCAAGGTTCCTTCCCCACTCTGAACTCTGGGGTACAGATGTGGGGACCCGCATGAAAGACCTCCTAAACTTATTTCTACCATCTTCAATTAAAAACTTCCCCAAGGCACAAAATCTTTGCCCTTGGACTAGGGTATGCTGCCACCACCAAGTGCTTTAACAAAGAACCAGGGAAAAGGACCACTTGGAGTTCCTCTTCCCCCAGCTATCCCCCCAAGCCCTTACACCCTCTTTCCTGGGGAGGCTTGAGAATAAGCAAGTTGAGAACAGACCAGCTTTGGTTTCTTAGGACCCTAAAAACCCAATCAGATTCTTAAAAAAACAGAACTTTATTAGAAGAACAAAACAAAGATAAAAGAAGCACTCTCTAAAATTAGAATGGAAGATAATCTCACAGGCAGTCAGATTCAAAACATAGAGAATCCCTCTAGGCAAAACCTTAAGTTACAAAAAGACACAAAAACAGGAATATACATTCCCTCCAGCACAGCGAATTTACAAGCCAAAACAGAGAAAACCTAACGCATTTTCTAGCTAGATTACTTACTAACTTTACAGGAGTTGGAGGACTTGCATCCTTGATCTGTTCCTGACAAAGGTATCACACAGACAGACAAAAGCCTTTTTCCCCCCCTCCAGATTTGAAAGTATTTTGTCCCCTCATTGGTCATTTTGGGTCAGGTGCCAGTGAGGTTCCCTTAGCTTCTTAACCCTTTACAAGTGAAAGGATTTTGCCTCTGGCCAGGAGGGATTTTATAGCACTGTATACAGAAAGGTGGTTACCCTTCCCTTTATATTTATGACAGGTCCTGAGCCAGGAAGTGGCAGGGCTCTGTTGGGAAGGAGCAGCAGCTGCACAGCAAGCCAGGAAGTGTAGAGAAGCTGGATGCCGAGAGGAACCGCCAGGAACCATGCACAGGAACCATGCCGTGTGTGGACAGGCTCTGACTGCTGGACATCACAGCTGGGTGCAGGTCGGAGTGGGACTCATGGGGCAGCAGCAGCAGCTGGGCAGGGAGCAAGTGCAGAGGGGCTCCAATGAGAGACACTAACAGAGCCTGTCCTGGAAAAACACAAACTTCTATTTGCTTGAATAAAGACTGGACAGGAGAGGACACCCCAGGCACTATACCCGCAGAGCCCTGACCAGCAAGTGGATTGCCCCAGAGGCCCAAACATTTACTGCTGTTGCTGACCTTGAACTGTGATTGTTTAAACCTCTGTTCCAAGGAAATCTGCAAGCTTCCCCTTTCCTGGCAGCCTAGTAAAATACCCTTTCCCTTAGCCATGCCTGAGGAGTTATTGGCTGTAGTACACGCCCGGGAACGCTGCTGGCACCCTGGGGGTTTGGTGTGCTCTGGCACTGAGCAGCCTCAATATTTACATACTATAACATAAGGTGGTGCCATAGACACACTTTAGTTAAGGGTGAATTGCAGCTTCTACATAAAGCTAACTTGTCAAAGTGTTTTATCCCGGTTTGTGAGGAGTTAATTTGGTTCTGTTGCACAGACACATGGATTCACCTGAAGGGCAAATGTTGCCCAGACTCACTCCCCTTAGGCATCGGGGTTGTACAAGCTACACAGACCTCCTTCTGGACCCTCCTTGGGTAAGATACATGCATTTAGCCTCGGTTGCATTCACCGATGTATAACTTATACCATCGGATGAGTCACCTCTGGATTTGGCCCATAACCTTGCACCAGATGCTTCCTTGCCCTGTATATCCCATTACACAATTTCTGTCTCATAATTCTTGGTTGCACTCTTTGCCTTTTTCATGAACTACATTATATACAGCGTTCCCATCTTTTCCCAATATTATTCCAGCCAGACCTTTTATTCGTGGGGCCAGTCCGTAATGTGTAATATTCTTCTCTTGTCCCTGCCAGATAGATCTTTATTAGTCTTGCTGTATGTGTTGGATCATTGTTGGGAGCATTACATGACCCAAGTCCTGGACAATAAGAAAGTTTCCATACACTAGCTAGTGTTTCCGTAATTTTTGCCAGCACTGAAAACTCCTGAGTTAAAACAAAAATTGTTTTGTCAATTGTTGCCACTGGCTTGCAACAGTCACCTTGCTGGTGCAAACATGCCCTCATACTCTGGCAACCCAAACTCAATATTTTCTGTTCCCTTTGACCATCCTTTATTGCCGTTTCCTTCAACACTGGTCAATATTTGCATAATAACAATGACCTGGAGCTGGAGCCCAGCCTCTGCTTTTGGAAGCGAGCCCTGACTCTGATGGGAGTGCCTCTTAGCACAAAAGATTTCCTTAATATTTTCAGGGATTTCCCTTTTGGTCGCTTAGCTGACCCCAGTGGAATATTAGCTGGAGAGGATGCTGTGCCCTGTTATTTTATTCTCTGGCTTCACTCTTTGTACTGCAGGTGAAGATTGCCCAAGCTGCAGCCCTGAACTGAAAGGGGAATCCTTGAGATAATCGCTGTAAAGGGACTATACAAGAAGCAGCTGGATTTTTATAAAATGAGCAACAAGGGAATTTGCCCTGAACGGGTAGGATTTGGGGAAATTCCTAAAGGCTGGGAAAGTGTGTGGCATTTCTAAGATACAATCTGAGTGTGAGTTAGAGGGCTATTATTAATTTGTATTATGATAGCCCCCAGGGGCTCCAGTAGGATGGGTAGGGGGAGGGCAGACATTGTGCTGAGTTCTGCACAAACAGATAGGAGGGGATAGCCTGTGGGGGACTGGATGGTTTGGGGGATTAGGGTCCTGCTTTGAGCAGGGGATTGGCCTAGATGACCTCTGAGGTTTCTTCCAATCCTAATATTCTATGATTAGCAATTGGTTATGAAGCATATTGGTTGCTGGGTCAAATCTAGGCCAGCTTGGTAGTGGGCAAAAATTGTCATTGACTCACCGTCTGGCCTGGGTTCAGTACCAAGAAGACATGTATCCTCACAAACCCAAACTCTCCACTGCTAAGCCCCCTTGTTGGCAGTTATGCAAATGGCCGAGCAGAACTAATTCCCCTCTCTTCCCTAGAAGTCAGCACTGGGGCATTTTTGTGGAAAGAAGCTTTCACTGCCCATGCTGTACCTGTTATTTGGCGAAAGAGGGTCTGTCTACCTGGCAATCGAAGGCATGATCGCAGCATGTGTAGACATATCGGAGCTAACTTTCATCTAGTTCGTTCGGGTACCAATAGCTGTGAAGCTGCATCATGGTTTCACTACTATGGTACCCGAGCTAGCTAGATTAAAGCTAGCTCAGGTATGTCTACACATGCTCTGAAAGCAGTGTAGACATAACCTAAAGAAGACTTCATTCTTCATGGTCACAACTGGGCATCTTTCACCAGTGTTCGATTCTCATGAAATACATGTTAAAGTCTGTGAGAATTTTTAAAGTAGAGACTCCAAAACAAACTGTACACTTACTAGAGACAGAAATCATGCTGATCAAAGATTGTGAGCATCTTGGCTGTAATGAGAGTCAAGAGAGCTTCAGCTTGTGTTGTTTGCTGAAGAGAAAGGTTCGAAGGGATCTTTTTGTAGCTGCTGAAGCGTGATGGTTTGGTGAATGACGAGCTGTTTGAACTGAGCATCAACCTGCAAATGTATAGAAGAGTGATCTTGTGGTTACGGCATTGAGCTAGGACTCAGATGCTCTAGCTTTAATTCCTGACTCTGCTACAGTATCCCTGAGAGAATTTGGGCATGTCACTTAATCTGTCTGTGTGCCTCAGAACTCCATCTGTAAAGTGTCCTCTATGGTCTGTTTAGACCATAAGCCTTTTGGGGCAGAGACTGTCTCTATGCCTATGTACAGCATCATGTACAATGGGACCTGGATCCCAGTGGAGGCCTTTCAATGCTGCTGCAATATAAATAATAACAGGGTGTTCCTGGAAAACTGAAATCTCCACATTTTGGATTAAAGACAAGTACTGTTTTGTGTCCCAGAGGGTGATAAATGTTTCGAATCCTCTCCCCCAAGAGGTAAAATCCATCATTATTGAGATGTAAGGAAACTAATTGTATCTCAGGGTAGATAGTTGTAGTTGACACTTAACCATGGATATTTAAGTATACTTGACCATGCTTATTCTTGATCACTTCCACAGGTCTTACCAGATCATCACATTTTGAGGTCAAAAAGAAATGTTGGGGCATACTAAAAGGGAATTTTCACCTTCTGAATCACTGAGCGGTGGAGTCATCCAGTAGGAGCAGATGGGTGATTAAAGGCGTCTTGGTAAGTCTTCACTTTTTCCTCTATTCCATGGCCATGTTTCGATGTCAAAAAGTACTGGCAGAAAGTCCCATATTCATTTCACATCTGGGCTCTCTCCTTGTGTCAGGTTCAGAACTTTCAGTATGATCACAAAAGTGAACCAGTCTCATGACACAAACTACATCTGTCTAAGGTACTTAACTGGCCCCCATTACCATGGTATCTAAGTTCCTCACAAGCTTTAATTTCACAACCCTCCCCTGTGAGGCATGGCAGTGCTATTATCCCCATGTTACAGGCGGGGAATTGAGGCACAGAGAGGCTAAGTGACTTGCCTCCGATGTCTTACATCTGACACTCCTGTTAATACATCCCAGAATGATATTAGCCTTTTTCGCAGATGCATCACATTACGGATTCATGTCCAGTTTGTGATCCACTATAAAGAAAACTAATGTTTTGCCAATATTTAAAAAAGGTAAACAGGATGATCTGAAAAAAGAAAAGGAGGACTTGTGGCACCTTAGAGACTAACCAATAAATTGGTTAGTCTCTAAGGTGCCACAAGTCCTCCTTTTCTTTTTGCGAATACAGACTAACACGGCTGTTACTCTGAAACCTGTCAGGATGATCTGAGTAACTATAGGCCTGTCAGTCTGCCATTGCTCCTGGGCAAGAAAGCACTGATATGAGACTTGAGTAATAAAGAATTAAAGGAGGGTAATCTAATGAATGCCAGTTATGAGAAATAGAGCCTGTCAGACTAATGCTATTTTATCAATGACCTGGAAGACAACATAAAATTATCACTGATAAAGTTTGCAGGTGACACAAAAGTTGGGGGCGTGGTAAATAATGAAGAGGGGGACAGGTCACAGATACAGAGCGATCTGGATCACTTGGTAAACTGGGGGCAAGCAAACAATAGGTGTTTTAATACAGCTAAATGTAAATGTTTGCATCTAGGAACAAAGACTGTAGGCCACCCTTACAGGGAGGGGCACTCTATCCTGGGAAGCAGTGCCTCTGAAAAGGATTTGGGGGCTATGGTGGATAATCAGCAGAACAAGAGCGCCCAGTATGGCGCTGTGGCCAAAAGGGTCACTGCAATCCTGGGATGTAGAAACAGGAATATTAAGTAGATATAGAGAGAGTATTTTACCGCTGTATTTGGCACTGCTGGAATATTACGTCTAGTTCTGGTCTCCACAATTCAAGAAGGATGTTGATAAACTGTTGAGGGTTCAGAAAAGAGACACAAAAATGATTAAAGGATTAGAAACCATGTTGTATAGTGATAGACACAAGGAGCTCAATCTCTTTAGCTTGACAAAGAGAAGAGCAAGGAATTACTTGATCACAATCTATGAGTACCTACTTGGGGAGCAAATATTTGATAGTGGACTTCAATCTAGTGGTGGTAGATTCTCCATCACTGACAATTTTTAAAATCAAGATTGAATGTTTGTCTAAAGATCTGCTCTAGCTCAAAAGAAATTACTTGGGAGAAGTTCTATGGCCTGGGCTATACAGGAGGTCAGACTAGATGATCACAACAGTCCCTTCTGGCCTTGGAATCTATCAGTATACCGTGTAAGTCAATTATTTTGCATAAATCTAATAATAATACACTGATTTACACCAGCTGATGATCTAGCCCCTACTCTGATGCAAAGATGGCCTAATACGCCCCAAATGCCCTTACTGGTTTCTGATCCATAGCCTGGCTAGTGAACACTCAAAGATTTAGTAGGAGCTCTTTGCAATTTTTTTTACTCTGACACTAAACAACCTCATACATCCAGATCATAAAATGTCTTCTGAACCCAGCAGGCTGTTAAAATGTATGCCTGTGCAGATTTACTGTCACATCTGGAGGAGCCAATGCTATCTTAATGGCTGCAGTACAGGTTTCATCATAAGACACGTGGAAATTAGGCTGCATTCAGCAAATCCCCTGCAACCCATTCCACATAAGGCAAATAGTGTGAATTCATGGTAGCTTTGGGACAGCTTTAGGGCTGTACAAACCCTGAGGTGTTTGGCTTGGGCTGCAAATGGGTCCCTAGGGTTGGGACCCACCCTTCTGACTTGCACTGAGGTTTGGGATTCTGCAGCCCCACAATTTCCAGGAAAACCCCCACTTGTCCCACTCGCCTTGGGCTACTGAACCTTACTATTGTCTTCCGTAGACTGGGACGTGATCCCTCCTCAGACACGGGCTGGCCTGCTGGTTGCTACCCCTTCCTAAAGGTGTTTCAGGGGAAAACTCAGGCTATGCCACTGCTCCCTTAATACACCAAAGGCTGGTCAGGCCAGGGGAGAGTCTCTCCTTCTACTGCTAGCTGTTCCATTAGGGCTAGAAGCACAGAGCACCTTAGAACCCCATGTACTGGGATGCCTCATAATCCAGTCATTAGGGAGCAGCTGGTGGTTCCCTAGGTGCTCATACGCCATGAAATGATGCAAGGGGCTGCATTAAAGGGAAATACAATGGGGAAGATTGTGGCAGACCTGACATGGGTATGCTAGCGCCCCCGACCCACACATCTTTGTGCAGCTTGTGCAAGGTTCTGTCACAATTGCAGTCCCTGTGCTTGGTTGGGAGCACAGGGACTTCTCCCTTGGGATGACCAGGTGTACAGGGCCCCCAAGATGCAGGGATGAGCTAGTCATGGGCCCATTCCCCTCTGCACCAGCTCAAGGAGCACTGATCAGTGAGACAGTGGCATACAATTCCTAGCGCTCTGTGAAAGTGAGATTTCATCAGGATTTGTTCACATTGTTCTGGGCCATTTTGCCCTCTGGAACTCTTGTTCTTCCTGATATGTCTTCCACGGTGAAAATGTGAGAAAACTTGACATTTTGCACATTGTTGACGCAAACCAATGCTCATCCATAATAAAACTTCGAATTCCAAAAGTCAGATGTTGGAGATTGAGTTTGGTTTTTGCTCGGAATTAGGCTCCATTGTTAGTGAAAAAAGGTGAGTTTTCCTCCTGGTTTCAAAGTGGAAACTACAAAAGTCATTCTTGAAACTGACCCGTTTTTGAAACCTGGAAATGAAATGCAAGGTTTTCAAATTCCATGACACATTTCTCCTGACTTCACCTCCAGCGCCCGAAACCCCTAAGGCCTGAAACCTTTTGGCTTGAAAAACAATCAGATTATATTTTAAAACACAATCTTGAGAAGCAATCTGTAACTCCATCCCCCTTTGACTTGATTGTTGAACTTTCTTCTCTGGGGTCTCCTCAGTTACCAGCCCTCCTTACTCCAGCATGTACATAAGACTACTGCCTGCCTTCTCACACAGACACCGCAATCCAGTCCAATCTACATCACTCCACCTTCAGATAACTCTCTTGGCTTCCCATTCATTTCAAGATTCAGGTCAAAACTACTTACCTTGGTTTTAAAGCCCTGCACGGACTTGCTTCAGTCTATGTCACAAACTCGAATCAACTCTATGGGCCTGAGACTCTTTGTAGTCACTTACATTGGTGCAAAGCAAGGGGAGAGAGGGTGTAAAATGCCAGCATTCTAACTTGATGCCATTTTACAATCCCTTAGTGTTCCTGACCACACACAGTGCAAGGAAGTGGAGAATCAAGCCCTATTTATCTTCCTTTCATCTAGGTATTTATAGCCCCGTGCCCTTCCCCCCACCCTTCAGTGCTATCTGAGCGTTTCTCTTCTTTGTGCTGAGGCCCACAGCTGCATGGCAATGGGTACTTCAGCCCCCTTGCAGCTTGGGGGAAGATCCAGCCCTGTCATTCGCTGGCATCCCCAGTCGACCGCTCTGTCCCTCCCAGGCTTTGGGCAGGTTCTCAGCTGCTTCACTCTGTAGAGTCAGGACTAGGGCTTGGGTCTCCTAAAGTCACTGTCCAGTGCTCTAGCCACCCAGAGGGCCACCTCATTATTTCCTCTACTCACCTTCGCACCATGGCAGATAATCCTCAGTGTTGGGTTCCCCTGCTCACCTTCACAGAGTGCAGCATGGCAGATCAGGGCTGAAAAGGCCATAGATGTGCTGATTCCTGAAGGGGTGTGTGTACACACACTCCCAGAACGGGACTTCTTCCTCTGTAGGTGAGGAAGGCCAGCTGCCCAAATCGGAGCTAGAATCAAACAGTATAATACACTGAAAAAAGAAGAAGAAAAATAGACTCTTCCAGACAAGAGAGTACTGAGGATTGTGAAACTACGCTTAGGAGGTCTGCAGCTGCCCTAGACAAGCTATAACTATAGATCCCTCCTCCTGCACCCTGACATGTTGTAATGGAGGAATATGGGCTTCTTGCCATGCCTAAAAGACTGGGAAAGTAGTGGGTTGTCCTTCTAAGCCATTGCCCCAGGTCATCATGCCCTTGTCCAGGTTTATTGTTCCCAACTTCGCCTTGCCTACACACACACACACACCCACCCCGGGAGATGGCTATAGTGACCCAGACATGGAAAACAGTAAGGGGCCTCTTGACTCTCCATTTATTTATTTCTACCTCACCCTTCTCCCAGTCCGAGTGCACTCCACTCTCTGCACCACCTTGCCTATATCTCCCCACCTTTTCCACCGCTCTCCAGGACAATACAAAAGATAGGCACAGGACAGAAGCAGTGAGACTGGCTGAAAAGTGTGTGGCTCTCATGCCTGATTAACCTAGCATTAGATCTGCAGATGTCCCTATCTCCCAGAGGAGATCTGCTATGGCAAACCAGTCCTGCACCAGACACATTTAAAATCAACACCTGGTTGAGGGGATTGTGGTTCTCATGGGCCCCAAAAAAGAATTCAACAAATAGAACTTATTCTACTGGCTGATACAAAGTCCATAGTCCACTGTTAAACTAGTGAAACGTAGGCTGGAGTTCCTGCAGGAGAGCTTTGTGGTGGGTGTATAAAAGTGCCGGAGCACAAAGGACAAGTCTCTATTGTATAATGTTCTTAGCATGGTCAAGAAATAGATTTTTGGAACAAATCCCAGCATGGAATGCTTCCATAGGGCATCCACCCTATTGCCACCACACATGGACATACTGGATGACCTTGGAACCTCATCCTGCTTGTTCTAGCCCTGCCCAGATTGAACCCCTATAGGAGGTGTCATTCTACGCCCTATCCATTTGAGTGGCATCCAGATGGCTACTATCTCGTCTGCACAATTGCCATAACATTCATTCCCTAAGTAAATCTGATAGATTTCCCTCCTTTCATTAAGCATCAAAGTCCAGCTCTTCGGAGCACTGACAATCTCAGGGCAGAGTGGTCCTGTCTCCTGGATGGCCACTGGTTCACCAAATTCTGCATATTGGTCATCCAGTCTTAGCTAATGCCTAGTGGAAAAGTCTTTTCAATGCCTTAGTCTCCAGGGGAAGATGGATGAGATATTAATATATCATATACCTAATTTTGAATACCCATATTTCAAGGACGATCCTGCTGCCCAGCCTGGAGGCACATTGCTATGAAAATCTCATTGTAGTGGATCTCATTGAAGTTAGCATGAAGAATAGGAAACATTTTCTGTGCTTACCTGAAAACGTTCTTTCTTCGAGGAATAAGGTCCACAGATCCAGCCCACCCTGGATTAAAATGAGTCATCCAGAACAGAGATGGAAATGGACATCCAAGGATTTGGGTTTGTTGTCATCATGTGGAATTTATCATGCTCTGCAATAGGAGAAATTGTCATGTTTTTCTTCCAAGAATATTTAACACCATCTCTAATTCTGGAAACCAGATTTGTATCATCCTGGCTGTAAAAGTTACCTCAGCTGGAGGAAACTTCAGGAGGCAGGTTTTCCCCTGCTGCCAATACCTCATATATCAGGTTCTCTCACAGGCAGGTTGATGCATCCATTGTCATGGATCTGTGGATCTTATTGCTCAAAGAAAGCAAATTTTCAGGTAAGCCCGTATACATTTTCCGATTCTCCACTCATCAGCACTGAGCTCCTCTCTGCACAATCTCACCTTGGGTGGTTAGAGACTTATTTCCAACTCCTGCTACCTTGACCTCCCTACCTGTGGCCCAGTCCTGCCAGGTTCTGAGTGCCTCCTCTTGCTCATTATGTGCCCTTATCTACCACTGCCTTCTACAGGAGTTGAGCTGTCAGTATGTCACAAGAAGCATTCAGCACCTCAAAGTTAAATGACTTGCCTAAGGCCCAACAGGGAATGTGAACCAATATTGCCAACCAGTGTTTCAACCACAGAACCATCCTTCCTCCCACGTTGTTTAGTTATGTGAAGGAGTTTAGGATATAGTATGTATGAAACCATGCTCCATAAATAAAACTCTATTGATATTGTTAAAAATAATAGTCTGTGGCTAATATAATATCTCAGCTGGGTGCACGTCACAAGACAGACATACTAAAAACACCAAGGATCAGACCCTTAACAGCTATAAATCTCTCTGCTGATTCTCACCAGCTGAGGACTGGGCAACAGTTTCCTAATGAAATAGATCCCTTTGAACAAAACATCCTGAAAAAATAGAGCTCAGAATAATTATCCATCATGAGATTAAGTGTTTCCAAAAAAAGTATTTTTTTATTCAATTTGGGAGTTTGGTTTCTTTCATTTCAGTTTGTGAAGCACAAACTAAATCACTCGGGATGATAACAGGGTGATAAGGAAAGCGGTAAAATTAATTTATTGGGCTGAGTTTATCTGATTCTGGGGAAAGTGAATACTGCTGAATGCAGCTCAGACGGCACTGTTCCTGACAAGACACCCAGTTCAAACGCAAAATTACATTAAGCAGATGTAGCCCATTAAGAAGTGGAGTCTGAACATGTACTTTAATCTGTCATGGCAAATCCTAGTTGAAAACTTCGGCCCTTTAAAAAAACGTCGTGGGAAGACATTCTTCCTCTGGTTTTATGACTTTAATCTATTTTCCAACCAGTCCCAACTACAGGATGATGATAAATATGGGATCACCTCAGAGGGATCGCTAACATATTGTAGCTCAGCTGTGTTGCCTACCACTGGCTAAAGCTATGCAAAATTCTTCTTGTGGAACCCCGCAGAACTGGTTCTGGATTTCATTGCAATCCAAAGCCTAGGTCGGGTTCACAGACTTGGCCAGAGTTTTGAATAAAAAACTTGGTTTTACGTGGTTTCAGCTCTAGACCAGGTGAAATTCAACTTCACTAGGAATTATGGCATAAAAAAGGGTAGCACATTCAACCCATATAATGATATGTTTCTTTTGCAGTGTAGTATTCAGCCATTGGGTATATTTGCATGCTACATAGCTAGATTTGGAAAGATTAGATTTGTATCTATAACCCTTCTGCCAGGTGGAGCTGGCAGCAACCAGAGCCGGGTTCAATATCTTGAGGTTCCTTTTCAACAGTACAACACAGAACCAGCTCAAGCCCCTACCCAGTAACCTGGGAAAATTACACACCACCCTTGGGCACCTCTGAGATGCAATACTTCCCCACCCGCAAGCTCAGAAACTTTTAATGAAAGGAGGGAAGTCACCCGACATTAATTAGGGAAAATGCCACAAGCAGGATTCATAAACCTAAAACTGTGAGCAAGACTCCCACCCCAGAGTGCGTGGGGCAGAGTCTTCTGCCTCATGTTCTTGAGTTCTACAACCAAAAATTCCCCTACTGTGCCCCCCTCTGCTCCCCCACTCACAGCCCACTCACAGTCAGGACCCAGGGTTCAGAGGTGCATCTGTGTGAGTTCTCCTCCCACCCGGGAATGAAGACAACTGGCTTGCTCTGCCATCTGAGCACTTGCTGTGGCTGGCCCTCCTGGCAGCTGCTGTTCCTCACTAGCCAACTGCTCACCACTTTTGCCAGCCAATTGCTTGCCACTTTCACTGGTTGTTCCCGCTAGCCACCCATCAGTCACCTCCTGCTGCCACCTGCCTCTCTGCTGTGACCTTTGTAGGTCAGTCTCTTAGTGATTTTTAAGCTTTCAGAAAGCTGGGTAGAAACACTGCCTCACCACAAGTGATTTCAGTTCTCATTGAGTACTTAACATAACAAAAAGGCTCCTCAAGAAGCCTATTTAGCCCCATCTTTGAACAGTGGGGAGGAACAGGCTAAACCAGACTGGGATCCTTAGGGAGTATCCACAGCTCCTGGCCAGGATACCTATCCCCACCCATCTTACTTTCACAGGGCTCTGGCATTTGAGCCCCTGGCTTAATGAGGTCCTTTCAGCTGAGGGTGACCCCCTCATTTGGGGCAGGTTAAACACAATTCTGCTCCCCTCTATTCATACAATAAAGACAACAACATTGATAACAGCATTTCACTACCCCTGCATTCAGTACTAACGTGATTTGTAACCCATCACCAGCCAAAGTTGATTACTTTGAGCAACACCGCTCTATCTGCTGGATAGCTAAGCGGAATAGGTGTGTTCATGTAAATACAGTTTGCTCCTGAAGTCTCTTCCACTCTCATCTAGCTGTCGGGGAGAGTTCATTCAGACCCTGCTTACATATCAGTAAATGTCATTAAACATTGATTTCACCTTACACACAAACCAAAGAAAAAATATTTTAATCAAAATAATCAAAATTTACAGATAGACAAAGTAAGAAAAATGGTGCTTGAGAACTTTTATTTAAGGATATTTACTTTGTGTATTTTGATATGCGATGTTGACAGTTTTGTTTTAATGATTACAAAGCTTTGGCTTTTTGACTCTCAACATCTATTGTCATTAAATAATTATTATATGAGTCCATGCATTATTTCCCAAAACTATGAAAATTTAAATAGATATAAACTGGAAAAAATGCTTAAATATAAACACTGATATTATACATAGAAATTATTTTTTAAAATTGACTTCTGCCAAGTCTATATATATCATCCCAAGTAGTATGGTCTTTGGTAAACAAGGGTGACAAAGTTGGGACTTGAGCTGTGTTGAAGCCTGTTTGTTTCTATTGGAATTATGTCTTTGTTTTCTTTCATAAACATGTTGGGTGACATTCTAGCCCCACTGGAGCCAGGATTCACCCCTCCTGTTTAAGAAGGATTCTGATTCCATATGTCATGACACAGTGTCAGACATAAACCTGTGAAGGACCACTTGCTCCTGACTACAAATAGAGGGTCAAATTTTCAAAAGTGCCTAAATTGACTGTGGGACTTAGTCATTTAGGTGCTTTGGGATGCCTTCAATGCCTAAGCTGGCTACTCCAGAGTGTTTCAAACTCATTTTCTTTGTGGTTCTGTAGATCATTCCTGATACACACTTCGGCAGGTATAAACAGCGGCTAAAGGAGGAACATAAATGCTTAAGAGTATTAGAAGGGTATAAGCAACAAGAATGGAGATGAATTTTGAGACAGGCCCAAGGGATCATAGCAAGGGATAAAAGGGTGAAATTAAGAGGAACATTTCAGCTAACTTTCAGGAAAGGTTTCTAAACAGTGAGGTGTGTCAGCTTGTCAGACAATCTCCCAAGGGAAGTGGGCTAACCCCCATCACTATTCCAAATGAGACCAGTTAAAGCACTAGGAAATGTTCTATAATGAACAATCCTGTGCTTGCAGGACTACATAGCTCAATAGGTCTTTTCCGTCTCCGCTCCTGTTATTCAATGCCATCAATTTTCTTTCTTTAAAGTTTCTTTTGGCTTTTTACAATTCATCATCTGGAATACACTCTTTGTCCTAGGAGGTAAATGTTTCCCTACTGATTTTGCTACCAGTGTAAACAACAATACAGGAAGGGTTCAGGTAAGACCTGACTGGACCACTAGTGGTGCAGAGGTGACTTTGTAGTACCATTGATACAGGGCACTACAGAGCTGACTTCACAGTGTCCTGGCCCACCCGCTCAGCTAGAGGAGCTGCACACAGGCACCGGTGGAGTGGTTCTTTCTGGGCAACCAATGGAGGAAAGCCACACCTCAACTACCGCTGAGTCTAGCTGGACCCATGAGTGAAGTTTTAAGTGTGTAGGGTTCGTGGTGAGACTAAGAGTTCCAGGCCTCCTTAAATCAGGTGAGTGTTTGGAACTGTGGGGGTTGATGCATGGATGTGGGTTGCTTATTTTCTTGTGTGTAAATATATAGAAAGTTAACGTGTTTCTACTGTTTTCCCTTTTCCCCAAATTAAAAACTTGCAGTTCCCTATTCCCAATTGCCTGCTGAGTGCTTGCAAGAGGAAGGTGAACAGGGAGGTTGTATTTTACTTTCTTAGAATGAGAATAGAAGTATGGCTCTGGGTAGGTGCTCGAGTCACCCTTTTATTTTAGACAAAGGACCCCTAGACAGTTTGAACCTGGCCTCTGTTACTTCCATTGGCAGTTGCCAGAAAGGTTACATAGATAATGCTTTTGAAATAACTTTGTATTATTCAAATAGCAAATTGGGCAACAACACTGTTTGATGGAGAATAGCAATGCTTTATTATCCATAAACTGTAGAGATGGGCCTGCAACATTGGTTGTGAATCCATCTCTTCCCTTTGCCCCCAACTTACTGAATTTTTGAAGGTATTTGGGTCCAGATTTGTATTTCACAATGTAGGGTTTGCTTTACGTTGGCCAAAATGGAACACCCAATCTAAATATCCCCACACTCAGAAAATTCAATTGAATCAGATCTGAACTTTGACTTGGGGCCCAACTCTAACATATAGAATGCTAAAAGTCTGGAGGTTTCCACTTCCAAAGGACAGCATTTACCAACAGTTTCCACTTAAAGAAAGCTGAGATATCAGCAAAAAGAAAAGGAGGACTTGTGGCACCTTAGAGACTAACCAATTTATTAGAGCATGAGCTTTCGTGAGCTACAGCTCACTTCCTCAGATGCTGTAGCTCACGAAAGCTCATGCTCTAATAAATTGGTTAGTCTCTAAGGTGCCACAAGTCCTCCTTTTCTTTTTGCGAATACAGACTAACACGGCTGTTACTCTGAAACCTGAGATATCAGTAATTTCCCCTTATAGGACTCAGTTCTCCAGGGTGCTGACCATAGGCACTAACTCCATGGGTGCTCCATGGCTGGAGCACCCACAGAGAAAAATTAGTGGGTGCTTAGCACCCACGGGCAGCCAGCTCCCTTCCTTCCCCCCACTCCCGCCCGCCGGTGGCCTCCGTCAATCAAATCCTCCCCCTCCCTCCCAGCGCCTCCTGAACGCTGCGGAACAGCTGTTCTGCGGCATGCAGGAGGTGCTGAGGGGGAGAGGAGGGGATGGGGCGCACTCAGGGGAGGGGGCGGAAAGAGGCGGGGAAGAGGCAGGGTAGGGTGGAGCGGGGGTGAGGCTTTGGGGGAAGGGCTGGAGTGTGGACAGGGTGGAGCAGGGACGGGAAACGGCAGGGCAGGGGTGGGGCATTGGGGGAAAGGGTGGAGTGGGGGCAGGGTCTGGGACTGAGCGGGGGTTGAGCACCCCCAGAGAAAATTAGAAGCCAGCACCTGTGGTGATGACCACTCTGGCTACAGCAAAACTTTTAAGCACATGCTTAATTTTAATCATATGAATAGTCCCACTTAAGTCAATGCTCTCACAGTTAGAACCAGCATAATATAAAAGAAACTTAATCCATTTATTAAGGGTGAAATTCATCCTAGTTCATCCTTGTGTTGCCAGCTCTCACAATTTTGTCACAAATGTTGTGCTATTTGGTGTTTTTTCTTCAAGTCCCGGCTCTCAGAGTCATGTGCTATTTGAGAATCTCATCTATCATTTTTATATGAAATGGAAATGTCCATCCCTCATGGGCTGTGGAGAAAAGTTTGAAAATGTGAACCCCAAAGGATGAATAACCAGAAGGATACATAGTCTTTCAGGTCAGAAGGGACCATTAGATCATCTAAACGGACATCTTGCAGAACACAGGCCATAAAATTTCATTCACTTATTCTTGTATTGAGCTCATGTACAAGACAAATAAAAAGAACCCAAAATGTACTTTAAAAAATCCTCATGGTATTTAAGTCAATCTCATGATTTGGGGGCCTGACTCAGGATTTTTGAATGCTGGTAGTTGGCAGCAATAGCTGCACCATTTAAGTCCTAATGATAAGACTTGTCTCAAGTGGTGTACATATACCTTGCGTTGTTCCCCCTCAATAGGGTGAATTTCATGCTAAATGAATAAACCATAACACTGCTGAGATGTTTAATCAATGCCTTCTGAGTAATGAAACTGGCCCCAAGGAAGAAACATGCTGTACCTGTTAAAGTCATTAATTCCACATGGATTTCAAGCTTCCTGTTCCGCCTCCTGCTTTTTTTCTTTCTTTCCTAAGTGTGGCCCTCTTTTTTTGTTCTTTGTCCCACCGTTTCAGAGGTCCACGTTTCACATCCTCTGTATCAGGAGATCACAGTAATAAATCTGAAAGTATCGCAACACGGTTTCATGTCCTGCTTCCCGATTAGTGAAATCCAAACAGCGTGCGTGGGGGTCAAATCTGCAGAAAGCCAGAGTGGGGTTTCGTTGCAGCCTTTTGCGATGAAGAGAAGTGCATGGTGAGATGTGAATCTGGGAAAAAATGAATCCAGACAGGGCACGGAAGTTCCATTGCACTAAGCTTCATTTCCTGCTCGGAGTTTGTGTGATGGAGGGCAGAAAAGGTGGGGGAGTAGCACTGTATGTAAGGGAGCAGTATGACTGCTCAGAGCTCTGGTACGAAACTGTAGAAAAACCTGAGTGTCTCTGGATTAAGTTTAGAAGTGTGTGCAACAAGAGTGATGTAGTGGTGGGAGTCTGCTATAGACCACCGGACCAGGGGGATGAGGTAGATGAGGCTTTCTTCCGGCAGCTCACGGAAGCTACTAGATCGCATGCCCTGATTCTCATGGGTGACTTTAATTTTCCTGATATCTGCTGGGAGAGCAATACAGCAGTGCATAGACAAACCAGGAAGTTTTTGGAAAGCGTAGGGGACAATTTCCTGGCGCAAGTGCTAGAGGAGCCAACTAGGGGGGGCGCTTTTCTTGACCTGCTGCTCACAAACCGGGTAGAATTAGTAGGGGAAGCAAAAGTGGATGGGAATCTGGGAGGCAGTGACCATGAGTTGGTTGAGTTCAGGATCCTGACGCAGGGAAGAAAGGTAAGCAGCAGGATACGGACCCTGGACTTCAGGAAAGCAGACTTCGACTCCCTCAGGGAACGGATGGCCAGGATCCCCTGGGGGACTAACATGAAGGGGAAAGGAGTCCAGGAGAGCTGGCTGTATTTCAAGGAATCCCTGTTGAGGTTACAGGGACAAACCATCCCGATGAGTCAAAAGAATAGTAAATATGGCAGGCGACCAGCTTGGCTTAATGGTGAAATCCTAGCGGATCTTAAACATAAAAAAGAAGCTTACAAGAAGTGGAAGGTTGGACATATGACCAGGGAAGAGTATAAAAATATTGCTCGGGCATGTAGGAATGATATCAGGAGGGCCAAATCGCACCTGGAGCTGCAGCTAGCAAGAGATGTCAAGAGTAACAAGAAGGGTTTCTTCAGGTATGTTGGCAACAAGAAGAAAGCCAAGGAAAGTGTGGGCCCCTTACTGAATGAGGGAGGCAACCTAGTGACAGAGGATGTGGAAAAAGCTAATGTACTCAATGCTTTTTTTGCCTCTGTCTTCACTAACAAGGTCAGCTCCCAGATTGCTGCGCTGGGCATCACAAAATGGGGAAGAGATGGCCAGCCCTCTGTGGAGATAGAGGTGGTTAGGGACTATTTAGAAAAGCTGGACGTGCACAAGTCCATGGGGCCGGACGAGTTGCATCCGAGAGTGCTGAAGGAATTGGCGGCTGTGATTGCAGAGCCATTGGCCATTATCTTTGAAAACTCGTGGCGAACGGGGGAAGTCCCGGATGACTGGAAAAAGGCTAATGTAGTGCCAATCTTTAAAAAAGGGAAGAAGGAGGATCCTGGGAACTACAGGCCAGTCAGCCTCACCTCAGTCCCTGGAAAAATCATGGAGCAGGTCCTCAAAGAATCAATCCTGAAGCACTTGCATGAGAGGAAAGTGATCAGGAACAGCCAGCATGGATTCACCAAGGGAAGGTCATGCCTGACTAATCTAATTGCCTTTTATGATGAGATTACTGGTTCTGTGGATGAAGGGAAAGCAGTGGATGTATTGTTTCTTGACTTTAGCAAAGCTTTTGACACGGTCTCCCACAGTATTCTTGTCAGCAAGTTAAGGAAGTATGGGCTGGATGAATGCACTATAAGGTGGGTAGAAAGCTGGCTAGATTGTCGGGCTCAACGGGTAGTGATCAATGGCTCCATGTCTAGTTGGCAGCCGGTGTCAAGTGGAGTGCCCCAGGGGTCAGTCCTGGGGCCGGTTTTGTTCAATATCTTCATAAATGATCTGGAGGATGGTGTAGATTGCACTCTCAGCAAATTTGCGGATGATACTAAACTAGGAGGAGTGGTAGATATGCTGGAGGGGAGGGATAGGATACAGAAGGACCTAGACAAATTGGAGGATTGGGCCAAAAGAAATCTGATGAGGTTCAATAAGGATAAGTGCAGGGTCCTGCACTTAAGACGGAAGAATCCAATGCACCGCTACAGACTAGGGGCCGAATGGCTAGGCAGCAGTTCTGCGGAAAAGGACCTAGGGGTGACAGTGGATGAGAAGCTGGATATGAGTCAGCAGTGTGCCCTTGTTGCCAAGAAGGCCAATGGCATTTTGGGATGTATAAGTAGGGGCATAGCGAGCAGATCGAGGGATGTGATCGTTCCCCTCTATTCGACATTGGTGAGGCCTCATCTGGAGTACTGTGTCCAGTTTTGGGCCCCACACTACAAGAAGGATGTGGATAACTTGGAGAGAGTCCAGCGAAGGGCAACAAAAATGATTAGGGGTCTAGAACACATGACTTATGAGGAGAGGCTGAGGGAGCTGGGATTGTTTAGTCTGCAGAAGAGAAGAATGAGGGGGGATTTGATAGCTGCTTTCAACTACCTGAAAGGGGGTTCCAAAGAGGATGGCTCTAGACTGTTCTCAATGGTAGCAGATGACAGAACGAGGAGTAATGGTCTCAAGTTGCAGTGGGGGAGGTTTAGATTGGATATTAGGAAAAACTTTTTCACTATGAGGGTGGTGAAACACTGGAATGCGTTACCTAGGGAGGTGGTAGAATCTCCTTCCTTAGAGGTTTTTAAGGTCAGGCTTGACAAAGCCCTGGCTGGGATGATTTAACTGGGAATTGGTCCTGCTTCGAGCAGGGGGTTGGACTAGATGACCTTCTGGGGTCCCTTCCAACCCTGATATTCTATGATTCTATGATTCTATGATGCCATGAATGATTCCATTTGAAACATACTTGCAACAAGCTCTGAGAGAAAGCAGCAGAGGAGAGCTACCTCTATCTTTAGCTTTGTATGGCGGCCGCAGTGGAAGGTTAAGAAAAAGCACATGGGTTGTAATACTGAATTGTATTCACCTGTAGCTGGGTAACCACATACCTCCAGAGCTCCCTTTTCAACCCTTTGCCGAGCAGGTAACAGCAGCACGAGCAAAGCGGCTGGATGTGTTTTTCAAGCAAGCACCATACAGTGGTTAACTTAGGAGACATTAGTGGTTGTCTTCAGGGTCTGTTTTCTAACAGGAAACAGGGATGTTCCCTCTGGGACTCTTTTATCACTTTCTTGACAAAGGCATTGTTAATTGTATTCAGATTTTGCCTTTTTTTCCCCCCTGTCAAAGGCCTTTTGTATTTGGGTGCGGAACACCCTTTCCCTGTCTGCTGTAGTATGATTAAGGCACTTTCCATCTTGCAGTCTAACATAAACAAGCGGTTGGGAGTTTTCTATAACAAATGTAATCCATGCAGACAAGGAGAGCAGCCTAAATAACATAAGATGAAAAGGGAGTTGAAAATACACCACAAATACAGAGCCAGCTGGATGCATGAAAAGATCTAAACCCCAGGATTTGCACAATAACGTTAAGGACAAATCATTTTATTAAAGCTTGAATAATATTTCAAACAAATGCTATGAAGCCACTTTCTAAAACAGCTTTTTTAACATTCTGAAATAAAAATGTTTGTGAGAATACATTGGATATAGTTATTTATCACGGGCCAAATTGCCAGCTAGGGTTAATCATCATGGCTTCACAGAAGGCAATGGAATGTGACCAATTTACACCAGCTATGTGGAGCTGGCTAAATGGGGCAGAGCAGGAGGCACATCCTAGAGTTAAGGTTGCTTAACACTTTCCAGTGTAAGACCCTGTTCTCAGTTGCTCATTACTTTGCTGAACTTCAACCACTCAGGTTGAAATGTCCCACGCTGGGTAACTAGCTTTTAAAAAAAACAAACAGAAATGAGAGGAGGCAAAAATGTGTTTTGCCGATATTAAAAAAAAATTCCTATCGCCATTTCGTTGAGAAGCTCTGGAGCCTTCTGTAATTTGGAGTAAGGGATTATAAATTTGTGTAGCGGGGGGGTCGGGGGAGAGGGAGGCGAGGAACCCTGTTGACAGGGATGTGCATTTTGCTATGCCTGTGAAAAATCTGCTGACATGTGGCAGAGTTATGAGCCTCCAAAAGTCTCAGTTCACACATATTCATTAGAGGCTTGTGTGGCAACTAAAGTCTCCAACGATTTCATCTGCGCTGAGCTTGTGTAACCCACACACCTCCTGGGTGCAGTGTTCTGCCCCATCTAGTGGCACCGAGACCACTTGGAGCGCGAGACAAAATGAGTCTGCTCTACAGCCTTAGCTAACAGTGCCGCCCACAGTCTGTCGGCCTTACACACGCTCCACCCCAAGGCTGCAGGAGCTGACCGTTACTTTCCCTCCAATTGCTCTTCTCAACAGCTGTAGTGCTGGGTACTGGAACTGAGAATAGAGAGATTGTCTGTCCTGTGCTCTCAGCGTTTCCCTCCTGGTTCCCAGGCAGCGTAGAGGAGGAAGAGAAAGTGGAGACAGGATGTAGGGAGATAACGGCGGAGACTGGCGGTAGGTGGGGCAGGTTGTAGTCAACACAGTTCCACATTATAGAGTTTCTTTTTTCAGTTTGCTTTTTTAAAAACCAAGGAATTAAATCCCTAAAAACCTACTTTAATAGAACGTTAAGGTTGCAAAGTCCAGTACTCAGACGTTAGGAAATGCCAAAATTAAGGTTGCCTGTGCAACCTTAATCCAGCCCCCTTGTGCGTTTGCATTATGATACCATCTTTCCTTACATGATCACATGCTATTTTTTCCCATGTGACCCCGCCTCATTCAGTACACATAATGGACGGTGCTCTGTGGATGCATTAAGATTGTGTAGTGAAGGAAGTGGTTGTAGCTAGACCTCAAAAATGTTGCAGAAATTGGAAGGTGTGCCATGAATGAGGCATGGTAGCGCAGAAAAAGAGAGGATGGTCTTGTGGTTTAAATGGTTGAATACCACCTGGAAGAACTGGATTCTATCCTTCCCTCTGCTACAGAATTCCTACGGGATGCTGGGCAAGTTAATTAAACCAACCTCTTCACTGGGGCCACTACGTTCATGAGCGGCGGGTATAATTGGCTAGGGGGAGCTAAGTCTCCCCAAACAGGATGCTACCTTTGGAGTGCCATGGCCGAAAGGGCGTCTGGACCGTGGCCCTGCCCATGCTCCACCCCGAGGTCCCGCTCCCATGTCCCGCTCTTCCCCCACAGCCCTGCCCACACCGTTCCTCTTCCCGCCCCTGCTCCACCTCTTCCTCTAAGGCCTCCCCAGCCTGCTGCTCATGCTTCGCTGTCCCTTTCCCCTGCGCCCCACCCCATGCCTGACTCTCATGCCTCTTTGGCCCCTCCCCTGTGCCCCCCCACACCACTCATGCCTCTTCGCCCCCTGAGAGGCAGAGCGGTGTGGGCAGGGGGCCTTTGGGGGAGGGGTCAGAGAGGCATGGCGGTGGGTGGGTGGGGGTCTTTTGGGGGAGGGGGCTGAGCAGGAGCAGGGCCTGGGGCAGAGCAGGGGGCAGGGCCACGGTCTCGGTGCCAGTGGCCCCCTCCCCCCCTCCACTTCTAAGGAGCTTCTGGAGCTCAGGTCCAGCCTCCACAAATGCGGGAGTCACGCACCTGACATGACTACTTTTGTGTTCCTCCTTTTCTGGGTACCTGACTTGAGACACCTAGGTACGTCTAGGCAGCAAAAAACTGACTTGGGCTCTCACTGCAAGGCTAAAATAGCAGTGTAGACATTCAGGCTCGGGCTGGACCCTGGGCTCTGAGACCCTCCCGCCTCACTGGGTTTCAGAGCCTGGCCTCCAGCCTAATCCCAAATGTCTACACTGCTATTTTTAGCCCCGTAGTGTGAGCCCGAGTCAGCTGACCTGGGCTCTGAGACTAACTGCTGCAGGGTTTTTTTTGCTGTGTAGACGTATCCCTGAGGTCTGGTTGGAAGCACGTACAACAGCAAGTGAAGTCAATGGTGACTGTACTCTGAACATACAGTGTGTGAGAAAAATGCTAAGTACTCTGAAAAGTCTGGCCTGAGGTGTTTGAAATTGGCACCCAAAGTTAGTGGATGCGTTTCTCAGTTTTGGCATTTATCTCTGTGCCTCTGGCCCCAGGTGTGAACTAGGGGTGATAACATCTCCCTACCTCAGAAGAGCATTGTGATGGTAAATTCGTTACATAGAAAAGCCCATGAAGAAATTAATTACTCTGTATTCAGTGCCTGGTTTGGATGGTTTTCAAAAATAAGGCATGGGGGGGGCCCCACATCTCGTGATACAAAGAAATATTGAATAACTAGCCATTCAGTGAATCCCATCCATCCTCTGCAGTGAATGAGGCAGGTCCTGTGGAAAAAACAATATGTGATCATGTAATTAATGACTGTATCGTAATGCATGTGCACAAGAGGGCTGAATAAATCTCTTTGAGTGCTTTACTTTGCACTTAACTTTTTTGTTATACATATACATAGTTAAACTCTATTATATCTCTCTATAATAGAGAGAGTTTGACTATCCACTCATTTACTCCATTTTTCATCAGAATAATTCCACTGAAACTGACTTCTGTAGAATTACACCAAGATAAAACTGATGCAATGGAATGGTGAATTAGGCATGATCGGTAACATGTGGACTAATTCCTTGAAATGGTGCACCTCTAACCTAACTGAGTAGTATTTTGGGGGGATGCAAAAACCTGTATTGATAAATGTGCAAACTGGATTTTATTTAAATCTTGGCAAGCCATAGTACAATGACATTGATTCTTCTGAGATGGGAATTACCATCCTAGAAATCCCAAGCCGGGACTGACGAATTCGCTTTGTCATTAGAGATGACCTCCGATGCTCTGTAGGTGAAATTCATCCCAGTCAAGAAAGCCTGTACAGGTCTCTCAGCCCCCTGTGAGTTTTTTCTTAAAGGGCCACACCATCAACTTGACAATTGCATTTCTGTCTGCAAATTTTGTACATGTAACACCTACAGTAGTGAGCAATGACAGACATTTAGTGTGTGTGTGGGGGGGGAGGGTGGGATTGTGATTTCTTTGTGCATTTGGTGGCATTTTGAGCCGAGTCATTTTCACCTGTCTAGTCAGCTACTTTTCCCCTTTCTGAAAGACCCTTATAAACATCAACAGAGAAATAGAAAAGCCCTTATAGACTAAAATCTAAGAAAATGTGTTTGTCTTAAGTCAGGACACCCGGTTTACAGGGACACTCTGAGAAAGTGGAATTTTAAAAAATAACTTTAAAAAGTAGTCAAGTTGCCAGTTTCCATTTAAATCTCAAGTAATGGGCCAAATTCTGGTCCCAGTGAGGCACTGGGGGTCCTGCCATTAAATGCAGTAGGAGTCGCATTTAGATGTAAGGGCTTCTGTGGTTCACAGAGATTTGCATTGGCTCTCCTCACCAGGGTGAGTTACACCTTTTGTCAATGGGGCTTTGTAGGATGATAACAAAAAAAACAAAAAAATCAGTTCAGCAGTCTTTTTTGCCCACTTGCATCACAACTGGACTCAGTTCTCTGCTGAGGCTAAGCTCTGCTCAGTGCAGCTGAATAGCAGAGGGTAAAGGTAGCTCAAAACTACCTTTGTAGCTCCCTGCCTCTGGGACGTCCCCCTGCCCCAAAGGCTGCTCTAAGTTACGCTAACTGCAATGGTCCTTAAGGGGTTCTCACACCTGTTGGAGATCAGTGAAATGTAGCAGTGCTCCACACATGCTCCTTTTCCCTCCCAGCGTCGGCCCCATCTACATGCATGGGTACTGCAAAGAAGGGGCATCATGTTGGCTGGGTACCACCCAGGGATTCCCCCATGATGGGTGAATTCTCAGCTAGCTGGCTAAGCTGCCTTTACAGCCCCTTTGCACTCCCACTGTGGTGCAAAGGCACGGTAGCATCAACCACAATCTGGGCGTGGGGCTTCAAGGCATTTAAGAATCTGAAGCATTCACAGGGTTCCCAAAAGACCTTTATATGTTATGCATAGAATACAGTATTTGACAGTTGGTAAAATTCTGTTGTCCCTCTAAGGGATTTAGAAATCGCATACCACTCAGCTGCAGTGTCTTTCTGAGTCTGGTTTGTAACAGGAAAGGCTGCTGTTTATAGATTCATAGATTTATTTTAGGGGCTGTGTGTGTTGTGTATTTATTGCAGGCAGGAAGCCATCTGCCCCTGGGACACTCATGCTGGTACAGAACGCTGCAGCGTTTCCTCCCCAGTGTGGGCTGCTGCAAGTGCATTGCACCCATCTTCTGCTCTCTGCCCTGGCCCCCGATAAGAACACAGAGCCATGTTGACAGCCTCAGTCCTTATCGTCAAGGCTCTCAATGGCCTGGGCCCAGGATATCTAAGAGATTGACTAAAGCTCCAGGATGAAGACCATTGTGGACAACTCTGCTTCTCTGGCACAGTGGAACTTCCTATCATCAGGGGTGCTGGAACAATTTGTATAGTGGGGGTCCTGAGAGTCATTTAACCAAACTGTAAACTCTGTATATAATGGAAACCACTTCAAGTCATGGGGTGCTGCAGCACCCCCCCACATCCTCAGTTCCAGCACCTATGCCTACCATAGAATCATAGAATTGTAGGACTGGAAGGGACCACAAGAGATCATGTAGTTCAGGCCCCTGCACTCATGGCAGGACTAAGTGTTATCTAGACCATCCCTGACAGGTATTTGTCTAACCTGCTCTTAAAAATCTCAAGTGATAGAGATTCCACAACCTCCCTGGGCAATTTATTCCAGTGCTTAACCATCCTCACAGTTAGAAAGTTTTTCCTAATGTCCAACCTAAACCGCCCTTGCTGCAATTTGAGCCCATTGCTTTTCGTCCTTTCCTCAGAGATTAAGCAGAACAATTTTTCTCCTTCCTCCTTGTAACAATCTTTTATGTACTTGAAAACTGTATTCATGTCCCCTCTCAGTCTTCTCTTCTCCAGATTAAACAAAACCAATTTTTTCAATCTTCCCTCAGAGGTCATGTTTTTTAGACCTTTAATCATTTTTGTTGCTCTTCTCCGGACTTTCTCCAATTTGTCCACATCTTTCCAGAAATGTGGAGCCAAGAACTGGGCAGAGTAGAGCAGAAGAATTTCTTCTCATGTTTTGCTTATAACGCTCTTCCTAATATATCCCAGGATGATGTTTGTTTTGTTTGCAACAGTGTTACACTGTTGACTCATATTTAGTTTGTGATCCACTATGACGCCCAGATCCCTTTCCGCAGTACCCCTTCCTAGGCAGTCATTTCCCATTTTGTGTGTGTGCAAATGACTGTTCCTTCCTAAGTGGAGTACTTTGCATTTGTCCTTATTGAATTTCATCCTATTTACTTCTGACCATTTCTTCCATTTGTCCAGATCATTTTGAATTTTAATCTTATCATCCAAAGCACTTGCAACCCCTCCCAGCTTCAGAAACTTTGTAAGTGTACTCTCTATGCTATTATCTAAATCACTGATGAAAATATTGAACAGAACTTGACCCAGAACTGAATTCTGCAGGACCCCACTCAACATGCCCTTCCAGCATGACTGTGAACCACTGATGACTATTCTCTGAGAACAGTTTTCCAACCAGTTATGCACCCACCTTATAGTAGTTCCAACTAGGTTGTATTTCCCTAGTTTGTTTATGAGAAGGTCATGTGAGACAGTATGAAAAGCCTTACTTAAAGTCAAGATATACCACATTTAATGCTTCCCCACTATCCACAAGGCTTGTTACCCTGTCCAAGAAAGCTATTATGTTGGTTTGACTCAATTTGTTCTTGACATATCCGTGCTGACTGTTACTCATCACCTTATTATCTTCTAGGTGTGCGCAAATTAATTGCTTAACGATTTGTTTCATTATCTTTCCGGATACTGAAGTTAAGCTGACTGGTTTTTAATTCCCCTGGTTGTGCTTATTCCCCTTTTTATAGATTGGCACTATATTTGTCCTCTTCCAGTCCTCTGGAATCTTCCCATCTTCCATGACTTTTCAAAGATAATCAATAATGGCTCAGATACCTCCTCAGTCAGCTCCATTCTAGGATGTATTTCATCAGGCCCTGGTGACTTGAAGACATCTAACTTGTCTAAGTAATTTTTAACGTGTTCCTTCTCTATTTTAGCTTCTAATCCTATCTCATTGTCACTGGCATTCACTATGTTAGACGCCAATCGCTACTAATCTTTTTGGTGAAAACTGAAACAAAAAAGTCATTTAGCACTTCTGCCATTTTCACATTTCCTGTTATTGTCCCCCCCCCCTCACTGAATAAGGGTAAAGCTCATCTGTGCTGTCCCTAGACTGTGGAACAAACTCCCGCGGGGACTAAGCGCCGTCCCAGACTCACCACTGTCCACTCCAAGTGCCACATGTCCTTCTTCCATCTTGCCTTCTCTCATATAAACACAGAGCAGTGTGTACAATAAAAAAAATCAACAAACCTCAAACAAAACACTGCACAACACGCACACAATTGTCCCCCCGGAGAGAGGATGTGAGAGAGAACAAACCAGGTGGGAAAGATGTTAGACATGTCGCTTAATGCACTATGTGAAGGCTTTCAGGTATTACGGTAATGAGGCTGGTAGTAAAGTAGTTTCTCTCTCTTCTATTGTGTATGCATCTGTCTCACTCAACTAAATGTTTGTTACTTCTGCTTCAATTAATCTGTGATTAATCTTTTTTTACTGATCGTATGTAGGAGGTAATGGACTGGGGAGACAAGGAATGGTGGAACATACTGGTCACATTGCAATGAGTATTTCCAGCAGTATTCTAACTGCTCTTCTGGAAGGGAAAATTAGACATCCGTCCAAGCAGAAGACAATGTTATAGATTTAGATATAATAATAATAATTATAAGCTCTTTTCTTTGCACTGTTGAGTAATTTCAGCATTTATTTCATACTATTGTTAAGCTTGTTTATAATAGATATATTTATATATAAAGTAGAATAGAGAAAAGCACAAGATATATTTTATAAATATTTCTGGATGTTCTGCATACAAAATAAAATATGTACATCCACAGATAGTGGTTCTGTGCTGTTGTCACGGCAGGACCATACATTTCATTCACATACTCCGGCTAGGTCTGCTTAGAATAGCTGACATCTCGCCTTGTCTGGAATTTCTAAAGGTGTAAACACACCTCCCGCACTGCTGGTGTCTTGGCAATTTCTTGGCTCTGAGTTTATAGCTTTGTTGAGGGAGGAGGGATGGTGCCATATTTACGTTAGGCCTGGATGGGACAAGGCATCGGAGCAACAGTGAACTAGGGAGTAACATCCAGTGGTCAAGAGAGAGAGGAAAAGGATACAGGAGTCGACTTTCCATTTCCATTTTACTTTGACTTCACTGTATATTTCGTTATGTCCCATAGCTGCTCTCTGGTCACTCAGCCCCTGTGTCCAGTGGGCTCCTCTCACTACACCGGGATTACATTGACACTGGGGTTCAGTACATGTTTGTGAATACTTGAATTTGACACCCTGGCAGCCTACGCTAAGTAGGGTCAAGACCTCCAGTCCTTCGGTAGAACAATAACTTTAGTCTCAGCCCTGGACAAAAAAAAAAAGGGTTAAATTGATTTACATGTCTTTTCGTTTCAGGGGCAGAACCAGGAATGTTTCTGGCTTTATCATGCTGAGTGGATTCTCCCGTCCTGAAAATTTAGCCTTTGGAAACAAATACAATGATTGCTTTGAAGTTATAGGGCATCCCTTGTCAGGGATTGTCCTGTAGGCTACTGGAGAATCCAAGCCCTTTGTGGTAGGATGCAAGAGTAGACATTAGCCTGCATTATTTTCAGCCAGAGCTGTTCTTCCTCCCCAGGAAAGTTTCTCTTTGTTTCTTACAGTACTAAAGGCACTTGATAGCTGGACATTGTTGGCAACGTAAGGCATGTTTTTGCAAGAAGGTATGATCCAAAATGAGTTTTGGTTTAAGCCTCTTGTCTTCTCAGGAAGAATTTGATTGGTGGGAAACCCTTCCCCTTTTTACATTTTAAAAAACAAGGTTATTTTTACGGTTGTAATGGAATTCTCTTTATATCATCTCCAAGTCCATGTCTTTGCAAGATAAACGATGTCTAGTCCAGGAAAGGTTTCCTCTTCTATGAACAGCGCTTTGGTGCCATTGGCATCTAAGCTTTTTGGCCGCGTGGGAGATGTTTCATTTGCACACGTACCTTTCAACAGTCCTCTCGCATTTTTTACAGGTCACGTAGCAGCACCAATGGTATTTGCAGTGGCATCGCTCCACCACTTTGTCCATGTACGGGTTGTAGCCTCGGCCACAGCACATCAGATCGCAGCTGTCGCTGCCGCTGGAGGTTTTGTTGCATTGCCTGGAATAAAGGAGATGGGGGAATTAGTGCAAATCATCACAAAGCCTGTTGAGAAACGAAGTGATCGTCCGTGCCTGCAATTGTGGCTTGGCTTGCGCGGATGTGCCAGGACTGATCTTCAGCAGGGCTAACTAGAGGCTTAAGCCACCTGGGGATCTGCCCGAGAATGCCGCACCTGCAAAGGAGCCAGATAAAGTCTCAGTCCCTGTGTTCTGGGGCCTGATCCAGAGCTGACGGAAGTCAATTGGGAGTTTAGAATCCCCTACTATGCAAGCGCTGGGGATTCTAGCCCCAACAAGAGCACTAGTAACCCCACAAGGGTGGGGAAGGGATGAGACTAGGTCAATACCCTCGTGCCCTTGCCCATATGCTGCACATTGGCCAGCAGCACTGGGCTAGCAGAGAAGACAGCACTGCCAACCCTGCAAAGGGTGCAAAAAGGGCCACGCACTCCCCAAGGGACTGCAGAGGCCAGGTGCACAATGCCTGAGACTGGGAAAGTCACCTCCCTGTCTTAAAGCCATGATCTAGCCACAACTGTGTCAGGTACATTACAGCTAATCGCACCAGGGTAATACTTTGCACATCTGTGGGGCCTTCCAAATGAGTATCTCACAGCAGTGTATAAACAGCAGAGTAGCAGGCCTTGCCTGGCTCTGACATTCCATCTCATGGCAGGCTGAGGGGCATATGAGTATTGCAGGATGATACATGTACCTTTACAGATTTATTCCTTTTCTTTCTTCAGATTTTAATTAAACCCATCCTCTTGAGAGTCAGTCTGTACTTCTGTATGGTTCTCTTGCATTGTCTGCTGGAATCATTTCACAAAGCTGGCTTAAATTTTCAAAAGTAACTGGTGATTTTGGGTGTCACCTTGAGACACCTTTAAAAGGGTCTGATTTTCTGAGGGTAGATACCCAGCCTTTCCTGAAAACCAGCCCCCACCCCTTAAGCTGTGTCGAGTTGGGCACGCAAAAATCACTAGTCACTTTTGAAATGCAGTCCCCCGGATAGTGGGAAGTTCATGTCCACTTGGTAAAGTGGTGCAAGTTTTGCATGGCTCTCAGGCTGGCATCACACACTGCAGTGATAAAGCACCATGGTGAATAAAACCAGCATGTGGGGAAAGCTGGTCTTATGGCTAAAATACTAGCTGGCCACTCAAAAGCTTTGAGTTCAACTCCTGTCTCTGCTACAGATTCCCTGTGTGACTTTGGATAAGTTTCTTAATCTCACTCTGACTCTGGTTCTCATCTGCACAATACCAATAATGCTTCCTGAGTCCTTAGAATGCTTCCAAGCTCTTTAGGGTAGAGGCTCTTACTATGTGTACTTAGAGCACCCAGCACAACCAGACCCCAGACTTAGCTGCGGCCTCTAGACGCTAATATCGAGTGAGAAGCATTTCCCTAGGAAACTGCTCAGACATCTTTTCTAAATCACATTTTGCTTAGGTTATTTTGGCCAGAAGTATTTTTACACCAGATCAGGGGGGCCGGGAGGAGAGAGGAGAACGGTGAGTGAGGAGGGAGAATTGGACTCCTGTGCTGAGCCCGCCATTAACAGCTGGAAATGAATCCAAGTGATTTATAGGAATTCCTCATGAGGTAATGCTTTATGAGACGTTATAGGATTAATGAAGTGCTGGGAATTTTGTTCTTGTTCTTCCCTTATTTATTTCTGACTCGGTACGACCTCCTGTTTGTTATTTCTGACCTCCATTCATGGCCAGGTTCCGTTTGTAAAGTTTCCCCACTCATTCCCCCACTTTGGGAGTGCGTGTACATATTTACAAACCTCTGGAAGGTTCACCAAAGCCTGCTCGTAATTGTTATGACCAACAGTCAAAAGCTCAGTCCATAACCACACTGTGTGTGTTTACCTAACGCTGAACGAACAGCATTGTCGTATATGCCTGTGACCCTGCGCCCCCTCCAACAGGAAACCTCAGAATGGCTCCTCATAAACATATTAGTCAATAAGTTAAATATTTAGAGCAAAGGTTCAAATACATAAATATTAACATTATGGAGGGGCTTTAAAGGCTTAGTCAGCTTTGACGAAGGTTGGGAAGGTTGAAGCCACTGGATTCGTTTTCCAAGGCTCATGAGTTCATAACAGGCCGTAAAATTCACATGTTTGGGTATGTGATGCCTCCACACCACCTTGTACAATTCAGGGGGAGCTAAGCAGAATTGGGTGGGGCTAGTACTTAGATGGGGCTCTCCAAGATACACACAGCTGCTTCAGGAAGTGGCATGGTTGATTGGGTGTCACTCTTTCCTCTGCGTCATTATGGAACCAATACCCCACGATAGTGTCAAGGACACTGTGTCTTATGGGGACACTCATATGGCTCTGTAGCGAGATATATTTAGCCCATTATGATCAAAGTTACCCCCAAACTACACATGGAGCAAAACTGGTATCATTTATCTGAAATCTTCCCCCTCCCCCTTTCTTCCCACCAAAAGACTGAAGGTTTGGATACAAATGGAATCCAACCCGGTACTACCTGTAGAGTTAGGAAGAACAATAAGGAGTCCTTGTGGCACCTTAGAGACTAACAAATTTATTTGGGCATAAGCTTTCATGAGCTAAAACCCACTTCATCAGGTTTCATCTGAAACCTGTAGAGTTAGGGTTTTCCAAAACTAAATCTAACCCACTTGGCCTCATATAGAGAGAGGAAAAAAAGAAACCGTTCTAAGAGAATGCCAAACTTCCCTTAAATTTTGTCATTTTGGATCAAAGAGCTCAGAGCTGAATCATTCTGATTTTGGTTTCGCAAAACCCCAGCCTGTTACGCCCACCTCTACCCTAAACATGCTTTTTGAACAATTTTGTGTCAATACCATTAAACAAATATCTCATTCTCTGTTGTAAGTGTTGGAGTTGGGTGAATAAAACCCAAATCTTTTTACAGACTGAAAGAGCTACTGGTACCTGCAGTATCTCTTCTGGACCTATGTGTATAAGTAGCTAAAGATGAACAAGGACAGGACCTACACTTTTGTCCAAATTAGCAGCCAAACCACGGGGTGCCTGGGATCAGTAAAATTCACCATATTTTATCTACAGGAACAATCCTTTGACATTGGCTTGTCACAGATCCTGGTTCTAATCTCACCCAGCTAGACTGAGCCTTATTTGTACTTGTGTAAATCCAGTGCAATTCCATCGACACCAGTGCAATTCCATTGCAAGTGAGAATCTGGCCCATTGTCTTCGAACCTAGCACTGTAATGCCTAGAAATATTTGCAAAAACAATGGAAAACAATGTACCAGCCACCTCAGATGAGACCTAAAACAAGCCCCTGACCCAACTGTGCTCCTTAAAGATGCCATGGCATTTTTTGCAACAAGAGGGGAGGTTAGCCAGTAGCCTTGCCAAATTTCACTCACACTCTGCCCATCTAAAGTTTCCCTATAGTGCTTTTTAGGTATATCTCTAAAAACACTGTTGTGCAGTAGTCCTTGGTTCAGAACACCTTCATCTGCGTTCCAGAAGTGACTATACTGCAGTGGTGGGCTAAGGGACTCTTGAACCCCAGGGTCACAGGTTACACCTATGTGAGTCTTCCCACAGACAGCAGAGGCTAAGAAATGCCCCAAGCATAAACTCATGGAGAATCCTCTGAACCGTTCACTCTAGGTCCCCTGTGGAACAGGCAGGTGGTTCCACCATGTAAACTCCCTGATGTTCCAAGATCGGTTTGAATCCCAGACCACACACAGGAGGAAAGACCATTAACGTAAAGACCAAATGCTCTACCAGAGCTCCCTCAAGAGCTAGGCTGCCATGTGCTCCCTACTAGTGGCCTTGCAGCAAAGGAGGGATTGTAGCTCCTTCAAGGGATCCTTCCTGCTGATCTTGCAGTCAGATTCCCAGTTAGAAATCCAGCCATGCCAGAGGGGAGCATGAGATGGAAAGCAGCTGCCTCTAGCTCCACCCACTCCTAGCCACTCTCTCTCATTCCACAAGCCATGGAACTCTGACCATGTAGAAGGGCTTCTACAGTGTCTAGGGCCCAGGGCAAAGAATGCATCAGAGCCTCAGGTCTCCTCCTAGCTGTGGGTATGCATCCTTTTTAGCCACACCATGCTTCTCTCTGCACCATGCTGCAGAGAGTAAGTAGCACGTAGCCCAACTTCTTCAAAGCACTTGGGGAGGACAGGTACTCTATAAATAATATAAAAGATTATTACTCTTATTAGACATGCTAGCCCAGTGAGAACTTGAGCAAGCCCTTCTAAGTCAAATCAAATCATGGCATGATGGTCCGTTATCCTGCACCAGGAAGTTACTCACCTTGTGTCACAACACTTAGAACAACTCGTTCAGAGCTATCATGTCATAAGAACCAGTAGCGTAGCCAGGGGGGAGCGGCCGCTCCCTCTCTGAGCACAAGTGGGTTCGGCTTGGCGGGGGCCTTCACTCGATCCCGGTCCTCGGCGGCATTTCGGCGGCGGGGGCCTTCAGTGCCGCTGAGGACCTGGAGCGCCACCCGGTGAGTACAAGCGGGTGGCGCCTTTCTTTATGTCCGCTGCCCCTGTTCGCTCCGCCTAGCTATGCCACTGAGAAGAACATAAGAACGGCCACACTGGGTCAGATCAAAGGTCCATCAAACCCAGTATCCTGTCTTCCCACAGTGGCCAATGGCAGGTGCCATAAAGGGAATGAACAGACAGGTTATTATCAAGTGATCCATGCCCTGTCACCCAATCCCAGCTTCTGGCAAACAGAGGCTAGGGACACCATTCCTGGCTAATAGCCATTGATGGACCTATCCTCCATGAATCTGTCTAGCTCTCTTTTGAACTCCGTTATAGTCTTGGCCTTCACAACACCCTCTGGCAAGGAGTTCCAGAGGTTGACAGTGCATTGCGTGAAAAAATACTTTGTGTTTGTTTTAAACCTGCTACCTATTAATTTAATTTGGTGGCCCCTTCTTCTTGTATTATGAGAAGGAGTAAATAACACTTCCTTATTTACTTTCTCCACACCAGCCATGATTTTATAGACCTCTATCATATCCCCCCCTTAGCTGCCTCTTTTCCAAGCTGAAAAGTCCCAGTCTTATCAATCTCTTCTCAGACAGAAGCCGTTCTAGACCCCTAATCATTTTTGTTGCCCTTTTCTGAACCTTTTCCAATTCCAATATATCTTTTTTTAAGATGGGGCGACCATGTCTGCACGCAGTATTCAAGCTGTGGGCGTGCCATAGATTTATATAGAGGTGATATGATATTTTCTGTCTTATTATCTATCCCCTTCTTAATGATTCCCGATGATGTCCTTTTGTGTATATATGAATCTGCTGGATGGTGCACTACGGAGCTGCTGTATGCTAGTTTCCTATGACGTATCACACAGGAAACGGGAAACTTAAAATCATGTCACCATTTTTAAAAAATTGTATAACTCCATGAGTGCCGGAAGGAGCTGTTCCAGTTCATAATGGACTGGAAATAATACCGACGTTTAATATGATATAAATTGTTATTTTAGTCATCAGGCCAAAGCCAGAGGCCAAAAGAGCCCTTGCAAGATAATTCCACAAGACAATTTGTTTCTCTTGCCTTTAGTACTATTGTGACATTAGGGGGAGAGGAGGAAGGGGCAGAGGGTGGGGAGGAAGACATTTGGGTTGAGATTTTCAAAACCACCTATGAGATTTAGATACACAATTCCCGTAAAAATACAATAGGTGCTATGTGTCTCAATCACCTAGGCAGCTTTGAAGAGCTAAGCCTTGAAGTAGAAACAAAATGGGATAACTTAGTTTTTACAGCACCTCGCACAGTGGGGTCCTGGTCCATGGCTAGGGCTCCTGAGAACCGTAGTAATACAAATAAATAAATAAATGGTACAAGAACAGTGCTGTAATCTGTCCTGTTTATTGTCTCTAAGGCAGCCCAACTCACATCAGTTCAGTCTGCAGGTTATAAAGGCAGATTTTTCTGGTTCCAGCTGAGATCTCTCTGTGCCTTATATGATTCATCATCAGCAATATGGACATAACTGACCATTGTGTTGGCAGTAGAATAGGAGTCCACAAGGGTCTTTACCATTGCTCTTAATTTTATGTGGAAGGCACTCAAACTGCAGGGATGAGTGGTAGTATCAAACGGATAGAGAGTCAGAGAGAGAGATGAGTGAGCTAATTCATCCTTTAGAAGAAGTGAAAACAAATGCAGTCTGGTAAGATGTGCAGCAAACCAGGAAGGGATCCCTACCATGTAAGCCTTGTAGGGCAGGGCGACAGGTGACTGGGCTGTGAATGGTCATGCCTAGTGGTTGGAGCAAGACTCAGGTCTAGAGGGTAGAATGGGAGTCAGTAGCCAGGAACCACAACCCCGTTTCAGAGCTAGAGTCAGAGGCCACGTGCCAGAGCAAAGGATCAGAGCTGGAGACAGAGACCAGATGCCAGAGCCAGAATCAGAGACTGGAGCCAAGGGTCAGAGCAAGAGGTCAGATGTCAGGAATTACAGCCGAGGGTCAGAACCACGTTACCTGCAGTGAGGCAAGGCTGGGAACAAGCAAGCACTGGAGTGATCACACCTATGGACAAACGCTTTGAGCAGCCACTGAACAACAAGAACAACTGTGCCCATCGGGGTGCCTGGAAACTGGCTCCGCTTCAGGCTCTGATTCCTGACACAGGGTTCTGTCTACTTATATTTTTCTGAGACACCATGAACACATATAACTCTGCATAAATGAACAGAGCCTGTGACCATGCTACTGGTGGGATGCAGAGAGATACTGAATGTATTTAGCAGAACTGGGCTAACTATTCATCATGAATACGATACCCAGTGTATTTTCCCTGTTTGTGAACTTACTCTTTCTGGCGCCAACATATTCATTATTTACAAAGTATTTGCTGAATAATTCATGGCAGAGCCCAGAGGGCATCCACGTTCCACTGAGTGAGGTGTATCCAAACCCCCAAGGCAGAACCAAGCCCAATGAACCCAGTAAAGCACATATGTTCATAATCTGAACATCTTAACCGTCTATTGTGAGTGATGTCTCAGGTAGGCAGAACTTGGTGTGTGGCACAGCTTGGGAGAGTAACTCTACTTTTATATTTTCCAAATTCTGCCCTGGCTTATACAATCAAATTTGAGCCTCTGGGAAGTTTGCAAAAAGTTAATAAATGATTAATACAAGTTATAAGCATGTTAGAGGGACAAGTAGTATGGTGCGATTGTTAGCTGTGTATTATTGGGCCTCATTACATCCTTTGCTTCCTGGTTGGATGACTGAAACTCCTTAAACAGGACAGGTTTCAGAGTAACAGCCGTGTTAGTCTGTATTCGCAAAAAGAAAAGGAGGACTTGTGGCACCTTAGAGACTAACCAATTTATTAGAGCATGAGCTTTCGTGAGCTACAGCTCACTTCCTCAGATGCATATCGTGGAAACTGCAGCAGGCTTTATAAATTGGTTAGTCTCTAAGGTGCCACAAGTCCTCCTTTTCTTTAAACAGGACAATAATTAATAAGAAGTAGCAAGTGCACACAAATACTCTTGTCCACATGCAAATGCTGGTGCTTGTTCTAGGAACAGCCATTCCCCAAACACTCATGCAAGGAAAACCTTGTTTGTGCTAATGTTCATGAACAGTGGGATGGCAAGAGATACTAATGTGACCGAACCAAACAGCTACTCGTTCAGAATTCAAGAGAACCCTCCTGGGCCCTGTTTTACAGCATTCAACCAGCCCTACTGGTTAGCCTCCAGAAAACTGCAGAATGATTTTCTACAGCTCAGAAACCTCTCCCTCAGCAGTGAGGAGTGGCATGCGGTGGGTTCCAAGATCGTTCTGGGACTGATCAGTAATAAACAGCTCACTAATCTTTGTGGGATTCTAGCAGTTCAAGAATTCTGTGTGCATGGCAATATTTCCCTTTCAGTCACTTTCTGATGGGACTTAAAACAATATTTGAAATATGATACATTGCACCCTAATGTTAAAGAAAGTGAATTCCTTTGCCTCTTTTCTCACAGACTGGATCCCACTTTCATAATCTGGTATCATTTATCTTTTATTTGAAACTGATAATGAATTTTCTGAAATACCTCATTGAAGGTACGTTATGGAGTGTTTTCCCACAAGAACGCCCTGAAACTTTAAACCATCTTTCTCTCTGGTTCAATTTGTTCTAGTTATTGACAGTCACAAACTCAGGGTCCTGCTTTGTGTGTCAGCTGCTCTGGATATTTATTTTTTCTCAAGACCATTTTTCTTTTTTACAAAAAATTGTGGCAGTGATACATAGATTAATGTGTTCTGTCTTATGTTGATAAGACAGTTGTTAACAGAAATCAACTCAAGCTTCAAAATTCAGACCCTGCTCCAGATTTTGTACACTTCAAAGGTCTGGGAGTGTTCAGATCTCAGGTTTGGAATGAGGTTTGAACTCTGTGGGTTTTGATCCAACACCATTTCTAGTTTCAAAACTATAAAATAGCCCAGTTTGACTTACAGATGATCCCAGGTTCATTCAAAATAAGGCCTAAGGTTTCACTGAAAGTTTTTTGATTAATCCTGGGCTCAGTTCGAAGTGAAACATTTCACACAGCTCTGCTGCAAAGAAATTTGATTCCCCTGCCACTCCCCAAACTCCATGATTCGTGTAAGCAAGGGGAGGGATAACTAGATAATTGTAGAAGTTAGAGACGGAAAAGATCTACAGGACTATTCACTCCATCCACCTGTCAGCCAGTGCCGTATTGTTCTCTACAGTATATAATGAAATCCAATATTCAGCACAGTAGAACTTCCCATTTTACATGATCAAAACTTGTTCTGACTCACAAGACATTGAGGGACCCCTCTTTTTCCACGTGAGCCAGAAATGTCCCTCCCCCCTTTTTATATGGAAAACTAATGATCCAATTTTAAAAAAAAATTCCTCCTGAATTTTGCATTTAACAGAGTTTTATGAAAATTAGATTGTTTAAAAGCACCGTACATCATGGGATGGTTTTATTTCCCTTTCCCCCCTTTTCTTTCTGCTTTGCCTTGTTAATTTTGCTAGACTCTCTAAGTTAGCAGCACAATTAGCAAATATGTCTTAGGTTAAGGGTTTGGGAATGAGCTCATGTAATGCAATCTAAAATAACAAGAGGGAACACAGAATGCAGGCCTTACTTGTCAAGGGAGCTGCAGCGTGCCTGTCTCCTCCATGCACCTTTAAACGTAGCCAGCAGATCTGAAAAACTATCTGCCAAAAAAACTTCGGGCTGGAGTTCTCTCAGTTTGTAGCTGGAAAGGGGGTGTGATGTGCTCGGTCATCAGGATGGACTGTGTGAGACGGAGGGGTGTGAGGTAAAGGAGAGGATGCCCTGGCTGCAGTGTGATTATAACACCTCCTGTCTGTTGATCCATGGAGCGCTGCCGGCAGCACTGCTGAAGGGAAACATTTTTCTTGTTCTAGTGGCCAGAAAAGAGGCCAAAAAGTGAGTGAGAGTGGGTAGGTGTGGAGGAGATGGGAAACAGGCGGAGGGACTTCACTGAAATTCCTTTTAATTACCGTCACTTTTAAGTTCCTTCAAAAAGTCAGGCGTGAAGGAAAGGAAAGAAAAATCTCCTGAAAGTTAAACTATAGAAGGAATAAAATATTAAGATGCCTTTGGGACCTTACTTATCAAATAAATCCTGTTTGGGATATTTCCAAATGAATGTTAACCGCCTTTGTGTAGTCAATGTAAACTATATATCTCTCTCCTGTACATAACAGCAACTGGTTTTTGCTTCTTTCTCCTCATCTCTGTCACTAGGCACTATCTCTCAATTATATGCCAGGCTGGAATGGGGCCACCGTATTTCGAAGATATTAAAAGTGTTCTCTTTGAAAGGAAAACTGACAAAAAAAGGGGTCTGGATTAGCTATGCAACCCCCGAGGGGCACAGCAATGATGTGGAAATGCACTGTGGGGATTTTATACCTATTTCCTTTGCTAATTTAATATAGACCCCATGCTACATGGCACTTTGCATATCCTAGTTCTGAGACACAGGGCTTCTTCTGCAGAAGCAGCCACTAACAACTGTGAAAATTATTTTATATATACACAGTCAGCTGATAATAGTACTTAGCACATGCTACACCAACAAGTCAACACTGCAGCCCATCTCTGTCCTCCTCCCACTTGCTTCCAAGTCAACACTGACCTTGCCCTGACTGTGAACAAAGGGTATCGCTTTACTGGGCTCCCTTCAAAAGTCATCACCTCCTTCCTGCCTTACCACCTTGGCCCTTTGCATCCTCAACCAATGTCATTTCCAGTGGATCCTCTTCTACCACACTCACAATCCCTGCTGTTACTGGACTCATGACAATAGCCCTTGCTTGATCCCTTCGTCACTTGCTAATTACTATTCCATCTTCAACCTAAGGAGTATATAAAACCTAGCACCCCAGCTTGGAAAAGGTAGGTGCGGTCTGCCATGCAGCATCGCTTGGTTAAAGTACCCTCTGTGGAACTCTGTGAGCTCACTAGAGCATGGACTTCCAGTCCTGGCTATAACTTTCTTTTCCAGTTGGCAATATGAAAAGCTAGTTACCATAAAGTACCAGAAAATCAGACAGGTCTTTTCTAAGATGTACATCACCTAAGCATCTTGTGGTCTGCTCCAGCAGGCCAATGCAGAATTGTTCTGTGCACTAACTGGGTGATAGGGAATTACCATGGTTCTGGAGAGAGGAGCCATTACAAAAAGAATGTCTCCCAATGCCCAGATGTGTATTTCCCCCATAGTCTCTTCCCTTCTGCAATATGATGCCCATGTACTAGAAAAAGCTACCCAGACAGGATATATGTATATAGTTTATTTAGTGTCTGCTACAGTAGCATTTCTTTCTACTGAATCCCTCTGGACTGTCTACACAATACACAGTGGTGTGCCCACTACCATCAACAATGGTGTTCCTTGAGTAAACAGACTGTGGCCCTGGCCAAAAAAGACACACATCTTATGTTCAGGTGCCTTGTGAGTGGGAATGTGGCAGTTGTGTAAGCATGCATACAATACTACACAACAGGCCAGGACAGGGAGTGAAGAGGATTACGGTATTTAACGAGGACTGAGATCGGCAGAATGTAATTATCCAGACTGGAATCTAGCCAGGATAGCACTCTTAATTAAAGGGATCTTGAATGGCTACAAGTGGTCAGGACTTCAGATTGGGCAGTTCCTCCTTATAAGTAGATCATATACAGGACTTCAGTTCTCATGTCTCATCCAAAAGACAGCACCCCCTGCAGCACATGCCTTATAATTTCCTACTGGGGTTTTGGTTCACATCTGGCTCAGCAGAAATAATATTCCTGTGGAGTTTCCCACAGCACTCTGGGTACACACACAGGGTACATGATATCTGGCCAAGGTGTTGCCACTCGCTTACCAATACTCAGACTCCAGTAGCGTAGAATTTATGTGGAGTGAATTAAATGGACCGTAGTAAGGACCAAGCACTCCACTGTGCCTGATGGAAATTTGGACAGCATTGATGGGGCTAAGTCATTAGTAGTAAAGGGATCCTGAAGTGCCTCCATGAAAGCTCAAACAGCAGCTAGACCCCACTCATGCTGAGATTTTTCAAAACAAAAAAGGTGGAATCAAAAACCCAAGAGACTTGGCAATATAGCTCAACGCCTCCGTTGTTAATGTTGCTGGGGAGTGTTGGCGTTAAACTGAGTCCTGCCTGCCCCAAGAGAGGAGCACTTACACCACAACAGCCCCCACGTGAGCTATAATTGTCTAGAGCAGATAAGAGGGGCGCAGTGAAGCATTACGTTGGGCTTTATCATCGTAAATTTCCCAAGAGACAAGTTCATGCCGTTACAGTCCTATGGCATCGCAATAAATAAGTCAAATGACACGGGGTGGGAGTCTACATTCCAAGAGCCCTTTGCAGAAAATAAATCCGTTGTAGCTGCCTTCAACTTCAATAAAGAGGTGAACCCTGCAGACTACAGGTCCCAGCAGACATTACGCCATTTTCTCCCAAACAGCCCTCGGCATGGATCAAGGTTTGAGATGGGTCAGAACCGAAACCCTGGATCTGACCAGCCATGAACTTGGAGGCAGTTTGGAGCTGGATCCAAACTCTGCCTGTCTAACATGCAATTAGAGCGCTACATACTGGGATCTATAGTCCCCATTGGCTGTTCCAGTATATTAAAGATTTGGGCAGCTGTGGACCATATTGTCAGTTTCCATGGGTGGGATTAGCCCAGTGAATGGCACTTTGACCATCCCTGATAATACATGCCACCTGCACAGAGATGTTTAAACTCACATCACTGCTTCTATGCACCAGCTGAAAACAGAAGAGCATAATTCAAATTTGACTTGTGAGTCTTTACCTGTCTTGTGTCCCGTGTGACCCCACTTTTTCATTCTTCATGCAGAAGTCAGGCGAGCTCTGCAGGTAAATCAGCTCTGTCTCTTTAACTGGCCTGATGTCAATATCCTTTGGTACTAATTGCTTGCGTGTGCCCATGGGTCGGTGTACCACCTTTGTGGCTGACAAGTACTTGTTTTTGAGGTCCTGTGCAATGTCTCTCAGTTCTTGAAGACCCTTCCAGCAGGTCTTGATAGAACAGGAACCAGAAACTCCATGACACTTACATTTCATTTCAAGAGAGGCTTTCAGGGCCTATGGAAAAAACAACAACAATGAGTTATGAAGTGACCTTCTCTTTACTTAAATCTCCCACAGAATTGCTAAAGGAGTTAATGTCTTAACTGGATTGCATTAACGAGTATTCACTGCTCTGGTTTCTGCACAACCAGGTTAAAGTACCGACTGTGCAGAGTGAAACGCAGCTCACCGCTTAAAGATTGCTGTCAACCTGGGTATTATTTTTACTGTGGCACCTGTTAAGGCAGCACACAGAGCAGTCCCATAGTTTTCTATCACATTCCCACAGTGCTGGACACATCCTTTAAACTCCTGAGGAGCTGGAAGTTGAAGTAATTTGCAAATAAATAATCAATATGAAATTTGTGCCTTCAGCATATTTATACGTTTGATAATGTAGATTTCAAAGCTTAGATTTATCGAACTCCATGTGCAATGACCATATCTCCACATTAGCTGTAGTACAGAACTGCTGTATTATGCATTGTATCGTTTCCTTTGGTTTTGCAGTTTGCATAATTCCCAGAATGCAATAGGAAAGATTCTTTGGGGGTGAGAATCAACAGAGCCGTGTCCCTTTACACTAGACAAGAATTTGCCTTAGGGGCTTAACCTTTAGAATTGAAATATTAAGGAGCTAATAGAAAGAGAGATGTGGTGCAGTGCTGTGAACTCCGGATACAGTGACTCCCTGTGTGGCCATGGACAAGTCTCTCAGGAGCAAATTTTATGACTGACACTAGGGGAGTAGCTGGGCCAGCCATTTGGGAAACATGCAGGGGAGGGAGAGAAGACTTTTCTCCCCCAGCCACAGCGGATATGTCTACACTGCACACTCAGCTGGGGCTCTGACTCAGGTTTGAGCCCAAGCCTCATTCCTGTCCACACACAAATCAGTCTTGGGTCAGCAAGCACTCGAGATCCGGGTTCTAGAACCCTGGCAGGGGAGTAGGTCTAACCCTGAGTGCCACTGTGATTCGGGTCCACAGACTCGAGTCAGAAGGTCTGCATAGTGCAATGTGGATGCATTAGTATGGCTGGGAAACGCAGGGCAGCAATGGTAAGCCCAGGTTTATAATTCAGTATGGACAGTCAAGTGTGGGCTCGGAAATGAGTCGACGGGTGCAGGTCCCCCGGACCCAGGTTTACTATACAGTATAGACATACCCTGAATAGTTGTGGAGGTGAGCCATGCAGACTGTCCCAGCGGAGTGGCTGGAGCAGCTTCCAGAGCCCCCCACAGGGGAGCGGGAGGACAAGAGAATCTGAGCAATGGCAGATCTACCAGCTTTGCCCCTGCCTATTCCCCACCCATTAAGCCCTGAGGCACAGGGAGCCCTGGAGGAACTGAGCTCCACCCCATGAAAAGTGGTGTGCAGCCTCTAAACAGCCAGGCCTCCAGCCTCCTCTCGAGCAGTGGAATCCACTGGAAAAGAACTTCTGCAGCCACAGGGACAGGAGCCGGGTTTCCCCTCGACTCTCTCTGAAACCATTTCTCCGTTTGCGGAGGGCTGTTGAGGGGATTCGTTTGTGAACGTCTGCAAAGCGCCACATTCGTGGCATTCATTAATTTGCAAGTTAATTTTATTGGAGAAAACGAATCCCTGGGCTCACTCAGGCCTGGTCTACAGTAGGAAATTAGGTTGGTATAACTCCGCTGCTCGGGGTGTGAAAAATCCCCTAGGCGATGCAGCTAAGCCAACCTCAGTCCTGTATAGACAGCACCAGGTGGACGGGAGAAAGCTCCTGGCTCTCAGGGGGGTGGGGTACCTATTTGGTGGTGTCTTCACTGAAGCGCTACATTGGCACGACTGCCGCGTAAGTGTAGACAAGCCCTTAGACGTTGTACTCATCACTGACACAACAGTTGAAAAGCATCCGCCCTACTGACCTTACTGACTCAGTGTAGAGCTAGTAACCCGTACCATTTACATGGCACTTTACGTGGGTAAGGTACTTCACATATATTAACCAGTTAGTTCACACCACACATCCTGGGGAAACATCATCCTCACGTTACGGATGACGAAACTGAGGAAGGGAAGGGAAGTGGCCTGGGCAAGGTCACACAGTGAGTCAGCGGCAGAGCCAGGATTAGATCCCAGGACCTCCTGACACCCAGTCCTGTGCTCATGCTGCCCAACCCATCTGTCATCCAAATAAAGAAACTGAGGCAGAAAGGTTTGGTGATGCACCAGGCTCACAAAGGGAGAGGAAGGATGGTCCAGTCATTAGGACACTACTCTGGGACTTGGGAGAGCTGGAATGAAGACCCTGCTCTGCCACAGACTTCCTGTGTGACCTTGGGCAAGTCACTTAGTCTCTCTGTGCCTCAGTTCCCCAGCTGGACAATGGGGAGAACAGCACTAGCCTACCTCCCTGGGTGTTTTGAGGATAAATTCATTAAAGATTGTGAGGTGCTCTGACACTATGGTAACAGGGGCCACATAAGTGCCTTACACAGACAGCCCAGGACAGAGCTGAGCCTTCAGGAGTTTCTGGTGCCCAGCCAAGGATACATGACCACGCCTTTCTCTCTGCTGCTCATGCCCATGAGTACTTAGAGGAATTACATTTCTAGAGACTGAATTATATTGTCAACGCTTATGCAGGCCAAAGGAGTTCAGCGCGCTCTGGGGAAAGGCCGGCATCCGTAGCTAGCGGGTAGATACGCTGAACTTTCACAAAGCCATCACCCACTACCGAGGGTTGTACAATGACAGTCGCTCTCTTTGGTTTGTTACCTGTCTCCCTACTTCACTGTTGTGCAGGTGCATCAGCTTATGGGCTTGTGATCCTGATTTTTTCATCTTCATGGGAGCATCTGAAAATTTGGACCCCATGACAAGACCATAGTTGAGGTTGTCAGCACATCCTCCCCATCGATACCCAGGTCCAGGTGTCTCACCTGGGATGGGGCCGCAGGAGCAGCCAGGGAGGTCCCCGGTGGTGCAGGCCCTGGCGATGGTGTGGCTGATTGCTGCAGCAGAGAGGGCATACACAAATGCTGACTCCCTTGTGCCTGCAAGACAGGAGAACTGCAACTCAGCCACCAGTGCCAAGGCACTGGATGCCTTCCGAAGAGAGGACTGCACCGCCCCTGCCTCAGAGAAGACACGTCTCAAACAGGCAGAGCAGAGAAGCGCGGCTGGAATCTTTTCTGCCGTGCAACCCAAACTTGGTGCTATGCAGGAGGACCTTGGACCTTCCCTTTTATGAGCGACTGACCCAAGCAGCACAAGAGGAGGTAGCTGGGGAGGCTGGGATGAGGGTACGTGTCACAGGGGGTGTGGGAGGGATATGGGTGAGGCCAGCGCAAGGTTTGGTCGGGCCTTATGTGAGGGTGTTACTCCAGTGGTGGGCGCAGGATAAGCATGTAGGCAGAATAGAATCATAGACTATCAGGGTTGGAAGGGACCTCAGGAGGTCATCTAGTCCAACCCCCTGCTCAAAGCAGGACCAATCCCCAACTAAATCATCCTAGCCGGGGTTTTGTCAAGCCGGGCCTTAAAAACCTCTAAGGAAGGAGATTCCACCACCTCCCTAGGTACCCCATTCCAGTGCTTCACCACCCTCCTAGTGAAATAGTTTTTCCTAATATCCAACCTAGACCTCCCCCACTGCAACTTGAGACCATTACTCCTTGTTCTGCCCTTCCCTGCTTACGACGAGGGTCCCAGCCCCTACCCCACTGCGTAGCACAGTAAAACTTGCCTCCTCCCACACACCTCTGACTCACGTCTCCCTGAGCCCTGCAAAGTCAGCTCCGATGGTTACCTCGCTCCAAATCCAGCAGGTAGTTGGGGGCCAGCTCAATGGAGGAGCAGTTCCACCGCATGTCAGAGAAAGTTCTGCGGCATGTCTTTATCACTTCCCGGGCCGCCTGGATGATGGTTTGCATGAGCTCCAGGTTGCTGCGGCACAGCTGCACTTGAGACACTACCAGACCTTCTAGCTGCTTGCAGTGCTGGGTCTGATTCAGAGCAAGGACGGAGGGAGTCTTGGACAAAGCTCTGGGAAGAAAAACGTCACCAAAGCCATTAGAAAGTTAACCTTCCAATTGGCATTAGTTTCTCCTCTGTCAGACTGCCCAAGAACCACCTGCAAATACTTTGCCTTTGAAACACCATCACCCACCCCCCGTTCTAACTAAGGAAAACATTTCAATCCATTCAAAGGCTCTCAGAATGCCATGTGGATTGAACAACATAGACAGATGCTTTGGGAATTCTTTTGGGCAAGCCTAATCTGCAGCTGGGAGTGAGCTTTCCAGCTGGCGCAGACAGACTTGTGTAGAGGGGCTCACACTAGCCAGCCAAGCTCAAGCCAACCCTACCCCCGGATCTGAGCTCAGGTGGCTAGCCTGAGCCTCCACTGCAGTGTCCACACAGCTATTTTCCGTGTGCTAATGCAAGGATCTTCCAAACACTTGGAAAATGACCCATCAGCTCCGTAACGTATAGCTAGATCTTCCTATGGCATAAGAAAGCAAGCTACATAGGCACCATCAGTGGTCTGCATTCAGAATCCATCTCACACAACAGCAAAGGATTATGCTAAATGTCCAAGTATGCAATTACGGGGGGGGGGGGGGGGGGAATCCGCTGCTTAGCCTAGAAAAAAAACGATAGAGTTTCCAAAACAGATGATTCACCACTGAATTAAAGCAAACCACTCCAGCAGAGTAATTACCATTACTCTTAGATAAGTGAGTGTCAATATCTTCAAAAATCCAGTGCAGAAGTAAAATGACAGTGCTGGAAAGGCAGCATCCTGGAGAAAGCTGAGAGCTAGTCCAAAAACACTAGTGCAAACATTACCATGAAGCATCATAGAAGGCAGCAATACACCATAGACCACTGGCCCAACTACTCTGGTAGCCTTCCTCCAGCAGTTGCCAATATTTGATCCATCAAGTGAAAGGAAAACAAGGGAACTGATTATGCTATGCAGCATCTTTGGGCATGTGATTCTTCCCTAGCCACCCGCAGGTGGTCAGCTGAAGAACAGAACATGGCTTTCTCTGTATCTTTATGATCTACCTAGTGCAGATGTAAATGTTCTTCCTGATCATGAAACTAGTTTGTAACTCACTGCGTCATGAACAATCCTGCACAGGCTGGCGATATGCTGACATAAAACATATTTCCTTGTATCCGTATTTAGTGTGCTGCCTTTCAGTTTCATTCTACACCACCCTGTCCTCCTGGGTGAATTCTGTTTATTAATGGGCACATTTATTTTATTTACTGCTACAGCAGGTAAGTGATCAACAACTTAAACAAAAAACCCAAAACAGATTTAGAGAGGGGCCCAAACAACAACACTTGCTCTTTTCTCCCCCCCCTCACACCCATCTTTGGGGAATTCATATCCGCATCTGAATCTCACGGAACTGGCCCTTACCGCAACTATGAGCTGAATTGAATCCACAAACCCAGACAAGGTCTTAAATTCCCTGTTTGTCACAAACTTCCTTTGTGCCCGGGGACTGGGAATTTAGTTTTCCAGTGCTCCAGTTCCCTAGTTGTGGATAATAGCAGTGCCCCACCTCACAGGGATGTTGTGAAGATAAATACATTAAAGACTGTGAGGAGCTCAGATACTATGGTACCTATGGTTGATAGTTAGCATTCTACATCACTTGAAACTTCTGCCTGCTTTTCAAAGGTAAGCCCCAAGCAGAGTGCTTTGCAGAGATCCCTGGTCAGTTTTCACCATGTTCTTCATTATCAGGTTTCTTCTATAACGTCCCTACATGCAGCTCCAGAAAATAATCTCATTGCTCCTCATGAGCTGGTAGGAGGAAGAGGAAATTCTGTATCCTGTGCATCATACTGAGTGATATGGAACTAGGTAACTATGGGTTGACACAACCTATATGGCCTGGCAGCTGGGAAGATAATGCTATATGAACTACTTATAACTTATAAGGAGGAACTGCCCTGTCTGAAGACTGGCACAGGTAGATCGGGCCTTGCTCCAGATACAGTGGGATTATCACCAGCAGGGAAGAAGCCACAGGAGTGAGTATTATGCAACACTGTGGAATAAAGCAAGATGTTTGTATGGAAAGGAAGCTAGAGCATTTCAGGGACCCAGCCAGCAGACACTGAGGCCACTTAGAGAAAGAAATGCTGCAGCCCATCGGAAGATGAAGGGAAAGCAAAGGAAAGATGGCTGGAAAGCATCACAGGTTATGTCAATGCTAACGGTGCAGAGGCAGGGAGTGACATGAAGAGGGAGCTCATCGGGAAATCGTACCACAGCACTTGCTGATGTTGAATTTTATGGATCAAATGTTCCAAAGTGACTGTGCAATAAATAAGAAACTAGGAAGCGTGGAAGGATTGGCAATAAGGGAAGGAGAAATGGATGCATTATAAATCCAAAGAGAGGAATTCAGTAATTAGAGGCAATCCCTGTTTCTCGTTGCGTAAGTCGCACTCTAGGGAGCCAGCCATGAATAAAACACAGGATGCAGAAATGTAGTTTGTGAACATCTCTCACGCTTCAGCTTCATGCCTTAGCTTACGAGAATTTATAATTGGAAACATCTCTGAGCGTCAGGAGGAAAATGAAGAGAGTAATGGAGATGGAAAAGACAACTCATATTTATTGGAGACGCTTGCAAAGAATGTAATACATATTTATAAATCACGTAGATTAGGGATGCAAGAGACACCTTAGGTCATCTAATACAATGGTTCTCAACTTTTCTGGGCCCAGGACCCATTTGTAAATGTTTATGGCCAGCTGCAACCCAGTAAACAGCCTGGGGGTGGAGGCCCTGGGGTGGCTTCCGTCAGCGTCTACCCTCCCCACCTCGCCCCGGAGGGGGGTGGGCCCTGCTCAGCACTCACCCCACAGTGGCGGCTCCTGCAGTTCCTGTGCTGTGGGGCTGGCTGGCTGGACTTGGCTCTCCGCGCCAGGCGTTGCAACCTCCGGGGCTGCAGCTCTGCTCAGGTTTGGCCCCGCCCCTGACTGGACCAAATTTGTGAGAGTGCAGTTGTGACCTGGCCCCGAGGGTTGCAGTACCACTCACTCAAATTTGGCCTGCCCAGACTCCCGTCTTGATGATGGCTGAGCCAGACCTGACTGGCGCTGGGACCCCAGAGGTTGCAGGGTGCAGGGAGGTGAGCCCATCAGCCAGCCCCATGGGACAGGAGTCACAGGAACTGCCACACAACCCTTTGAAACGTGCTGGTGACCCAATTTTGGGTCCCGATCCACAGGTTGAGAACCCTGATCTAGTGCGTGTCTCGGACAGTGCAGGTTTGGTTGGTCTCTATTGAGCAGCCACAAGTGGTTTGTCCTCAACCAATCTAATTTTAAATAACTCCAGGAACAACGCCTCAGCGGGCTGTTCTGTAGCATAACTGACATTTTACGCTCCCGACCCTGCCCGTTTACAACGACAGTTGAAGTCATTGGCGGAAAGGCCAGCTGTGCCTCAGAAGGACGCTTGTTCGCCGTGTTGTAGCTGTGTCAGTCCCAGCATATTAGAGAGATGAGGTGGGTGAGGCAATGTCGTTCATCGGACCAACTCCTGCTGGTGAGAGAAACAAGCTTTCGAGCTACCCAGAGCTCCTCTTTGGGTGACAGACATTACCTCACCCACCTGGTCTCTTTAGAAGGACACTGTGAGGTAAGGAAAAGGAGGACTTGTGGCACCTTAGAGACTAACCAATTTATTTGAGCATAAGCTTTCGTGAGCTACAGCTCACTTCATCGGATGCATGGGATGCATGTAAGGGAGGCCCAAAGAAAGAAAACCCACTTTACCTGGTCCTAAGAGGAGCCCCCACTGCAGAGGGGGAGTCTTTGGTGGCGGGGAGTCTCCATAGGAGCTCCTCCTCCACCCCTACCCCAATAGCTGGCAGAGGAAGCATGGCTAGAGAAAGGGGGCATGGATGGGATTTCCCTGCACCCCATGTAATCCTAGAGGTTGCAACAGTCTCTTGTGGGCAGGTGGCCCAGATGAACACAGCCTTCAAGCTGCTGGGATTCACATCAGGGGATGGCCCAAGAATTGGGGGGGCACAAGATTGCATACAGCCACTATTTCCCACCACTCTCCTGCGTGGACTTGCACAGAGAATCCAGAGCATGGGGTGTTATCGGATGTTTTGTTTTATAAATGTCACTATTCACAATTTCATAATTCTAGCTGCCCTTCCCTTTACTACCCTAAACAATCCTTCATTCTCCAGCATTCTGAGGAGGACTGAGGGTTTGGTTTTTTTATTCAACCCTTCCCTTTAAATAAACAGGTTTCAAACCAAATTTATTCAGCCTTAAATAAAATATACTAAGGCTTTCTGTTGAAGTTATGGCTACTGACAGAAAACCATAAACATAATTACAGGGGAAGTATGATGCATGCTCAGATCATGACATTTGTTTATTCTTTTAATTATCTTGGACAGTTTTAATAAATTCATTTAAAAATATGAATAAGCTACAGTATTTAATGCTTTGGGAAGCGTGGGCGCAATCCTTCATCCCCTGGCACTACTTGCATGACAAAGAGCTACTCGCATGAGTAAGGGTTTCTCAGGATCAGGTTCTATATCCAGTACAAAACCTCCATCTCTCCTTTGTTGAAGTTTGTTGCACAATCCCCCTACCCCCCCGTCCTCACACCTCTGGTCTAATTTTGTTTAAATCTTTTTATTTTAATGGGATTTGGGGAAGATTAAGGTTGGTGGTTTTGTTTTTTAGAGTTCTCATGAAGCACGGCAAAGAGGAGGTTCTGGGTTTGGTTTAAATCAGCAGCCCCAGTACAGTTTCAGCACAGCCATGTCTTCCTGGGTGGTAGGAATGGGGAAATGCTCTCCAGGGAGAACCTACAGGGAAAGGAGGAATGGAATATCCTTTCACATACTTTAGGATATTTTAGAGCCCTGTGGGCTCTATCCAGGGGTGGTAAACAAAATTTGACAAAACTACAAAGCCACACTGGCCCTTCTCTGCAATAGATCTGCCAATTCACAGCTGGCAGTAACTTCAGGGGGGACTTGGATTTGAAGCCGACGGACTTGTGCTTGCAGTGGCAAACTTGGCTCCCGGTTTGAAGGCACTTCTTATTGTAAGGTTTCACTTTAGGGTTTTTTTCTTCATTTTATTTTTTACTATATAAATGCCACTTGTCTGTCTGAAAAAGCTTTGGCATTCATTTACCCATTGCAACAATGTGCCGAGGGACATGGTGACTTCTCTTTCACTTGCAGTCTTTGAGTCAAGACCAGAGATGTTTCCAAAAGACGTACTATATAGCTCAGCCTCAAACACAAATTATGGGCTTGATTCAGAGATTACTGGGTGAGGTTGTTTGGCCTATGTGATGCAGGCGGTCAGGCTAAATGATCACAATGGTCCCTTCTGGCCTTTAAATGTATGAACTCTTTGTTCCTTCAGGTTAAACGTTTTAAGTGATAGCCAGTGCTAAATCACCAGCCCTCATTTGCTGAAGTTTGTTACACCCCCTCCCACACACACTCCCAGTGTAATTTTATTTAAATCTTTTTATTTTAACTGAATTTCGGGAAGATTAAGGTCAGCGTTTTTGTTTTTTAGAGTTCTCCTAAGCACAGCAAAGAGGTGGTTCCGAGGGACAGCTCTCTGGCTTTGGTTTAAATCAACAGCCCCAGTGCAGTTTCACGGCTAAAAAGGGAAGAGCAAACTTCAAAGCAAAACTCCCTCTGAGGGCCCGATCCTGTAGTTTTTTCCCCATTCAACTCACTCATTGGCATCAATGGTCCTGATTCTCCCCTCACTTATACCAGTTGACCACAGCAGAGCTACATCAGTGGGAGGAGAGATTCAGGCCCACTGAGAGGAAGAACAAAGTTCTTTTTTCCCCCCCTTCTCTCTTGAAAGAAATGTTCATCTGAAAATCCTGGAAGGTGATTAAACTAACCTGTCTGCAGCAGGTGGAAAAGGCCCAATCCTGCAGTCTTTACGTGTGCTCAGTGGGGGGTGAAATCCTGCCCCCACTGAAACCAATTGGAGTTTTGCCACTGACTTTGATGGGAGCTGGATTTTACCCTGAGAGTTGTACAGGAGTTAGGACTGCAGAATCAGGCCCAAGGCAACAAAATTTTAAATAACTAAAACATGGGATACCAGGGAGCTTGAGTCAGAGATAAATTAGTCAGAAATAACAGGAGTGTGTAAAAACAGATCTTTGTAAGAGAAAACCGCAGAGAACTTGATAAGTCACAATGCCAACAAAACACATCTTTGTGTCACAACAACTCCATTTACTGTGTGGCATTCAGTCTCTCAAGTGAATAGGTTGTAAAGAGCCTATTTAAACATCGCACCCATTAAGAAGAAAATATGGTTGGTTGGGCCTGAATCTGCAGCTGTTTTGTAAGCCCTGATTAGAGCGCAAGTTTCACATGCAAAATGAATACAGGATTGGGCCTCTGTACTTGTCCTTTCATTAGGGTGAAATTCACCCCCTCAGCAGAGGCACAATACAAAGCCTAAAGAACAGGAGGACTTGTGGCACCTTAGAGACTAACCAATTTATTTGAGCATGAGCTGTCGTGAGCTAAGGTGCCACAAGTCCTCCTTTTCTTTTTGCGAACACAGACTAACACGGCTGTCACTCTGAAACCAATACAAAGCCTAGTCACCACTTAATTCCCACACAAGGGTGAACGTTCTAATTAGGAAACGTGAGGGATGCGTCTTGCTGCTCTCAGCAGACTCAGTGGACCTTGTTCAATGCATTTGTGAGCGTTTCCCGTCCTAAGCCTGTGCAATGCAACATGTGCAGTTGCACAGAGCGCCCTCTAGTGCACCCCTCGCTTGTCACAGTTATGAACAAGTAGCTTGCCGGCAAATTAGTGCCCCCTAGGCAATTCTCACACTTCCTTGGAAAAATTGCAAGGCTTGATCACAAATCTTGTCGATAAAGCCCTGGTGCAGGAGGGCCCCTTGCAACTCGTGCTCTTGCAGATCGTTCATACACGCAGGGCTCAAGGCGGCTCCGGTTGACACCGATGGCAAAGCTCGCTCCCATCTGCTGCAATGGGAGCAAGACAATGCACACAGCTTCTCTGATGATGAAATCTTATTTTGCAAAAAAACCAAAACAACCCAACAACTTTCCCCCAGTCTAAAGAATCTATAGGGAAAAACTAGTTTATAAAACAAAAATTCCCCTGTGGGTGTATTAGAGAGATAAGGTGGGTGAGGTAATATCTTTTATGGGACCAAATTCTGTTGTGGAGAGAGACAAACTAAAGAGCTCTCTGCACGCCTGAAAGCTTGTCTCTCTCACTAACAGAAGCTGGTCCCATGAAAGATATTACCTCCCCCACCTTCTCTCCCTAATATCCTGGGACGGATACAGCTACAACACTGCATACAACCTATGGGTTTATAACGGTTTCTGAAAAGGTTGCACAGTAATTAAAGAGCTGATCCTGTAAACACCCACGCTGGTGTAAATAGTTTTACACACATGAGTAGTCCTCTTGAGGTCAATGAGACTACTCCCAAGCACAAAGTTTCTCTTGCAAGTAACTGTTCTGCAAGGTCCAGGCCTTATACATATAGGACCAGATCCTCAGCTGGTGTAAAATGTCAGAACGCCAAGTCAGTGGACCTGTGCTGATATATACCAGCTGAGTATCTGGCCCACAGTATCCATAAATATAATTAGAATAATTTAAAATAAATAGCTACCTTTCATGTTCCATTGCATTTTCTTCTTTCTTTTTTTTTTAATGAACAGATGTATAAACATAGCATAGAAGCCCTAAACAGCTTACCACAAAGCTTTGATTTCCCCCCGCCCTTACATCACATTTTAAATCAAAATGCACAATCAAAATCAACTCCGAGTAATTTAGGGCTCAGCCCTGCAGTCCCTACTCAGGAGGAAATCCCACTGGCTTCACTGGGAGTGGCCCTTTATGTCCAAAATGATTCTCATTGACACCAGTGTAAATCAGAGGTGACTCCAGGGAGTTACACCAGCGTAACTGAGCACAAATTGCCCCATCCTGATGCAGACAAACAAGGCGGGGGGAGGGGGGTGAAGATGGAGAGGGGAAATAACTTGAATTAAAAAAATAGTTCTTTCTAAAATCCCAGCTGGCTGCCTTCCACTTATGAAAAGCGCACTCAGACAGTTAGTGCAGATTTCCACCGGGTTTCAAACAGGTGTGACTGGCGCACAGCAGGGCATCTGGATGCAGTTCATACTTCAGATGTCACTTTAATCTTAACTTTCATCTTCCGCACTAAAATTCAGATAGGGGGACCCATTTGACAGAGAAAAGCCATTCCTTAGATTGATTTTTTTCCTCCCCCAAAAACTAAAAGTTTAACAACATAAATGCTGAAAGCCCTTTTTTTCCTGGCAGAGCTATTTCAGACCCCTCTAGCCTTCCTGGTGTGTTGATCTGGTTATAGCACTGCTATGGAATTTCCCTGAAACCAACCTAATTCTTGCCTTTCAGGAGGCTAATTTCAGCACTCGCTCCACACTCTTTTCTCAGGCAACACTCCCAATGCAGTTGATGGATGTATTGCTTTGGGCTTTGCTTTAGCAGATCACTTAAGTAGGTCCTTAACTTTAAGCACATAAGGATTACCATTGACAGTCAAAGCTTAAAGTTAAGGACATGCTTAAGTGGTTAATCAGGCCCTTAATAAGCAGTGAGCCAGTCATACTGCATAGACAAGTGACGTTTGATACTATTAAAACCTAATTTTCAATATTAATAGGTATTATCGCACCCTGAATTTTAGATGCACTACAATAGTGCCTAAGGCCCCCCTGGAACTGGGGCCCCATCATGTTAACCTGTGTGAATACATGTAGCAAGAGTCAGTCTCTTCACTGTAGAGCTTACAGTCTAAATAGACAAGACAAAAGGATGGGAGAAAGAAAGGATTATTAGCCCCATTTTACAGGTGGGGAACTGAGACACAGAAACTAACTGACTTGCCTGAGGAGTCTGTGGCAGAGCCAGGAATTGAACCCCGATCTGCTGAGTCCCCATCCAGTGCCTTAATCACAAACACCCAGCCTCAAACAGCTTATGTTCTGAATACAGATGATTTACCTGGCAACAATTTCATTGCATTTCATTTCACATTTTATTTTACAAAAGATCATTCGGGTCTCACCCACATCATTTAACCTCTGCATGGCCTTAAATTCTATAAAAACAGGAGATCATTCACCAGCCGCATAGAGGATGAAACCAGATGACTGTTCTAGGGGTCTGTTTGTTTGTTTGGTGATAATCCACTAATTGATTGTTTATTTAAGTGGAGAAATATGTCAATGATCTTTTGCCGTTTGCACACTATGCCAGGCTATTACACTGGGGGGAAACCCAATCCAGACAACCCTAACCAGTTTACAGTCAGTACTCTGCTCTCAAAATCCTAAGGGTAAAAGGTTCACAAAAACATGCTATCTGTCAGCTATTCCCTTTGGCTAGAGATTGGCAGCATTATCTTAACAGCCGGCCCTATCACTCCTACTTTGTGGTATGCCTGATACAGTGCCTTGTGGGAAAGCGTTTGGTAGAAATGGCCATGAAATACTTCATTAAGTGGGTCAGGCTAGTCCAGTTCTTCCTTTGATGTAAATGTGGGGAGAACTGGGCTCAAAGGATGTACTTTTTAGAAATAAAGCATATACATAGTGTTGTGGTGGGTCTGATCCTGCATTCCTTGAAGTCAGTGGGACTTTTGGTGGTGCCCTAAGGAATGCAGTATCAGTCCTGAAATGTCTTTCCAATGTGTCCAAAGCCAACAGTGCTATACCTGAAGCTATGACTGTAATACAACAGCAAATATGCCACAATTTTTAAAAAATAATGTGTTGCTCGTAAAAATGTAGAGCGAGAGAGAGAGAAAGATACTTACAGCCATTTTATTCCAGAGCAAATCCCAGTCTGTAAAATGAAAGACAGAAATATTGCAAGACTCAGCTTCATTTTTCCACAGCCACCCGCTTTCAGAAGGAAATCAACTCTTTAAAGGGGAATCTTCCCGAATTTCTGAACAATGTATTTCCTTCAGTTTAGATGTGGTTCCTTCTTGGAGCACAGCAACCTGAAATCAGGGAGAAAGCACAAAGATATGGTTAAGACCCAAGTGTTGTGAGTCCTGGTGACAGAGAAATTTATCATCCGAATTGCAAAGGAGTGGTTTATGAATCACGAAAAAGTTCAGATTCCCCTCCCCTCTCTTCTTGATAGAACCTTTACAGTCAACAGACAGACGAAACGTATGGCTTGAATTATGACTTGAGTTATAGTCTGATTGTATGTTTCTGGTTAACCCGGCATATGGCAAGACTTCATTCCCTGTTTCAATTCCTCCCCCCACCCCAGGTTCTGTAAATCTGCTTGGGGAGGGAAGAAATACAAATCTCAGGTCCCTGTTTTAGCTAATCCTCTTCGTTTTTAGATAGATAGATAGATAGATAGATAGATAGATAGATAGATAGATAGATATAAAATATTTCTGAAAAAAGACACATTAAACACACATGTGTTGACTAATGGAGGTGCCCTTGCTCTGCAAATGTTTCAGTCTGTCTGATCTGTTACAAACAACTGTGTTTTGTTCCTTCCCTCCTGCTTTCATTCTCACCTCATTAACTTTGCTTCTCGCTTCTTCCAAATACACAAACACCTGGAGCGCAAGGAAGAGCCCTCCACTCTGGCCTCCCCAGGAAACATTACAATCAAAATTGTCTCAAAGAAGCATCCAGCAGCAAACAAAAGATCTCCAGGATCCTCTTTTCTCTGCTTTTTATTAAACAAACAAGGCACATGACTCCTAAATTCTTACAAGAGTCCTCCTTATCTCAGACAGGGGCTACCCCTGCTCCTGTAATAACAATGGTAATAATAAACCAATCGGGATTCTCTCCCATCATTCATTCTAGACAACAGTGAGGGGTTTCTTCTCTTCTTAACCTCCAGCGGTTTTTCTCAAGTGTACCAAATTAAGGCCAGATTCTGCTCCTCTTAAAGTCAACGGGCAAGGTTTCAAAAGTGGCTAGTAAATTTGGGTGCCCAAATTAGGCCCATTACACACATTAGAGGGAGATCTGATTTTCAGTCATGACTGAGCACCCCTCCACTTTCACATCAGGCCTCTTGAAGGTGTCTCAAGTCAGCCACCCCAAAACTGGTATCACCAGTCACTTCGGAAAACCTTGGCCAATTGCATTCAGAGGGAGGAAGGATCATGCCCTTCATTTTGATAATTCGATGCCTGCCTGACCCCCAGGTCTGGGGCTGCCCGAAGATCTCTTCCAAACTGCGCTCTTTGAAGGGTCAACTCTTTAATCCCCTAGGAGAGGGCTCCACTGTGGAAACCCGTTTAAACGTGCGAGTTCCCCCCGGGGTGCTTGCTGTGATTCCCAGCGCACTTTGGGTTTTCCTTCAGGGTGTCCCCATTGGTGTAAGAATCCCGTCCCTGAAACACTGTTATCGGGAAAGTGACATTGTACGCGGATCTTCAGCGCTAGGAGTGAAAATCCTGGCTCTGCTGAAATCCGTGGCAAAACTCCCATGTGCGCCGACAGGATCAGGATTTCACCCGCCTCGATTTTTATTCCCTTTTTTTTATATTGACCCGTCACTGGAAGTTGCAAGCAGCGGTCGCGCCGCTTCTGCAGGGAGGCAAGCTCCCCGCTCTCCTGCGTCTGCACAGCGAGACATTTATTTCGGGGTCTTTTATCTTTTTTAAAAACACTTGAAACCTTCACCCTTGAATCCTGACCATGCACTGGGCGGCCTGGGGGCTATTTCAGACCCCTTATCTGTCTCTCCTGAAGCTGCTTCACGGCACAGACTTCAGTGTGAAATTTCTTACAGCTTCCCTGAACGGGAGGGCGCTGTCTAATCCGGCTCTGCAGAATTCCTCCAGCCCAGACCGGACACTGTCCGGACCAGCACTCCGGTTCATCCTTTTTCATTGCCATCGGATTTCCAGCCTCTAGCTCCGGAACAGGTTAACTTTTACAACTTCAGGAAAATTGGCAAGGGGGAAACCAGTGATTCAAGTCATCAGGCGTGTTGTTTACAAGGGCGAAGAGCCCTAGATCAAGCCAGCAGCAGGGGGCTTGTTGTCTCAACCTGACCTGTTTTCTCCTCAAAGTCCTGGTTTGCTTTGCCCGTGTACGCTTCAGACGAGCCGCCTTTTGCAGCCGCTTCCTCGGCGGCCTACGTCCGCGCTGAAGAAACTTCGCTCCACAGAAAACTGATAAGGCTTATAACTAACACCCCCAAAACCTCAGATACCTGTTCCTCTCCCTAAAACTCACAGCACAGCTCGCCCGCCAAGAGGCAAAGAAAAACATCCCGGGTCACGCTTAAGTGTTATAGTATTCTTGTCCCCATTCATGCCCACCAGGGACTGGGCTTCAAACTCCAGGGCGTGGGATCGTGTGTGGCGTGGGCTCCAGCATAGATCCTCTACCGTACATTGCAGCCGAGCCGATTGCGTGTGTCCACACACGCGGCAAAGGTAAACACGCTGGAAAGCTAGAAACCAGACAGGCAAAGGGGGAGCTATGTAGCATAATGATGGCATGGCTCTGTGTTTTCCATCCCCATTGACAATCCCTTAGCAATTCGGGACCCATTAACAAGCCCCCGCCTCGCACCCAGGCCAACACCCGCCCGCCGGTCCCTGGTGAATGGCCCCTGAACACGGAACCATCCGGACTCCGGCTCGGCATCTCGTCTTTCTCTTCGCAGCGCTCCGCTGTGCCATCAGGGGCTCGGCAGCCACCACCCCCGGCGGGACGCCGGCTCGACCACCCTGGGGCCGTTTGGCCCAGCTCGGGGCTGGTCGGGAGCTTTGGGGCGTGCTCGGGTTTTCCTCCGCCACCTCCGCGGGCGCTTTCGCTTCCTTCGTGGGAACGCTTCTCAAGCCCTCGCCTTCGGAGGGAGCAAAACCCGCGCCCCCGTGGCCGCAGTGGAAAAAACCCTCCTCCCCGCACCCGGCTCAACGCGGGAGGGACGAGGCATGACTCAATCGATACCCGCCCGCAAGAATCCCCGGCCTTACCTTTCCCGGGAAAGCTGCCCCGTCGCCTCGACCCCTCCGACAGCCCTTCTCCCAGCAACCACAACGTTTTGCGGCGACCGCAGCGGCGGACAAAATACTGTAGATCCAGATCCCAACACTGGAGGTCAGCCGGAGGTAAACGCTGTTAAACTCCGCTAAGGGTGGGCAGAGAAGGGGAGGGGAAGGGACGAGCGACACAAGCGAAAGGCTGCGTGAAGATGCAGCGGGTAATGTGAGTTTGCCTCTCTGCCCCTCTCTGCCTTAAGAACCTGCTTATATGGGGTCCCAGTGGCTTTGATCTGTGGAGTGATGTCAGCCTGCATTAGCATAACAAAGCACGCCGGATTTACTGCTTAAAACAGGACAAATGACTGTTTGATCTATTCAGAAAAAAGAACGTGTATTTTCCAGTTTTCTCAGCAATCATCCCCCCCCCCCCCAACCGCACACTCCTTCTCCCGCCTGGTAAATAAAAGATTAAGACCAGACGGCAGGTAGTTTCAGGATCTAGAGAAGAGAGAAGGGACTTTAAAGTTCTTTGTAAGGGAGTTCTGTAGGGCTGATTCCACTTCATCTTATCATCAAGGCAAATCAGACCAACCTAGAAATGTTTACTTTATAAAAGCATCCTAGTCATCTGCCTGGAAAGCCCTACAAAACAAGGACTAAGTACAACATTATGGTAAAGACAGGAGTGTTGGGGAACTGGCAAAACAAGAATTACTAGGATAAGCTTCAGCTAAAGTCAGGAGGAAAAAAAGATGAGCCTCTCCATGATGACTGGGAATTAGGTTCTGACTAGTTTGACTATTGTGTTTCCAAAGTCTCTCTTTTCTGCACATGTATTGCACCAAACAGTAGCCCTGCTCAATCCAATTTGTCACAGTCATAGTACAATTGCTACTCCAGTAATGCAATAATTCCTAATAATCAACGGTTCATTATACATTTGAAGTTCAATAAAAACAAAAAACAAAAAACCCACAACACATTTTAGTTCAAATTGTCATAGTTTCCCTGAGATTAAAGGGTCGATTTCCCAAGGGAAAGATTGGGTGTATGAAGCTGGTAACTTCCTTTATTTTTATTTTTATCTACTTGCTCTAATTAAGTGTATATCTATTTGTTTTTCATATAACATAGGTGATGCACAAAACGATAAAGCCCACACAATATTTTAGCAGTATATACTTTTCAGTAGTCTTTTTTGCATTCAGAATTACCTATCTCTACAAATACAAGTTTTAAGAACTACAAAGAAATAATACTAAGATTGCTATTACATTATTATAATGAATAGTTAATGATTAGCAACAATAACTAGTTAATATTTTAACCGGAAACCTTAAATGTTACCTTTACAAAGGGTGACCAGTGTTTACTTGTCTTTACGGCTGACTTCCCAACTAAAATCAAACCACATTTTTCATTTGGTTGTTCTGAACAGGTCTGTTAACTGGATTTCCTGTTCTGATAAAACTAAGAAGTTGCAATTTGACAGCTGGAATAAAAAGCATATTATGTGTGTGCCCTGCTTTATTGAATCATACTGTCAACCTTCAGCTTTCATGATGCTCCGTTTATTTGATCTTTCTTTAATCCACGGCAAGTTTAATTAATTTTTTTTACATCAGGTTCTTTCTCTTTCAAGACAGTCTCAGCAGATGAGGGTTTAAGATTACTGCATACTTCAAACGGGCCTCAAGTGCCTACAGAACAGGACAAATCTGGATTTAGGAACCCCCATGTCTGCCCCGAATTCAGAACAAATTGGTACAAAAAGGCTCTCAGCTGCTATAATATCCATGCCCTTTTGCTCAGTCTAATTGTGTGTTTCAGGTGAATGGGGAGGGGTAGGAATACTTAACAACACATTGCATGGGGTCTTAGAACCAAAAGTTTGAGTTTGAAAGTAGGATGAGAAGAGTGTCCTAGAGTTATTCCTTGAGAAAAAGGCATTTGTATGTGATGATGCTTTTACCAGGCTTTATTTTAGGAAGAAATACAGCATTTAAACACATATTATCACTATCGATTTTTGCTACCTGACTTAAAAAGCATCTGGAATCTGTGCTCCAAACTTTCCAAAGCCACCCTATTTATTTATTTATTCTGCCACTAGCTTTACAAGGTGTCTGTTTTTGTTTGTTTAAATGTTTTGGGGGAGCAGGTGGTAGTTGCAGGTGAGCACTATGACAGATGGAGACTTCTGTTTTTCTAACTTCCTGGCATTCTCCTGTCCTCTAAAAATGTGCAGATCTTCAGATCTGATTGTCAACAGGTTGGTGTTCTGGATTCTCCACAGGGCAAATGTCCAGGGTCACTACTGCGGAATAGCTCCCAGAATAAGACTGCCATTCTCTGATTTAGCTTACCCCATAGAATAATAATTCTGGAATAAGAGTGTCCACATGGGGAGCTATTCTGGAGTAGGTTTTGCACTTTAAATTCACACCCCACCTTATTCTGGAACAACTTTCCTGTGTACACCAGCTCTCTAGACCCTGATTCAACAAAGCATTTAAGCATGTATTTAAATGGACTTCAGTGAGACTGCTTTTCTGAAATAGGGCCATTATTACCAAAATATCGAAGTTCTTTGAGTCCTGCTTTTCTCAGGTAGATTTGGACCTAGTTTGGGCCATATGGTTTGCAATGGAATAATATGGATTCTCTTCAGATGTGTAGCCAATAGAGAGCTACCTGGATATGTTTGGATTTTTAATGTCTTCAAGCTGCACAGAGCTATCATGAAGATCTCTGACATTTCCTAGAAGACTTGTGGCCACAAACAGATGTGGAAGATACCTTGATTCAGTATTTTCCATAGGTTTTTCAGAAAAGGATCCATGAGAGAATTGATCCAAGAGAGTCGGACACCCCACTCCTATAGAAACTCAATGGGATTTGCACACCTAACCCCAGTATGTTGTATATCTGGAGAGTATTTATTTTTTGCTCTAAAAATTATTAGCACACAGATAAGAAGGACAAATAGTCTCCTTAGTGCATATCCTGGTAAATATACATGTTATACCCAAAGGGTTGGTTGGGAAGTGGGGAACATTGTCATTTTTCTGTGAATCTTCAGATTCATTTTTATACATATTTTTTTTTTAAAAAAAGGACACAGAAAAGTTGCTGGATTGGAAACTGAATTTGTCTGGTCATCCATTTGCACAGGTGCAACAGCAATGCAAGCTGCTGTCCACATTACTCTGTCCACCTGCCTCAAACCTATTATGGAGAGGGGCATTTAGTTCTTGACCCCTTGTGCAGACTGTCAGCAAGATCCTAACAATTTTGCAGAGAGTTGTTTTTCATGTGAATCCCTGACTATTAGAACTGAACTGAGATCACCAAACAGCCATTAGACAGTGACAACTTTTAGGTTTCAGAGTAACAGCCCTGTTAGTCTGTATTCGCAAAAAGAAAAGGAGTACTTGTGGCACCTTAGAGACTAATCAATTTATTTGAGCATAAGCTGTAGCTCACGAAAGCTTATGCTCAAATAAATTGGTTAGTCTCTAAGGTGCCACAAGTCCTCCTTTTCTTTTTGACAACTTTTAGTTACTACTGACCTGGGCTGAATTAGAACCAGCAATGCAGATGTGGATGGCTCTATAGTTCATCACACACACACACATCACCTAAAAACAAACACTCAATGGGAGTACTCGCATGGATAAAGTTAAACATGTGCATAAGAATTTGCAGAATTCTGACCTATGAGTGTGAACTCTTCCAGAGCAGAGACCATGTCCTTTTTTTAAAATCTCCAAAGCACTGTGCCAAATCCTGGCACTGTGTAAATGTTTATTAATATGACATAGTTATGTATACTGTGATGGTGTGGTATAATGGTTTTATCAGCATGCATGCAAGATGCTGTTTGCTACAAGTGAGGTCATTGCACATGAGGGCCAGTAAAACATTTCTTCTGCACTATTGTGTATTCTGCATATGGCATTAAAAAAAGCAATTTTGAAAATATTTTAGAGTTTTGACTTTTTAATGGAGGTATTTTTTCATATCCCTCCACCTGCAAAGCCAGGTGACATAGTTACAATGGGGTAATTCTCATGTGCACCAGGGCCCCTTTATTCTGCTGGAGTGGTGTATAGAGGCCTTAGTGTAAATGAGAATTAGATCCATCAGTCCAATTGCACAGTCCCCTGAAGGAGAAAAAAAAGAATGATTATTAAATGTTAAAATCTTTTACAAAAGTACTTAAAATAGGTACACATACAAACTTCATGACTTCAGAGTACAATGCCTTACGCCATTCCAGGGTGAGAAACAAGTGTTCTATCATATGTCCAGTTAGGGAGTATGCCCTTTAGCACAACGTGTAAGCACCTATTTCTATCCCTAAGGGCTCATGAGATATCGGACTTTTAAAACTGTCACTGGGACCGACTGAATATTACCCATTCTGGCTTGTGCCAGTGTAACTTGTGGGGAGAAATTCCACATTTGTAGGGGAAGGAGGAGACATTTTTGTGATGGGATTATTAGTATTTTGTAATGGTGGCTATTGTGAAGTTGCTCAGTGGGCTAGCATGTTAGAATAAGTCCTAGCAGAGACTGATTTGTAAGCCGAGTGAAGGGGAGATGGACAAAGGTGTGTGATAAATGCAACTTATGAAATAGATATAACCCCACATAATAATATTATTACATGTGGGAGGTTGATTTTACTCTTATTATTTCTACAGTGCCTTGTGTGTACATGACAGGTACCACACAAATACAGAAAAGGATTCCTGTTCCCAAGAATTAGAACTGGTCAAAAGCAAGACCATTTTCCAGAAACTTTTCCACGAAAACACCGTTACTTTGTTTTTTTTCTTACCTGAAATTTTGAATTTCAAATTTTGCCAAACACCTTTAGAGTTGGTTGGAAAAACAAATAATTTTTTTTAAAAAATTATTCTTCCCCCATCACAAAATCTGAACGTTTCAACCAGCTGTATTATTGTAATCTATAATTACAAACACTGGGGAGGAGAAGAAAAGGAAGATGATTGTGACTCTGATGCCTTAGATGGTGACGATCACATGAGAGAGGTTTAGAGGGTGTTTCTGGTTGTTCTTGCAGAGGGCATGTTAATGTTTTATTATGTGTGAGTAACACTTAAGAAAGAGCATCCCTGGAAGATGTGTGTTTTGAGGAGGAGGAAAGGGTGGAGGCAAGGCAGACTAGGCCAGGAAGGGGATTCTGGATGTAAGAGGTTACATGGAAACCGCAGCAGTAAGAGTGGAAGAAGGATGAGAAGTGAGTGGGTTAGATACACAGCTTAGCCAGACAGGTCAGAGAGGGTTAAGTGGTGCCAGGCCTGAAGGGAAGGCAATTGAATTTCAATGTGATGCAGAAGTCAAGAGAAAGCCAGCAAGGGGGTGTGAGGAGGAGTTGGATGTGGTCAGAGCAGTGAGCAAGGAAGATGGCTCTCATAGCTGCTGGTGGATGAGGTGAGACTCAGGGGGCTAGACAGGAGGGGGAGCTGAACAGGACGGGAACCAGGACTGTGCTAGTGGGAATGGAGAGGAACCAGCTGATTGTGGAGATGAGGTGGAGAAATAACAATCGAGTTTGTCATAGCAGCCATGATGGGAGGGTAGAAAGAGACAAATCCATGAGGACATGGGAGAGGGAGGGTAGTGGAGTTGCTGACAGCAATGGAAGTGGGGTTTGGGAAGAGAGATTACCATGTTGAGTTTGATTTGGTGGCCGGTGATCCAGGGGAAGATGGCTGAGGCGGGAGAGGCAGGTCTCACTCAGGAGAATGTTACATAAATCACAAGCATGGTGAGTATAACAACAGAGGAAATGCTTGAGCAAGGAGATGGGGAACAGCAGATGAGAGCCCCAAGAAGGGCTGGTAATTGTTAAGCACCTTCACAGGAAACAGTTGAGAGTTCAGTAGTTCTGACTATATTACTTATGCCCCCCCCCAGCAATTATAATAGTATCCAAGCACCTCACAACCTTTTATGTATTTATCCTTACACCACCACTGTGAGGTAGGGCAGGGTCATTATCTCAATGTTATAGATGGGGAACTAAGGCACATGGAGACAAAGTGACTTGCCCAGGGTCATACAGAAATTTGGTAGCAACACAGGGAAGTGACCCGAGGTTTCCCGAGTCTCAAGCTAGCACCCTCATCATTGGACAATCCTTCTTCTCCTTGCTGTAGGTGGAATAGGTAGGTTTCAAAAGGGAGTGGGGGAGTCCAGGGGTTGGACAGCCTGTTCCAGAGATGCAGGAGCAGCAGCAGCAAGGGCTCAAGGTCTGACAGAGCAGTAGAGACCAGAAGTGACAAAGCCAGGGGAGAAGGATTTCAGGAGAAATTACACCACAGGGGCATACAAGCAAGGGGCCTTGAACTCGAAGACAGCTGATCTCTTCTCTGTCGTATACCAGCTTTACCTGTCCTTTCAGTGAAGCAGCTGGTGAGAATGTCTACACACAGAGGACCCAGCATGGCAGAGGACTGCAGAAAGAAAAGAACTTCCTTCATTTTTTTAATACCTATTTTTAACACTCCACAAAGGCCTTATTAAAAGACATTTCACCTTTTACGGTGAAAAACAAGGCTTTTGGTTGGTCCCCTGGGTGACTTACTCACTTGCTTGTGAACCTGCTTGACTGCGCTTCTTGAGAATGAGGCGGCTACAGTACCTCATGAAAATAAACAGCATCTTACACCTCGTGAGGTGATGGGTGGTGTTTTCTCCCCCTCCTCCCCCCTGCTCACATGCCCTGGAATAGTGAAAACAAAATTAAAATACAGAAATTCACAGTGCAGTATTAAACCTCCTAGAACTAAGCCCAACACGGAGGTGAAAAATCATGTCAGAAATCCACAAGCTGCCTAGATTTTGAAGGCTGAGGACCGGATTCTACTCTCACACTGGTTATACACTGAGTTCAACAGAGTGATTACAGTTTCCACCAGTGTGTGTGATAAGAGAACTGAGCCCTTAGTCCTTAACTCTAAAATGTCTGATTTTTTTTTTCTTGATATGGTCCTTCCCTTAATCATTATTATTTGGATTGTGGTAACGCCTAGTCACAGGCATGGACCCCATTGTGCTCGGTGCGATACAAACACAGAACAAAAAGGCAGTCCTTGCCCCAAAGAACTTACAGTCTAAGTACAAGACACAAGACAACATCAGGTGGCTACAGACTGACAGACGGGAGAGCACAAGGAAACAATGAGACTGCCACTATTTTCCACAGTCTTTGTACTGGGACAGAGCTAGCATAATTGTTCAGCAGCAAATAGGAAGCCAGGACTCCTGGGTTCAGTTCCAGACTATATCACTGGTTCGCTGTGGGCAAGAAATGTGACCTTACTGAGCCTCAGTTTACCCAATGTATGAAATGGTTACAATAATACTTCTATAACAAGAAAACCAATAAATACCAAAGGTTTTGCTGTGGAAATATGGGATTACCAATCAGCAAGAGTCAAGAAGGCTTTTGAATTAAACAAAACCAAATCAAACCTCATAAATCTTGGGTAGCAGATGCTTCTATAAGGATTGTTATCTTTTATATAACACCCTCTCCCCCCACCCACCTTTCCTTTTGCCCTTAAATAATAGTTTTCCTGAGTTTTTTGTGCACTGGTAGTTGTTTACTAAAGGGATGCTATGATGAGACATAACATCAACTCCCGCCCCCAGCACACATCTTGGGGAACAATGCTGAGAATACTGGGAATCTCCTTCGGGGCTGGAGAAAGGAGGGACCATCCGGCCAGAAAGCCTGGGAAGTCAGGGATTCCTGCAGCTCCTCTCTGCAGGGTTTGGAGGCAAGGGTGGCTGATGGATCCCATCACTGGGCGAACCCCTGTGGAAGCAGGCTCTGCAGCATACACAGTCCCCGAAATCCTCCCCCTGCCCACCCAGTGCAATAGAGCCAGGCTGTTTCCACAGTAGGCAGGGCCCTCCATGTCTGTGGAGTCGGTGGCGGGAATGACAAGAATTGACCTTGAATTGTCCACAGGAGTGTCCACACAGCAAGATATACTGTAGTTGCGGGTTTTATTCTAGAGTCCCTGAGAGAGGGATGACTAAACTTTCAGCAATCATGCCTGGTTCCCCAGGGGATCATCCCCAGCCCCCTAATGTAGATTAAGCTCAGAGCGTCTGGTGCTTCTCTTATTTACACCAGTGCAATACCACTGACTTCAGGGCTGTGAGGGGGAATCAAGCCCAGCCTCTTTAAAGCTCTGTGCCATTTGTCTGCAGATCATGCAGACAAAGGACCTTTCAGCCTCGAGTCTGTGGAGTGCATATTCCTCCCATGAAGCAAAGGTCCCATCCATGCCCCAAACACTGCCTTCTAGAGGCCTCCTTCCTTAATAAAAAACTCACTGTCAGGCCCTGTCTCCAAGGGGCACAGCCTGAACATCCCCTCCAAAGCAGGACAGGTTTTTTTCCTGCAGTACCAGGAATCCCCTTCATTCCTTGTTGGGGTGCAGTGGGCACATAGACCCCACCACAGGGTGTCTGTCAAGCAACTTGAGATGCTTGGCCCACAGATGTGCACGACCCTCCACCCCCAAGGTGAACCTCTAGGTGGTTGAAAAATGACTGAGCAGTTGAATATAATTTTCCCACCATGACTAGAAGTCACATGAAAGAAAGAGACTGTGCAGTTATGCTTACCCATGAAAATATTACCTGTCTGACATACAATTCTGTGTGAATGACAGTGGGAAAGTACAATGCGTCTGCTCAGGACTTCATTATCACTGCTAGTTTCTCTTTCAGGCCCTGATTCTCCAAGTTGTCCCACGTGGCTGGATCCAGGCACCTGCGTGGAGCCCCAATGACTTCTGCCTGCACAGAACTGCAAGAGCAGGGCCTTAGTGGTCAGAGTAGCCTAAAGGCCAGATTTTCAGGAGAGCTCAGCTCCTGTTTATGCATGTAAATAAGGGCCAGCTTTTCAAAACAGCTCCACACCACACACGCTGATCTCCTGTGAAAATCTGGTTACTTATTTTGTTGCCTAACTGAGAGCTGAGCTCTTCTGCAAATCTAACCCTGACCGAGGAGGTTGAGCACATCTGGCCCCTGAAATGACGAGTTCCATTTAGGAAACAATTTTCCAGTTAAAACAAAAGTACCTTTGGAACAAAAATCAAACTTTTTTTTTTTAAAACTTGGAAATCATAATAGCTTTTAAAAATAGCTTGGTTAAATCTGAAGCCAGTTTTTCTGGCAGAATTAACCACTCCTCCTCCCCCCACCCCCCACCCCCAAAAAAGGCATTTAAATATTAGAACTCATGACAGAATCTTTATTCTAATCACTTGAGCAGGGCCCCTGAAGTATACATATATAAATGTTACAAGTGCATGTTATTAATGATGGTTCTGATCTTGCTGTAGGCTAAGCAATTGCCTTTTCATTATAGGATTGGGGCCCATATTTCTCATGGGTGGGGTTGCATAGTTGGCTGCATCTTCTATTTCTGAAATGTAAAACTTACAGCACCAAGGTGGGGGAATTACAAAGTGGTCCAGAGTTTTCCTGCCTCAACAAAACATTCCTCTGTGTAGCCTACAGGGAAATCTGTATATTCTGGTGGAGGCAGAGGGGAAGGTTAATGGAGATCACCATCAACATATACCTTAAGGTGACAATAACTGTTAAACGTGAACAAAACACTGTAATTTAAAAAAAGAAAAGGAGTACTTGTGGCACCTTAGAGACTAACAAATTTATTTGAGCATAAGCTTTCGTGAGCTATAGCTCACTTCATCGGATCCAATGAAGTGAGCTGTAGCTCACGAAAGCTTACGCTCAGATAAATTGGTTAGTCTCTAAGGTGCCACAAGTACTCCTTTTCTTTTTGCAAATACAGACTAACACAGCTGCTACTCTGAAACCTGTAATTTAAAACTAAATTTAGAACATTTTGGACTAGGAAATCCGTTATCAGCTACACCCTTGGCTATGTAACCATATATTGTACAAGATAGAGTTAGGTTTTTATTTCGTTTTCACTTGTAAAACTTGCTTAAATTTGTTAGGTGTTAGCTTACATCCCCCACTCCCGGTGCTGTTTGAGGCTCTCACCGCTGACCATTAGGAGATCCATCCTGCTCACATTGAGGTCAATGGCAAAACTCCTGCTCACCTCAGCAAGAACAGGATTGGGCCCTACTGGGGCAGATTTTCAAGCACTCAGCACACACAGTCAGGGACAGATTTTCCACAAATAAGGAGCTGGTTTTTCAGCTGAGCTGAGCCCTTTTGAAAACATGGCCTTACACCTTACAATGGGAGCTGCTGGGCGGTGAGCACCTTTGAAAACATGACCCCAGTTGCAGGTGCTGTGCCTCTGAAAATAAGGCCCCACACTTTAAAGGCTAAAACACATTGGTCCTGATTTCCATTGATCTGACCCAGTGTGGCCATTCTTATGTTCTTTTCTGCATGCCCCTAATCCTCTTGCTGCCAGAAGCTGGGAGTGGAGGACAGGGGATGGATCACTCGATAATTGCCCTGTTCTGTTCATTCTCTCTGGGGCATCTGGAATTGGCCATTGTCAGAAGACAGGATACTGAGCTAGGTGGAAACTGGTCTGACCCAGTATGGCCGTTCTTATGTTCTCTATCGGAAATAGTGAAGAAAAGCTGCTACCCAGTAACACCAACCATACTTTGACGGTTAGACAAAACTACCTGGAAAATACTGGAGGCGGATTCTTTTTATGACAGCTCAGATTTGTCTCAGAAGCTGCATATGTTCTGCTCCCTGATTTCCATGTGACTGTTTCGTTAGTGTTTCTGTTTACTTACAAAAATCTGATTATGCTGTTTGGGTCATCCTCTGAACATCTGAATTACAAACCTCCACATATACATATGAACACCGCCACAGTGCCACACTGCCCTTTTGGATTACTTCACCTCACACACACCTCTTTCTAAACAAGCTAACCAACCAGAAAATGAAATTGAATATTGACGTTCATGTACGCCTCTGACGACATAACCAAGTGCGTAACTATTTGCGTCTGAACAATAAGGAATGCCGTGATGGATTTCATTGCTCTTTTGCATGCCAAACGTTTTCAGCATAGGAACATACCAAAACATAACCTTTCTGTGGGCAATTTAATGTTTCAGGGCCTAATTCACCACTGCTACACTCCAGATCTGCCCCTCCTTGTAGCACTGCTATGCTACCCCTTGGACACCTTCCCGCTCTCAGGCAACCCAAGCTATTAGGTATCAACATATTCACTTAATTGTGTGGAATCTGCAGAACAAATATTCATTTTAACTAAGGAAATCTACAAGGTAAATATTCATGCAGTTTATTCTTTCTTAGATGAAGTGCAACGGTGTTTGAAATCCATCATCGCGTCCCTTGAACAGAAGGGAGCTTGACAGGAAAATTATAGGTAATTCATCAAGGTAACATTCTGAGAAGAAAGATACGGGCACTGTTTAGCTCTCCTTACTAGGCAACATTCCCCTCCTCCCACCCACCCACCACTGAGGTCAGTGGGCATGTTGCTGTGGGAGGGAGTGCTGACTGAGGTCCTATTGGAGGGGTTAGAGAGAAAAGGCTTCCAAGATTTCTGAGGTAAATCAAGCATGAAAAATAATGGTGCGCTTTTCTTATGTGCCAGACTCTGTAATATGTCTTTGAAGACCTCAGCCTTGAATGGAGAGGCTGAGAAGGTAGTGTATTGCAAGCATGTAAAGCTCAAAATAGCTCTAAAACCTGTCTGAAACTGTGAAAGGTGTGGACAGACCCCACCCACTGGACCTGATCCTCCAGCCCTGCCGCACGCACTGAAGGATTTCTGTTGTTGTTTGACCTGAATAACGACTGCAGCAAGGATCAACCCTTAGTAACCTACACTTAATTTTAGAAATGCCGTGGCCAGGTCTTGGATCCTGTGATCCGCTTGTGGTGAGCTCCTACATGGATGGATCTCACCCCTTCTGTGTAGAAAGGGGGGGTGGGTGTCTCCATGGCACCATCCCTCCTCTCCCCTGTAGGGGGCTCTCCAGGTAGTCTGGTGTCTGGCCAAGAGGCGGTGGGGGAACAGGGGAGGATGTACGTCGCCTCCCCACCAGCCCCGTGAAACTACCCTGGAACAGTTCATAGAGCCCTGACTCATATTCACTGTTCTATGGATGTCTGGCCCCCCCCACCCCTTGCCCCAGAAGAAGCCACAGCCAGATATAGCTCTCCTGGGGTTACACTAGCAAGTACTCCGTAACAGGGCTTCTGTGCAGATGGCACTGGCCTCCTGCAGACGCCTGGAATCCTCTGAGCCACCTGCCTTCTGTGGCTGCACCTCTGTCAGGAAATCACTGTCGCACCTTCCCCAGAAAGAAATGCCCTTTCACTGCAGGAACGGACGAACTGCGCCAGTTATTGTAATCGTCCACTGCCATGAGCAGAGAACGTGCTCTCCACTTTCAGAACTAAACGGAAAATTCATTCCTTGGGCAGATGCCCGGTCTGCATTAAGGAAAGCCACGCCAGCAAAACGACGTCATAGATTCCAAAGCCAGAAGGGACCACTGTGATCAACTGCCCCATCTCCTGTACGACACAGGCCGCATGTCAGTAAGAGTTACACTGATGCACACCCCTGATGCACGCCCACCTTTGGTACATGAGTGGGTTAACCTGCCTTGGTATAAGCCTCACTGTGCACCAGGGCGGTGCATCTGTTGTAGGTGTTTGCAGCAGTTCAAATTTCCTTAGACAGGGCCTTAGCTTTCCCTCAATTAATTCTTCGCAAATACGTACAGCCAACACAGCCACCTCTAAACAAACAAACCAACCAATCAAACTATAGCTCCTACAAACTGTTATGGTAAGTGTGGTGTAACTGAGAAGAACAGTCTAGTGAGCAGAGCCCTGGGCTAGCCCTCAGGAAACCGGTGTTCTAATCCTCCTGGGCAAGTTGCTTCACCTCTGTTTCCTCTTTCACTACTTGTCTATTTAGACCGTAAACTCTTTGGGGCAGGGACTGTCTCCATGTGTATGTACAGCACCTAGCACACCAGAGCCCTGATCATTACTGAGACTTTAAGTGCTAGCAAAATATAAATAATCATTTCTATTTTTAAACACTTATCACATAGATACCATGGTGTCAGAGGTCATAGAATTACCTAGGTAGAGAAATGGCCAGAGCTATATTATTGCATATTTTGTTGCTGTTACATCTAAACAGAATGCATGTATACAGATGATTTGAAACAAATAATTTGTCTTTTACTGCCCATCATCTCTAAAGGCTTGATCCTGATAAGATGTTTCCACAGCTCAAAGAGACCTTATGGGTTTGGTGCATTAATTACTTGGGTAGGATTCGTGGGCCTGAGTGGTGCAGGTCAGACTAGATGATCACAGTGGTCCCTTCTGAACATCTAGGAATCCTGTACTCACTGAAGTCAATGGTAAAGAACCATTGATTTCCACGGGAAGGATCAGGCACTAAAAGTTGATTCAGAGTCACACCTTCAGGTTTACGTCAGCTGAGGATCTGACCCTACCTCTAGTCTTCCCTCCCTCCTCCCGCCCCGCCCCCTCCCGAGACACGTGCTAACAGCAGTGGTTTAAGACCTGACGCTAACAACGTCCCTAAATTTGCCACTTAATTGTTTTTTTTAAGTAGACAACTGAGTCATGCTAATATTTTGCAGGACAACTCCCTTGTTTTTCCAGTTAATAATGTTTGTGTTACCCACTTTCATATGATCTTATTCTCACCGGTGCAAATATAATGTGTCATTGCTCCTTTTTTGTTTTTGTTTTGTTTTAGAAAGATCAGGGGAGGGAGGAAGGACAAGGAGGACCAAATGTTTGTTTGAGAAACAGAATGCATTTGAGTCAGACAGTGAAGTGACAAGCCAGACACTCTCAAAGTACATGTGGGAGAAAGCATCTTTAAACTAAAAAAAGAGAGAGAGAGAGAGAGAGGCAGAAAGCTCTTGTTCATTCCACCAGGCCAAAAAAAAGAAAAAAAGGTCTGGCAAGGAACAATCTGAGAAAGTGTCTAAAGAGTTGGAAGAAGGTTCTACATCACATGTAGGAGCCAAAAATGTGTTTGGCCACAAACAGCGTGTGATGCATTGCAAAATGTTTCGCTAGGAGATATTGAGAGGGTGGGATGGCTGGCATGAAGAGTGAAAAAGGGGAGGTTTGTTACAGGAGGAATATCTTCAGTCTTCAAACAACAGCTACTAAAATACCTTGAATGCTGTGCCTCCCCAGAGGTGCTGAGCTTTAAAAGCCTTGCATGGAAAAACTTTTCTGGGGAACATAACCTAATTTTAAATTCTTGTGGAGTTAGGCTACTGCACTATTGTTGGAAGTAATTTGTTTTTAAAAGCAAAGATAAGGCCTGATTCAAAGCTCATTGAAGTCGGTGGACTTTGGATCAGGTCTACACTGCATAAAAAAGCATTTAAACCTAACCATCAATAAAGTCTCTTCCATTAAAGTATATATATTTGTTTTAATTGGGAAAGTCAATTGAAACCCATAATTCTCTGTAATAAGCCAAGACAGCAGTAGATAAAGCCTGGAGTAGCATAAATCATAGCTCCCATAAGTCATTTTCAAGAAACCATTGGCCAATAAGCCAATAAAATTTGACCATCATTTCTTTACTTTATCATTTGCTGCATTCAATTTCTGCCAGAGCCACAGGAATTTCAGGTCTCTATTATTTAAGTGATCCTAGAGGGGGCAGATGAGCCCAATTTGGTCACCCAGAGCAGACCCTAGGTTTGGAACCTGAGGGTTGTGAATAGGTCCCTTTCTTTATGGCTTGGTGGGAGGGTGGGAGCCCTGAACATTTTTTCTCTTGTAACATTGGATCGCGGTATGGAAAAGTTGATAACGACTGACCTAGGCCATCTCCCTTGGGGTCAGCAGGGACCTGTTCTCTACAATATACACGGTGTCATTTTGTACAGTAGAACTTGAGTTGATCGATGTATAGCTGGTGTCACTTTGTATTTGTCCTACGCATTTATTTTCCTTTTCTCCGGGCTGTAAAAAGGCTATATCCAGACACTGGCCTTAAATCCTGTTCCTATGGCAGAGATGGGATTTGACAGTGGGTTGAAGGGGATACAAATTTTTAAACAAAATTCGTTTTGGCAGACAGCCTTTCCTTCCTCCAACAGAGACCCCAACCTGTACTGATACTTGGTGGTGCAGACCACGGCAGCAGTCTTTTTTCTTTTATAATACCCCGCAGGATAATGCCAGTTTATAAGTATATTAACAATGGTGCGGTTCCTGCTACTACGATTAAGGGTCTGTCATAATTTCCATTAGAAACCCCTGTTTTTCTGGGGTCTATAATTCAGCCATAAAAACTCACTCTGGGCTGAAATTCAGCTGCAAGGTCTTGGATGAAAACCAAATTTGATTTAACCCTCAGAATACCAAGCAGCTCTCAGGTGGATGATTCCTAGGAATGAAATGCTTTAAGTGCTGGGAAGCCAGACTGCGGCATGCACTAGTGAGGGAGATCAGGCAGGGTTTCTGGGCATTCTGGTTCCTTTTTCTAGAGGGCACGGTTCTGCTCAGTAACGCTGCCTCCCGGCTGCCAGAAACCTTTCCGGATCCCCCACACTACGGCACCCGGATGACCTGCCTTGTCACTAACTGGAAATATTCCCCATCCTCCCAGATGAATGACCCTCTGAGCTGTCAGTTCCTGAGTTCTTTGTTACTGAATTCTTTTACCTAGCTATGAAACTGCTGACCTTAAAAAAATCTACAAATGGTTCACTCCACAGCTGTCATTTCAGCAACACAGGCCACCCAAGAACACACTGCCCCTGCTCCACTCTATCCTGGCCTCCCTGTTGAATACCAAACCAGATTCAAGTCCTCATTTACAAATCTCTCCATAGGATCGGTCCAACCTACCGGAAGGGACAGGTTCACCTTGCAGGACTCTGACCTCCCCTGGCAGCTACATCCCACTGAAACAATAGAACGGTCAACTTAGAAGGGTGAAACGCATATGTTCAACCTTTGGGGCTTTATTATCATGTCAGACAGCTGCTCTATGAAAGCAGCATCACTCAGTTACTAGTGCTTAATACTTACATTACAGTAGTGTCCAGAGGCCAGGGATCCACTGTTCTAAGCACTGCACAAACATGTAAAACGAGACAGCAATTCAGTTTTCCTTGTAGGCTTCCAATCCAAGTACTGACCTGGCCTTGCTTTGCCTGCAGCCAGCCTACATTGGGAAGGCCTTGCCGGTGTAGCTGTACCAGTTCTATACCAACAAAGCAGTCACAGTGCACATGTATATCAGCAAAACCGCACTTTTGCAGGGCTAGTTCATTTCAGCCCACACTACCCACACAAACAAAATAAGCTACACTGGCAAAGCAAAGTTTTGCCAGTATAACTGAGTCTACACTAGGGATTTTGCCAGCCCAGCTTTGTCAGTCAGGCATCCCACCGTGTCACAGCTCTGCCAGCAAAAGTTCATAGTGCAGAGCTTCCTTTGAGCTCCAATGAGAATACAAGATGGCCCAGTGGTTAGGGTACTAGGTTAGGACACCTGTGTTTAATTCTTGGCAGTGACCTTAGGCAAGTCACTTAGCCTCTCTGGGCCTCAATTACCCATCTGTACAATGGGGGTAATAGCACCGCCTTGCCTCACAGGAGGCTTGTGAGGATAAAAATACATACAAGATCGTGAGGTGCTGATATTATTGGAAGTGGGAGCCACAGAAGTACCTAACATAGATAGTACAAGGTGGCATGCATGAATACATTTACAATCCATCAAATCAATCCTCTGCAGAATAAAGCTGCCTAACAATGCACTCACCCAACAGATGGTAACTGAGTTAGGATGTATTCTGCAAACAGTTCATAAGAAAGGGGTATTAAACGAATTTACTGACAAAGCAGATTCACAGCTCAGGACAGCGACCCTGAAGAGGTTAGGAATGGCATATTCTTCTGTTGGGGCCTTTAGTAATAAAACTAAAACTGTTAAAAAATTAAGTAGAAGCTACACTAAAGCTCATGTGAAAGTAATATTAAAGTGGGTTTTACTCAGAAAAGTGACTATAAAAATGGCATTGCGGGATTCTGTGTTTATTATGTCTCAGTGACATCATAGCAACTTTGCTCAGTTTACAAGGAAAAAGCTGCTTTTTCTAACTGCCCACACTACAAGTTCAACCTGGGATCTGTGATATCCAGATGTGTTCTTTCTGGCTCATGTATCATCTCCGGTAACATGGAAGGACTGATCCTCCGCACCGCACAGGCTTGCTGTGATTTTGGCTGAAAAAATCCAGACAGGTTTCTGTGAAGTGAAACACAACCCATATAGTGTTTGACTCTAAAGTGCAGATCAGCGGACTGAAGACCAGCTGAGGCGTCAGGCTACCTGGTTCTACTCCCAGCTCTGACACTGAACTGCTATGCGGCACTGGGACAGTGACTTCACCACTCTGTACCTTGATACCCCTTTAGTACTCAGATGGCCCCCATTACTGTAGTATCTGGTGCCTCTGTTTCCCCACTTCCCTTCATCTGTCGTGTCTATTAAGATGATAAACTCTTTGGGACAGGAACTGTCTCTCAGGCCAAGTCTACACTAGAACCTCTGCCAGTTCAGCAATGTTGGTTAGGGGTGTGATTTTTGGCGGCATTTCTATGCCAGCAAAAGCCCTGGTGTAGACATGGTTATCACCAGTATAAAAGTGTTTTTGCTAGGATAAAAAGAAAAGGAGGACTTGTGGCACCTTAGAGACTAACAAATTTATTTGAGCATAAGCTTTCGTGAGCTACAGCTCACTTCATCGGATGCATTCAGTGGAAAATACAGTGGGGAGATTTATGTACATAGAGAACATGAAACAATGGGTGTTACCATACACACTGTAACAAGAGAGCTTTCAGAGTAGCAGCCGTGTTAGTCTGTATTCGTAAAAAGAAAAGGAGTCCTTGTGGCATTACTAGCAGGAGAGCGCAGGGGGAGGGAGGGGAACCTTTTGTATTGATAATCAAGGTGGGCCATTTCCAGCAGTTGACAAGAACGTCTGAGGAACAGCAGGGGGTGGAGGGGGGGAATAAACATGGGGAAATAGTTTTACTTTGTGTAATGACCCATCCACTCCCAGTCTCTATTCAAGCCTAAATTAATGAAGCCAGCTGTAGCTCACGAAAGCTTATGCCTAAAAAAATTGGTTAGTCTCTAAGGTGCCACAAGTCCTTCTTTTCTTTTTGCGAATACAGACTAACACGGCTGCTCCTCTGAAACCTGTCATTTTGCTAGGATAGCTTATTTCACTTGGGGAACGAGTATAAGGTATGCCACAAATGCACTCCTTTGCTGGTATAAATCACACCTATGTGCCTTTGCTGGTATAAATTACACCTACACCTCGTATAGCTATACAGGCAAACCTTTTCCAGTGTAGACCTGGCTTCAATATGCGTATGTACAGTGCCTAGCTCTGAAGAGCCCAGATCTCAGTTGAGATCTTTTGGGGCTGTTATAAACAATAATATGCATTGTCTTTCGTGGCCATAAAATGGCAGAAGCGTTGTTAGAAAAGCATGGAAGTATATAGGCAAAGCACAATAATCAAGGACCCAACCTAGTAGCTAACTAGGTACCCCACTCCTTTGTTTCCATCCTTAGATATTGATATACTTTTACCAACTTACTTGCATTTTCAGCATCTAGCCTGTTACAAATTTTCTGACTAAATCTTTAAGAATGTGCTAAAACGCCAGTTGACTGATGCTGAGCTGACTGGAGGATAATAATGCAAGCCTACTAAAAAGTGTCCAAATTCAGATTTCAAATAACCCGTGTTCCATGATTTTACTTCCATAACCATGCTCCATCTTGATGCAGTAACACAACTGCCTTTGCAACAAGACATACTGTTTCATAGGCGCCGACTTTCTAATCTCCTGGGGAATGCTCTCCCTGGCTCTACCCCTTCCCCCAAGGCCCCATCCCCACCCCACCTCTTCCTGCCCCATCCCCCGAGTGCGCCCCATCCTCGCTCCTCCCCCTTTCCCCCTAGCGCCTCCTGCATCCTGCAGAACAGCTGATCTGCGGCAGGTGGGAGGTGCTGGGAGGGAGGGGGAGACTCTGATCGGTGGGGCCACCAGTGGGTGCTCAGCACCCACCATTTTTTTACATGAGTGCTCCAATCAGAACCTTTGTACTGTTTTAAAGGCCAGAAAGGAAGGAATTAACTCAAGATTATAGTCCATCAACAACGTTTATATTCTTCCTCCTGGTCTGGGCTCAACCGCCGACCTCTGTATTTGCGATCGGTCATGTTGATTTAAGCCCGGCCAACACACAGGTTTTGTATAATTATGTTGATTAGAGGTGTGATATTTTACCACGATGGTTATACCAGTACAACAATTAGTGTGGACACAGCTATACCCCTGTAAAGATGCCTTATACCAGTATAGCTTATTCCCCTTTCCATATAACAAGAGCTATACCAGTATAAATCCTTTTATATCCACATACCCGTGTCCACCCTTAGCCACGTCTACACTACCCACCGGATTGACGGGTAGTGATTGATCCCCGATAGCTCTGCCGCCGACTCTGGAACTCCACCAGGGCGAGAGGCAGAAACGGAGTCAATGGGGGAGCGGCGGCTATTGATCCCGCGCCGTGAGGACACGAAGTAAGGGATTCTAAGTCGATCTAAGATACGTCGACTTCAGCTACGCTATTCTCGTAGCTGAAGTTGTGTATCTTAGATTGATTCCCCGCCTTTACCCTCCCCCCCGCCCAGTGTAGACCAGGTCTTGGGGGAATTGTACTGCTTTAACAATACCAGCATAATTAAAGTAGGGCAACTTGTGTGTGTGGACGAGGCCTAAATTACAGAGATTCTATAGCTCCAATTTTGGCCATGTGTGATTCCAAGCCTGATTTCCACTGAGCCTGCAACAGTAGTGATACCAGACTGCAATCCATTGAGTCACTCAAAAAAAATATAAAATCTACTAGTGAGCTACGCAGTGACGCACCACACAAGGACTCAGCTCGCGTAACCTCTCACTCAGGGGTGTTTCTTCCACACCCCTGAGCGACATAAGTTTTGCTGACATAAGTGGTAATGCAGACAAGCTCCAAGTGAGGTTACAATATGCTCCTATCCTCCGTCTCAACATATTTACTCTGGTGTAGGAACCACATCTTCAGCTGGTGTAAATCAGCGTAATGCCACTGCTGATTTCCACCAACTAATGATCAGGCTCCTAATTCTTAAGTTATATAGAAAGCTGTGTGCGCCACCATTTTTAACCACAATTCTTTTGGAACCTAAAAAATGCCTAGGGCGTTCTACTTAAAAACCAATGGTACAATATGGCCCTCTGTTTTTAGCCTTTCAGTATACAGTGGAAGAAGCATTTCTGAAATCCCTCCAGCATTTAGAACAGTGACTGGAATGTTTACAAGATTGAAACTAAATGGACACACATGTATATATTTGGCCTTGAGATCTGGTATTAACGGACTTTATATTTGTGCATGATAGGAAGAGCCGAATAACCTGTGATATATTTTGTCTCTTGGGAACAAAATCACTCAAAAATTATCTGAGACCGAATTCAATAACATTTTGTTCTGTTATTTTGCCAAGCTCCCTAGAAATATTTACAACGGCAGCTAACCTTGTAACTATCACCACAGATGTTCATTTAGCCCCTGTGCCATCTCAGGCCCCTGGTCTTCCAGGAACAAACTGCCAAAAGAAATGGTTTTAGAAAAACACATGTGGTCTTTTCTAAGAAGTCTTCAAGGTATCTGGAATATAAATGTTTGTCGTGTGTGGCATTGTTTATTTATTTGCACATTTTTTGTGTGGCTTGTTTAACTACCAGCTGGAGAGGCAGAATGCATGATTATTATTTTATTAGCGAGCACATTCATTTTACACTAGTGTAACTCCATTGACTTGAGTAGGTAACTCCTGATTTACACTAGGATGCAGAATCAGGCCCATAGTCTTTGCCCTGAGGACCTGACAATAGGCAGGAAAAATAATGCGGAAATGTTAGTCGTGATAGCAAAGGAGCAATGACAATACTGTAGTCACAACTGAAAATGTGCAAAATGATCTTAAAGCCCAAGCAAGGCAAAACTCCCCTGAGTTTGGAGGGGAGATGTGTATAAAGTTGAAACTCTGAGTCACTGAAACATTTGCCAAAGTTCACCAGTTCTGATCAAGTTTCAAGTTGGCCTGGGTCCCATTTACAGCTGCAGGTGGAAACCATGCTAAACTCATAGTTTTGACTGACAATCAAGCAAAATTTGGAAGTTTTGGTTGAGTTTTTCTTTGAGTTTTTGTTTTCTGTTGAACCCAAAATTCAGAATGAAACATGGAGGGTATGAACTGAAATTGGGGGAGGGAAACATGTTTTCGTAGGCCCATGGCTCCCAAACCATCAAGCTTTGAAAGTCCCAAACTTGACTAAACAAAACTCTTTCCCCAAACCCATCTCTTTTACCAGTTGTAAAAGTTACTGTCAGTGATGGTGTAAATGGACTGTCTGTTTTTCCCCAGCCACATAGTACTGCCAATTCAGTTTGCTTACCGAAGGGAGAAAAGTGATTAGAGCAGGGGACTAGGCATCAGGACTCCTGGGTTCTATCCCTGGCTGTGCCACTGACATGCTGTGAGATTTGCTGAAAGTCACTCACTTAACCTCTTGTTCCTCGTTTTCCCCTTTTCTGTAAAAAGGGGACAATAATGCAGTTGTGAGAATTAATGCTTCCAGAGCGCTTGAGGATCTTGGGAGGAGAGGTGCCACACAAAGGCTACTCCTTACTATGCACTGCAGTCTTGAAATAGAAGCTGAAAGGAGCCTTTTAAGCATTTTCAATTTGATCTATCCATATCCACCCAAAAAATGTATTAAAGCTAATGTTAAAAAAATTATGTAATACATAGGTTGAGAAAAGAGTGTCTATACATCTGGATATAGTACTTAGATTAAATACCCAAATACTACACCTAAAACTAACCCAATTCATCTGCAGATAACACTTTACAACACTTTAAAAGAAGAATAAAGATTACTTGTTACCTGAGACCAAGGAGCTGGGTTTGCAGGAGTTGTGTATAGATTCCACAGTCGAACATCACCTGCAGTGCTTGACTTTCCAAACAACAAGAGAGACCCAATAGCGATATAAATAAGGGCATATCTGTTTGAATAGGCAGCTGTATATGAATGGGAACTTACTGAACTTAACTGCAAAAGCTTTCTAACCTTAAAGAACAGCAACCAACCACTGAGAAGAAAAGAGGTGTCAATGACACTATTTAATTAACTAATATAGCTTTCTCCTGTCGGCAAGTCTGCTTTGCTACTTCCTGTACGCAAAGCCATACACTTTTTTGCTGGTGTGTGTGCGTGTGTTGAAGGTGGTCCCATTGACACATTGAGTTCAGCATTGTGTGGGTGGGTGGGATTATTTCCCAGCCTTCTCACTAAGTCATTTCCACAATCAATTTTGTCTTTTAAAAACACTTTTAATGAGACATTTTCTTACAGCAAATGCTCCAAGCTAAATATCTAACTATCGCTTTGAGGTCTGGAGCCCCAAATAGGGTGGGATTTGGGGAAGTGCCCAGCACTGACCTAACGCTAGTCCAGTATTATGCACTTTTGGAAACTCTACCCCTAGTCAATACTTGGAAGTATTTAAATTAGGCCTTTCGTCTTTCCAATGTCATCCGTGTAATTCTTGTTGCCAGTCAAAGGCCTGGTAGTACAAACAATTACCAATGGACACATGGCCTGATACTTCTCCAAATGACGTCCACAGTGCACGATTAAGCCTACAGAGCCAGATTTCTACAGGTGTTTAGATGCCTAAAGACACAGATAGGCACCTACTGGGGTTTTCAAAAGCACCTGGGGACCTTCCTGCATCTTTTAGGGCTTGGTTACACTTGCGAGTTAGAGCACATTAAGGCAGCCCCGAGCGCCCTAGCTTACTACCCGTCCACATGGCAAGGCACATAGAGTGCTCTGAGTCCACGGCTAGTCTACTCCACCTCGGTGGAGAAGATTAACGCTTGCTGCATCTTGGCTGAAACACTTGGCATCAGTGTGAATGAGGTGTTGCATTACTGCACTCTGATCAGCCTCCAGAAACGTCCCATAATCCCCTTAAGTCAAGTGGCCACTCTTGTCATTGTTTTGGAATCGCTGCAGGAATGTGATATGCCCTTTGAAAGCTCCATTTCTGACAGCCGACTGCTTATCTGCTCCGAGACAAAGCAGCCATTACTGTGGAATGCTGTGTGTGAGAGAGAGGCAGGGGAGGAGGAGGCGGGGTCTGCTGCTGTCTGAATTTACAAGACAGCATGCTGACATGCTCTCAGCCCCCCCAAAACCCACTCTCTCTCCCCCCACATACACACAACACACTCCCTGTCACACCCCACCCCACCCCCATTTGAAAAGCACGTTGCAGTTACTTGCATGCTGGGATAGCTGCCCATAATGCACCGCTCCCAATGCCACTGCAAGTGCCACAAATGCGGCCACGCCATTGCACTTGAAGCTGTCAGTGTGGACAGACTGCAGCGCTTTCCCTACTGCGCTCTCCGAAGGCTGGTTTAACTCAAAGCGCTCTACATCTGCAAGTGTAGCCATGCCCTAAGCATCTGGCCCATAGTGCTTACTCCCATGACTAGTCTCAACTTCAACAGCCACTCATGGTAGTAAGCAATACACCACGTAGTATTTACAGGATCAAGCCCCAGAGTAGAAGTACAAAGAAAAATGCAGATAATTAAGTTCAGTTGTATCTGTCAAGACTTCATGGACACAAGCACAGAAAAGAGGAGTTTGTTATTTGTTTCCAGGAGCATAACAATCTTCTCGTTGTAAGAGGAACTCTTGCTCTCTGTGCGTCTTGTTTTCCTTTTGCATCCATTCACACATTATTTAACTTTTGACTTGGACGCAGCAGGTAAAAGCATTTAACAGCCCAGAGAAACTTGGCTGCTTGTTCAAACGGCGCTGAGAAGAAAGGGGGTGTAACAAACTGCAGCTCGTCTACAATTTTTGTTTTAAATTTTCACGTTTTCAGCACTGCATTCTTCTAACATGAGAGGGGTAAAGAGGAAAGAAAAGAAATTATATTCCACAGAGACAGTATAACATTTTCCAGGGTTATAGAATGTTCTCTATTGTCCTCATTTTTCGCTTTTAAGAAACATACTGCTTCTTCTAGAGAGGAAAGTTCAGCAATAAATACTTAGCAAGGAGTAGCTCACTATGCTTATGGGACATGGCGTATCAGGAAGAGCAATTTAGTTGTCTTATCCTGTGGACACAACAAATCACAAAAGCCACTAACAGTTGGCAAACCTGGGCACCCTTGTTGGTAGCCTCTCCAGAGCCAATAAAAACGGGGGGAGTCAGAGAAGAGCTACAACAATGATTCAAAGACTGGAAAATCTTTACAGTGACAGACTTAAAGGAGCTCAATATATATAGCTTATTTTAGAGAAGGTTATGGAATGACTTGATCACAGTCTGTGGGTACCTAGGCAGGGAGAAGAATTCTGATAGCAGAACACTGTTTACACGAGCAGAGAATGGCATGACGAGCCAATGGCTGGATGTTACAGTTAGATAAAATTCATACTGGAAATAAGGTGAAATTTTTTAACAGTGCGAATAAATGACCACCGGAATAATTTATTGATCATCACTGATATTCTCCATCACTTGGAATCTTTAAATTGAGACTGGATGTCTTACTAAGAGACATGGTCTATTTCAACCACAAGCTGTTGGGACTGATGCAGGAATCACTGGGTGAAATTATCTGGCTGATACGATGCAGCAGGTCTGACTAGATCAGGGGTCTTAAATTCAGTTTACCTTAGGGCCGGTGCCAGTCCTCAAATCCTCCCAGTGGGCCAATAATGTCACTCATGCCGCCCAGAACCTGCCCCCCCAAAACTCCACCCCCCACCTGCCTAAGGCTCTGGGAGGGAGTTTGGGTAGGGGAGGAGGTCTGGGGTAGGGGATTGGGGTGCAGGCTCTGGGAGGGAGTTTGGGTGCAGAAGGGGTGAGAGGTTGGGCTCTGGGAGGGAATTTGGGTGGGGGAGGGGGTCTGGGGTGCAGACTCTGGGAGGGAGTTTGGGTGCTGGGTGCAGGCTCTGGGCTGGGGCAAGGGGTGGGGGTGCAGGAGGAGGGGTGGGATTTCAGGCTCTGGGAGGGAGTTTGGGGGTGGGAAGGGGGTGTGGGAAGGGGGCAAAGGCTCTAGGAGGGAGTTTGGAGGCTGGGGGTGTGTGGGGAGGGGTGAATGCTCTGGGAGGGAGTTTGGGGGTGGGGGTGCAGGCTCGGGGAGGGGGTCAGGGGGTGCGGTGCTTACCTGGGGCTCCAAGGCGGGACCGGCCAGGGGGCCTCCGCACGCTGCTGCCCCCAGGCACAGCCCCCCGCTGTGCTGCCGGGGCCCCGGGCCATTTTAAATCGCCTGGGGAGCGCCTGGGGGCGGCAGGTGGGGCCAAGGGAGAGACCCGGCCCCAAAACTGCTGCTGCCTGGCGGGCCACTTTGGGGAGGTTCGAGGGCTGCAGATGGCCCGCGGGCTGCGAGTTTGAGACTCCTGGACCAGGTGATCATGATGGACTCTCCTGGACTTAAAATCCAGGAATCTAAGGTCCAAGGGTAAAATTCACCCCATGCGCAACGCCAGTGTAAGTCCTGCACAGGATGGAATTGCAAGTCTGTAGCATGAACTCCTTTCCCACCTACACAGGTTGTCCTTCCAGCTCAGGAAGCAGGCCAGTGCG